>NC_085842.1:246484675-247084675 GCF_035594765.1 Anolis carolinensis
TGGTGTTTCAGGAGATACCCAGCACTAAAGAAGCAACCCTTTCCAACTGAGACTGACACAATACCATCTCCTATTACCTAATATGGTGGCCACAACAGTGTCTTGTGGTCCTTCAGTGGAGGTGAAAAGCAAGCACAGTCCTATAGGCTCTTTAGCTTGAAATAAAGCAATGATATGCACAAGGTTTATCTATGTTTGCAAAAAAATAAATAAAATAAAATCCTGGCTCACCTCAAATGGAAGCTGGCTGGCCCCATGATGCATAGCAGCTTCTGGTGATTATCCTGTATTGTTTTTCCCATTTTATTGTTTTGGGGTTAGTTTTTGCTTTAAACCAACTGTCCAGACTGTCCCAGGGTTTTGAGAAAGTCTGGACAGTGAAATTCAGCCTGAACTGCCATCCAGACTGGACATGGGCTCATCAGCTCAAGGAAAAGTGATAGATCATGCCTGTGTTGTGGCCACTCCTAGCTGTACGTGGAGCTCTATCTAGTTTGACATCAGCAGTGGCACCTGTGATGGCCAGAAACTCAGAACAAGCTCCATGGCTGGCTAGGACCAGCAGCGGTGACATGAAGTAGACGAGATATGTGCTGCCCCAGTAAAAGAGATACGCTCCCAGGCCATCTAAACAATAAATGACCCTGGATTTGGCCTGTTCCAGGGCATATTTACATAGGAATAAACTGCCAATGTAAATGAGTCCACAGTTAGTGGTTCAGAAGCTTTGAAATCTAAGACTTTCTTTGGGTCTATACTATTACAAATACATTGAGTGAAAATATAGGAGAGAGTCTATGAGATTCCTTCCCTTGTGAGGCTTGCCCCCTCCCGCCCCCCTTTTGCTTTCTTTCTACCAATAGGCAAATATAGAATCATAGAGTTGGAAAAGTCCTCGTGGGCCATTCAGTCCAACCCACTGCCAAGAAGCAGGAAAATTGCATTCAAAGTACATACCATAGTTTCTAGGCAGTTTATCCCTATATCTTCTTAGCTATACAAATGTTAACTGGCTATTTCAAGAAAGGGGAATATTTCTCAGCATGATTACTGTTTAAACTGGGTTTATTTAAAATGGTTATAAATTGATATTTTATATTAGTGTGGTCCAACCTACAGGCTGCGGGCCACATGCGACTCACCAATTCATTTTTGTTGGCCCTTGCCCTTCTTACTGGAAAAATATTTTAATTTAATATTTGGAAAAAAATTGTTTACCCTTCTTACGTCTTTAGGTTTTTAAGAAAGGCTTTCTTTCTGAAATGTCTCTGGCCCTCACATTCCTATACTAAAGTTTGATTGGCCCTCGAATAACTAAAGGTTGGACCTGCTCAGTCGTTTAGTCGTCTCCAACTCTTCTTGACCTCATGGACCAGCCCATGCCAGAGCTCCACTCTGGCGTGGACCACATTGTTTTATATAACCGTTTTTAATTGTTTTTAATCAGTGTATCTTGTCTTGTTTTAGCCAATGTTTTCATTAATAGAGTAACTGTCCTGAGTGATCACAATCCTAGTCACCGGGAGGAAGATGGCATATAGGTAACTAAAAAATAACAATCAGTATTGCTACATTACACTTATCCAATTATCCACCTTATTTTAAAAATAACATGCTTTCCTAAACATGCAGAATACATCATTACTGAAGTTGGAAAATAAATGCAGAAGTGATAGCTCCTTCCTAGCCTCTGGAAAAGCAGTACAGTGTTCCCTCACTGTGGTTCGCTTTTTGCGGATTCGCTGTTTCACGGTTTTTCAAAAAACTCTAAAAGAATATTATAAATCATAAAAAATTACAATTTACAGCCTAAGGAAGGGAGGAAGGAGAAGCTAAAGGAAGAGAAAAGGAGCCCAAGTGGCAATGGGAGGAGAAGGAGGCGATTTATCAACACACGATTGGTTGATAAAGACTTAAAATAGTGTATCTATATACAGTAGAGTCTCACTAATCCAAGCCTCGCTTATCCAAGCCTCTGGATAATCCAAGCCATTTTTGTAGTCAATGTTTTCAATATATCATGATATTTTGGTGCTAAATTCGTAAATACAGTAATTACAACATAACATTACTGCGCATTGAACTACTTTTTCTGTCAAATTTGTTGTATAACATGAAGTTTTGGTGCTTAATTTGTAAAATCATAACCTAATTTGATGTTTAATAGGCTTTTCCTTGATCAGTCCTTATAATCCAAGATATTCGCTTATCCAAGCTTCTGCCGGCCCGTTTAGCTTGGATTAGTGAGACTCTACTGTATATATAAAAGGGTAATAAAATTTCGGCCTAGGACAAAACAACAAAACTAAACATCCCACAACCTCGAAAATTGACAGCACAACCCCTCATCCACGCCTCTACGTTCATACAATAAAAAGAAAAGAAAAATAAAGTCCTAATTAGAGGGAGAGGAATAATTGTTTTTATCCAATTGCTGACAGTTAGAAGGCTTAGCTCTGCCCACTTGGTCTCCTAGCAACCTACTCAGCCCAGGGGACAGGCAGAGTTAGGCCTCACTTAGGCCTCTTCCACTCTGCCTATAAAATACAGATTATCAGATTTGAAATGGATTATATGGCCCTTCCACACAGCTATATAACCCATTTATAATCTTATATTATCTGCTTGGAACTGGATTATCTTGACTCCACACTGCCATATAATCCACTTCAGTGTGCATTTTATACAGCTGTGAAGAAGGGGCCTCATATAATCCAGTTCTAAGCAGATAATATAAGATTATAAATATACAGTAGAGTCTCACTTATCCAACATAAACAGGCTGGCAGAATGTTGGATAAGTGAATATGTTGGATAATAAGAAGGGATTTAGGAAAAGCTTATTAAACAGCAAATTAGGTAATATTATACAAATTAAGCACCAAAACATCATGTTATACAACAAATTTGACAGAAAAAGTAGTTCCATGCACAGTAATGCTATGTAGTAATTACTCTATTTACAAATTTACCACCAAAATATCCCAATGAATTTAAAACACTGAGTACAAAAACATTGACTACTAAAACACACACTGCGTTGGATAATCACGGCCAGCTAACACCGCCCAAGAAAGGATTCTTCCACACAGGAAGCTGAGAAGGGAGTGAAGCAGTGTGTATTACCAAAGTCATTATTATTACTATCATTACTATTATTATTATTATTATTATTATTATTATTATTATTATTATTGTGTTGCTGTAAACCATGAAAATGAATACACTCTGGCTCCAAGTATTCATAAACACTAAAATCAGAATATATAAAAATTACTGTGGTATAATAAAACAGAACAATACAATCTCTAAAATCAAAACACTAAATAAAGAACAACACTCTGAAAACAGGGGAATTCCAGGCATGAAACAATCAGGGCCAGCTAACACCTCCCAACAAAATATTCCTATCACCAAAGTCTGGCAAATCCTCTGTTTTCTGAGGACCACAGACAGTAGAAGCACATAAAATATCGGAAAGAACACCACTCTGAAAACAAGGGAATTCCAGACAGGAAACAATCAGGGCCAGCTAATACCTCCTAACAAAAAAATCACTCAGGGAGGAAGCAGCCAGGCTTTAAAGCTGCAAGGCCATTACATCCTAATCATTTTGCCTAATTGCAGCATTCATACTTACCTCCAATAGACAAAAAACACAATCAGAAATATTGTATATTCACAAGCTTTAGGAAATAACCCTGTTGGCGCAGCGTGTTAAAGCGCTCAGCTGCTGAACTTCTGGACCGAAAGGTCGCAGGTTTGAATTGGGGGAGCGGAGAGAGCCCCCACTGTTAGCCCCAGCTTCTGCCAACCCTAAAGTTCAAAAACATGCAAATGAGAGTAGATAAATGGGTACTCCTCTGGCGGGAAGCTAACGGCACTCCATGCAGTCATGCCACATGACGTTGAAGGAGTCTATGGACAACGCCGGCTCTTCGGCTTAGAAATGGAGATGAGCACCAACCCCCAGAGTCAGACACAACTACACTTAATGTCAGGGGAAAACCTTTACCCTTTACCTTAACTACCACCAATTCCTCAATACTTTATTTCCCATACCACCATACTTTGCCACAACAACGCATGGCCGGGCACAGCTAGTAACTACTAAAATAATAAATAAAAATACTTCGTGGATTTTTACTTATTGCGGGTGGTCCTGCAACCTAACCCCTGCAATAGGTGAGGGAACACTATGCTTTAAATCCATGCTTCCTTGCCATAGATTTACACAGAAAATTCAGCAGTCATTGTTGACTTTGAAAAATGTTACAGCACTCTCAAATGCATGAATCTTTGAATTTATATTTGTTTTGGCAGAAAAAGAGCCAGATTGTTTTTGTGGGCTTGTGAATGATTTTTATTGGCTATAAGAATACAAGGTGCACTACCTAATACATGGCAATCTTAAGAGAAAATGTTTTCCAAGAGATAATCAGCATTTGATATATGAGAAAAAGGGAGGAAGGGAGTTATTTATAAGAGCTTCACAGAAAGAACTGACTTCAAAAAAAACCAATGATAGGGTCACTCTAAGTTGAGCAAACTTGAAGCAATATATCAACTGTTTTCAGGGCAATTCATATAGATCAGTCATGGGCAAACCTTGGACCTCCAAATGTTCGGGACTTCAACTTCCTACTGGCTGTTAGGAATTGTGGGAATTGAAGTCCAAAACACCTGGATGGCCAAAGTTTGTCCATGCCTGAATAGATTATTCCTTTCAGAAGCACCCACCACCCTGAGTCTCCTCAGGGAGATAGGGTGGGACATAAAGTTTGTTATTATTATCTAGCTATCTTGATTCAAGTGATTTGTTGTTCTTGTGTGCCTTCAAGATGTTTCTGAATTATGGCATTTCTAAGGCAAGCCTATCATGGGATTTTCAAAGGGGCTGCCTTTGCCTTCCTCAGAGACTGAGAGTATGACTTGCCCAACTTCACACAGTGGGTTTCCATGACTGAACATGGATTTGAACCCTGCTCTCCAGAATTATAGTCTAGTGCCCAAATTACTACACCACTCTGACTCTTACTTCAGGTGTAATAGTCATGTCCTCCACTTTCTCCATAGATATTTCACATGGCATTTTCTTGTAAGTAAACATCCCCATCTAATAGAATAAGGCAGGCTATGGCAAATGGAAATGGCAGAAATTAGGATGAGTGGAAAAGCACTGTAGGGTCACAGGAAGCAAGCAAGCAAACGAGGTATCACTTAAACATTTGGAAGAACTTCCTCATGGCAAGAACTGTTGGCCAGGGGAATACATTGTTTCAAAGTGTGATGAAGTCTCCTTCTCTGGAAGATTTTAGACAAAGGCTGGATGGTCACTTGTTGAGAGTGCTCAGGTTGTGAATTCCTGCATGGCAGAATGGGGTTAAGCTGGGTGGCCCTTGTGGTCTCGTCTAACACTATGATTCTAATATTTTGTGTGACTTACAATAGCAGGCCTCACCCATATTACACTGCTTGCATGATACATGTTGTGATATTGACACACACTTTTCCCATTGCATAACCGAGCTCCTTTTTCAAAAGAATGCTCCATCATCAGTAATAATAAAAGATGTTTGACATGCAATCACAAGGTAAGAGATGTATGAGGAACCAGAAACTCTTGAGATGTTGTTGGCTTAAGTTCCTGTTATCAATTATCACTGGGCAATGCATATTGGGCGAGTAAAAAAAGTTTTGGAGTTGATATCTGCAAAACATAGAACTGGAGAGTTATAGGCCTTCCTCCTTGCTGAAAGAGAAGGCAACCAACACAAAATCAAGTACCTTCCAACTCTTTAGATAAGGTACTACAGACAGGATCTTTACCTTAAACCAAGAGTTCTTCCTCATTTTCAGCCGGCCCATCCACATATCACTCAACAGCATTTGTGTGCATGTGTGAGACACAAAGGGTCGCAAACCCACTGACACAGCCAGTTTCAGGCATGTTGAGTTACTCCAGTTCTTCAGCTCATAAGTCAGCAGCTTCATGGCCATCTGCTCATTTTGTTTGAATGCATTATCCAGCACATCCAGAGCCAGCTGTCCAAACTCACTGTGACAGCAAAAGAAAACAAGCAGAGAGAAAGATGTCAGATTTAGAGTAATGACTGAGCAAATCTAACTTTGGCAGGCAACAAGCCTTGAATAGAATTCCTGTCATATATTCACTCTGATCATAGATATTGACTTTAATGAGAATTGCTATAAATGTGTGTTTTATGAGCATAGTGATGTATGACATTAAAGTTCCCTATTAACCCCTTATTCTGATGATTCTGATTATTATGATATTCTTCTATCAAAGGCTAAGATGTTTCTATTTTGCAAGCAACTTGATATGTTTCCATAAGCAAGCAATGTAAACAACACTGAGGGTGAAACTCCTATTGATTTTATTGCTGCCTCATGAAGAAACTCAACACTTATTTATTGTACAATCCTGCACATGCTTGAAGATAAAAGAGTCACTGTTTTCAATTGTGCTTTCTCTCTAGTAAATACATATAGGTTTGTAAACTTAAAATAACCCATTAATTCAGTCCAATTACAGTTCAATTGTTCAAGAATCAAAGAAAAAGTCAAGCTGAAACGCATGCTAAAAATATTTGTTTGATGAAGAATGGCAATACAATTTGCATCTTCGGAAATAGATAGACAGACAGATGACAGTTACAATATACTTCATCCCACAAGAGGGGAAAGTGGGGGGAGGGGGTCATCTTCTTTGTCTGGCGCTTCGTGATGTTCTGTCTTCAAAGAAGATGTAGAATTTACTCACTCCCATCACACAGGATTGCCTCATTCCCTTTCTAGCTCTACCATTTCAAGAGTACCAGCACTCTTTTTAAAATAGACACACTTTCCATGGTGTTTGCCCTTAAGTCCCTTACACTAAAGGAGACAAGACACCCTTTTTGAGACACCACTTTCCATGAGACCATTGACCTTAAGCCCTTACACTAAAGAAGACAAGGCACCCTTTTTGAGACACTTCTTTCAATAGGACCCACACCATCTTGAGACCATGAATGGAAACAGAAGGAGCATTAACTGACTGCCCACAAGAATGCTCACACTTTCACTATGGTAGCTCTGGAGTTGATAGCTCCCTGAGTCCAAAAACCACAGTTTCTAAACACTGAGCCCCATTGGCAAATGATGCAAGTTATCTTTGATGAATCCAGTGGGAGTCCATCTTTAAAATGTCTTTTAAGTATACAGAAAAAAGGGAAAGCAAGCATATGATGAAGTCCTCTGTGTCTATAATTCCAACTTATGGTGACCTTAAGGTGAATCTATTATGTGGTTTACTGGAATCACATAGAAAAAGATCATATTACTTGACATTATGGTTTTGTACTCTCCAGACTGTTTCTTGTGTAATTATCTTTTCACTACAGAGGATACATTTAAGACCTTGAGTTTACACTGATGATCAGCCATGTCCATTGCTTGCTGCACCAAAAGACCACCAGCCATAATGACAGAGAATCTAAGTTGATGGAGAGAAAAAGTCTAACCATTCTAATCATTGGAGATCTTTATTATCTGAAGTATAATAAAGAGAGAGAACCCCTACTTTGAATACTTCTTCAGCTCTTCTGATGTATCATCTTCCATATTGCTTTCCTTCGCTTCATGTGCCATGGCTCTGTACAGTTTGCAAGCTACCACTGCTTTAACCATAGCTTCCTTTCCATGTTGCCAGAAGAACATAGCCATCTTCTGCCTTTTCATCAATACTGCCCAAACCAAGAGATCATTATATGGGTAAATAAAGCCAACAGACTCTTGGTCATCAGAGACAGTAAATTCATCTTTGAGCTTCTTCCTGGTCTTCTGAAGAACAGCTGATTTTTCCTATAAGTTAATAAATAAATAAATAAACTAGGTCATTGCCTTAGGAAACAATCTAAACCTACTCATATATTCTTCTATTCATCCTAAATTTGTGTGCTTTTGTGATATGTGTGTGCCATAACACAACTCATATTTATACAATCCAGAAAAAAATAACTCCCAATACAATGTTTTCATAAAACATCAGTGAAATATTTGGGAGAAACTACAAAAGATTCCAGAGCAGAATGCAATTATTATGAGCACATTTTAAAACACTTTGTGAATATGAGAAAGTACAAGCAATGTTTAACAAGTGCCAGAGCAAGACATTTTAACAGTGGATACAATTACAACAGGCCTCCATCCAAATTTGCTGCTGACTTTCTTTAGATTTATGACTGAGCAAACATTTTCATTTATTGGCACAGTAAAGCATCTTTTAATTCTTAAATTAAGAAGCGGTCTAAAAAAATGTTGAATAGCATAAGATCCTATAGGAATTTCTCTGGATTATAGGACTATGGAAAATTGAAGATTTCTGTTCCATCAGGATGCAAGAAATATCTGAAATGCTATAACATAACACACTGGTCTGTAGTCATCTATTGTTGGGCTTTCTTGGATGCCTGAATTCTTCCACACCAAGCACTCTGGCCCATTTCAAGTGGAATACCTGGAATCATACATTTCTTACAAAGTTTATCTGGTCAACCATGATTCAAAAACCTGAGAGAAAAATATCTTACTGTACTATGAATAAAGGATGATAGTTGAGACTTGCTGACTTTCCCCATAGGCTGGTTGATTTCATTAGGCATAAGCAAAATCCCAACATTGTCAGACGACAGCCAATTTTTTTGAGTACAATTTCTCGAGCTTCAGGAAATATGGCTTGATTCCTTTTTCCTCTTTCCATATGGAAAGTCAGATGAAAGTACAGACAAACTATGTTCTAGGCGCCACCTTAATATTAACTTGTGGCTTAGTTAGCACCAGCAAATGGCAGCTGTGAATGGCCAGCTCTTTTTTGCTTTCATCATCCTCACTGAAGAAAAGCAGATAAACAATGGGAATCTGGGAATCCTGCTGTTCATTTTGGTTGGAGATAACAGCAAGATTTCTATCCACAAAGTGCACCTTTCTTACTGGTAGAATAGTCAATCTCCAGAGACAGCCATGAAATGCCACTTAACTCCCAACTAAATTCACTGTGCACCATGCAATGGGACTCAAAAAGGATCTGAATGGGGGTCAGTCAACTCCCTCCACCATTATACCATTGCATCTGCTCAAACGCTATGGGTAACAAAACAAGATTTTTTTCCCAGACAAGTACTTTTCTAGTAAATTGCATAAGTACACAAAAAATCACAGTACTTTATATTTGTACGGCTGTGCTGTTCTGATGAACTGGGAATGCAAGGTGTTTTCAGCAGATCCAGCCCGACTCCCCATCTGATTAAGCTGGTGGAGAGACAAATTCTGTGCCAGACTGGTGACGGCTCTCTGGTTCCAAAGAAATTTCATGAAAACAAAGAAAGAAAACAAAATGTAGTAGAGGTAGACCATAGTAGGGCTACAGACTCATCATGTCAATCCAAGTTGATACATTTATTTTAAGAGGTTCCTAGCTTTCTTCCTAGCTACAGTAGCATAATTTAATTTTATCTTCACATCTATAGTGCTTTTATAACTGTAGAAATTCCTCTTCACTTTATTTTGTACTCTTGCTATAAAGACATTAGTAGTGATCCCGTATTTCTTTGTATTATATCACAGGGGTTAGCTGAATGGATGATTAAGTAGGATGTCCAGCTATTGGCACATCATTGTCCAAATAAAACAGTTTCCCTTTAAAAATATACAGAGAGAGAAAATGCTGCTAAGGCATTCTGTGAAGATTATGTTATTCTTATAGCCTTTTACAAATCCATCGCATACACTCAGGCCCTCAAGGTGATATCTATTTCAGTTATCCCAAACTAGGCTGTCTGTTACAGAAGATATTTTCTCTGCCCCCAGATTGTGGAATAACCTGCCAGAAAATATCTCTCAGCTGCCAATTCTGTCTGTACATTTAAAACATCAATCTCTTCTGACAAGCCTTTCTAGACTATTTTTAAATCATGAATTTTAAAGTATATGTGGGTGGATTTTAATATGCATTGGTTCTATATGCTCTTTTAATTGTTGTTATGTGTTATTTGTTGTGGTTCCCTGCCTCACTTCATAGGATGAGGCAGTTAAGAAAGTGTTACCGTTATTGCTGTTGATATTGTTATTTTTGAAAGAGGGTGAGGGACAACATTGACAATGACTGTCATAAAACACTAGGGCAATTATTAATGTATTAAATTTGTCACATGGATCTGTTTTGAAATGTGAATGAATTAGCCCTGATGATTCCACAACAAATGCTCATCTGGAGGAAGTCTGAATGTTGGGCTATCACTTTTCAGGTATTGTTTGCTTACTAAAAACTAAATTGTACTATTATGAATTTACCTTGTGTTTCCTGTATAGGCTGTTGTAGAGGACTCTGAAATGTTTTCTTGTATAGCTGCTCTGATAGGCTCCACCAATCAGATATTCTATTACCAGCCCGATGTCTATCAGTGATATTTTGTAGTCCACTGGAAGAGTACTCTGCAACATATATTTTTGACAGTTTATGAAGCAATAAGGAAACACTTAGCATAATTACAGTCTTTTAATGAGTCAGGCATTCCTATATCTCAGGAATCCTTACGACCTAGTAAATATTTTGTGTATGATTATCCTGATGTTGTAAACAGAGAATTGAAGTCTAGCAAAAAATGACTTATAGAAGAATACCTAGTGCATTCATAGCTAAAGCAAAGTTTGAATCAGAATTTCATGGTGTTGCAAAGAACAGCAAATTGTAAACAGTGATAAATGTAATGTATTTATTTATTTATTTATTTAATTTATATACCACGCTTCTCCCCCAGGGGAACCCAGAGCGGTCTTACATAATGGCAAGATTACTGCCACATATAATACAAAATATAGTACAAACCAACAATCGTAAAACACACTTAAAAAGTGGCTGACAGTCAAAGTGATTGTTCCCCATTCTTTGGAATGTTAAGTTACCTGTTTTACATCACAGACGAGGTGACGCAGAAGAAGATTTGTTGGTCCTTGTTTCTAGGATGATTTAAAAAGAATAAGACATAATCAATTGAGCAAATATACAAAACAAACAAAAATGTTTCATTAAATATGTAGGCATAATTTAGAATCATCATTTTAATGCCTGGTTGCCATTTTCCTATTAACCTTGAGTTCAGATATCTACCTATCCTCTGCTTGTCTATCATTCATTTTTATACCGATTTTTGCCTAATACAGGATCCAAGATGGCTTACATGGCCTAGATGAGGGCCAACAAACTGAAGCTTAATCTAGACAAGACAGTGATCCTCCTGGTCAGTTGTGGGGCCGAACAGGGTATTGGAAAGGAATCTGTGCTCAACGGGGTTATACTCCCCCTGAAGACACAGGTCCACAGTTTGGGGGTCCTCCTGGACTCAGTGTTGACACTTGAAGCTCAGGTGTCGGCGGTGGCTGGGAGGGCCTTTGCACAATTAAAACATGTGTGCCAGCTGTGACATACCACAAAAAGCCTGACTCAGCCATGGTGTGTTCCCTATTACTAACGGGAGCTGGTTATAGGGAGCACACCATGCCCCTATTAAAGTAGCTCCACTGGCTGCCAATTAGTTTCCGGACCCAATTCAAAGTGCAGGTTATCACCTATAAAGCCCTATAAGCTTTATAGGTGATCTTTTCGAGACCGCACCTTCTTCTATGGACCAGCATGGCCTTTAATATCTAGCCTTCTGCACATAATTAAAGACTTGGCTTTTCCGACAAGCCTTCCATCATATCTAGATTCTTTTCAAATACATACGAGAACCTTTAGATTCTCCATCAAGCACTTTACTAGTCTGAGATCGAATACTGTTGTTTACCTGCAGTGATCACTGTATTTTACTGTTTTAATTAGGGGTATTGGTGTGTACAATGTTATGTTGGCTATTTATTGTTTATGTTTTGTTTCTACACTTTTTGTATTTTGCATGTTACACTTTGAGTGCTCTGTGTGCTGCCCTGAGTCCCTCTGGGAGATTGTGGCGTGTACAAATAAATGTGTATTATTATTATTATTATTATTATTATTATTATTATTATTATTATTATTA
This sequence comes from Anolis carolinensis, assembly GCF_035594765.1. Taxonomy (NCBI): domain Eukaryota; kingdom Metazoa; phylum Chordata; class Lepidosauria; order Squamata; family Anolidae; genus Anolis; species Anolis carolinensis. The sequence goes on from NC_085842.1 coordinate 246,496,753, forward strand.
TTGCAACAAATTTAAATGTATACCTAAACCATATTTGATACAAAGGTTCAAAAATGGAATTGCATATGTTTAAAAACACATTAAAACATTTAAAAAGATGAAAGAGTTAAAAGACTCTTATGCCATACTAAGTCAGGCCTGCCTAAATAAAAAGGTATTTGCTTGTTGGTGAAAAGAAAACAGAAACAAGGCCAATTGAGCCTCCTATGGAAAGGAATTCCAAAATTTTACAGAAGCCATTGAAAAGGCCATCTTCTGTGTCCATAGCAAACTCCTGTGATGATGACAGGGAGTTAAAAAAGGAATTGTTGCCTACCTGTAAGCATGTTTCTTTGAGTGGTCATCTGTGAAATTAGCACGTCATAATTGCTGCACAGGTGCATCAACTATCACATGTGCTGATTTCATCAGAGACCACAAACGAGAAACTGGAAATCTCAAATGTTTGGTGATCTCACTTCTTTATCATTCAAACAGCCATGTTTGGATCAACTCAATGGACTAAACATTGGTTTTCTATTATTACATTGCTTTTAAAAAACATATATTTATTGAAATTCAGGTACTCACTGTATTGTACAGTTCCTCTAGTCGGGCTATGGTAAGAAAACGATGGAGGTTCACACCATATTCTATTAGCAGCTTCACAAATTCTACACGATCCATTACCAAAGCATCTAGCATGGCTTGTTCTAACGAACCAACCTTCAAATAAATGCACATAATACCTTATACATTTTTAAATGCTGGGGAATAAAATCAGAAATAAATAAATCATGAGGAAAGCAGAACAAAAAACATTTGCAATCAGAATATGGAAACCAAATGTCACCTTCCAGTGCTGTCCATAAACCAATATATGCTTCTTAGCAATGTCCAGTCTGTTCCAGGCCAGTGCCAGATTTAGTTGATCTGGGGCTGACATATTTGTCCCTATAAACAAGCAAAGCTTTAGCTTTAAACGTACATTCTTTTAGCTTTAAACGTATATTTCTATTTTATTCATTGACATTCCTAGGAAGGAAGGTGCAGAAATGCTGATGTGTAGCTACCTTTTAAGAGTGCAATCAGGATGGCCAGATCAATGTCTTGCTGTTCCTCTGACTCTGCATCAAATATTGTTATCTATCAAAACAGGAAAACATCTTGCTAAGGGAAAGAAGAGGCCAAAGCAACAGATAATAAGGGAAGCTATGTCTGGCTGGATAAAGATTGTTGGCACATAAATGAATTTATAATGTGCCAAAATACTGTTGATAGTGTGCCAAAATACATTCATTCTTTTCCTTCACATGATGGTCCAACCATTCTCAGGATAATCTCCAGGGTTATATCATGTTGTTGATTCAATACTCTGTACAATTGGGGAGCACAGAATTTAAATATGGTACAACCCTCACATATGTGAGGATAATTATTGGACTTTTTATGAATATGAGAACTGGGTGAAAGGTAATCCTATTCTTTTCAATGGGAGGAATGACCAAGATAACAAGAAGCGGGTGTAATTTATACAGGAGGCTCTAAGTAAATAGTGACATGGTAGATAAAAGGAGACCATGCATATCGGTTCTGTGGATATGGGGGTCATACTGTATCCATAGGTTAAGAAAGGTGGGTGTGACACTCCAGATGTTGTTCGACTACTGCTCTCTTTATCCCTCATCATTAGCTATGTTGGCTAGATCTGATGGGATTTATAATCCAGAAGCAACAAGTTGCCCACCCCTCATTGCTATATATTGAATGGAAAAACATAAAAGGATTCTTCTCCAGTAACTCTGGGTAGGTAAATAGAGCTGAACTATCACTGAGGAATTGGGATAGCATCTGAGAGAGGTAAAGATGCAGTTTGGACCTGTAGAAGTTCAAACAAAGAAAAAATGGTCTAAAAATCAATTTTGCCCAACAGCAAGAAAAGACAAATTGTCTTCACAGCATGAAGAAGTCCTTTGAGAAGTTTCTATGAGAACCATGCCCTTTGTTTTACACATAAACATATAGTCAAGATTTAATATACTACTCAATTACATATGAGCAATGTGCTGTTGGTAGTTTTTATCATGCCTCATAATAAACGAGAAAGTGAATTCTAATATATAAGTTTTCTTGTATATTGCATGCATTAAACAAAGGACATAGATCTGCATTCCCAGTTTTATAACTTCTGTCAAAGAATGTCCCCATGTAATGCAATCACATTACTATCAAAAAGACGTAGCAATCAAGGATAATTATGGATAAACTTTGCCCTATGATCATTCTTTTCAGGATGATAGTTTTAGTCAAACAACAATGGCATTGCAGAGAATTAAATCAAACAGAAAGAGATTTTGTTCATTCGTCACACTTACAGAATCCCTGTATTCCATACACTCCATTAAAATTTTAAACAGATGATGAGATTGTTTCTGATTAAAACTGAACATATTCTGAATCATCAGTAAGATTTCTTCTTTAAGTTGAGGGCTCAGATTCCTGAAAGAGAAACATATATACAAAAAGAAAACATTACATCGCTTGTTCTTATTGTTGTTGATCTATATTCAATAAATACATTTGAACAAATTACTCACACATGAAGCATAGATTCCATCCCATCCTTAAACAGGTCACCCTCAAAAAATGATGCAGGATGGATTCATGGATCACAAAATTATACAAAATTATAATTTAAATCAATTCAGCTTTGTACATAGCTAATTAAGGGAATTCAGCCCAAGTAGAAGTAAATATATCCAACAGGGAATAGCAACTAGATTGGTTCAGGGGCCAATTATTTACTAATTCCTATTGTTGGTATATGTATAGCTGGCAGAGGAAGATCTAGCTTCAACTTGCTGAGGTTATTTATTGGTAGACTGCGAAAAGCCAGGTAGAATTAAATGTGGATTAAATAGGCAATTGGTGCAGTTTCTTTAGGCCACTACCAGTTTCCTTTCCTCATGTACTGAAATACTGAAAGAAGTACTGAAAAAATAAGTAAATAATACCCTCAAAAATACAATGTAACTAAATAGGAACTAAATTTCACCAAAACAATCCAAATTATGAAGTATAGGAAATGTTATTGAAATATGATCCTGACAATATCAGAATCTTGGGAATATTGTGGCTAAGAATCTCTTTACATGGGGTAAAGTTTTGGCAGCAACTCCGGTTCTGCAGCAGCTTTGCCACAGAGACTGCCAGCTCCCATTGCACACCAGAGAAGTACATCCGGGGCAGCTCCATGGCAAAACTGCTGCGGAACCGGAGTCACCACCAAAAACTGCTGCTGCTGGCAACATGTGAGACTTCCCGTGGTTGCATTGCCCTCAACGAGGCAAGCCGGCTGGTGGACACTTCCCCACATGCGGGGCATGAGGCGACAGATTCCCATGTCCCTGGATGTGTACTGCCAGAATCACCACCATACGTGGTTATTCCAGTGGCATGTCTGAAGAGGAACTAAGATACTCTAATACAATCAGGGTCACAATTTTAACATCAACACAACTGTAACACTTTAAATACTAGATGAACTACATCAGCTGTTTCTTTGGAATCACCCTGAGAAATGAGAAGACAATGGAGAAATGTTCATGACCAGGGGATCCCGAACTGTACAGGCATAATGTATACTCAGCATCACCCTTCAGTCATAACTGAGGAAATAGTCTGGGAAAGTTCCTTTTCTAAATTGCAAATTCTGAACCATCCCCATGCAGACTAGTCGGCCTCTCCAGCTTCTCCAGTACTATTCTATGCTTCTATTCCAGGGATAGTCAAAATATAGGGTTTGCTTTATCCATTATTTCAGGTACCTGTGGGAGCATCTTGGAAAATATTCCCCTAGGATACTGGATTCTGTATTGTATTACAGAAAGAACATTAGGGATAGCCAAGGAGTTAAAAACCAGCAATACCAAAAAGGATGGTTTAAAAGGTCTGTAAAACCTTGGCTGTGCTACTCCATTAGCCTTCCTCAGAATGAGAAGTCACAAGAAAGAAGCACTCACTTTATACTCAAAGAAGCATACATATTGCACCATTTAAGACTTGTACTGAATATAAGCTCTCTCAGTTTCACTGTTATGTACTTTTCTAAATTTTGAAGACATTAAATAAAACAAATGTACAACTTGAGAGTACTCACGTCACATCAGCTGTGTGTTTGTGTGTAAAAGCAAGGAGGTCAGCCGCTCTCCCAGTTCCCTCATATACTACAACAGGGATGGCAGGTTTGTCCCTCACATATTCCCACACTGTCAAGATCTCGTTTGGACCACCTTCCACCACCAGCCCAACCAAAGGCACTCCTTGTCCCATTCCTGTTCAAAACAATACAGTAATATCAAATAGGGTTCCTACATATTATAATCTATTGCCATCAGAGGCATGAAAAAAGCAATGAAGAAGAAGGTGAAATACCCAAGGTGTTTGGGAAACAGGATTATAACATGCCTCAGTCATCAATCACATGGAAAAAGATATCATGCCCAAGAACATATTCCTATACTTCTCCCTGAACCAAGGATAAGGCATATGGAACTGCAATTCCCATCAGCATTCACTTTTGGCTATGCTGGCTAGGATTGATGAAAATCCAACTCAATTATATCTGGAGAGTCAAGGAGCTCTTCCCAACCTCTGAGAAGAAACATCTTACAAAACAGAGAACAAGCCTTACTTACTAGTGTGTATTTTCTGAAGCGACAGGTACTTCTCCAGATTTCTCCTCAGTTTCATTTCACTGCCATACTTGCCCACTGTGCCATCATCAGCCAGTATAAAATGGGAATGCATGCTGTTGAGGGTACTCAGCTTGCTTAAAGGGTTGCCCAGCGTCTGGTACAGGCAGACTACCTGAGAAGAATCAAATTTAAAGGCAGCTCCTCCAAAACATGATGGCATTGTCTTGAAGATTGTCCTTAAAATGGGTGGCATCATCATAAGGTAATGTGAGACAGTAGCTTCCAGTAATGGGCAATGGTGGATGTCAACCATATGTTGGAAGAGAGAGCGCTGTGTGTCTCACAACAAGTCATGCACACCTAAGTGGTCTGCTGCCATCAGTAGCAATGAAGGGGACCACACTGAACAAATGTGTTGAAGGAAATTCAATATCTGCCTAGTTGGATTTTGTGCACAGAATATGTCAGGTGAAATAGCAAAATGTGTTGGAGGGATCAACTATTCAGGTTAGGAGAGGCTGGGGAAGAGGGTAGGACACTCACTATATTTAGAGTACAGTATGACCCCCATATCCATAGAGATACATTATGAAGCATTTCTGGCCCAAGAATAACATAGATTTCTGCTGGAGGACCTAGAAAAGGCATATTTTGTCAGATATGGATAAATGAAACCATGGATACTGGTGTTACTGATACTTGTTAGTGTCTAAGTAAAAACTGAATTGCAAATGCTTTTTCTGTACTTTGAGGGAGGTTGTGGGTAAATTTTGCATTAAAACCCATAAGGATAAAAGAGGGACTCAGTACTCTAGGTAAATGTATCTGCTACTAAAATGAATGAAGAAGGATAAAAATCTCTGTTGAGTATGCAGATTAAATCACAAACTTCAATTTATGTTCACCTATCATTACAATGCATCATAAGTGCCTTTTAGCATAATAAACACAAATGGTAAATTGAAAATTCCTATTTTGAAAATTGCTTAGTAATATTTCTAAGTCATCTCCATCCCTCCAAATAACTGGAAATAGCTACTCACACATACATTCCCTCCCCCCCCCCCCCAAAAAAAAAACTACCCTCAAGATTACTCTGGAGCAGGTATGCATTTTATACACTTGCAAACAAAATTGTGTAAACCTTATAAATGTGTAATTCCATCCGGACTATGAAATAACACATGCAAGAATCTGTTCTCTGTCTCTACTAATACCAGTCAATGTATGCATGTAATTGTACGCATAAACGGTTTTGTTGACATGCATACATGTGATGACAGTATGCCAGCTTCTTACTGCCCAGGATGCATATTTGCCCCCGGAAACGATTGTTCACCACTGTACAGACTTATGGTTTAGGGGAAAGAGAGCTTTTAAATAAAAACAAAACAACATTCATTAACTCACATCTTTTCCAATGAGGTCTCTTTGATTCTCAATTATACCCCAAGGGGGGATTCCAACTGTGCAGATCTTACTTAAATACTGAGAAGCATGGATTTTCAATGCGTCTCCCACATGCTTGGATACACCTTAGCAAATAACAACAAGAAATTTTTCTTACATAAAATGTTTGTTGATTTGATAATAACAAAGAAAGCCAATAATCCTTACAGGGCCAACCATTCCAAGGATTTGAAATCTTCCAAGGACTATTTAGCTCCAAGTCTGGTATAATCTGGCAACATTAACATAGCTGGAATAACTGTTTCCATTTAAGTGGATTTTCAGAAGGACAGATCTGAGATGCAATTATCTTTATATACAACCTTTAGAAAAATTATAATACAGAAGCATGTATACAGTTGTCTGACCAGCTTATGAACTACATAGACAAAATCTCTAGTCCATTAACACATCCTTCTATCATCATATAGAACAGCGGTTCTCAACCTGGGGGTCCCCAGATATTTTTGGCCTTCAACTCCCAGAAATCCTAACAGCTGGTAAACTGGCTGGGATTTCTAGGAGTTGTAGGCCAAAAACATCTGGGGCCCCCAGGTTGCGAACCACTGATATAGAGGGTATACTGGTAGTGTTGACTCTAAGACATTGTCCTGTATACTGATAGTTTACTTGGTGCATTTATTACTGGAGAACAAAACTACAGGAGGACAAAACTGTTTGGACAAAACTAACATACTCTATCTGTTGATCCAGAACCAAAAACTTCATCATAAAATTCGATATGCAAGCTGTTATGTATGTGCAGCTCTGCCATACAGAAAAAGAGACATTTTGTGTTTCAGATGGTTTGCCCCCAAAGAACAGAAATGTCAGTATCTTGTTATTAAAAGTCCACAACTTTCCAAAGGGGTAGTTGGGCCCAACAACACATAATATGGTTCCAAGGGCTACTAGTGAACATAACTCCACATCCAAATGACAAACTAAGTAACAGATGCATCCTAAATAAGTCTTAGAAATGAAAACTATTGTTACAACAATGAAGTACAAGTTATACCCTATCTATGCTAACACCCAAAAAATCAATGCTGAAAATAAGGTACCCTCCCCTTCTATTTTACTAGGATATTACATTTTTAAAATGGCATGACTTACCTGCATTGATGCCTTCTGTCAGGATCCATGCTCCTGTAGTCTCGGCAGCTTTGACTAAACCTTTGCTAAAAAGTTGCTTAAGTTTAGCAGGAAGTTTGAAGTTCTGGATGCCACCGTGAACAGAAATGACCAATTTTGGCAATTCCATCTGCCATTCTTTTACCATGAGCTGCAATAACTGGTCCAATTTTGTATCACAAGAAGCTCTGATGTACTGGAGGATTGTTAAAAGATATATCCACATAGAGAGAAAATAAATATTTCTGTTTGAGGCACATTTGATAAATAAATGTTAAAGCTCACATAATGTAAGATTACTTTACACAAATAACAGGCTTTTTAAGATGAGTGGGAATAGAATTTTGTTTATTATGGTGTTTTGTTAAGTGATGTCACAGGTGTCACTTAATTTTGGCTCAGTCTAAATATTTTCCATCTCCAAACTACCCCCTTCCCAATTATCCCTGGTCAGTGCTATGTATAGGTCACCCATGGGTAATTGTGGAAAGCTAACTTGGAGGAGAGCACGGAGGGCTGCACCTCCATTCATTATGGAAAAGGGAAGATGTTTTTGATGCAAAATACCCATAGATATCTTCCAGAGATACGTTTGCCCTGTTTTTGGCCTCCCTGGGCCATTTTTAAATGATGGATAGGTCTTTCTAGAGTGTGGGGGGAAAGACCCCCCCATGCCCATTTTAAAAAAATCATTATCTGAAGTTTCTGCATTCTAATATTACAAAACTGAGAAAGTTAATGAATGACACTGATTAAAACCCCATTTTAAAATGTATGCAAACCTTGGCGTGGTAGGTATGATCACCATCTTGAAAACTGATAGTACCAAATGCATCCGTTGGGCTTGTCTTTGTATCCTTTTGGACAGACCATTCCTCATTCTCTTTCCCCTTCTCAGACTGAAAGATAGGCCAACTATAGTCTATCCCTGGATGGTCACCAATTAACCGGCCACAACAACATCTTTAATTTAAAAAAAAATCAAATAAAACAGCATCAGACTAATAAATAGTTTTACCCTGAACTCTTGAATATATACACAGCCATCTTAATTCTCATATGCCATTTACTATCCAAAGTGAAATTTCTAGTTAATTTTATTTTATTCATAAGGGAAGATTATATAATAATTGCATTTTCAATCACAGTATGACCCCTTATCTATGTATTTTGTATACATGCTTTCACTTACTCATAATCTAAAAAATCCCCTCCCCCAGAAGTGCTTGTAAGCCCCTCTAGGTCCACTTCACTTCTAGCCCAAGTATAGTCAATATATAGTGTTAGCGGCTATCTATAGTTTCAGGTATCCATGAAGGTTCTTCAGATGTATCCCACATAAATATAGAGATGATTCCATATAAATATTCAGTACCCATTCCTTGCTTTACAAAATACAGTCTCCATTTAATATAAACTTACCGGATTAAGTTCTGACATACTTGACACCCTGCAGGACACCTGCAGGAAAATGGGTTTGAAATTAGTATATAGGTAACAAGTGATCCCTGTTCTATGGTCGAAGTTCATAAAACATTTTGATGTGTAAATTTTTACAGTACCTTGGATTCAAGGCATTAAGTAATGTCGCAAAGATTTCTTGTCCAAGTATTGTCAGCCTTTAATATTGCACCAATATCACAAGATTAAACCATACTTTTATTTTTATTTGTAAGGGATAACATTTTAGTAGGCAATACCCTAAAAAAATTGCCAGTCTCACAGTGACACACCTGCATCTGCCTCCCCTGAAATTTGGATCACATTATCAGTAACTGTCACATGTAAGGGGTAAAGCTGCAATCTTGTGCTAATATTGGAATAGTGTATAATAGTTACATCTTTGTAAGTGTACTTATATAAATTAGAATTGGCCACTTTTGTAATGTCCCTATGTTGTATACAGCTACTATGTTAGTACATAGCAAAACCACCAAAGTACCCAATGCACACTGTACACAGGTGTGCACTGCACACCAATGCGGATTACGCATTGATATGCATCAATCTCAATATACATCAGGCACTCTTGTCAGTGTTTCCTGATAAGGCATTTTCACCATTCACTAGCATGATTGCTTAGCTCCTCTGCTACTTAGTTAAGTGTACATAAATTACATTAAGCAAATGGCAAGATAGTATTTTATTGATTGTCTTTCAGATGATTGCAAAAAGCTAGTCTTTGATTCTGTACACTGCAGACTGTCTGAGATGTAACATTCATCAATTAAGATGGTTCTCCCTAGACGGTCGGGTCAGTTTAAATGTACAATTTCACACTTCAACATCTTCAACTTCTATATTCCTAATTCCTACCCTGTCATTAACTCTGTCACATTGAACTTTTTAGTTTGTAATTGTGTGCTTTTAAATCCCATAAGGAACTTGTGATTTTAAAAATATTCCATTATTTAAAGTTTAAACAAATATTAGTGTGAGATCTAATTTGATAGGTATTATAGCAGTATAATAACTCATAGATAACACACTATGTACTGATTGAATTAGTACTCTATAAAATGTGTTTGCTACTCTAAAGGAAAGAAGGAAAAGGAGAAAACTGACATTTTCTAACTAAAGCTGTGTCTGTCTTCGTAGCTACTGCATGATTTTGTGTTAAACTACTTTTCTAATACTAATATTATTACAGTGTATATTAGCAATGTGGCTTTTAAAAATAAAATATGTATTACTACTTGTATAATTAATCAAAATGAAGGGGGGGAAAGCAAAGTACCTGTGAGGATCTCTGGAACTTGGTACAATTCTTGCACATTCTCTTTTACTGAAGATTCCCTCAATCCAAGATTTCTGGGACTGAACACAAATATTATGTCGCAAATATTATATATACTTTAATAGATAAAAAGCAACTGTTCAATAATATTTGATTATAGGAACCCTCTTGTGATGTTCACATCCAGACTTGACTGTATGACATTGATTTACACACTTTTTCTTTGTTAAGTCAAGTTTAATCTCTCCTCACATTATTCTGTTTATAAAATTGTCTTCCACTAATATCTGCTTGGGAAATACTGAACTGAATTGATTAAACTCATCATTGCAATATGAATATCTATTAACATCTATCAACTGCCTCCACCCACAGATACGGATCTGTGGACAGAGGTGATCAGTACCTCTGAATGGTCATAGATAGATCACTTTCTGGTCAGGGCTAGTATATTATATTATATTATTATTATCATTACCATTATTATTGACAAAAGACAGAGTATGACACAGCAAACGAGATATATATGCTGGATTTCATATCACAGAATCATAAATCGAACACTTCCCAAGTGTTTAGGAATGTGATGTATTTTCGGATGATGCGCACAGATCCCAGAAAGGTGGTCTTTTGCAGTTGACAGATCATAATTTCGTCAATGTTTAGTGTTTTTAAATGCTAGCTGAGATCTTTTGGCATGGCACCCAGTGCACCAATTACCACTGGGACCACCTGTACTGATTTATGCCAGAGCCATTGCAGTTCGATTTTGTGGTCCTGATAACGGTTGAATTTTTCTTGTTTTTCTTCAACTGTCACCTGGTATGGTGACATCAATAATCAATAATCCAAACTTTTTTATTTTCCACAACTGTGAAATTATTATTATTAATAATAATAATAATAATAATAATATCCCGCTTTTTATCTCTATACAAAGACCCAAATTATTTCAATACAACTTAAAATATAAAAGATATATAAAAATTAAAACAGTATTAAACAACATCTGTATTAAAACAGCCCAGGTTAAAACCATAAAAGCATAGCATAGCTACAACCTGTCCCTGCAGGGGTAGAGGACCTATTAAAATGATCCATCTTCAAAGGCTAATGGATTCTTTGAAATTCCAGGAAGCCTTAGTGGGTTCTATGGCTGGTATCACGGTCCTGTTGAATCGCTACTCAATAAATTGAATAAAAATCTAGCCAGGGCTATTGACATGATCACTCCCAAATGTCCTCTCTGACAAGTTACAAATCAGGCTCCCTGGTAATAAAATGGGAAGGATGATGACTAGAGTGTAGATTATGGAAAACTCAACATTTGTACGACAAGACACGATATAGAGGCCACCTCTGCTTCTACAAGGTGGCAGCATGTGCAATGAAGAAAGCACACATGGCATTTGTAGATTCATGTCCAGCTGAACTGTTCAGAGAGGTGAGAGACATAACTCAGATCCCCTCCCCTCCAAACACATTATTCAAACCTTCAGTAGCTCACTGTGATGCTTTTTACAAACATTGCGTAAATAAAATCTCTCACATAAGAGCTTGTTTAGACATTGACATTGGAGAAGAAGCCAACAATGTGTCACGACCCAGGCTGCAGAGCACCAATAACCATACACAGAGGCCAGAATCTAACTAATATCTTTATTGAAGGAATATATAAAGTTAATAAAAGCAAGTGTATGAAATAGTCCAGAAATAGACCTTTCAGGAAAAGGTCAAAATTAGTCCAAAGAAACAATGTCCAATATGAAATATTAAGGTCCAAAGTTGTAATCCAATAACCGAAACACTCACTTTGCCAGGCAAAGTGAGGGGAGATGACAAGGTCTTTTAGTCCGTGAAACTTGAGCGAGGCTAGGAAGCAACTTGATTCTTGGGAAAATGAGGCTTGATTCAAGGCAACAAGGAAACAAGGAACAAGAACAAGATCCGTGGTAATTTCTTGGCAAAATCCGGGAAACAAGACGAGGCTGAGTCTTAGAAAGCAAGGCAGGATTCGTGGAGTAAACAAAGCTGGGAACGAAGGCTTGGCGACAGGAACGGAGGCTTGGAAGCGGAGTAGCTGTCCACACACGCTACTCCGGTTGCTGACAAATTGACTCCGCAAGATCCCTTTGTGGGTAAAACACCTAAATAGGGTCCCGTTTTCCCGCCCAAGAGCAGTTCTCTGGAGAACCAGAAACGAAAGCTATTTTCTGAGTCCAGATGCATGACTCCCTAAAGTTTCCCATGGGAAGCAGGCTTAATCAGCTGAATGCTTAGCAGCTATCCTAGCACTCCTGCGAGACGCCTGATCGACTCCTCTCTGTTGTTTACAAAAATCATGGCGAGAAAACGTAGGAGATTTAGGCTCAGGGCTTGTTTGACAGACTTCTGGAAGACAAATCTCTTGCAGGTGCAAGGTTTCCAAATCTGGCTGGGAAAGTTCCAATTCTGACTGAAACGGCGAAAAACCCAAGTTTTCCTCTTCATCTGGCACCACAGTGCCAGGAATGGGACTACATTGCCCATGGGTCATCACACAATGAGGTGTCCAGTAACTCTGTGAGTGGGATGACACTGGCTCATTTTCAATTGGTGAATATGGTTGATGTGGACAAGCTGCTATGGCAAGTAAAGAGGACAGCTTGCTTTCTCGATCTCTTCCCTTCTTGGTCGTTCAGGGAGGAGATGAAAGTCTATCTCAAATACAACAAATAATTAATATATCTCTCAGGGAGGGGGGATTTTCCATCTTGTTTTTAAAAAGCAGTAGTTAGAACGCTGCTGTCTCCATTTTTACCCATCCATTCAGAAAGTTCAGAAGCAGTACCATGGCAGAGAGAGAAGAGGGGCTTCAATACTTCTCTTAGAGTCTCCCACCATGCAGTAAGCTTTTGCCTCTCACCATTCTACTTAGCAAAGGGAGTGACTAAGGTACAGTTTTAATATGTGTGTTTGATAGAATGTTAATCTATGACTAAGTCAACCCAGGTTTCTTGGATTGATCTTTGGACTAAAATTTCTGGACCGATACAGTATATGAGTATATATGGTAATCATTCTACACAGGAAAAGGGGTCAATCATGAGGCAGTTAATCCCCATAACAATAAACTATGGCTGGTATGTCTCAATGCAGTGGCTTTCATTTTGGTGTATGTGTGAATAATGCTTGAACTGTTTATTTACATGAAATGTTTTAAAATCCTAGATTGCACCTACTGACAGCACACATGATATACAGAGTAAATGTTGCTGTTGGCTGCTGTATTTGTTGCTGCAGCTTTCAGGGTTGTTGTTTTTAACAACCACGCATTTCTGTTATTTCATATCATTTAGTGGCAATTCCAAACACCAACAGAAGTATTTTATTCTCAATCAGAAAAGTTTTTTTTAAACAATCAAGAATAAATTGCAATGAAGTAGCAATATAGTTCTATCTTTGTGTTCCTTGGTTTTTCTTTCTCCTTACTGCAGAAGGGCAAAAATATTTCACTAAGATTTTTAATACCTATTTCTTAAAAGAAAGAAAGAAAGAAAACGTGCTTATGCTACAGCTCAACAGCCAGAGCACTGAGCAAAGATACTGAAGAGGTTATCATTCTTAAGGTGGTTTGGGCCCATTGGGACCAAATAAAATCCTGAAATTGTCTTCCTTTAAAAAAAAAAATAAGGCTGAGGGCTAGAGAGGTTTCTGGGAAGTCCAAAGGACTGTATGTAGCTCAAGGCTGCACTTTGCCCATGTCTGATCTAAGCAAACAGACATGGAGGGGAGAGAACACACTAAGAGAAGGAAACAGGCAGACAATTGCTTTCAGATTATTAAGAAAAGGAAAAAAGAAATATGCTATGAGATACTTTCTGAAAAGTAATTAGGACTGACTCTCATATACTGTATATTGTGAAGGGTTTCTATCTATAAGGACAATTATGCATGTAGATGACCATTTGGTCCGGCAAACAATCTAGTTCACCCAGACACAGGTTTGCCATCTCATGTTCTCCTTCTGAAAATGAAGCTTTAGCTTTCAAGGGTTGTGAGGCCAGAAGGGGGGAGGCACTACAAACAAGAAAGTTATGTGTACTGAACCTCAGTGTGCTATTTGTTCTGCCCTAACTTGATCTCATTGTTGAAGCTTTCCTTCTTAAACCATACAAGCAATTGACACAAAGCTGATCCTTGACCGGAAGTCAGGGCTTTTTGATGCAGTACACTAATCAAACACTGATAAGCCAGGGATAACAGGTATTTAGTGGCTCTGGGATTAATTTTGCTAAATTCATGTCTGCACGAGTATGGACAGAAATAAGCATTGTTCAGAAAATGACCGGCGAACTGGAAAAAACTAGGTTACAGTATAAATAAAAGCATTAGTAGTCTTGAGCTGTTATACCACAAGCTGATTTATCCTGGGGTAGGGTTTAAATAATGTCTAGTAAGTGATCTTATATCTTATATCTTCATCATTCGAATTAGCAATGTAGCCATGAAGCAAGAAACATTTCATGTGGTACAGAATTTATTTTCTAGGTCAGCAAAGATTATTGCCTCTCTCATAGTGTGAGAAATTATGTACAGTGTTCCCTCACTGTTTCGCGGCTTTTCAAGAAACACTAAAAACTATTCTAAATAATAAAAAATTACAATTTACAGCCTAAGGAAGGGAGAAAGGAGAAGCCAAAGGAAGAGAAAAGGAGCCCAAGTGGCAAAGGGAGGAGAAGGAGCCGATTTATCAACACATGTGTTGTACCCCAAGGCAGCGTGAGCACTGAAAACCAGACAGAGACCAATAATCATGTAATATCTTTATTAAAACAATTATAAATCCAGGAATGAATAGGTGGAAAGGTTGAACAGAATATAGTCCTTTATGAAAAGATATGAATTAGTCCAAAGAATTGAAAGGAAATGTCCAATATTATTGTCCAAAGTCCAGAAACCGAAACACACTCAGAACTGTTGGAAAGTTCTTGAGCAGGGAAAAACAAGGAAGCAAGACTGAATAACAAAGTCCAAAGTCACTAGGAAGTCTTTGATATCAAGGCAGGAACGTGATGAAGCTGAGGCAAAACTTGGTTCAGAAACAAAGCAAGGAAGTAGACTTAATCCGGGTCTACTTGGGAGCCGCGGCTCGGCTCGGCCGCCAGAATCTGGAAACTTGGCTTGGAAGAAACAGGAGCTAGAGTCCATGAACCTTTCTCAGGAAATAGCAAAGTTGACACTGCGAAGTGTCCACGGTGCAAAACACGTTTATGGAACTTAGATTTGATCACAAACAAGGAAAGCCAAACTCCCTAAAGGTTCCCAAGGGAAAACCTTCTATCCATTATCCCCTCGAGATGTCAAGCGGTTACTCCTGCGGATTTCTTGTTTCTGAGATCTCTGGCGATGCAGAAACTCCCTTCTGTTGAAGGACACATTCTCAGGGGAACTAAGAACATCTGGTTCAGCCATGGGAGTAATATTTTCACTTTCTCTCCCAATTAAGGAATCGTCCAAGCTATCAACAGCCGGCAGCTGTAATTGGAAAGAGCTCTGTGGACTAGGTAAAAAGTCAAAATAAGCTTCATCCTGGTCATAGTTCATTTCTGGATCAGGTTCAGAAGCCAAAGGTGGCTGGGGTATGACAACACGATTGGTTGATAAAGATTTAAAATAGTGTATAACTACTAAAATAATCTATAAATATTAAAATAAATATAGTGCCCCTACTTCGCGGATTTTCACTCATTGCGGGTGGTCCTGGAACCCCAGCGATAAGTGAGGGAACACTGTACCACTGATGGTATATGACATGAGTTTAACTCAGAGTGCCTGCTGACGTCGGGCATGAAATTTTAGAAATGCAGTAAAATTCCATAAGACTTTGTCGTGCGCCTGTTTTACAATTTATTGTGACCTTAAGGTGACCTTAAGGTGACCCTAAGGTGAACCTATCACAGGCTGTTCTTGGAAAGATTTGTTCAGAGAGGATTTGACCTTTGTCTCTGAGACTGAGAGAGTGTGACCTGCCCGAGGATACTTGATGGCTTCCCATGGCTGAGTCACGGTTTGACCCCTAGACTTTGTAGTTAGGAAGTCCAAAATGTGGGATGCTTTGACATGACAGAAGATGGTAGTGCAAGATGAAAGAGAAAACTTTGTGAAGTCCATTTTTGGAAGAAAGAAGTTTGGAAAGGAAGTAAAAAAGAACATAAAAAATGAGCCTTATAAGGGCATGCAGTGGACAATGTAATTTATTTACTTGGCGAAAGATCAAGGAAAGATATTGAAAGGAAATGATATCTATTGCTCTTGGCTACCCACTGATTTTATTTTTGGTTCCACATAATTTCAGCGTGAGCGGCCGCTGTTAGCTCCAGCTCCTGCCAACCTAGCAGTTCGAAAACATGCCAATGTGAGTAGATCAATAGGTACCGCTCCGGCAGGAAGGTAACGGCACTCCATGCAGTCATGCCGGCCACATGACCTTGGAGGTGTCTACGGACAACGCTGGCTCTTCGGCTTAGAAATGGAGATGAGCACCAACTCCCAGAGTCAGACATGACTGGACTTAATGTCAGGGGAACCCTTTACCTACTATAATTTCTATGTTTGCCTTCCTTTTATCAGATCAATTGTGAAAATTGAGTGCACGTAACATATAACTGTATAATAACAGCTTCTGGTCTGTAGGTGGATTCTGTTGCCTAAGAACAATTCTGAAGTATTCACCTTTGCAGTTTATCTGCACAATCATATTAATCTGGAATATTGCCCTGAAACAATCTTGAACCTTATCTGCTTTGCACTGGGGCTTTCAGGACACTTCAGTTCCTTTTAGATTATCTCAGGTCAAACACCAGCTACTGTTCATTTCTTGAAAATTCAGTACGTTATTCATTCTATTCCAGACACAGAATTTGTGACTAGCCATTTATGTATGAGAATGAAATGGCTGGTAGCTCTTTTGTTGTAGTTGTGGTCTATAATACATTTTTACTATATGTCTCAGGTGAATCTTAAACAAGTCAAATCTGGAAAGTTAACTGCCATTGAGTAAACTGAGCTTTGCCTTCTAATTACACTTAGAAGTCACAGCAGCAAACCAGTTCCTGCCTCAAACATGTTTATAAGTACAATTAACAGATCAAACAGAGATCTTGTTTATACTGCCTTTAAAGAGCCCATAACTTTCAGAGAAGATGAACCAGCATACTTCACCCCTATTCATCCATGGGATTATTCTCTTCTTTCACCTGCTATGGGACAAACACTCTTAAAATCTTTCTTGCCACAGAAAAATAAATTGGGGGTATTTATCATCTCTTCTTACGTCTGACATTTAAGAGATAAGACAGATTCCTTGACTTGAAAACTGATCTTATTTTTAAGAAGGGCTGACAACTCTCTATCTGGCAATGGTCCCATGCTTTTCACATTTGGCTCATAAAAGAGTTGGCAGATGACACCTTTCTATGAAATGAGACATAGTAGTGGCAAAAGATTCATACACTAGATATCTGCTAATAGAGGTGCTAAAATTAAAGATTTCAGGGGTGCATACTCAAAGCAGACTGGTTGAAATTAGCACTGTGGAACCTAGTGGTGTCAAATGGCCTGTTTCAAAGGACTGCTCCTTCTTCCATGTTCTAGACCTTGTTTTGCAACCCTGGAAACACTAAAATACACTTCCAAGTCATGTATGCTCTAGTACACCTCTCTTCTGCATTTCTAGAGTTATAACGAAAAGCAAGGCTGAATTTAACTAAATTACCTGAGCTACTAAAGCCACAGAGCAATAGAAAAAGCAGTGGATCCCCCCTCTCCAGTATTGCACCCAAACTGACAAACAAATGCTATCGACACTCATCTTTCTCCAGCCAGTCTCTGCAGCAGTAAGATTAACAGATGGCTGTACCAATAAATAAATAGGCACACAGTTTGCCACAATGAGAAAGAAAAAATCAGCAAGTTGAAGTGACTGTTTGACATGAATAATGTAGATTGGCAGCTAAGACATACTAAAAGGACTAGCTAGAAGGTCCCATCCAAATGTATCCATACAACTCTGCAGATAACTTTTTACCTTCATTTGAACTTTCATCTTGTCCTGTTGTTTCTCAGCCTGGCGCTCTATGGGTCAGAATTGCACTTATAAATTGCCATTGTGCCCTGTGTCTTTTCCAGTCATGAGGGCACTCCAGTGTTGATAGGAGAAAAGGAAATCCATTTAAATCTCAAGAGTTTGCTTGATCCTTAGACCACACAAGAGAATGGTTAATGTTCCACTTTTCCCTGTTAGTGATTGGCAGCTGCCTTAATGGCTGGGTTTTTCAGAGCTTTTATACCATGTTTCTTCACCCCATAACACTTAAGCAAGAGACAAGCCAAGGAATGTGGTGGGATTTGCCTGGAAGTGCTCTATGCAGTATGTTCTATATTCCTCCCCAACTCATGCCTCTTCTTCTTTGCAATGGGAAAGATAGAGTACACTTAAGATCAAAATAAACAAGAGAACCAAGTTTTGAAGGAGACTTTATTGGGAACCTATCAAGCCGGGTTGGGTCAGGCCAACCAGCCAGCCAATCTGTTTTCACTTTGAAAGGGAGCTGGCCTCTGGGATGGTATATAACAGCAGTCACGTTTTCAAGATTCCCTGCAACACATGGTTTGAGAGCCTTGTCATGAACTGTGACACAGAGGTACTTTGCTTTGTGATTTCCAAAGAGCAAGGGTTTCTCAAGATAAAGGCAGGAGGCTCAGGATTAAAGAAGAGTAAAAATGTAAGTCACTCTGTCATCCTTATGTTTGGATCTCTCACAGGGCATTGTTTGAGAACTCTGTGGATCAGACTCCCAAATTGACAGCTTCCCCCATATGTCAAACAACAACCTTCATGCCTAGCCAGTCATATTAAGGATGATGGTACCTGGATGACATCTGATCTGAGAGGCCCCAAGTTAATAACTGACATTAAATTAATCAGTAACACAAATGTGTTTACAATTACAAATATATAATCTGTATTTCTTCATTTCTAAGAGTTTTTTAAATGTACAGATTAGATGAGTGTTATTAAAAGTAGAAGTTTGGACATACAGTGTTCTCTAAATAGTGTAGGAAAATAAGTAAAAATCAGCAGGCAGTGACTATGGGTATCGCAGGATAGTCCTAGTAGTTGTGTGCCCAGAATGTGTTTATTAGCGTAGGTATGTTTTATGTCAGGGTGATTACCTTAGATATAATTGTGTTAGTTGTTTAATTTAGTTTCATATATTATTTATTTTATTTATTTTGTGTCAAAAGCATTGCATAATAAATAAGTTTAAAAGCAATAAAATAAAGGAATCACAAACAGCTACAGTAGAGTCTCACTTATCCAACACTCGCTTATCCAACGTTCTGGATTATCCAACGCATTTTTGTAGTCAATGTTTTCAATATATCATGATATTTTGGTGCTAAATTTGTGAATACAGTAATTACAACATAACATTATTGCGTATTGAACTACCTTTTCTGTCAAATTTGTTGTCTAACATGATGTTTTGGTGCTTAATTTGTAAAATCATAACCTAATTTGATGTTTAATAGGCTTTTCCTTCATGCCTCCTTATTATCCAACATATTCGCTTATCCAACATTCTGCTGGCCTGTTTATGTTGGATAAGTGAGACTCTACTGTAAATAGTTTTAGACCAAAGGTGGGCAACAGCAATCGCTTTGTCTGAAGCTTTGAACAACTCCTCCTCTGTGCATGAGGCAGGGCATTGTGGGCAAGCATTCATATGAGGAGTTGTTTGTTCAGCTTCACAGTCACACAAGGTGGAGGATTCCTCCAGGTAGTGCCATCTTACCAGGTTGTCTTTTGATCTGCCCACTCCACTTCTCAGTCTATTTAGGGACTTCCAAGTTGCCAATTCCTGGTTTGCCCCTGGAGGAAGACCCTCTTGGGGGGCCATCCAGTTGGGATTGCCTGGTTTAGCTGCCCAGAGGGACACCCTTGCTGTTGCTGGGGGAACATCAAGAGGAGTGGTGGTTCTCATGAAGCTCCTCCTTGACTTGAGTCTACTGGGAGGAGGCTGATAGTCATGCAGTAGGTGGCTTTCACAATTTTCGACCTTATTTCTCTCACCGTTAGCAACGTCCCGTCACACATCAGGGGGTGCAATGCCAGTTAGCTTATAGAGTTTATCAACAGGTGTAGGTTTAAGACATCCTGTGATTATTCTACATGTTTCGTTTAGTGCTATGCCCACCTGCTTCGCATGGAGACTTCTGCCAGACAGGACAGGTGTACTCAGCAGTTGAAAAAGACAAGGCCAGGGCTGATGTTCTTATTAATTGTGGCTCTGCACCCCATGCACTGCCAGTAAGTTTACGCAGGATGTTATTGCGTGCAGCTACTTTGTACTTGGTGTTCATGCAATGTTTCCTATATGTTAGTGTTCAATCTAAGGTGACACCAAGATATTTAGACACGGAAAGGGCCTCCTCGAAGATTGAGTAAATCCAGTCGGGCGTCCCCTGGGCAACATTTCTTGCAAACAGCCAATCTTTCAAACCAAAAAGCACTGCAGTTTCATATACAGTAGAGTCTCACTTATCCAACATAAACGGGCCGGCAGAATGTTGGATAAGCGAGTATGTTGGATAATAAGGAGGGATTGAGGAAAAGCCTATTAAATGTCAAATTAGGTTATGATTTTACAAATTAAGCACCAAAACATCACGCTATACAACAAATTTGACAGAAAAAGTAAATCAATATGCAGTAATGCTATGTAGTAATTACTGTATTTACGAATTTAGCACCAAAATATCACGATATATTGAAAACACTGACTACAAAAATGCGTTGGATAATCCAGAACGTTGGATAAGGGAGTGTCGGATAAGTGAGACTCTACTGTATTATGACAATCTTTTCTATGGAACAGTTTCTGTTTTCGTTATTTTTTCTTTATTTCTGAAAAAAAGTATTAAAAATTCTAAAAATGGGATGTCTTAAAAATCATAAGTGCGCCCTCTCTCTCTCTAGACAGAGAGAGGGGGGGGATCATTTTGGTGGTGGAATCTTAGAATCAAAGAATTAGGATAACTAAGTAAAAATGAGCTATTCCTTCTCTCCAGATTAACTCACATTTTGATCTCTCAGGCAAGAATTCTCTCAACTCTAAATGTGGTTTGTTTCCAAAAGGTACTAAATCCAAAAATATTGAAAAATGAGCTATAGGTGGCAGCTAGGAGTAGAATATTATGTACAGACCAAAACAATCAAGATGTATCAAATCACTTTGGTAGAGGGCTACGAAAAGTGCATTTCTAGCAAAAGAATGTATCTCCTCAGCACATTTTTTTTTCAATTTCTGTAAAATTTGTTAAGATGGGTTTTGGAAACAAGCTTTACAAATGAAAACAACCTCATTCAGCCTAAAGAGGAGCGAAGAGGAGCTGCTCAATATCTTTCTTTTGCCGAGTATACAGAGTTTAAAAACAACTACCTTTCCTCCTGTGGGGACAAGGCCTATAGCTTGTGTCTCCCATTACCTGTCCATTGCTTGAACCTGAGACTTTGTGTGCAGAGCAAATCCTCTGCTATGATCCCATGTTTTAGGAAATACAAGGGGCTTCCTTAAACCTTCCTCCTTTTGCCATATTCTCTACAAAATATTCACAGTGGAAATTTTGACTTCAAAATTACAGATCAATAATAGAGCAGGTACCAAGAGGAGATAACGGGAAAGCGTGCTGTTTGGTATGATGGAAAGCTATTGCCAACCAACAGTGGGTAATACTGAACTTGGTGGACAAATATTTTCTAGTCAGTCTCTCGTTGATGGGTTTTTTAAAAACATACTGAATGTAATGCATGACTACAAAAACATTTGAGTAGGCAGTTTCAGTTACTACAGATCTCTTAGGAACAACCAATATGGAAAAGTACAAGTTAATGCACCTGACATTTTTCTAGTGAAGAGGTTTGACCAGAAAAATCACCTAAAACAAAAAAGTAACCAAATACAAGCTACTGACCTAAAACACACAGGAATGTCAATCACTTGGAAATTGAACGACTGAGAATCATCATCATCATCATCATCATCATCTAATTACTGATTAATCGCCCTCCATCCAAGATGCTCTAGGCGATTTACAAGCAAAATTATAAAGAATAAAAATACATACATACAAATATTGATAAAATTAACATAGATCAAAAGCTCTAGTAAAAAGCCTGGTCTTAAGTGCTAGGGTAAAAGGCCCTAACTCACACATGGCTCTCATATAGGGCGGCAAGGCATTCCATAAGGAAGGGGCAGAAATATAAAAAGCTCTGCGTCTGGGTTATGAGAAATGCACAGGGCAACAGGATACAGTAAAACTGCAAAATCAATTCTTAACATAAGAAAAAGTAGGAACCTTGTTAAAATGTACCAATTTTATTTGTTTTCAGTACACATTTATGTGGTACACTCAGCTAGAAGAACCACAAATCTCTACTTGTATAATGAAATTCTCCACATTTTTACTCAAAGGTCCCTGTGTGTTCAGTGAAGTCAACTTTCTGGCAAAGTCTGCTGAATATTCCTACAGACTATCCTCAACATTTCTATGGAATAATCTCTTTGTCATTTTCCCCTCAAGTTCCAAAAAATCACTGCTGTTTAAATATCTTTACCATATTTTAGTTACTTTTTCAGAATGTATTTTTCAAGATATAGCTATTTTATATGTAAATATTTCTCTATTACTGGTTTGAAATTTATTAACTAAATACATAATGAATGTATAGTATGTCTGACCTGATATACTTTTATTTCAAAAAATTGTAAGAACCCAGAATTAAAAGATTTTCTTACAAGTGCCAGATAAAATTATTACCCTAAAGACTCGTGTAAATCTGGAAATTTTAGTTTAAAAAACCTGGGGCATCTTATCCATGGTTCAATTTGGATATTGTACCTTAACACTGATTTAAAAAGGAACTATCCCCTTCTCTGAGTAGAATGGCAAAGGCAAGATCTTATCCCATCCTGAAGAGCCTGAAAGAAGCACCAACCCCCTCTGCTCTCTGCTAGTGCCTCTTCTGGCCTCTTAGAATGCCTGGGCAAGGAAATGCCAGCAACAGTGGCCAGTGGTGACTAGCTCCCTAGGATGGTATTGGTACCTTTCCATCTCGGTGACCTTCAACTTATCCATGAGTCATATCAAAAATCCACAATATTGACCCCAAAACCTGCTCTTGATTTATACAGAAGCCTATAAGCTAATGAGCAAATTGCTCTGCATCTGAATACCTATGCCGCAAGATTGCTGAACCACTAACACATAAACAAAATCACTAAATTTGAGGTGGCTGCAATTTTCATAATTAGATTTGACAAAAGAGTTTTTATTTAATTAGAATGAAAATAATCTTTAGCACAATTAATACTTTAATTGCCAATTTTTTATCAGATCCTGTACTTAGTTGAAGATCGATATGCATGCAAAATGAGTTTACGTAATTCATATTAACGAACTACTCTAATTCAAGATAGTTCATTTTATTGGTCAAATTTTCCTGTTGTTTAATACTATTTCCAAATTCTTCTGTATATCTTTACAAGCTGAACTGGCGTTCCAGGGAGCTGTCAGCACAAGAGTGTTTTCATTTTGCATTTGCTCCCATAAGCAATTTTTAAAATCCACTTCTACTTAGAAAAATATCATTTATTTCAAATACAGTACTCCATAACAAAACTTAAACCATTACAATAGAAAAGTTGCTTCCTTACCTTCATCTTCACCGAGAAAAAATAACATTTTTGAAGCCTTCAGTAAGTGGATTTCAGACTGAAGTTTCCATCTACCTCACAATCAGATAAAGCATGCTTAGCCCTGGTAGCGAATGGAAACAATGCTGAAAAGCAACTATTACAAATTTCCATGTGCTTACACTTAAGGCTTTTAATGGGAGAGGGGAAAGAGATGGACTCCGAAAACACTGGTGAAGTATTTGCACAGCAATTAAACTGACGAGACTATCACCTTGTAATCAGGAACATGTGACTTGATCTGGTTTCAGGTTTATATATCACATTAGGGGAATGATTAACATTCATAATGTGATGTTTAAAGTCCCAGTGACTTGGTTCAGAATAAAAGCTTTCCAATGAAAACAGTTTCAAATTCATATAGTTTACTAGATTTCCTTATTGCCACCTGAAGTGTACTGTATAAAGACAACCATCTTAGACTGCAAGTGACAATCTGGATCACACTAAATCTTGTTTTATAGAATACTTGTGTGTGTGTGTGTCTTCAAGTTGCCTGTCAACCTATGGTGACTCCGTGAATTTCACAGGATTATCTTAGCCAAAGAATATTCAGAGGTGGATTTGCCCCTTTCTTCCTCTGAAATATAGCCTACATCTATATTTGTTGGTAGTCTCCTATTCAAGTATTAACTAGAACTGATTCAGCTTAGCTTCCAAATCGGACAGGATCTCTTGCTTTTAGGGTATTTAGGACTTTATATATGCTTTATCTATATATAGATGAAATACTGCAAGGCATTTGTGAGATTGCTCACTAATTATAGCAGTTGCCACAAAATAAGTGGTAACCATCATATTCAGGATATTATTGTTGCTGTAGACAAAAGTGTTCTTTAAAATTGGATTAAACATGTGAAATACAAATTTCAGTTTGTCACATTACACTCCTAACGGAACAGGTGGAAAAAAAGTTAAACAGGTGGAAGAGAGAGAGTGTATTTCCTTCTGAACACTTCAATACAGCATTGAAAAGGAAATATTTCCATATACTTCCTTCTTAGGCTCTAAAGAAGGAATATGCATGTGCATCTATGTCACACCTGATTGGGTTGTAATCCTAAATCCTAGGAGCAAGCATCACAGAACCCATATCATCAAAGTTATGATGTATGAGTATGAACTCACTAGGCTTGTTTTGAGAAGGTGTATCACAATGAACCTCTCTGCGTTGGAAGTACACCTAGTGTATTATCTGGACAAAAATAAAGGGTGAAGTGCGCACTGCTAAATTGTGGAAAAGCAATTAAAAAACAATTCACATCCCCAATTACACATGAGTCTATATTTTCTTTCA
Source organism: Anolis carolinensis (assembly GCF_035594765.1). Taxonomy (NCBI): domain Eukaryota; kingdom Metazoa; phylum Chordata; class Lepidosauria; order Squamata; family Anolidae; genus Anolis; species Anolis carolinensis. Next base: position 246,521,848 of record NC_085842.1, read on the forward strand.
TAGAGGAAATGTATATGTATAAAAACATATTCAGTCAAATGTGCACAATAAAAATGAGATTGCCCCTAGGAAAACTACTACATACTTAATACAAATAGTAGGATTCTTCTCCCACCATCTAAAGGGTTTTTTTATAAAATATGGAAAAGTTATAATGTAAAAATGCTCATTATTTGATTGAAAAAGAAACAAGTGTCTGAAGTTTAAAAACACAGTTTTTGATTTCGGTAAGTCGCATTGATGCAATGCTAAGGGACATTTATACTAACGTCAATGGAAAAATGTAACACAAGCCACAAAAAATATGTGAGCCAGAGCTAGAAATCTTCAGGATCACAACTTTCCTCATTTAGCAAAAATGTGCCCAATTGTTTTTATTGCTCTGGATAGTTCCCTTTCCCTGTTCATTATGTTATATGCATTTGTTAAACCAAAGTATTCTAAACTCTTAACATCAATTATAAACTCCCAATTAAGATATAACGAAGTTATCTTTAGCAAGTATAACTGTGATAATTTCTGGCAGAAAATGACTGCCACAATAATGTTCATTCTAAATAGAAGTGTGCATTTTTATTGTTGTAGTTTAGTTTGATTGTCCTAACAAAGACAACACAGATCTCTTTGATGCCATATTAGTTGGCTACACATTAAAACACTCTTCTGAAGCATTTTCTGTTGTTCAACTTCACTTTACTGGTTATGAAGTAGTCTTTTTGTAAATACCAGTTTTCAAATATTCCTTTAGATCTCTAAGCTTTGCATTCCCTTCATAAAGCTTCCATATGCAGTCTTTTGATGAACTTTAGTACTGTTCCTTCCTTTCAAGAACAGTTATCCTTCCTTCAAAGTCTGCTTTCTCCTTCAAAGTTTTACCTCTGCTTACTTTTCCAATCAAAATCAAAATGAAACAGAATTTCTTCTGCATTGTAGATTTGCAAAAGTAACATTTTTTCAGGTTTCCATTTCCGACAGGCCAATGCTGCTGGAGTCTCTGTCAGCTACTGCATTCTTACTTTCTAAATCCAGAATATCAGACAGATTGATGGTGGGTAAAGGAGATCTCCAGTACTGGAAAGAGTTGTAGCACCAAACATCATCTTCATTCTATGAAAATAAAATAAACAAGTATCACTACAGCAATAATTAAACAACAATAAAAATATCTGCAGATAACAACGTACATATCAAGAATAAAAGCCTTACATTTATGGGATCTTACAGTTTAAAGAAAACAAGAGGCTGTACTCAAAGAAACAATCTGTATAAGGGAAATAGGGCCACAAATGCAGTAAAAGATTTTTCTAGTGATCCTTACTGCTGAGGTCTGTGCTGCTATGAGAAACAGTCGTTCTATTTTTCAGTGAAATAGGGGCAGATGTATTCACACCTTTACTTCCATATCCTTTACTGGATTATATTCTGCTACATTATGTGCTGGGGATGGGGGAGGAAGTCTCCTCTAGCATTAAGTGTAACTGATGTCATAATACAGCTGTGTTACTTTGGAATATCAGTATGCAAATACTAGTTAAAACACCAATGCCACAAGGGCTCTACTGGACAGTTTATTACATTTATTTCTGGTTTCCAGCTAGCATCATACCCCATTCCAATAACTTCAAATGTTTATCTACTCAACCTGGCCTTAAGCAACATCTTTCTCTCCTGTCTTTGCCCCCCAACAAATGTTAAAATTTAACTTCTCACTTCCTCACCATAGCCACAAATTTTGCATTTCTATAGAATCATAGAATCATAGAATAGTAGAGTTGGAAGAGACCTCATGGGCCATCTAGTCCAACTAGTCCGCTAAGAAGCAGGAAATCGCATTCAAAGCACCCCCGACAGATGGCCATCCAGCCTCTGCTTAAAAGCCTCCAAAGAAGGAGCCTCCACCACAGTCCGGGGGAGAGAGTTCCACTGCCGAACAGCCCTCACAGTGAGGAAGTTCTTCCTGATGTTCAGGTGGAATCTCCTTTCCTGTAGTTTGAAGCCATTGTTCCGTGTCCTAGTCTGCAGGGCAGCAGAAAATAAGCTTGCTCCCTCCTCCCTATGACTTCCCCTCACGTATTTGTACATGGCTATCATGTCTCCTCTCAGCCTTCTATGACTATTTACACATACATTTTGCCTATAAAAGCCTGCTCTTGGGCACTTCCTTCCATGCATCTGCTTGTGTCTAAGAAAGCTTATGCTACCAACTTCTTTCTTTTAGTTAGTTTCAAAGTGGTACAGGATCCTGAATATAGTTTAGCTTGTACTCCCTCTACTGGATTAACTAATACATAAAAAATAACATTCTGTGAAATCAATACTCTGAAAAATAAAATAAGAATTTAGAAACCTGTCAAGAATCTACCAGCTTTGGCTGGTTTTGTGACAGTCAGGACCCTGCTCTTCCATTACAAGGCAGATGATGCAGCTGACTCTGGCAGCACCTCTCAAATACTGAATATTAACTCTGCAAAAGGCAAAACAGTGGTCAGAATGGAAGTGAGGATAACTTTGGTTCTCTCTCTGCTAAGTACTTGGAATTCCAAAGAAAAGTAGGAAAGCACTATTCACAAGAAAAAGGAAAGGAAAATTCCTCATGCAGAATTCAGTAGCAATAAGGTGCAAAAGCTGGACCATAAAGAAGGCTGAGCGAAGGAAGATAGACATTTTTGAACTGTGGTGTTGGATGAAAATTCTGAGAGTGCCTTGGACCACAAGAACATCCAACCAGCCCATATTCAAGGAAATAATGCCTGGCTTTGTTGTTTTTTGTTGGGTGATGGCATTGCTAACTTCTTCCAAACTAGGCAGTGCTGCAAGCCCATCCCTGGTTTGTTGTTGCGGAATTTGTGAGAGGGTCTCTTCGGCCACATTGGAGCAGCGATTCAGCAGGTTCTGGTAGTGCTCTTTCCAATGTAGTGCAATTGATGTTTTGTCCTTCAGAATTTTGGTTCCATCTGATGAGCGTAGGGGCTGTATGCCATAGTTTCTTGGTCCGTAAATGATCTTTGTGTCTTTGAAAAATCCCTGAGCATCATGGGTATCTGCAAAGTGTTGGATTTCTCCAGCCTTCTTTGTCCACCAGATGTTCTTGAGTTCTCTGGTCCTTCTTTGGACCTCAGCTTTTGCACTGGCATAGATCTTTTTCTTGACAGCACAGTTGGTGTCTCTCTGCCATGTTTGGAAGGCTTTCCTTTTGTTAACAATTAGCTGTTGGGTCTCTTTGTCGTTATCGTCAAACCAGTCTTGATGTTTTTTAGTTTGGTATCCAATGGTTTCTTCGCAGGCTGTGATGATGGAGGTCTTCAGTTTGTTCCAATGTTCCTCAACATTTTCGGGGTGTTCTGTGGGTAGATGATCTTTGAGTGTTGTTTGGAGAAGGGCTCGTTTGGAGGGCTCCTGAAGGGCTTGGGTGTTCATTTTGCGCCTTGTTTTTCTTCCTTGAAGTCTGCGTTTGGGGATGATCTTGATAGCCATCGTGGATCGGATTAACCTGTGGTCTGTCCAGCAGTCATCAGCACCTGTCATGGCTCTTGTGAGAAGCACATCACGGCGGTCTCTGGCACGTGTAATTACATAGTCCAAGAGGTGCCAATGCTTTGACCGGGGGTGCTTCCATGATGTCTTGAGATTGTTTTTCTGGTGGAAGAGCGTGTTGGTGATGACAAGGTTGTGCTCTCCGCATTTGATGAGAAGCAAAATGCCATTCGAGTTGCTGTTTCCGACCCCGTCTTTTCCTATGATCCCTGGCCACAGGTCGGAGTCCCGTCCGACTCTGGCATTAAAGTCCCCCATGAGGATGATTTTGTCCTCCTTAGGTATCTCTGATAGGATGGTGTCCAGCTGGCAATAAAAAATTTCCTTGATGTCTTTGTCAGCATCTAGAGTTGGTGCATAGGCACATATGATGGTTGCCTGTTGGTTTTTGGCAAGGTTAATTCGGAGGGTTGAGAGTTGTTCATTGATGCCAGTGGGTGCCTCAGTCAAGTGCTTCACCAGGTCATTTCTGATAGCAAAGCCAACTCGGTGTATTCTTCTCTCTTCTTCAGGCAGTCCCTTCCAGGAGGTGTGGCCTCCTTTTTCTTCCTTCAGCTGTCCCTCTTCTGCTCTCCGGGTCTCCTGAAGGGCTGCTATGTCAATCTTAAAGCGTCCCAGCTCCCTTGCAATGATAGGAGTCCTGCGTTCGGGGCGTTCACTGTCAGTGTTATCCAACAGTGTCCGTACGTTCCATGTTCCAAAGTTCAATTCTCTTTTTTGGCCGCAGAGTGGTGACCCCTCTGGACGTGGCAGTCCAGTCAGGGTAAGAGAGGCAGACTATGTTTAGGGCACCTTTTCTAGCCCCTTCCCCGTGTGGGGTGAGCAGAGCGGATCCTAAAAAGGGCTGCTCAGTCATGGATACAGCTGCCGGACTACTCAACTGCCTCGGTCCTTGAGGTAGAACGACTGAGTCCATATCCACCACCCATGTGCCAGTCTGTGACTAGGGTCTTCCAGATTTCACAGTCCTGCCCCCATCACCACTCACTGATTGCCATGGGACTTTTTTGGTTCGTTTTTATTTTTCTTGGAAGACGCCTGTGCGTGATTTTTTTAATGTGTGGAGGTTGGTGCCTGGCCGGTCAACACACAATCTTCACAGAGTGAGGTTCCAGCAGTGGTGTGGTTAACACAACGAGAATGGCTTCTCAGTCTGTTGCAGTCTTATTCCGCCTTCACAGCCGTTGTAACATGTACCATGTTATCCTCCGCCTGCTCCGCCGTTGAGGTCTTTGGGTCTTCTGATTGTGCCTGGTCTGGAACCTCCCCTGCGGCCACTTCTGAGAGTGCATGACACCAGTGGTTGTGTCCGCAGGTTCATTGGAACACGCAAGCCCCCTCACCACGACAAGGTGACAATCCATCGAGGGGGTCACTGCCTATATCCAGTCCAGAGAGAATGAGAAAGCTTGGGAGAGGGGTTGAATTTCTGGGCAGGGCCACATTAACAGCTTTGTAGACCTTAGATACTCTTGTATTTGACTCTACAACTTGCTCTAACCTATCACTAGAAACAAACAGAAACCATTCCAAATACTGTCAGATCTACCTCTATAGGCCTCAAAACATGCATATCCATTGCAAAGTGTAAATTAATCCCCCTCAATTCCTGATCTCTTGCTCATCCTTCCCTCATATTTTTATATGGGATGCGGTAAACATTTCAATTTGTAATTTCTGGGGATGGAAAATATAAAATTGTTATTTTTAACTTTTGTTTTTCTTCTCAACTCCTGTAATTTTTTAAATCTTGTTTTCTTAAAACTTTTGCAAACCTAAGGCACAGTGCCAAAAAAGGCCTAGAGGAAAAGGTTGCTCCAACAAAATAACAGAAAGTGTGCTAACAGCCAGGAAAGTGTCTAGGGCATTGCCACCACTCATCTAGGGGGTGGCTGCTTGTTACAAGGGCCTGATGTAAGCAGAGTCCTGCCCCCTTCTTCCTCTTCTCGTTCCCCCATCATTAAGGGGAAAAGTGTGAATGTGGCATTTGGTCACCTTGATTGGCACTGAATGGTTTTGAAGCTTCAAATCCTGGCGCTTTCCTGCCTGGGGAATCCTTTGTTAGGAGGTGTTAGCTGGCCTTGACTGTTTCATGTCTGGAATTCCTTCGTTTCCTGAGTGTTGTTTATTTACTGTCCTGATTTTAAAGTTTTTAAATACTGATAGCCAGATTTTGTTCATTTTCATGGTTTCCTCCTGTCTGTTGAAATTGTCCACATGTTTGTAGATTTCAATGGCTTCTCTGTGTAGTCTGACATAGTGGTTGTTAGAGTGGTCCAGCATTTCTGTGTTCTTAAATAATATGCTGTGTCCAGGTTGATTCATCTGACGTTGATGCTGCAAATCAAGGTGATCAACTGCCACATTCACACTTGCCTCAAGCAGACAAGAGTTTTTTCTCCCATCCCGGACTTTCCAGATATATAATCCCCGCTTGCTTAGTTTCCAACAGACCTCACAACCTCTGAGGGTGCTTGCCATAGATGTGTGCAAAACTTCAGGAGATAATGTTTCTGGGACATAGCCATACAGCCCAGAAAACTCACAGCAACCCAGTGATTATGGCCATGAAAGCCTTCAATAACACAACAACGATAGTCTCCTAGAAGTGGGGAAAGTGGGAAATATTATTATTATTATTATTATTATTATTTGGCAAGAGGAGGGCTGCATGCATGGGATAGGAGTCCCTTTTAAGAGTGGGGAAAGGGATATAAAATAATTATAATTTGGCAGGAGGAAGATAGAATTCAAAAACTGCATTTGGTATGAGTCCCAGACCCGTTTAAGAGAGGAAAATCGGATATGAATAATAGTAGTAGTACGGTAGTAGTAACAGTAATAATGACTGCAAGCATGGGATATGAGTCCCCTTTAAGAGAGGTAACGGGATATACATAATAATAATGATGATAAAAGTAATAATGATAATAACAAAAATGACTGTAGGCATAATAATAATAATAATAACTACTTTATTTTTATATCCCGCCACCATCTCCCTGAAGGGACTCAGGACGGCTCACATGGGACCCAGCAATACAATTGAAGAGAAGCATTACATAAAAATACATTTCATAATAAAAGCATAATAAAAACACAATAAAACATAGGATATGTGTCTCCTTTAAGAGGGGAAACGGGATATTATTATTATTAATAATAATAATAACAATGTGTTGCTGAATCACAAGGTTGTTGTGTATTTTCTGGACTATATGGCCGTTTTAGAAATATTCCTCACAACCTGCATACCTCACAACCTCTGAGGATGACTGCCATAGATGTGGGCGAAACATAAGGAGAGAATACTTCTGGAACATGGCCGTACAGCCCGGAAAACACGCAAAAACTCAATAATAATAATAATAATAATAATAATTGCAAGCATGGGATATGAGTGTTCTTTAAGAGAGGAAAATGGGATATAAAATAATAGTGAAAGTAATAATAATAACTGCAGGAATGGGGTCCTTTAAGAGAGGAAAGTGGGATATAAATAGTAATAGTGAAGGTTATAATAACAATAATGTATAGTAACAATAATGACTGAAAGCATAGGATATGACTGAGTCCCCTTTAAGAGAGGAAGGCGGGATAATTACGGTAATAAGAAGGGCAGGTTTCAAAGAGCGGCCTGCCCTCACGCCTCCCTCTTGCCCTCACGCCTCTCTCACCTCCCGGGCCGGGGAGGCTGCCAACTCTTTCTTTTTCTCCTCATCTGGAGGCCCGCTTGCCTCCGCCTCCGCCTCCTCCACGCGCCGCTTGTTTTGCGGGGCCGCTTCCTCCTCCTCGTGGCCGCCTCTTCCTCCTCCTCCTCCTTCTCCCTCCATCGCTTCCCGCTTGCGCTTGGGGCAGCAACCGCCTTCCCCCCACCGCAGCGCCGCGCATCGCTGCTCTAGATCGCTCCGCCGGCGCTTCGGCCTCGGCGCGGGAGGGAAGAAGCGCGCGCAGGGTGCTCCGAGCGCCAACGCCTCCGCCCTGCGCTTGGCCATGGCGCGAGACCCTCCCCTCGCGGCGGATGCGTGAAAAAAGAGGCAGCGCGCTCTCGGCCCCAAAAAGAGGCGGGGCTTGATCCCCTCACGCGCCGGCGACCCCTGTCGGCTGCCTGCCTCGTTCAAGGAGGCAGCCCAAACCAAGGCCGCCATAGCATCTGTTATAGAACTCCAGTATGCGGATGATAATGTGGTCAGAAGACGACCTACAAGCCATTCTAGACGCCTTTTGCAGGTGCATACAAAAAGCTTGGCTTCTTTAGAGCCAGTGTTAGCCCTACCCAGCAGAGATTGGAATTTGTTGGTCAGAGCAAATTTAAATCCCATTAATTTTAATGGCTCTACTATAGATGCCAGTTAGCTCCCTATGGGAGCCCCGGTGGCGAAGTGTGTTAAAGCACTGAGCTGCTGAACTTGCAGACCAAAAGGTCCCAGGTTCAAATCCCGGGAGTGGAATGAGCACCCGCTGTTAGCCCCATATCCCGCCAACCGTCGAAAACATGCCAATGTGAGTAGATCAATAGGTACCGCTCCGGAAGGTAACGGCGGTCCATGCAGTCATGCCGGCCACATGACCTTGGAGGTGTCTATGGATAACGCCGGCTCTTCGGCTTAGAAATGGAGATGAGCACCAACCCCCAGAGCCAGACATGACTGGACTTAATGTCAGGGGAAACCTTTACCGTATAGATGCCAGCCCATAACTCCCAATAATCATTCAACATATACTATTTAATGAATATTGAAAACCAGACTATCACCAATATCAGTCCTTGTAGAGATGTTCAATGTGTTTTCGAAGGCTTTCATAGCCAGAATCACTGGGTTGCTTTGAGTTATCCAGGCTGTATGGCCATGTTCCAGAAGCATTCTCTCCTGATGTTTCACCCACATCTATGGCAGGCATCCTGAGATTGTGAGATATGTTGGAAACTAGGCAAATTGGGTTTATATATCTGTGGGAGGTCCCGGGTGGGAAAAAGAACTCTTGTCTGCTTGAGGCAAGTGTGAATGTGGCAGTTGGTCACCTGGATCAGCATTAAATGGCTTTGCAGCTTCAAAGTCTGGCTTCCTTCTGCCTGGGGATCCAGGTAAGTCTCCACAGTCACCTACAGAACCACCACCAAGAACCTTCACTTGGAAGGCCATCCTACTCGGACACGAATGATCGCCGATGATGACAGGAGGGAGTTCAATGCAGTCCGACACGATTATGAGAGTTGCAGTTTTACAAGGCCATGCGCCTTTTCTGCCCAAGAATGCTGGTGCCTCACCGAACTACAACTCCCAGGATTCAGCGAAGTACAACAAATTAACAAACAAATGAACATAAAAATGCAATTACTAAATTTCAGACACACATATGAAAACGTATACTCCTATATAGGTAAGCAGGCCAGCTGGCCGGCCTCGGAGGGGAATGATCTCCTCACTAGGGGACATGTGCATGAAAAGTGCATATTTAATGTGACAATCTATATGCCATGTGCTTCCTAGTAAAACATGAAGTATGTCAACTTAACTATCCTTAGGACCACTTGTTGAACTACATGTTGGCTATCTCTAACCCAAAATATTTATTTATTTATAATAAATAATTTTGTGCACTGGTTATTTTTTTAGGGTATACAGTGAATTTATCTAAAAGCCAAGGTGTTACTCTCTAAGCCACCCATGTGGACAATTTTGGAACACTTCGTATTTCTAAACAAGGATGCTCAACTGTATTTAACTTAAGAAAGTTGAGCACCATTTATCCACAATCCCAAAATCCAAAATTGCTCTCTTGGATGGCTGAAAGAGTAATACCTTGACTTTCTGATAGCTTAAGTTGGCTGCCTTAACAAGTTCAACTAAATAAAGAGTGGAGGGCTAAGTTGTATATTTTAGTCAGTTTTAAGCTAAATATATTTTTAAACTTTGCATAGCACAGGGAAGGGTTAACACCCCTGTGGCGTTTGTTTTGCTGTCTATGTCTCTGTTCAGAAGATTTCACCTTGTTTTCTGTCCCTGTGATCATTGAAATTTGAAAAACTCTGCATTTTGTGGAAAAAGCTTCAGTGGAGACACCTTTTCCACAGGGGAACTCTTTTCAGGAATGAATTTCCCTTCCTAGGGGTAGATTTCTCTCACTTCCTGTTGCCTCACCCATTTGTAACTATGAGGTGTTTCCAAGTCGGATGTTTGTAACCCAAGAATTGCCTGTATATGATGTTGTAATAACAATAATAATAATAATAATAATAATAATAATAATAATAATAATAATAATAATACATTTGGTTTCTGCCCTATCTCCCCGAGGCGGTACTACTCACATTTGCATGTTTTCAAATTGCTAGGTTGGCAGAAGCTGAATCTAACAGCTGGAGCTCACCCCATCCCACCGATTCGAACCGCCAACCTTCCGGTCACAAGTATATACAGTATGTATCATAGTATATATACTCACACACCTTTATCTATTGTTTTACCCCACCTCAAGCCATGGGAAGAGGCAGGTAACCAATAAAAATTATTAAGGTAACATTTCCTCCTTTCTTATTTGTATACACTTCTTCCTAATGGAAGCTATGTGACTTTCCAGAGTAACGTTGAACAAATCTTCAAATGAATAACTTACACTAGCTATTTAATGTCAAAATAGAACAAGAGCCTTGTTTAATGGGGAAACCTAATATGCCGTTACATAAGTATTAGCTATGTGACAGAGTATGTGTCTTATTTATATTAGCTTGTTAAGATACAAGATTATACCCTAAAGCAGTGCTACTCAAAGCCATGGCTGGCTCCCAAGTCATCAGCTGCCAGTCCCTGGAGACATTCTGGGGAAGAAACAATGGTATCCATTGGTCACAAATACGGCACTCATCCCTGGCACTGAAAAACTGTCAGTCATCTGCATCAAACAGCTAAAGGAACAGTGCTTTAAAACAGGAAAATGGAATCAATGTCCAGTTTAAGGCATCAGGTTGGCAAGGGAAGGGAAAGACGTGCATTTAGCAACTATGTGTCTGAACCCTGAGGTGATATTTATTTATTTATTTATTTATTTCCATCATTTATATGCCGCCCTTCTCACCCGAAGGGACTCAGGGCGGCAAATTGATACAAATTGAATGAACCAGTATTTTTTTTTCCAAATTGAATTATGACGCAGTGTTACGAGAACGTTGGTATTCTTTGTCTATTCCCTAAGCATTGACTAAACAGACATTTTATATAAGCATGGAATAGGAAGTATTCGATTTTAATAATTTAGTATGCCAATGTGGAGAAATGGCCTTGTCTCAGTACATATATACTGAAAGCCGAACAATGTAGAGGCTAGCTCAACTTCCCTCGATTGAAATTGCCCAAAAGATATCAATAGAGATTTATAAGAATTCCCAAGAACTATTAACTGATTAGAGAGCCAGATGTGAAGATATTAGTAAAGCTAAAGAAATAAAAGCAATTGATAGGCAGTACACATAAATATTCCCCCAAATAGGCCCGGCTTAAGCTCACAACACACCAACTGTTTACCTGCTCTAAGACAAGAAAGTCTAATAGATGATATTGAAATAAAGACCTATTGACTAAAACCTCCACGTTGTTGTCATGAGTGTCTGAACGTATTTTAGAAGGTATTGTTTGCTCAATAGGACCCCCAGTTTGTATTATGCCACTGATACACTGTCATGTATGTTCCTGGGTGCAAAGTTCTGTTGAGCCCTACTGGCATTCTCAGTTACTTTTGGTTTTAGCAGATGAAGGGATGCCTACAATGTGTTAGTTCTGTTTTACACATTGAAGGAGAATTGCGGTTTTTCATGTTTATGTTCCTGGTTCGTTTGTGTGTTCCTCTGTAAGTCAATTATACAGACTGAAGTTGACAACTGATAACAACATTGACGGAAGGGGATATATTGTAAGGCCACTACTGCAGAAAGGCTTTAGTGTTTGTGTTACCAATTAAACTGGAAGACTTGTTGGGAAAAAAAGGTTTCCAATGAACACATTCACAATTGATTGCAAAGTCAATTTTTAAAACAGGATGCTCTACATTTTCTGCTTACTCTATTCATTTAATGGGCTGAGAATGCATCTTAAGTTTTACAATGTAGATTATTTAAAATTTACAAGGTCCATACTGCTTGCCTTCATTGATGAAAACAAGCCATTTCTCCTTTGTTTACAAACACCAGGGAATAAGACACTGTTCAATCCATGGCTGAAAGCTAGAATTCATGTACAGAACATGAATTCTAGCAACCAACAATACATATTGCTAGAATTCATGTACAGAACATGAATTCTAGCAACCAACAGTACATAATCTTTAATCCCTAATATGAATAAATTACCCAGATTTCCCTCTGCAACTACTATACAGACTATAGTAATAATAATCTCCATATTCTTCCAAAAAGTAATTATTGCAGTACTTCAGAATCTTTATACAAATACTCTTAGTGAAAGGGGAGATTTAAAAATAACGATAATTTGATGGTTATATACAACTAAAAACCTTAATACCTGCAATTTTAAACAAATTTATTTTTTATGAATTTCAGAAACTTGACATGCTGAGTAATGCTATGTTATGCATAATACTGATACTAATATCAAGCACAATTTTCTGTCTCAAGGTTTTTCCACATTGCAATGTACTGTCTTGAGGAATAGGTTTGATCCCATGCCAAGAGTGATGCAGGAAAAGGTAAGTGAGAGAAGAGAGTTCTATAAAAGACTGAGGAGGAGCAACAGCTTCTACTTCCTAGGGCATTGTGCTGGTGCCCTATAAATGGAAATTACAATCATAAGTACCACAAAAAGTGTCCCACTGAACTCAAGTAAGGATATCAACACGATCCTATTCCTGTTTATAAAAAGGAGCTTTCATTAAACAAGAATCTACCCAGGACTGAAATTTTACTTGTATTTGCCAGAAAACGGGTGCACCTTAAAGAGGAGAATTACTGAACATCATACTTCCTCTGAGCTCAGATGATTGAAGGTTTTTTATGTGGGCACTTTCTTTTTTTGCCAAAAGTTTAAGAAAAGAACATACAAAATTTTGTATACTAAAACAACAATTGGTAGACCTTACTTAACAATTTATCAGCATCAATTAGTGCAACAGGTTTGCCTTGCATTTAAAGACGCCTTCCTTCAAAATTAAAATCTAAATGCCTCTTTGTTTAATATGATCTTGCTAGCAGATGAACTTCTGTGCCCCATTATTTGGTGGCTTCAAGCAACGATGTCTAAATTTCAATATTTTAAATTTAACTATAGTTTATGGTGTTGGGCTGCATGACCTAGCACTTCTAAGCAAAATGGCAAGGAATGTCAGATGCTGCAATTCAGTAACATCTGAATGGGGCATTTTAAACTCCTCATGTAATGTGATTTGAAATTCCAAATTGCTTTCAGTAGTACATTTGATGCATTTTAAAGAAATTTTGCCTACACTTTAATATGGCACATAACTTTAAACAGTGAATGCGATAAAAGAAGAGGTCAGATGAAATAGAGCAAAATCCAAAATAATCATCCCTTAACTAAAAGGTCAGAGGTAAACTTTCAGTAGCTAGAATTGGCAGTACATGTATTTGTTTCAATGTAGTTATCCAGCTTGATAACACATGCCCCGAAGAGTGGATTTATTCAAAAGAACTTCCAATGCTACTACCACAGAACAACTGTACAGGAATTGTAAATAACTTTTAAATTTTTGTGATTTTGTTTAAAAATACTCCTCGAAAACATAGGTCAGTCTCACTAGAGTTAAGCACACTTCAGATCAGATTCATTATTAAATTATAATAAAGTTCTAATTATTAAAACCTTACTTTGCAAAAATTACTGTTAGCAGTCAGACAGATAACAGTTTGTGATGACTACCACCATAATTCATTATCACTGGCTAGAATCGCACTGCTCATAGCAGAACTGGCAATTCTCACTTCTACCATTCACTGGGTATTCCAAAAGCCTATGAAGGAAAACTAGGAAATCTTCTAGACTTGGCCTTTGGCCCTAATAAAAGGTGCCAGGAATGTAGGATCTCATTTCTCAGATGTGTCAGATCTTGGCCCATTTCAGCCCCCATTGCCATTTTCTCGTGGAAGGTCCTTGTGAAGGCTTGTGGGAGTCTCTGATAGTAGATAGCCCAGTTCCTAAACTGCTGTTCTTAATTCCTAAAAGGATTAAACATCACCAAAAAATATCAAAATATGTTAGGGTGATTTTTTAATTTGCATTTCTCTTAAATGTGGGGCAAAATTCAATTAAGTGTTCACCATGATACTAGGTATTCTTTCAGATGTGGAAGTATACTTTGTTCTAAATTACAACAGATGTATGTAAATGAGGTATCAAAATTATCCGCTTGCTTAGGAAAGAAACCTGATTAATCAAAATTTAATGTACACATGTGGGGACACTTGTATTGCACACTCATTGCTCTAATACCGAGAAGTCTGACTCTGGCAAGGTTTAGAAAACAGACAGAGCTATTGTGAGTAACAGGAAGGCACTGCCGATATGAGGTTGGTTCCAGTCATAATTTAGAGACAATTATGTGCTAATGTCATCAACAAAAATGCCAGCATCTTCCCCCGCATCCATTTCATATACTATTCTCTGGTTTTCTAACCACAAACATGACACATTCATAGTAGTATTTCATCATAGACAGCTCATTCACAGTATATGTGGTCAAGACAGATTCATGCTCCACCTGAAAAAAACAAAAACATTATCATATTAGCATGCATTTCATGAATAATATATGCATTGATAATCACTGTTTTAGTCATTTCTATCTTGTCCTTTAACAGAAATTCTTCATGGGGGGGGGGGAGATTTTAAGAGCCACATGTTCAGCAGGATTAAAATGGATTCTGAAGGAGCCACTATTTGTAGAGTATTTCTTATCCAAAATGTTTGCAACCAAAAGTGTTTGCATATACATAATGAAATATCACCAGGGCGGGACCAGAGTTTAAAAACAAACTTCTTTTGTTTTTCATATACACCTTATACACAGAGTCTAAAGGCCATTTTATGCACAAAACTGTAAATAATTTTGTGCATTAAACATTTTTTGTACATTTGAACCATCAGAAAACAAAGTCATCACTATCTCAGCTATCTATGTTTTGGATTTGGGAGTATCTTCAGATAAGGGATACTCCATCATGTATTACCATTCGATTGGTGTTATCATTAACTATACATAAAATGCATTAACTACTATTCAATAGCTTCCATACTGCCATGATCATCATTTAGAATATACTGTCTTTATAACACATACATACTAAAATCATCTTGGTTTATCCAAATAAATAGATCATTGCAGTATCTCAAAGTGCCCTTCAATTAGTGTCTATGATATTGTGCTTCCAAAAAAATCTGAAATATGCACAAAATGAAGAACTAATGCACAAGTGGGAGTATTCCTATAAGTACAAGAATATGGGGCTGATTGAACTCTGGTAGCAGTGAGGGCGAACCTTTTAGAAACAGTGCACCCAAACCAGGGGTGAGGGCACTTAGAGAGGGGGCGAGTGAGTGAGCAGGGGGAAAGCAAGCGGGGTGGGGGGGCAAGTGAGTAAGCAAGCGAGGGGGCAGGCAAGTGGGGGGAGAGATGGCGAGTGGGGGGGTGGGCAATGGCTCACGTGCTCGGGGAGAGGGTGCTACATGCCCCTTCTGGCACGGGTGCCATAGGTTTGCCACCACTGTCCTATGCTAACACTGAGTTGGATTTAACCAGTATAATTAGCTTTTCAGACACAAATTTGAGACATTGCAACCTACACCAGTGGCTACACTCTAAGCCTAGTACTGGTTCTGTGATTTGGGGATCACTGGGGGCAGAGGGCAGAGAAACTACTTATTCTACTGAAAGTTTCCCATTCTATTTAATTTAGAGCCATTATTTCCTAAATCTTAAAACTTCTGAAAAGTTAGAAAGCATCCCTTTGGTTCTGAAAGCAAAGCTATGTAAAGAGACCCACAGAATGCTACTAAACTATAATTCTGCTGCCTCAAGTTACTTACTATAAGCTATTAGGCACCTACAGGCTGGTTCCCTCTTCCTAAAGTCAGTATGCTTTCCATCTGCTCCAGCCAGTGACATTTTTATACCCTATGTTCTTTGTGGTGTGTTTCACTGCCAAGTTGATAGCCACTCAATCATTCGAGTTCAGCTATAAGCATATTAGGAACAAAATGTCACCATGAAAGTATAGGATTACAAGACAGCAATGAAAGGCAAAACTGAGTGAAGCATTACTTGAATTCAGACTTGCCAATGCCAATATAATAATTTATGACTATAATATCATTAAGAGGATTTGAGTGCTTCTGACCTTTGTCTTCCTGCTAATTATATATAGATTTTTGAAGGTATATTTTTGTATTTTCTACTATACTATAGGTTTTTGTGAATATTTCTCATATTTAAAATACAATTATTTAAAAAACAAAACAAATGCTTACCTCTATATGGAAACCATATTGTAACATTACATTTCTTATGTCTTCGTAACTCAACTCAATCGATAATTCATTTGCTAAATTTTCAAAGTGATAGAGCAGAGGACCTATAATATACCGGAATAAGGAAATTCAGCTAAACAAATTTCTCATGCAACCATATTTATACATTCTGCAAAGTATGCTGGCCGTTAGGTTGTGAACAAGATACGCTTGGGCATTTTAATGAGAACTGCCAATGCCAATATAAACTGGCTTTTACTATCTTTACAAATTTTGTCATTGAATCTGCTGTAGTCAAGTTCTCTAGGCAATATCTTCAAAACAGATTGGCATTATACAATAACAAAAGTGAATACTTAAAATTCAATTAGTTTCAGTTGAAGGGAACCTAGTAATTTGTCATAGTTGCTAGATGCCTTTTTTTACTTTTGGAGACCCTAAAGCGAACTTATCACAGTGTTTTCATGGAAGAATTTGTTCAGACTGGGTTACCCCTCACTTCTTCTGAGGCTGAGAGTATGTGACTTGGCCAAGATCACCCAGTGGGTTTCTTCAGCTGAGCAGGGATTCAAAACTTGATCTCTACACTACTATACCACATTGGATCTCGTAATCTCGTAATACACCAGAAGTTCTTAACACAGATGTTATAGCAGGCATGGCCCTCTGGGCGCTTATGTCCAGCCCTCCTAATTTTCCCGTTCAGTGGAAGAAGGCACACAGCGGCTGGGAGCCACCTGCATGTCTTACTTTCCTTCCAGTATAAGAATGGGGCGAGCAGCCTCATCCTTATATTGGGAGGACAGCCTGAGGATGACCTGCCTCTGGCCCATCTGCGTTTACCAGCCCAGTCCACAATGGGGTCCCAAAGCAAAAAAGTTTGCCCATGCCTGTGCTACAGTCATTACAAATTGCAACTTGTTATATCTAACAATTTGTTTAAAAGTATAGCAAATTACCTAAATTTATCCATATTCCTCCTGGTTTCAGTATTTTCCATATTGTATCAATGTAATCTATGACATTATGTGCTGTGTCTATGAAGAAGCAGGTTGCTACACAATCCCATATATCTGTATAAAGAAAGAAAGAAATTAAAAGTAGTCTACTCATAAACCTTTATTACAGTACATTATGTTACACATTTTAAAAAGCACAAGAATCACTTCTTTTCACTCAGTTAGAAGGCATTTAATTTCCAGAAATCTTTTCCTTGAAATTCAGCCCTTTGCTATGCAATTGATTGTTTTCAGAGGCTTACACTGACTCACAGGAGTGACTTTTCAGAGGATTGTAAGGTCTAAAGTAGGAAAGCCCATGCCATTAATGATTTATAGCAACCACACATGGTTTTTTTTCTTCCAAAAAGAAATATCCTATGACTGCATTTGGACTTGAAAGCAACTCACTGGCCAGTGGCCACTATACTCCTGAAAAATAATCTTCCATTTGAATAAGCAAAACGACAACACAGAGAATTCTGAAAGATGAGTAGTTTAATCTATAACAGATAGGACTCGCCTCTGATGTCTGGGATTTCTAACTGAAGAGGCTACTGCATCTCAAGAACAGACTTATATAAAAATACATACACTCACTACTTATTCCATTTGTCCTGCTTCCTACCAATAGGGAATATCTGATCTTCACTTATGATCTCACTTTTTTTAACAAATGCTAACAGTATCAGTTAGGATCAAATTATGAAATGAACTTTAGAAACAGAAGCTTACTCTCCTAAAGGGGTTGCCATCGGTTCAATACTGAAATAACAGCACTGTTACATTTATTTCCACCAGAAGCAGACCTTCCTGGTTGCAACCTATCACTATAGGTAAAGGATTTTCAAAATCACAGTGAACCCCACCCCCCAAACAAAAAACAAAACCCTGAATGTTTAGATATTCCTACAAGGATGTAGGACTTGCTGCTTTCAACCACATGCCTGAAAGTTCATGGCAAAGCTATGCAATGTCAAATGTGAGTTTCATAATATTTATGTTGAATTTGGAGTGGGGGTCCATGCCAAAGGGAACTTTTCATATGCAAACCAGAATTGTGTTGTTGAAACCAGGATTGTCTTGTTTGTTGCACCCCACAACTTTCTGGCAACTCGAACACAATAGTAGAAATATAATAACCTTATCTCCTGATTCCCTTCTCTGTTAAATCTTTGTGGGGGAGTGGTAATATTGCATTCTAGATTACTGCCAGCAAAAGAATGATCATCTTGTGTGAGCCATCTTGTTCAAAAAGCAAATGAAAATCAACTATATCTAGAACTATAAAGTTTCAAATATTACTATACAACAATTTTTAAAATTACTTATTTTAATGGAATATATTTTAAAAGCATTAAGTATCTTATCACATGATAAAAATTGTTTTACATTCTTGGGCAAATATTTCATTGTCTTACAAACTTCTATCACCCCAAATTCTGTGTATGTATGTGGTTTCCTTACTTACCACACTCAGAGTAGATTTCTTGAAAATCGCCTGCTGTCATAGAAAAATTTGCACCAGGAGGAAGACTGTGAGGGTCAACATCAGGGAAATAAACTGGCTGTATCTGATCAACAGATCTCTTGTTATTGCTAAACTGATGGATCCAGGGATATAATTTATATGAATTTGTTTCACAGCATCTGAAATATAATCAAATACAATTTTACTGTGCCATTTATCATACAATACTGCAAACATTATTTTTATCGACTCTTTTTATAACACAGTGTTTGTTTTTAAAAGTTGTCTCTGAAATTATTCTCCCTTAATAACGTTCTATAAATGGGTATAAAAGGAGCAACAAGATAAGCCATTCACAGGTCAAAATCTGAACCAATTTCAGACAATATAGTCAATAGTTCTAAGATTTTTAATGCAATAACTGTTTCACTAGTTTTCTCAAATAAATTCAACATAAATATATTAATGGACTATAAGTAGCAAATACATTTACTCACAAACCTACTTCTGAATTCTAATGTATCTCTCCAAGACAAATCCCAGAAATTTGTGTTGGAAGTAGGGGTTTTCCTTGGTTACAGGCAAGTTCTTACTTGACTTTGCTCATTTCATGTTCTTAACAGTTCTATTAACATATATGTATATATTTACACAGACAGAGAGGAAAAAAAGAGGTGTCCAGTTCAGACACAATGAATTTGAATGGATGGGCTGTTGGCCTATGCATGAATAATGTGCCTGCATACTCCTTTGTGGTCTGTCCTACTCAAGTGTGCCTTGCCTCAGAGATGATCTCCAAAAGTTGTTTAAACCACAGTCTCTTGAGGTGGTTTTAACCAATTACTAACTATAAGGACAGAATCAGATTCTGGTAAGTAGGCAAGAGGATTAAAATCACAGTTTTCTGGCTTAACTGTAATTGAAAGCTGGAGTTTAAAGAAGCACTGATATTAGCACCAGCTGGGTCAAACACAGAACCAGGAAAAGAAAGGAAAATAGTTTCAAATATGTTATCGTTCTAGATGTATAATGTTTTTATATGCTTAAATGTATGAGGAATTGAATCTTTGCCATGTGCAATGCTGTGCACCACTTTGAGTCCCCTCAGGGGTGAGAAAAGTGGTCTATAAATGAATTAAATAAATAAATAAATATACTGGATATTGGGGGTTGATAGATGCTTAGAGATATTTGCATCCAGAGACTATACCCTCTTACCATGATTTTTTTAAAAAGAAATCAAGATTATGGCCAGTTTGGTAAAAAGAATGGGTATTTTACCAAAGCCATTTCCAGTTTAAAATACAATTACTATGTCTTTGAAATCAGAGTCAACATGTTTTAGATGGAGACTCTGGAAGATTGAAATATTAAAACTACGCAAGATGAAATGTGAGAGAATTTTTGCAACTGGACTTAAATAAGGCAAGAAGCTTTATGACAGTCTGGAATATAAGTAAAGCCTGGATGAGGGGACAATTTATAAAATATATCTCAAAGAGAGAGAGAGAGAGAGGTGCAAGAACAAATTAAATGCAGGAAATAAAAGGTTTGGAATGGAAACATAAAGAGAAACTTGGGAAAGACTAAATAAAAATATGTTACTGAAATAGTAATTTTCAATGTTACCAATCTAATAAATGTATACTACATTATTGTATCTTAAGCAAAAGCATTTTAAATTTGCAAATATACCTGGGAAATGGCTTTTTTATGAATTGAGATTGGAAAGGATGAAAAAAGTAATCATGAAAATCAAGATGGTAGGTCAGTGCATAACAGATAATGCAAAGTTAGTCAAAACCTTTGAAGACTACATTAGAAGTGTTTATGTGAAGGTAAGAAAGAATATTTTGATAAATTTAAACTGGATAAATCATGTTTCGAATAAAAGTAAAGTTTGAATAGGCCTGTGACAATGATCAACTTCACTGAGGCGATTAAAAAGACTAAATTTGGGATTACATTGCATTATATTATAAGAAAATTGAAGACAAATTAGTTCTACCATTCAAGGTGTTTTATGATGAACTACTAAGTAAAGGGCAGATGTCACACTCCTGAAAAAATGCTTTTATTACAGTGATACATAAAGAAGATAAAGATGGAACACTAACAACGAATTACAGATCTATCTCACTACTGAACAATAATTGTAAGACTGTCACCTCTATTTTGGCAGGTTGACTGAGCAAGCAAATTTTTAAAATATTCATGGGGATGACAGAAGATTTCTGTCAAAAAGAGAATTAATGAATAATGTAAGGAAAGTTCTGGACATTACTGAATATTTGGAAAAGCACAATGAGAAAATGCTGATTTTTCCATCTTTATTGGGGGGGGGGGCATAAAGAAGGCATTCCATGATATATTTTCTCCTCCCATTTCTTTCTTTCCTTGTCTTCCTGAACATTTATTATGTTTTGCATTCTTCTGTTGTCCCAAGTTTTAAAAATTAATAAAAAGCATAACAAAAAAGGAAAAACAGCATTCAAACTATGTTTTTATACCTGTTAAGAACAAAATTAGAAGAAAAGAGCATAAAGAGGCTCCATTCATTTCCTTGGCAAGTATAACCAAGCATAGCTATTTCCCAGGCCAATCTACCTAGTCCAGCACCGGGTACCAGGATATTAACTTTGGAGAGGTCCCTGAAACACAACAAAAATAATTATTAATCTTTTTAAAGTACTTTTGATAGAATGAATTGCCCTGGTAAATGTCACCCCACTTTCAATCCCATTTACCTCCACAATTTGTCGAACTCCCCAAACCTGGATTACATGTATTTTGACAACTGAATGTTTAACCTGGATTACTACTCTACTTTCAGAAGACATACTAAATATAATCTCTCCATTTGCTAATATAATTGTCATGCTGTCTTCTCTCTTAAAAGAATCCTGTATGTTTTGATTAGTGCTGGAGAAACCTGTGAATAATTATTGCCATTTGCATTTTTAAAAGATGATATACCCATTATTTCATTTGCTTTTGGTCGTAATAAGGTATTTTTGCACTTTTAGTTGCATTCTGTACAAGCAATCCTATGCATCTTTATGTAGAATAAAACCTTTTGAAGGTAATGGCCTTATTTAAAAGTAATGATAGTATTGTTGTTACTTAGCCAGCAGAGAGCTTCTTTAAAATTCAGAGACTGCAGACAAGCCTTTCCCATGTCCCTTAATCAAAACATCTTATTCTAATGTACACAAACACACCTTTTTGTTTAGCATCGGGCCTCTCTTATTATATCTGAAATTGAGTTTATTATGTGACTTTTAGGTGGCCCAATAAAAGGAATACCCTATACCTATACTATACATAAATCTAGAAATCTTTGTTGTGACTGCGCCTTCGGGGATTATGGTTGATGGTGATGGGATTAGAAGAGGAAGAAAAAACCCTCGTGATGAGGGTTCACTGGAGGAGTTGCGCAGGAAGCGGCTTAGAGATGGGGAGTTTGGGGAAATGGATGCTGAGGAACAGGTGGTGGCTGGGGAAGTGGGCACTGAATGGGCACAGCCACCGGAGATGTCTGGGGATTTGGGGCCTATGGATACTACTGAACCTGGGGTTTCTGCAGGAGCTGATCCCACTTGGGATGCTTGGAGAAGGGAGGATGGTTCTTTAAGTGTTCATGGGGCTAAGTGTGGGCAGGATGATTGGGACTCCGACGAATTGCTAGGTACTCCGGATCCACGAGCTCTAGCTGTGTGGAGTTCGGACTCTGAGTAGATTTGGGACACCTGGTGTTTGGGTGTGAGTGTTTGGTCACCCAGGAGGAAAGGGAATAAAATGGGAATGTTTGGCCACTGCACTTTGCGTGTGGCAAGGTGTTGCTGAGGCGCCATTGGGATCTCTGTGTTTCCGTGAAGACTGGACTTGGACTGTGATTCGGATGTAAGTTATCTGGGACTGCTCTGCAGCAGAGGGATGGAACTGCATGGGTTTCCCTGGACTGCATTCTGATTACTATTTCTAGCTGCTGATACCATCTGGCTTGGCTCTCGCTGTGTCTTATCATGGACCTGGTTTGGATGACTGCACCCTCTTCGGACTTTGGATTGAATTTGACCTGGCTTCTGTCTACGCCCTCTGACTGACGACTACTCCCGGCTTCTGACTACTGGTTTGCCTTTCGGAATTTGCTGCTGCCTCCTGACCTGACCTTGGATTCTCCTGACGATGGCTATTCATCATCCCTTTGAAGCTTTCAGCTTTATCTGCTCCGTGGAAGCAGTTTACTGCTCTTCTAGTTTGTTTGTTTTCAAGCCAGTTTGCTGTTTTTCTTTTGGGAACTGTCCCTTTAAGTCCACAGAGCCGGCTGTCTGTTTTCAGAAATGGTTTGAAGCCAAGAGAGGCTTTTGCACTTTCAGTTTTACTCTGCAGCTTCTGGAAAGTTTCAAGCCTTCGTTTTTTTTTTGCTTATTTTCTAGCAGTTAAACTCTATTTGTTCTCCAAAGCTGAATTGAAGCGTCTTTTAGTTTTTATTGAATGCCAGCATGGGAAAGTAGCGTGGCTTGTTTTTGAGTTATTTTTGTCCAAACTACTCTTGAAACACTGATAAGTGAAGTGTTTCAAGGATACCTTCTGTATTTATGTTATTTTTTGGCTTATCTTTGGAATAAACTCTGTTTTGTTTGTTAACTGGCATCTGACTCTTGACAATCTTAGTTTAAAAAATAACAACTCAAAACCCTGGGACAATTTATCCACAGATCAATTGTCATAACTGTACTTTAATTCCTATAAAAAAGAACTATCTCCTTCTCTGAATAGATAGGCCAAAGTCAAGAGTTTAGTACATCCCAGGAGAACTTAAAAGAACCACCGATCCCTCTCAGCTCTATCCTCAATTGTGCTGACATTTCTGAATGCCTGGGCAGAGAAACGGTGATGGAGGCCAGGAGTGATTTCGATTTATCCACCTCAAAATCCATAATTTTGGCCCCCAAAACTTGCTCTCTACTTACATGAAGTTAACTTATAGCTAAGTGTATACAGTACTTCTTTACTGTCTGCATTCACTTTGGCACACTCCCATTCAGCACAATGTTACAATTAATTCAGCTGAAGCAGCCAATTGGTGTCTATCAATTCTTCACACTTCTACAAATGTAAATATCTCATAGGGATAGTTAAAATGTACAAATGTAATACTTCTGAACAACCGTAACTTCCCCATCCCACTGTTGTGAGATCACTGAAAAGTGTACAAAGTTAAACCAAGTCACATCAATTAATTTTAACAATGAAATCCCATTAAGTGCATTCATTACAAAGTACTCCTGAGGATTCGTGTGAATACAACAAAGAAAGGTACATCATATGTTTAAAAACAATATGCACACTATTTAAATCACTAAAGGTTTGAAAACTGTAGGAACAACCACAAAGTTTTCAACATTCTGGAAATGCCATTAAACCTGATAAGTTTAGGTAATTAAAAAACATTTACAATTCTTTCAGGACTAATGTGACCCTTTGGGGGCTTTCCCAACCACCACCACGCTTTCCCTGGTAAACCATTATTTTGTGGTTTCCCAGATTTTGTATGCGATTTTTCTCTATTCTAAAAAAACTGGAAGAATTTATTTAAGACGAAGCTTCTGTATATTTCAGAGAAAGGAACTTGCAAAACTACCTCTCAGTATTCTTTGCTTAAGAAAACTGTGAAATTCATAGGGGCCACTGTAAGTCAACAGCTGACAAAGATTACACACATGTTGCTGGTTACAGGAGCTTTAAGATAAAATATTCCACCCAAAGTAAAACCTCAGGGCAGTATACATGTACAAATAAAAATAATCTGAAAACTTGATCCTGTAAGTAAGGAATATATCAATTAGTCTAAAAGAATATTACATAATTCGTAATTCCACCATTTGGTCTATACTTTCAACCATTATTAGAAAGCAAGCCTGAAAACTCTGAAATTAAATTCAGCTCTCTGCTTCTGTCTCATACAGGCTTTGCACTAATGTGAGCTGGTGCATATCGTTACAGATTAATGTTTTCTAATTTTTGATTTTCTTATCCTGTTCCGGATCATTTCTCAACCAACAGGAACTTTTAGGAAGCACAAGAGACTCCAATACATTAATTTGGAGGTAGTGATCAGGAGGAAAACTCTACCACAAAGAGAAACTTCTCCCAATGTTCCTGCCTGGTTGTTAAGATAATCTTTCAAAGTGCTTCTTTGGGTACCTTCCAGACTACCATGAAATGGAATTCCTTCACAATTGATAAGGAATGTCATCCTTAAGGTCTCCTCATAATATTCATTTTAATGTCAGAAGACACCCCCTCACCAATTTGACAAGGATTCAGACTTTAATTTGATGTTTTAATTATTGGGTATAAGTTTGTTTTAGCTGGGTTTTAAATTTACTTTAACATTGTAATACTATAAACAGGTCTTTTATAGTTATCTTGAGCCTGTGGCTGAAGCATACCACATGACTGATCTGGAAGATCTAACGATACCTAGGGAAGTATTTCCTCTGGGGGGCCTAGAGGAAATACTTACCTAGGTATTGTTAGATCTTCTAGATCAGTCATATGGTATGCTTCAGACAGAAGCTCAAGTTATCTATAAAAGAGCTGTTTACAGTATTACATGATCCAATGTTTAACTTCTAGTGGAACATGCTAAGTCTCACATTTCAGGCCTAGAGGGGGGGGGAAACACTTTTTAAAGCATCACTAGGTCCTCCACAGAAATTCTATGCTATTCAAAGCTCTTTGCTTACAAATGAAACTGCATTCAACAAGCTTGTGTAAGAAGCAGACCTACTGTATCTTCAACTGCCATTAAAATATTTGCAAGACAAATCCAGCCATGATGACCTTCACACTTCAGACTAACATTTACTGAATCAAAAGAATGATAAAAATTCTATAATCTAAATTTTCTATATAGAAGATCCACACCTCATGAATGTTATTAAGTGGGCTAATGATTTACAGCTACATTGTAACTAAAAATGATTAGAAACATTCAGGAGCCCAGAATTTTAAAAAATGATTTAAGTTCCATTTTTAAACTTTTTAAAGCAAAATCTCTTGATCACTTCCTGTTTGAATATTGGCGTAGGACATTGTGGGGAAGACAAAAATATAGCCAAATCAACATACTCCTTTTTCACATTACCCTATGGCACTATAAAGTGTGAATACGGCTTTGCATTCACACTTTACAGCTTGCCAATTAAAATGAATCTGCATTACAGAAAACATTCTGTGTTCTGAACTATAAGCATTCCCATGTACACAATACGAAAACATTCCATCCAAACCGTGGAAATATTCCTTTTCCCCGCTAAACAAAACAAGGTGGGAGATTTATTGAAAAACAAACCCTTTGATTTAAATGTATAAAAACTTACCGTAGATTTTTCTATAACTGAAGACATTCTTGAATGTCTTGAATCTAACAAGGGAAGGGTATTCATGTTACATTTTGAATGAGCTCTTAAGCCTTTACCTTTTCAAAACCTCTCTGTGGGCTAAGTAATCTAGCAGCACTGATTTAAAGCTAAATTCAAAGCGAGAGGGACCAGAATCGCTAAGGTCAAGTTGCCAATCTGTTACAAACAGAACTCTGCCACCAGAATCACATTAGAAGAGGCATAATGGAGTAGGACTACCATGTAGTTAGTTACTACTGTCTAGGAAAGCCCAGATAGTAAAAATTGCTTGCTAATTTCATAGCTTTTTCAAACGTGTATTTGTGCTTTTCATGAATATAAAAAGCACAAACAGGAAAAGCATTGTTAATTACAATGTCTCATCTATTCCTTTTTTACTTTGCTTTAAGGATATCTTTCTACCGCGGTTTAATATGTACCTTGATTTCCTACAAGATTCATTTGAATACACTGTTTCTTTAAGTGTCTTTTAAGATTTGCTCTGTAATTGTGGCTATTTTACTTCAGAACAAAAAGCTGGAACAGAGTATTTTATAGTCCCTTTTAGCTTTGATCTGTGATAATTTCAAAAAACAGCTCAAACCGTTATTGGTATTTCAATATATTCTTGAACATAGTAAAATATAAATAGAATAACAGATAAGAGAAGTCTGCTTGAATGAGATGTCTGGAGACTTGCTTATGAATTTCTGCATGACTTTGTGTACCAGCTCCTAGTCCAATAACCCATGCCAGACCCCAAGGAATCTACTTCCAGTCAATGGACAGCTTCCCACAAAGGAAGTTGTAGCTAGTGGAGTACAATACAGTGCCAGTTCTTGGCACTTCAAAAAATGGCATCCTCAGTTGGTAATTGAGCTTTCAAAACCATTCAGCTAGAGCCATGGTCTATGAAGAAGTCACTGACTTGGTGTGGGATTAAGTCAGAAGCAATTTATATTGTTATTCTCACAAACCCTACAAGCACATGGGCAGAAGTTTATGAACAAACAGACACTTACAGGGATGTGAGAGGTAGTCCTGGGTCACAGGATGAAGAAACATGAATTTGGTGAGAGTTGTTACAGTGGCCTCTAACAGTTGTGCCATTTTTGTTTTCATGCCTGTGGATGCAGAAAGCTATACTTGCAGAAAGTGAAAGCTAATTACCCTGCTGGAAGATAAGATGCAGTAACTTCAGGCCTGCCAATCCACACTTCAGCTCATCAGGAAAGATTAAGAGTTTTTGGCCTAAGAAGGGAGAGAAAAATACTACAAGTGAATAACTGGCCAGGCAGATAATGTTATCAGAGAGGATTGTGCTTCTTGGACCACTCCGCCAAGGGCCAACAAATTCTTCACTTGACCTGCTGAGAATGTCAATTTCCTAAAGATGGAAGAAGTGGAAAAGGAATGATAATCTTAGATCTTATTCTCACCAACAAAGATAAACTGGTTAACAATGTGTAAGGTGGAAGTGAACACAGCCTTTCAGAATTCATTATATATATATATATATAAAACTGGACATGCACTTAGGATTTTAAAAGCCAGTTTCAATGAACTTGAGGAAATAGTGGGCAAGATCCCATGGTAAGAAATAACTCAAAAAAGAAGGGAGTTTTCAAGGTCTATCATTAAAGAGTGAAATAGGAAAAGTAAGAGAACTAGAAAAAACCTAGGGAAGGATTCATAAGGCGTTACTAGATGAATTGAAATTTAAAACTGAGATATAAAAGAAGACAGCAACTCAGTAAAGAACTGTAAAAATGAAGATGGAATATTTACAGTGAAGAAGGATGGCAAAGCTAAACCTCAGAAAGAACTTAGGCTTGCAAGAGAGAACAACAATAAAAGGGGGATCTCTTCTGTCTGGAGCAAGGGCAGGAAAATGGCACATCTACAAGATGGATAATATTACTGAATGACAGAGAGAAAGCAGAATTATTCAATAATGCCTTTATCAATGTATTCTCTCAGTGCTCTATCAAGTAAAAATATAATGAATGATAGTGATAGAGATGATGTTGCTATTTTAAATTACGTTTCCAGGGCCAGCTCTGTATTCAATGGTACTGAAGGGATTTGCAGATGTAATTTAAGAATCTCTGTGTATTTGTGAACAAATATAGTCCATGAAGACTGAAAGGAGGCAAATATTGTCCCCTTCTTTAACAAAGGAGGAGAGATTCTGGGCAACAACTAGGAAAGATCTGAGAAGAGAAAACTGAACAGTTTATGCAAATTGGAAGAATGCTTTGATTCTTGAAATGTATGCATTTCTCAAAAATAAATCATGATGACAATTGTTTATAGAACTACACATTTATTAGAGAAATGGTATTAATCTAATGTATTAGGATTCTAGTAAGGCTTTTGAGAAGTTTCTCCATGACAAGGTGAAAAAAATGACATCTAAGGTGAATTTGACACCTGGGTGAATTTCCAAGTCGTTGGTAGAGCAAGTCAAAGCACCTATAGCTTCTTATACTCCTGGAGAGAATTTATAATATGTATATTTCAGGGTTTTGTTCTGGCCCTAGTGTTGTTCGACATTCTTCTAAATGACATCTGGGTAAAGGATAAGAACAGATGCTCAACAAATTTTCCCACAACATCAAACTGAGAGGGGCTGTTAATACCTCAGATGATAGAATAAGGATTTAAGATTTAAGAGGAAAACTGGAACAGTACTAAGAAAATGAATTTCATTAGAGATAACTGTAAGGTAATATACAAAGAAAGGGGAAAATGCTCAAATATAGGACATTTCATGCCTGGATTTAGAAATCCTAGTAGAGCAAAAGCTAAACATGAGTGAAAGTGTGATAAGAAAAGGCAACAAAATTCTGGATGTGTTAATATGACTATAGGGGATTTTTTAAGGTTAAGGGAAATAATAATATCACTCTATTCTGCCTTGATCAAACTGTCCAGCTCTTGTTACCACATTTTAAGAAAGATACCAACAAACTGGAATGTGTCAAGACAAAGTTGAGAAATATTTATTTAAACTTTTTGATCCCATCACTAGATCTCTGAGTCATTCACAACAAAATGGGAATGCATCTGGAAATCAAGCTCTATGTGGAAAGGTTGAAGGATAGTTAGGTTTAGGTTATAGAAGAAAACTGAGTGTTAATATTATAACCATGTTTAAAGAACTGGGGGATATAATGTGGTAGAAGAACTATACTTGTTTTCACTTGGTCTAGGTGGGAGGGCCCAATGCAGTAGATTCAAATTGCAAGGGGGAAATCCCACTTAAAAATTAAGAACTACCTAATGGTAAGAGGTGTTTGACTTTGGAATAGACCTATTTTGGATTTTGGTAGATGCTACTTCATTGCAAATTTGTATACAAAGATTGCACTATCCCCTTTCAAAGATGGGATTCATGAATGGCAGGGATTTGGCAACATAGTTTAGGTAACACCAGATTCTGTGATTACAAGTTTATACTTGCTGCTTATCCACAATTTTATGCTATCAAATGTAGTGTTGTCCTCCACTCAAAAGTTTTCAATCAAAACACTAAGCTTCTGTTGAAGTCATATTATAAAGATGTGACAGTTTGACAATTCCCCCCTTTCTGGTTAACCAACAAAATTTAAAATACCAGTTTAAATAATATTTAAGGTTTTTTCCCCTTCTGGTTTGAAATAATTTATAACAAATGTATTAGTGTATATTTAGCCCTTCAAATAAGTCTCCCAAAATATTTACCATCTGTCTTTTGGAAAGTTCTTCACAATTTCATTGATGATTGGCTGATAGCAGGAATCTCTCTCAGGTTTTCCAGTTTCACTCCAATCTCTTACAAATTGTTTTAAAGTGGACTTTAATTTATCCATGTCAAATGTTGAGGCTGGTATAATTCTTTTATTATCCTAATAAAAATGTTTAAAAAGTTAGTTGAAGTATCAATCCAAAAACCAAGAAAAACAAAGTAACATTTTGAGCCCATATTATTGGGTACAAAGTTAAGTCCTTTGACATAAAAGATCAAGGAATAACCGAATCATAAATGAAATAACTGGTTTAAAATAAACTCTTCTAGAATTATCACTACGATCAAAAAATACACCCAAAAGTAATTAAACACAAACTTTAAAACAAAAACAAAAAAAACCCTGGTGTGTGAGAATGAAGAAGCCTTTCATTACAAAATGTTATAAAGAAAACATGTAGTGCAGTGGTTCCCAAACTTATTTGGCCTGCCGCCCCCTTTCCAGAAAAAATATGACTTAGCGCCCCCTGGAAAGGGAAGCGTGGCTTAGAGGGGTGGACGTGGCTCCTGCTCAAGAGGGCAGGGCTGAGCCTCTCCCCTAGTCCAAGATGCAGGGCTGCGAGGGAAGGTGGGCGGGGCCACAAATGGGAGGCTAGGACTGGGATGGGCGGAGTTACGAGCTCTGAGGCAGGGTTGAGCTTCTATCCCTGTCCTGCGGAGCCTGCCAGGACACAGGAGGCGGGGCTAGAGGGGGCGGGGCCTCTTCCCAAGTGTCTGACGGGGCTGAACCTCTATACCCCGCCCCCATGTTCTAACAAGCGCCTCAGGGGAGGTATACAGAGGCTCAGCCCCGTCTCGCGCTCTTGAGAAGAGGCCCCGCCCCCACCCCTAGTCCTAAAAGGCCTCTAAGGAGAGGTACAGATTCTCAGCCCTGTCTCGGATTCTTGGGAAGAAGCCATGCCCACTCCTCTAGCTCCACCCCCTGTGTGTCCTAACAGGCGCCTCAGGTGCTCAGCCCTGTCTCCAGCACTTGGGAAGAGGCCCCGCGCCTCCCCTGGCCCTGCCCCCATGTCCTAATAGGTGCCATCACTGCCCCCCTGGATCGCTCCAGTGCCCACCGGGAGGCGGTAGCACCCACTTTGGGAATTACTGATGTAGTGATTCAATGTTTATGTTAATAAAAATGTTTAAGAAGTTAGTCTCAAATTGCCATACCTATGTTTGTATCTTTATTTTTAAAACTAACACTACTATAATTGTCTCTTTTTATTTTGGTTTAATATCACCTGATGTTACTACCAGACAGTTTAATCAAATTATATACTAGATAACAAAGAGGTTTTGGTGCAATATCCATATGCATTAGTTATTAAAAATAAAATAAATACAATAAAATAAATGCAGTTGAGAAAAAAAATTAAAACCCACATCATCACCATATTCTTTATTTTCAAACATGTTGGTGCAGTCATTCACAATTGTTTGCAAGATGTCCTGATTGTGGTCAATGCATTTCCGAATCTTGTCAAGGTGAGGCAGAAAATGAGGGAGTAATCTCTGCTGAACCGCCGGAAGAGATCTGAACTGTCTTTCTGCACGATTTACTCTTTCATGCATATTAGTTCTGGAAATGAAAATGGGTAACCAAATATTGGAAACTAGCACACACAGGGAATTATACTGAAATTCTGTATTATCATTTTAATTTTTGTATTTTTAAAAGTTATAATTTATAAATTCAAAATGGCCAGATATCAGCCAAAGGCCCGGAAAATAAAAAAAAAGTCTCTGCCTACTAATGGAAACAGGCAAGGAGGAGTTTATCATGGGAAAGAATTCAATTGACTAGAAGCAGCCAACCAAGGGGCTATCTCCCATATCTTCACCAAACAGCTTTGTGGTGATTGGTGAAGATCATCAGAAAGCTCTCCTGATGATCTTAAGATTCAGATAGGCTCATATCAGGTGGCAGGTTTTTCAAGTATATTTTGGTATGCATGCTGAAGATTTCTACTTTGGGCCAGAATTAAATCACATGAGATTTTTAGCAAAAAATAAAATTGTTACATCCCACTACATAATCAAAGCCAACCCAACACCAATAATTTTAGAAAAGAAATTCTGGTTCAAGTACAGCCAAGTATTAGGCACTTAAAGGTTCTAATGGTTCTACTGGTAGATGTTGGCTTCTCTTTGATAAAATAGAAATCAAGTACTGTAGATACTCAAGCATAAGCTGGCCCGAATATAAGCTGAGGTACCTAATTCTACCACAAAAAACTGGGAAAACTTATTGACCCGAGTATAAGATGAGGGTGGGAAATGCAGCAGCTACTGGTAATTTTCAAAAATAAAAATAGATACCAATAAAATTACATTAATTGAGGCATCAATGGGTTAAATGTTTTTGAATATCTACATAAAACTGTAATTTAAGATAATAAGACTTTAATAAGATAAGACTGTCCAATTCTGATTACAGTAGAGTTCCAGTTACCCGGCACTCTGTATTATCCGAGACGCCGCCGGGGGCATCCCTCCCTCTCTTTCTCTCGAGTTCCTTCCTGGGGCAGCCCAAGGAAGGGAGTGAAGGGAGCTCGAGAGAAGGAGAGGGAGAGGGAAGCCCCCATGGGCATTGCTAGGCAGCAGCGCTGACGCTTCCTTGAGCCGAGTGCTCATCGTAGGGACAAGCCCCATCCCTCGGTGAGCACTCGCCCCTTGGGAAGTGCCCGTGAGTATTGCTAGGCAGCAGTGCTCATGGGCGCTTCCCTAAACCGGATTGCCGGGAGAGATAATAGGGTCTCCCTATTATCCGTCAGTTCCAGTTATTCAACATTCGGCCCGCCCGTTTATGTCGAATAACCGGAACTCAACTGTACCTATATACTCGAGTATAAGCTGACCCAAATGTAAGTTGGCCAGGACACTCACTTGAATATAAGCTGAGGGGGGCTTTTTCAGCCCTAAAAAGGGCTGAAAAACTCTGCTTATACAGTACTTGAGTATAAACAGTATCTTTCATTTTCACTGTCTTATTTCAGCAGAATGTTTAATCAATGAGACTATATTGTTTAACTTTCACCAGTGGTCTAATGTATCCATGTATGATGCAAAAAAGGTATGACTGCAACTTCCGACAAGGAGGGAGTTGGTCTGGAAGGCCCATGAGGTCTCTTCCAACTCTATGATTCTATGAAAACAACCAGTAATTTTAATTCTGTATGTTGCGGTTGATTTTAGAATAGAATAACTTGTCATTGTACATATTACAATGAAATTAAATATCATCTTCAATACACATTATATATGTAGAATTACAAAAACAAAATACCCATTCCTCCACATTCTAATCACTATTGCACAACCTCTTCTGCCACATCAGTGTGAAACCAGAATTCAATATAGTCACAGCTTAGGGATAGAAGCCATCTCTCAACCTATTTGTCCTTGTTTCTATCTTCCTATACTGTATGCCAGATTGTAATAATTTTAAAAAAGAATATCCAGGGTGAATATCCTGAATATCCTTAAGAATATCAGAATATCCTTAAGAATATTCTGAGCTTTTTTAAGGTAGTGGGAATTATAAATTTCTTCCAAAGAGGGGAGAGGGCAACCAATAACTCTCTGGGCAGTAATGGTACCATTATTTATTGTAGTGTATTGTTACGTTTATTTTGCTGTCTACATATGAGGGTTATTGGACAATACAGAAATAAAGTAAAGAAATATAGATATTGAATTAAATAAATCAAATGCATACTGGGCTTGACCTACACGTGTAGGATGGGTTATGCGCAATTTTGTTTCTTTGCTATTATAACTATTAACTCATTGCTTTAATTTTATATTTTAAAACAAGAAAATAAAAATGGTTCATACTGAAAGTGAAGAAAAAGGGATGGGTACCCTACCCTACAGATAGTTTTTGAACATGTGAGACATTTTGAATTTATGAGGAAAAAAATCCCTGATTTTAAAAATAAAAATGGAAATGTTCAGGAAAAAATAGACATTTTCAGATGCTATTAGGAAACTAGTAGAAAAAATTGAAAGTCACCCTGTTGCTTTAGCAGCTTAAAATATGCTATACACAAATTGGTTTCGCATAATACTGTCATATTTGGTATATTAACTGTGCATTTTATTCAGAAAATAACTCCAAATGAGATTTATTTTTCTTACAAATAGAGATAACAAGGTTCTGAACTAAATGGAATACTTGATCTGTAAAGTAACTGCTTTAGCTTTGGCAGCCCACAAGAATCATGCAAAAACAAAGCAGTAACAATAGAAGAAACAATCGGCATTAATAAAGAAAAGAAAACTCTTTGTCTTCTCTACTCCTGTCTACTGCCAAGTAGATATAAAACATCCCTGAGAGAAAAGGAAACCAGGTTCAGTACTTACAAACGTCTGATATCATAAATCTGTGCTTCTTTGGCTATGTGGTGTGCTTTTAAAACACAGTGTTACATAAATGTCTACTTGCTACATCAATTTTTAGAAACAACGTAGGGAGGGGGGAAAGGCATCAACACCTTGTGTTAAATATAGGCTTCCATAACATTTGGATGCTTTGCTTTTTGTTGACTCATTCTTTCATCACTTGCAAATTACAGACAGGTTACAATAATTTGTTGAGGGATCCACTCTTTGTGCCAGTGATGATGCCAAAAAAGAACAACTGTGCAGACAGGAAAATCTGCCTGAATAGTCCTGTTCCTATATAGACACCATATAATTTGTAAATCTATATGAGTCTTTAGTGTGGATTTATCAAGTTTTAGTAACCATTTAAAGCCAGAAACAAATCTTAAAAATAACTCTGCAACGGAGGAATATCTCATTAGGTCTTACGTTGCGGGGTTACCGTCTTGCAAATGACAGAAGCCAGGGCTATTGGTGAAACACTGCAATGACTAAGTTGCTGTTAGTTTTCTGGGCTGTATAGCCATGCTCCAGAAGCATTGTTTCCTGACATTTCACCCACATCTATGGCAGGCATTCTCAGAGGTTGTGAAGTATACTGGAAACTAGGCAAGGGGGGGCTTATATATCCCGGGAAGGTCCAATGGTGGGACAAAGAACTCTTGTCAGAATACACAGAGAAGCCACTGAAATCCGCAAGCATGTAGACAATTTTAACAGAAAGGAAGAAACCATGAAAATTTATTTATTTATATATTTATTTATTTCCATCATTTATATGCCGCCCTTCTCACCCGAAGGGACTCAGGGCGGCTCACAATACAGTAGAAAAATAAAACATAGCAATATAAAACAATCAATTTAAAACAATCCCATAAATACATTTAAAACAGTATAATAAATACTTAATCCATTCGTCCACATAAACCTTGCACGTAAACCTTAGTCCGGACCGAGTTAAAGCCATCATAATTCATTCATTAAACGCTTGTTCGCAAAGCCAGGTCTTTACCTTTTTTCTGAAACTCAGAAGGGATGGAGCCTGCCGGATGTCACTGGGGAGGGAGTTCCACAGCCAAGGAGCCACCACCGAGAAGGCCCTGTCCCTCGTTCCCACCAGCCGCACTTGTGAGGCAGGTGGGACCGAGAGCAGGGCCTCCCCAGACGATCTTAAAGTTCTCATGGGCTCATAGGAGGAGATACGTTCGGATAGGTAAGTTGGACCGGAACCGTTTAGGGCTTTGTAGGCCAAAACCAGCACTTTGAATTGGGCTCGGTAGCATATTGGCAGCCAGTGGAGCTGACGCAACAGAGGAGTGGTGTGCTCCCTGTACACCGCTCCAGTTATAAGCCTGGCTGCCGCTCGTTGTACTAATTGAAGCTTCCGGGCCGTCTTCAAAGGCAGCCCCACTGACCACCAGTATTTTAAAAACTCTAAAAACAGGACAGTAAACAAAGAACAACACTCAGGAGACAGGGGAATTCCAGATAGGAAACAATCAAGGCCAGTTAACACCTTCCAACAAAGGATTTCCCCAGGCAGGATGCAGCCAGGCTTTGAAGCTGCCAGATTATTCAATGCTAATCAAGGTGAATAACTGCAACATTTGCCTCAAGCAGACAAGAGTTCTTTCTCCAACCCTGGACCTTCCACGGATATATAAGCCCCACTTGCCTAGTTTCCAACAGACCTCACAACCTCTGAGGATGCCTGCCATAGATGTGGGCGAAACGTCAGAAGAGAATGCTTCTGGAACATGGCCACACAGCCGGGAAAACTCACAATAACCCAAGGATGCTACTGTTACTCAATGGGCAGAAATACGGTGCAGGTCAAACACTGTAATGACTGTCGGGATTCCTCCCCGACAGAGGATCAGCAAACGCCATTCAGGGAGGGCTCGTTTACCCGTAGTAACGGAAGGCGTTGATAATCCTCCGGAAGTGCTCCCGCTCCAGCTTCTCCTCTTCCTCTCCATCCTTGCTGTCTCTCGGCGGCGGCGGCGCCGCCTCTTCCTCCTCCTCCGCGGGCCGCCTCTCTTGGCCGCAGTCCCCTGGCCCGGCTGGCCCTCCGGCCCCTCCGCTCGGACGACTCCCCCGCAGCATTGCCTTCCCCGGCGAAGGAAGCAGCGCCTCATTCCGCGGCACAGCGCACGCGGCGGCGGCGGCAAGCGACATCCTGCTCGTTTTCCCTCAGCGGTACCCGGCCCGCCCTTCCTCTCTACTCGCGCCCACTTCCGGTCCCACTGAGGCGCGCTTCCGGCTTCGCAGTGACGAGCCCACCGCGGAGCCAATCCTCTTCCAGGGAGCGGAAGAGTGCCGCCCAAGAACATGCGCGTCGGGGAAGGGGTTGCCTTGGCAACCCGCCCAGTTCTCGCGAGAGGCCGCACGAAGGCATAAAGTGAAGGCGGGAGCAAGTTTGTCTCTCATCGTTTTGTTAGTTTGAGTGATTGGAAGGTCTCAATGCCATAACATTACATTCTCTCAACTTGCTTTGATATTTTTACCTTGATATATATGATCATGAAGCCAGCCTTGCGTAGCAGTTCTGAGTGTTGGGCTACGGCTCTGCCCCAGCTCTGCTATGGAAGGTCACATTCTCGGCCTCAGAGATGGGCAAGACCCCTCTGGTCAAATTTTGCCAGGGAGCCCTTGGGCTTTCCATGGGTTGGAAATTACTTGTGCTACATTAAGCAAACAAAATGTTCTTTGAGTATTTATCGTGTCAGAAGCAAATTGAGAATACTCTTATAATGTATTTAAAAACAAAGTTAAAAACTTGGCATTATACTATATTATTTTTGGGGGGTGTAAATAGTAGATGGAAAGGGGTTAAACATCAAATACTTAAAATGAGCTTTAAAGACAATTTCAGTGTATTTGCTGTATTTTAATTCTGTTTAATTTTAATTATGATAGGAAGGTTGACGGTTTGAAACCCCAGCTTCTGCTGACCTAGCAGTTCAAAAACATGCAAATGTGAGTAGATCAATAGGTGATCCCAGTGAGAAGGTAACGGCACTCCATGCAGTCATGCAGGCCACATGACCTAGATGTCTGCGGACAATGCCGGCTCTTTGGCTTAGAAATGGAGATGAGCACCACCCCCCAGAGTTGGATTCCACAAACTCAACAATAACTGAAAACAGAATTATCTTTATTTAAATAAATAAATATATATATCTTTTTACCAAGCAGATTTTAGTCAACTAAAATATTTTAGATTTCCAGCCTTTCAAGAGTACATTAATGATCCATCGAAAGTGGCCCTACTTACTTCGTCTTTCATTGCTAGAACAGCTGGTATATTCATTATTCTTAAAGTATTGTTGTGGGAATAGAATAAAAAAACTAGAGAACTGAGGGAGTAGCAAAGCAGAATCAAGTGCGAATCTCTTGAGTGAGGAGGACAATGTACAGTATATACCTTGGCTGGTGTTGCAGAAATTGAAATATCTTGCTGTCAAAGAGAGAAGCAAATCCCGCATAAATTCTCTTCCACTAAGAACCTAATAATTTTAAGGAATTAAAATGAGAATTCCAAAATTGATGATTGGCACCACTGCATTTGGCCAGCATGTCCAACAGGAAAGAGACAGAATACGTATCTACTAGGATATCATGGCATTGTGGCTGTGCACTTCTGGTTTAGTAAGGCTTCCATTATCTTCTAAAACATCATTTTAGTCACAAAATATACATGAATATTTTCATGGTTGATGTTATGTAGCATGAACTTATACATTCATAATAGTACGTTGTTCGCCTGAGAAAGAAAGAAAACCACACAAATGAATGTTTCCAAACCCAGTGCTAACATCATTTATAACTAAAGTTGTTTCCAATTTCATTTCTATGTCCTCATGTTTGCCAGAATTTCAAGATTTTATATACACCAAATTAAGCATAGAATGTTATTTTTTACAAACTTCAAAAACATCAATATATATTATCAACAGCACTGTGATTTAAGTGTTGGACCAGGACTCTTGAGATATGAGTTCTAATCCCTACTTAAACATGGAAATCACACTCCCTCAACCTCAGAGGAAGGTGACAAATCTCCTTGGGGGAAAAATATGGCCAAGAAAATCCTATGGTAAGATCACCATACGCTGGAGCTGACTTAAAGGGCCTGACAACAAAACTGTATAATTTGCTTCAAATTGTTTTATTGTAGTTTTAAAAAGAGGGCGCAGTGAGTTAAACCGGTGAGCTGCAGAACTTGCTGATCAGAAGGTCGGTGGTTCGAATCTGGGGAGAGGGATGCGCTCCCACTATTAGCCCTAGCTTCTGTCAACCTAGTAGTTTGAAAACATGCAAATGTGAGTAGATCAATAGGTACCACTCCAGCGGGAAGGTAACGGCGCTCCATGCAATCATGTCGGCCACATGACCTAGGAGATGTCTACAGACAATGTTGGCTCTTTGGCTTAGAAATTGATATGAAGACCACCCCCCAGAGTCGGACACGACTAGACTTAATGTCAAGTACCCTTTACTTAGTTTTAAAAACAATAAGGCAGAACTCCTATACACTCCTATACTATTTTATAGAACTGCATAGATATCTTCCTGGTTTTTTTAACTTAAGCCCATCTTAGTTCAGGCTGATCACGCACCTGCCTTTTCCATTTCATGTGCAATATCATTGAACACCCTTGAATAGAGTTTTTCCTGTGATTGCATTCCATCCAAATAAACTGCAAGCAAGAGAAAAATCAGTTCACTTTCAGTAGAGCCAGGTATTATCAATATAAACATACAGGAGGACCTAACTGAATGGATTTGTCTTTAAAGTAACAGTCCTGCATTATATGCTGTTCACAATTGTCATTTCTTGCATCTACATAGCTTATTTATATGCAGAAGACTTAAAACAGTGGTTCTCAATCTGTGGGTCCCCAGGTGTTTTGACCTACAGCTCCCAGAAAACCCAGTTAGTTTACCAGTTGTTAGGATTTCTGGGAGTTGAAGGCCAAAACATCTGAGGACCCAGAAGTTGAGAACCACTGCTATAGCATGTCAGATTATTACAACATTGGATGAGACATGTTTATTGTAACTAAAGACTTCATTAAAAATAGGTTATAATTAAAACGTAAAACAACAATAGGTCATATAAAGTCTCAGAACAGATTATATACAAAATATCCTAAAATGAGTCTTGGAAGGAAAAAGTTTTGCTCAACTCCTTAAATTCTTTACCCACTTTCTCATTTATATATGTGATATCAGGTAAACATTGAAACATTCTAGAAAATACATTATTTTATATAGAATTAAATCAACAACACAGTTCACACCAATACCCTGTCCTTAGATTAGCTCAATGTATATGAAAATATCTGTCATACCAATGCCAGTTTCATTTTCTTCCATTTCCTTTTTATGCTTCAGATACATGGGCCATACATGTCCATCAAAGTATCCCGGTGGGTCTGGTGGATTATAAATTCTTTTGCTATATAAAAAGATAGATAGGAGTTCCACAACTTCTATAACTTGCATAATTATAATCTCTGCATGAAATATGTGAAGCCTTGGGCAAGAAGATCAAGTATTTATACATACAAGATATAAGTGCATGTTTGGTAAATTAAAATTCCCACAGCATGGTAATTATGAAATGGCACATTTATACTTTTGTTCTAGCAGCTTAGTCATGATAATGTAGCACAGGTTCCTCTAATTCAGGTTTTGATTTTACAACAGGCTTCTGCAAGTGTACCTTGTACAAACAGTCAGCAATTATTATACAGTAGTTCCTCATTAGCTACTGCATACAGTCACAATCTAATTCAATGTGTCCTTGGCTGTGGGAGGATGAGGCAGGGAACAATGAGAGAACCAAACCATGTGTCAGGTATCAATTTAGCAAGATTTTGAATAACCAGAAATCAACTTGAGCCATCTTAGTATAGGTCCCAGGTCCAAACCATACTTTTCTAGTTTTTGTAGACTTTACAAAATATAATTTTAAAATTTTGATATTCTTTTTATTTCATTTTTTTTTATTTGGAATGCTTATTAGGTTTGGTGACCAACAATAAAAATATGCATTGGGCCCTTGGAATCTGCTGAGATTGGGTTCCAAGACTGGCTTCTCCATGGATACCAAAATCCGTGGATGCTCATGTCTCATTAATATAATGGCACAAGTAAAATGGTTTTATTTTCAAATTATTCTTGTTGTTTTTTCAATTTTAAGATGCAATTTTTCCTATATAAATGTGTCTAAAAATGGGATGCATTTTGGAATTGAAGGTGTATCATGTATTTTTGTTGGTAGTGGTGGTACTGAAATTAGAGTGTGTCTTATAATGGATTTTATCTTACAACTGAAGAAATAATAATAATAATAATATCAACAACATTTTTTATTTATTACCCGCTCTACTTTCAGCTCGAGGTGAGGCACAAGTTTCGAGGTAGGTAATAATTTATACTGAACTAGCTGTGCCCAGCCACGCATCGCTGAGGTGTATGGGAATCATTTGTTGGCCATGTAGAATAGCAGTGAATAGCCTTGCAGCCTCAAAAGCCAGGCCATTTTCTTCTTATGGGAATTCTTGTTTGGTGAGCTGGAATACAATGGAATAGGCTTGCTGCTTGGAAGGCTGGATACTTACATTCTAGGGGAATGGCTTTTTGGGCTGCTAGAATTGCAATGAATAGCCTCGCTGTTTCAAGGCCTGGCTGCTTGCTACCTAGGGGAATCTTTGGTTGGTCAGCTTCAATAGTAAAAGGTAGTACCGCTGCTTCAAAGCCTGGCTGCCTTCTACAAAGGTTAATCTTTTGTTGGTCTGGTTGAATTGGACTGAATAGCCTTGCAGCTTCAATGCTTGGCTGTGTTATACCTAGAGGAATCCTTGTTTGGCGAGCTGGGGTAGCACCTTCAATCAAAGAGTTGCTTTGAAGCCTGGCTACTTCCTTTGTAGGAGAATCCTTGTTTGGCCAGCCTGAATTGCACTGAATAGTCTTGCAGGTTAAAAGCCTGGCCACTTTCTACACAGGGGCATACTTCGTTGGCCAGGTTGAATGGAACGGAGTAGCCTCGTGGCTTCAAAGCCTGGAGGTTTTCTACCTGGGGGAAATCTTGGTTGGCCAGGTTGAATTGCACTGAATAGCCTTGCTGCTTGCAAGCCTGGCCGCTTTCTACCTTGTGGAATCCTTGGTTGACCAGGTTGAATGGCAATGAATAGTCTTGGTGCGACAAATATTAATGCTCCAATTAGTCACCTTGATTAGCATTTAATGGCCTTGCAGCTTCAAAGCCTGGCTACTTCCTGCATGGGGAATCCTTTGTTGGGAGGTGTTAGCTGGCCTTGATTGTTTCCTGTCTGGAATTCCCGTTTTCTGAGTGTTGCTCTTTATTTACTGTCCTGGTTTTAGAGATTATATTGTTCTGTTTTATTATACCACAGTAATTTTTATATACAGTATTATATTTATAATCTTATATTATTTGCTTTGAACTGGATTATATGAGACCTCTTCTACACAACTGTATAAAATCCACACTGAATTGGATTATATGTCAGTGTGGACTCAAGATAACCCAGATCCAAGCAGATACTGTGGATTATATCTTCCTTGGCATTCTGGGTTATATAGCTGTGTGGAAGAGGCCTAAGTGAGGCCTAACTTTGCCTGTCGCCCTTGTGGCTGAGTGGGTTGCTAGAAGACGATGGGGGTGGGGCCTAAAGGGGGCAGGGCCTACCCTTCTGACCGGTAGCCAGGGAGAAAACGGCTTTTCAACATCTTCCAATTTGGACTTTATTTTTCTAGGTTTTTTTCTTTGAAAGACATAGATTGGATGATTATGTCTTTTGTGGCCAAATTTGGTGTGATTTGGTTCAGTGGTTTTGTTGTTTACTCCACAGTAAAACTGCACATTACATTTATATATATACTAGCTGTGCCCGGCCACGCGTTGCTGTGGCGAAACATGGTGGTATGGGAAATAAAGTATTGAGGAATTGGTGGTAGTTAAGGTAAAGGGTAAAGGTTTTCCCCAGACATTAAGTCCAGTCGTGTCTTACTCTGGAGGTTGGTGCTCATCTCCATTTCTAAGCCGAAGAGCCGGCGTTGTCCGTAGACTCCTCCAAGGTCATGTGGGATGACTGCATGGAGCGGCGTTACCTTCCCGCCAGAGCAGTACCTATTGATGCACTCACATTTGCATGTTTTCGAACTTCTGGGTTGGCAGAAGCTGGGGCTAACAGTGGGGGCTCTCTCCGCTCCCCCAATTCAAACCTGTGGCCTTTCGGTCCAGAAGTTCAGCAGCTCAGCGCTTTAACACGCTGCGCCATCAGGGGATATTATTTCCTAAAGGTTGTGAATATACAATATTTCTGATTGGTTTTGTTTGTTTGTTGGAGGCAAGTATGAATGCTGCAATTAGGAAAAATGATTAGGATGTAATGGCCTTGCAGCTTTAAAGCCTGGCTGTTTCCTCCCTGAGTGAATTTTTTGTTGGGAGGTGTTAGCTGGCCCTGATTGTTTCCTGTCTGGAATTCCCTTGTTTTCAGAGTGGTATTGTTTGCGATATTTTATGTGCTTCTACTGTCTGTGGCCCTGAGAAAACAGGATTTTCCAGACTTTGATGATGGGAATACTTTGTTGGGAGGTGTTAGCTGGCCCTGATTGTTTCCTGTGTGGAATTCCCCTGTTTATTTACTGTCCTGGTTTTAGAGATTATATTGTTCTGCATTATTCTATCCCAGTAATTATTTCATATTAAAGAAGAATCTCACTTATCCAACATTCACTTATACAATGTTCTGGATTATCCAACGCAGTCTGCCTTTTCATAATCAATGTTTTTGTAGTCAGTGTTTTAAATTCATTGTGATATTTTAGTGGTAAATTTGTAAATACAGTACAGTAGAGTCTCACTTATCCAACATAAACGGGCCGGCAGAACGTTGGATAAGCGAATATGTTGGATAATGAGGAATTAAGGATAACCCTATTAAACATCAAATTAAGTTATGATTTTACAAATGAAGCACCAAAACATCATGTTAGACAACAAATTTGTCAGAAAAAGTAGTTCAGTACACAGTAATGCTATATAGTAATTACTATATTTATGAATTTAGCACCAAAATATCACGATATATTGAAAGTATTGACTACAAAAATGCGTTGGATAATCCAGAACGTTGGATAAGCGAGTGTTGGATAAGTGAGACTCTACTGTAAATACTACATAGCATTACTGCGCATGGAACTACTTTTTCTGTCAAATTTGTTGTATAATATGATGTTTTGGTGCTTAATTTGTATAACGATTACCTAATTTGATGTTTAATTGGCTTTTCCTGAATCCCTTCTTATTATCCAACATATTCACTTATCCTGCTGGCCTGTTTACGTTGGATAAGTGAGACTCTACTGTATATTTCTAATCTTATATTATCTGCTCAGAACTGGATTATATGAGGCTCCTTCTTCACAGCTGTATAAAATGCACACTGAAGTGGATTATATGGTAGTGTGGAGTCAAGATAATTCAGTGCAAAGCAGATAATCTAAGATTATAAATGGGTTATATAGCTGTGTGGAAGGGCCTTGAGTCTACACTGCCATATAATCCAGTGCAAATTAGATAATCTGTAGAAGAAGCCTAAGTAAGGCCTAAATCTGCCTGTCCCCTAACTGAAACCTGGCTGTCCCTTGGCTGCTAGGCAACCAAGTGGGCAGAGATTAGCCCTCTAAACTGGCAGCAATTGGATAAAAAAAATTATTGCTCTCCCTCTAATTAGGACTTTATTTTTCTTTTCTTTTTGTTGTATCAACCTTGAGGCGTGGATGATGGGTTGTGTTGTCAAATTTTGAGGTTGGGGGGCCTGTACTTTTGTTGTTTTGTGAATTGCCGTGATGCCATCACTCTTTTATATATATAGATAGATATAGATATAGATATATTTATACTGTATATAAAATGGCAAAATCATTGTTGCTTTTTTAGAATTTGTATAAATATTTTCAAGCTGTTGATGGTTGATTCTGTGGATGCAGAATCCATGGATATGGTGGGCTGACTGCATTGTATTTCACTCTCATTCTTTGCCTTTTGCACAGCCTTTGGCTACAAAGACCCTTCCCAAACTTTTCTGAAATTGAT
The DNA here is from genome assembly GCF_035594765.1 of Anolis carolinensis. Taxonomy (NCBI): domain Eukaryota; kingdom Metazoa; phylum Chordata; class Lepidosauria; order Squamata; family Anolidae; genus Anolis; species Anolis carolinensis. The sequence continues at coordinate 246,566,050 of NC_085842.1, forward strand.
TCTGGCCTTCAATTGAAAGACCTTTTCCACCTCTTCTAAATAGTTTCCCTTATCATGCTGCAGTAGGTATGTTGCAATCATAATCAAAGGGGAAATATTTGGCACTCATTTTAGGAACACTGTACCTTCTCCTCCTTTTGCACTCTTCATAAGGAATAGTCAGGAAATACTTTTTATCCCATATATCACTGAGAGGCCTGTAAGAATAAAGTAGTAAATGAAGTGTGCTTATTTTCTATATACTATTTACTGTAGTTTGCTAAACTTACTTACTTATAGTTATATAGAAGGAACCCTTCAACAATTAAGATATGGATTTCTTCAGCTCTTTTCTGACCAACATGTGTCCTTTCTGGTGGTCTTGTCAACACAGAATCTTCTGGATTGCTCATCCAAGAACGTATGCTCATCACCATTTTTTCCATGTACAAGGCATCAAGAACTAAAAGACACATTTTGCCTTTATTGTTCAGATTGAGGTTCAAAGCCTGCATGACTTCCATTCATGAGATACTTGAATTAATGCTTTGGGACATAATGAGAAGAATGGAAAAAAGGAGAAATTATTTTAAAACAGAGTCATTTTTCATTGCATTTGGGATCCAGCTCTGTAGAGAAACCAAGAGGGCATGGGAACTAAGACTTGAATAACTAAGGGCTTTTTTACACTAGTCTTAAAACCCCAGGTGAACCAGAATTCACTTCTGATTGTCGGAATGATGTCAAGGGACTTCTGACAACGTAGTTAACATCATGTTAAGCAAAGAGCCTTATATAAATGGCTCCAGCACAAAGAGTAGCTTGATGAGAAACCAGCACTCTTTGGCAGAGAAGACCAAAGAACTTGTAAAACTGCAGCTCCCAGGATTTCATTGCATTGAGCCATGACAGTTAAAGTGGTGTCAAACTGCATTTGTTTTACATTATAGGCGACTTCTCTTGATTTAGACATGCATAGAGTTGAGCTATGCTAGATGGATGGGAGAAAGATTCAAATAAGATCAGGAAAAGACTGCTGCCACTAGCAGCTTGAGCATCCAGAATGAAGTCTAGGAGCAGGGAAACCCATTTTATGTCCAATAATTTAACTGAAAATAAGTTAAAGACCTTAATCACTGCTTTGCATACCAGAAAGGCATTGTATTTTCAGTACAGCCTTTACTGGGATTTCCCCATTTGCCAGAAACTACAGTCATCTAAATATTAATTTTGCTTGTTTGCATCTTTTTTTAAAAGAACCTCAACTTCCAGTTTTAGTCATTGTGCTCATAATTTTAATATTCTGTCCACTTACCATCATACTGCAGAAAACCATTGTCATCTATAGCCACTTCAGATTCGGGCTGGAAAAAAAAACATGGAGAAGAGTAACATTGTACGAGTAACTTGAAGGTGTAAAAATAAATACCATATAGTTTAAGAAGCACCAATTTGCAAGACTAGTCCAATAGTGGCATACCAATTAACTCAAATCCTCTGCATCATGCATGGGCAAACTTCGGCCCTGCAGGTGTTCTGAACTTCAACTTCCACAATTCCTAACAGCCTCAGGCCCCTTCCTTTTCCCCTTTGAGGAATATCTTAAAAACAGGAAAAGATGATGGAAATAGATAGATATAGACATGGGACAATGGAAATGGAAATAAAAGATCTAATAAATACTTTCAAGGACTTAACAGAAGAAAAGGACTATAACTGCAAGGACTAGAATGGAAGTCACATAGACTTTTACCCTTCCCACAATTCCTCCCAACTCTCTACCTCCCCATCTTCCCTCCTTTCTTTTTTCACTTTTTTCTTTTTTTCTCCTTTTCTTTCTCCTTTTTCTGTTTTGTTTCTTTTATGTACAATTTAAAGAAAAGTCTCAATAAATTTTTTAAAGGAATTGTGGGAGTTGAAGTCCAAAACACCTGGAGGGCTGAAGTTTGCATGTGCCTGCTCCACATCCTGAAAATGTAGACTCTTTTGTTTTGTTTTTAAATGCTACTTTATCATGAGGGCGATAAAGATCAGGAATGTAATAAACTGAAAAATACAGAAGTATTACCTCTAATAGCCCATCAAAACAGAATCTGAATGATTCTTTAAACCAGGAATAGAAAGACAGCAACCACTGGGGCTATGACCCTTCAGGAAAGGAAGAGTACACCCGAAGGCATCAGAGCCTATCTGATCTTGGAAGTTAAACTGAGTAAGCCCTAATTAGCACTTGAAATGGCAGATTACCAAGGAATGGCAGGTGCCATAAGCAATATTTCAGAGGAAGGAACTGGCAAAACCTTTTCTTGTGAATCACTTGCTGAAGACTGACTTGAAGGCACACATATAAAAAGTGGCCAATGGTGCTCTCTCTACTCCATGAGAGAATGCTTGTTTTAGTCTACAAATATGGTAACTTTTTAAAATTGGAAGTCCACTCTCTGCATTTCTAAAGGCTGTTCAGGGGTAAAAAATCTGTAAGATGTCCTCCTTGTTATGGTGTAAGTTGTTATCCTGTGCAGGGTTAGGCATAACACACTGAGCACTTGGGGAGGGTGAAAATGGCCTCCAGCCATTCTGAAGTCACCTGCCTCTGCATTACCTCTAACTCAGATATCCTATTTCCACATGATTAGAATCAATGAGGTTGGAGGAGACAGAGCTGTAGTTCCTGGTCCCATCCCCACTGACATGTTTGAGAAATCTAAGGCTTGGACATCCCCTCTACATGCATGAATCCCATGCTTCAGTTTGGACTTGTGGCCAAGGCGGGTTCAGGATTGCAGGTTCTTTCTTCAGGCCTTCATCTTAAGACCTGACTTAGCTTGACTAGAGCCAAGTCAGGCCACGGGGATGCAACTGTGATTGGAGGGTGAATGATTGCCTTCCCTTCTTGTAATTGTGGGTTAAAGATTACAATGGAGAGCCAACAGGATGGCTGGAACTTTATTTGCGAGCTGAACAAAAAGACAGGAGTTTGTGAATTACTCTCTTGATTTTATTACCTTGAAAAAGTCATCTTGAGAGATTATTGTGCAGTTTGGAAACTGGTCCTTGAGTTTTCTGGACAGAGTTGTCTTCCCTCCATTTGTTACACTGCATTATATATTTGAAGAAAGAACAGTAACATAGCAGATTATACAATACATAATAGCAACTGCACAGTTCCAATAGCCTGCATTAGTAACCTTGTTCATGATTTTAAACCACTCTTTTGTATGAGAAGGCAGTCTCTACATTGTACTCTGACAGGCACACTTTGACCAGGCATTTTACTCTTTTCAAATAGCACGTATTGTAAAATTCAAGGGGATATTTATTGTAGAAATATAAATCCTCTCTCATATCTTTTAGTGTCTAATTTCATGATAAATACAGGATTGTTATGCTTAAGGAACAAGTTATTCTCTGTTGTGGAGGTCAGAGGCTGACTACACATCAAGTTTTTATCAAATGACCTGCTGGCTGCATTTGATGAGAGATACGAGGGCTATCCAGAAAGTTCATTACGTTTTGGAATTAAAAATAAACAAAGTATAGGAGAAAACATTTACCATATTCAGTTGAAAGCCAGACCCAAATACTAGTTCTCACCATAGTCCCCATTGAAATCTAGGCAGTTATCATAGCAATAAAAGTGTTTGAAAAGCCCTCCCTCCCCCCCAACATTCCCGCCTGGCTTGCGTCCTGAACCAGGCTGGCTTCCCTTCCCTCAGCTGTCAAGTGCTGCGCTTATCTTTCCGCACGGATCTTCCTGGATCGCTCTTTTGTTTTTCAGATGCTTGCAAGGAAGGTGCTCTTCTAAGGTTTTGCAAGAAGCACACCTTTCCTGTCCCAAAAAACCTTCCTTGCAAGCATTTGCAAAACAAAAGAGCGATCAGCGGAAAGCTTTGTTTATTTTTAATTCCAAAACGTAATGAACTTTCTGGATAACCCTCGTATAATGTAGAACATTGGTAGGGCACATTGAAGTGAAGCTAACATGTTGCATCGAATTAAGATGGGTGAAATAACTGTCCTCCAATAAAATAGTCTTGGTGCTTTGCTGGTATGCTGCTAGGAACCTGTCCCTAGACAGGTTCAAGCTGTCAATTCTAATTCATACACTGTCAATCATAATGAAACCAGTTTGAAACTCCATTGTATATGGGGCCTATGTCTTCCAGTGACCATAAGGTATTTAATATAACATGTTACTGTTTCACTGATGTCTTGCCATCTTAGGGGCAAATGGAAACAGAAAAATCACCTGGAGTTAAGAATAATCAGATCCAGTATCCAAGACTACAATGCATAGTGGGCCTTTTAGTGTCCAGTGGTTCTGTTTATTCATCCCTGTGATAGTGATGCCTTCCCTTCACTTGAAAAGCAACTTATTTTCCAGTCTGCATTGAGAGCGTAGTGTGAGATCTACATAAGATTTTAGCAGGAGTATTTGATTTTGCTCTGGAGAAGGCAATTGCACTGTCCATCCACATAATCTGGCACCTGGAACAACATTTTGGTGAATCTTGTGAACCAGTACAACCTCAACTGCCAGGGTTTGAAGGCCCATTAATTCAGCCACATATGAGCTTTCTTCTGGATTTGTTATGTATATCCCATATCCATATGCCGAACATGAACAGCCAATAAACCAGGCATGGGCAAACTGTTTTGCCTTGGGGCCGCCCCGGCTAGGAGGGAGTGGGGCCGTTCACTCTCTGGGTGAGCGTGAGCCTATGAGGGGTAGGGCCCGGGAGAGGGCAAGGCCAGAAGGGGACAGGGCAGGGCCTTGGTCATCCTCAGGTTGTCCTCACAGGATAAGAACGGGGCTGCTTACTCCATCCTTATGTTGGGAGAAGGCGGGACACATGTTGACTGCCCCAATCCTCCTTCCTTGGGCTGTCTTCCTGGCATTATGCCAGGAGGAAGGCAAGACTGGTGGCAGCTGAGAGTGCTCTATAGGGCTCTCAGCCACCATGTGCCTTCCTTGAGCTGTTCTCTCGGTATAAAGATGGGGCCACCTGCACCATCCTTATGCCAGGAAGAGGGCGAGACACGTGGTGGCTGAGAGTGCTCCAGATAGTTCTCAGCTGTTGCAGGCCGCCATGTCCTTATGCCAAGAAGACAGGGCCCGAGGTAAGTGCCCCGAGGGCCGCATCTGGCTCCTGGGCTTTAGTTTGCCAATGCCTGCAATAAACTATGTATGTTATGCTTTCATGGGCATGATTTTGTTTCCTATTGGTAATCTAGAATCTTACTATAGCCTAATTGGGTCAGACCCTGGAGTTCTTACATTATTTTATGGTTTCCTTGCTTAATTTTCTCCTGTTTCACAGATTTTAATATACAATTCACTTTAAATTGCTTTGGAATGTTTTGAAATAAAAGGCTTTATGGAAACATCTAAATAAATAAATGGGACATTGATAAGAGAGGCCAGATAGCGGTCTGGTAGTTCTTGTCCATGTTTCTGGATAAGATGTTCAGGATAAGATGTAGGTTGAAGTGAAGTTATTGATAATACTGTACATATAAAGCAAAGCAGTATAGTAGCTCTATGTTCACACTCACCCTCCAAGTCCAATGACCAAGATTTTCATAGTTCTTTTTTAATCTAAAAATTAAATTGAGAGGATAATTTTTCCACTATCTATTTTTGATTGGCTACAAAATTAAAGTGAAATTAGAGATAAAAATATGTAATTCATATCCCACATTCCTGCTTGTAAATATTTATTGGGGAGGTAATATCCATTTGCAAATTTCTTGCCTGTGTATTTGTAAAAGCTTTTTTTCTCCCACCCTGTGCCATGCTGAATCTTAAACTAGCACAAAGCCTTCATTTATATGAGGTTCGTCATCAGAAATTCAAATATACAAACCATTCAACATTGTAGGTTGCCCAGATTACAAAACAGAAGCAGCTCAATAAGGCATTGTTTAGACAAGCAGTATACATAAAATATGGCACACACACAAATACTGTAATTATTGAATATTATAGATGCACAATATACTAGGCACAAGGTATCCAACACATGTACTTATTGTGATATCATAAATTTTGTAAGTAAATGTTTCAGGGCCCACATTTGACAAAGTATCTACACTGTCCCTTGGGTAACGTCTCTGTAGATGGGCAATTCTCTCACACCAGAAGCGATTTACAGTCTGTTCTCAAGTTGCTTCTGACACAATAAAATTAATGCAGTTTGCCACCACATGAATCATGGAAATTGTAGTTTCACAAGGCCTTTAGCTTTCTCTGGCAAAGAGTGTTGGGGCCTCAGCAAACTACAATCCCCATGATTCCATAGCACTGAGCCATAGCAGTTCGAGTGTTGTCACACTGCATTAATTCTACAATGTGGAAAGTGTTGTTAGGATACAAATGCAAAACTATTCGTACAAATGAGAAATATAAACGTAACTGAAGACTCACTCACTAGGGAAAGAGTTACTATTGCGCTAAAAGATAAAAGCCTCTGCACTCTGTTACGTCAATTCTGTTGCAATTTAAATGTTTGGGTCATCAGAGCACAAAGCCAAGACAAACTAGCAAACACTAAAGAGGGACATTGCGTGTATGTGCCTTCAAGTCATGTCCTGACTTATGGTGATCCCATGAATTTCATAGTTTTCTTAGGCAAGGAATACTCCGGAGTGGGTATGCAATTATATACAATGAAAAGATACCCCGGGAGTTATACAGGGTGTTTTAATTAAATGGTGAAATAGGAGGTTCTTTTTCAAACATCCTGTATTCTGTACCATTGTCTGTTATACATATAGTTTGATTCACCTCTAGGAAATACTTCCAAGGATCATCACAAAATAAATAGAATAGAATAAAATTGCCATTTATGACTTCTAGGAGGTTATGACTTTTTTATCGTGTCAGAAGCAACTTGAGAATATACTGCAAGTCACTTCTAGTGTGAGAGAATTGGCTGTCTGCAGAGATGTTGCCCAGGGGATGCCCGGATGTGTTACCATCCTGGGAGGCTTCTCTTATGTCCCCACAAGCTAGAGCTGACAAACGGGAGCTCACCCTGTCTCGCGGATTCAAACTGCCAACCTTCAGGTCAGCAACCCAACCTTCAGGTCAGCAGTTCAGCTGGCCCAAGGACTGAACCCATTGCACCACTGCAGCTCCTGGGTTATGACCAAATTGTTCTGATACACAAAATAAGATAATGCTTTGTTACAATTATAGCTTTCTTGTGTAGGGTCCTGTGGCCTAGTCAACATCATGAGGAAATAAGGACTTTCGGTATCCCAATTCTAACCACACTTTTTAAAAAAAGCCCCTGTAGGTAAAATGGAATTTATTATTACGGTGTATCTATGCTATAGAATTAATGCAGTTCGACATCACTTTAACTGACATAGCTCAATGGTATGGAATCCTAGGAGTTGTAGTCTGGTGGGGCTTAGCACTCTTTGTCATGGATGGTGAAGAGCCTTGAAAAACTGGAACTCCCAGGTTTCCATAATTGAGCTATAGCAAATTAAAGTGTTATTAAAGTGCAGCAATCCTACAGTGTAGATCAGGCATGGAAAAACTTCGGCCCTCCAGATGTTTTGGACTTTAACTCCCACAATTCCTAACAGCCTACTGTTAGGAATTGTGGGAGTTGAAGCCCAAAACACCTGGAGGGGCGAAGTTTGCCCCTGCCTGGTGTAGATGAACCCCTAGTCCATCTACACGACCCATTTCAAAACATTACCACTGTCTTTTAGAGCAAAATTCTTATGCAACCAGCAGACGCCAAAGCAATCCAGGAACTGCACCCACTTACCTTCCTTTTTCGAGCAAAGAGTGCGAAAAACCACAAGAAAGGCACCAGATTCTCCTCTGCCTGCCACTCAAAAGCCCCGCCCCTTTCTTCTCCAATCCCGTTAGAGAAGCACCGTCGACCCTGCCCTCCTAGGAAAGGGGAGGTGGGCCGTCCTATGCAATTAAGCTATACACAAGCCCCGCCCCTTTCTCTTACACCGCATTAGAGAAACAAGGACGTTCTATGCAAATAGGCCACACTCAAGCCCCGCCCCTTCCTCCTCTAACTCCGTTAGAGAAGCCGCACCTTCGGTCTCCCACTCCCAGGAAAGGGGCGGAGCGTATGTAAATAAGGCCAGGCACAACCACTTCTTTGCCGCGCTCCTCTAAACCAAGTCTCGCAGCAAGACGGGGCCGCCACGCCCCCTACTCGGGATTGGTTGAGCGCTGAGTCGGGAGAGCTGCCCTATGGCAAGCCTGTGCCTGCCGACACAGTCTTTCCCAATGCCTGCGGTGCCCGAGAGTGGCCACTGGGGGCGCAGCGAGCAGCATCTCCTTCGCAGCCGCAGCGGCGGACGCTTCCCACTTACTTCCTCATCTTCGCGAAAAGTAACTTGTGCGCCTTTTTGGGGCGGTAGGCGAGGCGGCCCCTGCAGGAGGAAGCGCTCTTGATCCGATCCACAGCCAGGAGGCTTGGGTTCGCCGACCGGACCCAGCTATGTCCAAGCCGCCGCCTAAACCGGCCAAACCAGGTAAAGGGGAAGTTTGAGCTAGGAAAGGGTTGGGGGGGGGGGGAGAGATCTACACTGTGGAATGAATGCGGTTTAGCATCACTTTGTGGAATCTTCGGAGTTGTAGTCTGGCGAGTCACCAGCTCTCCTTGGCAGAGAAGGCTGGGGACTTGTAAAACTACAACTCCCGGGATTCCATAGTCTTGGGCCGTGGCAGTTCAGCATTAATTTTACCCTTGACAGGAAGACTCTCAGGAGTGAGTGCGTGAGAAGGGGAAGATCCACCTTGACACGTGGATCACACCACACCACCCCCACCCCCTTGTGCGCGCGCGAGGTGAAATCTCACAAAGCCGGGGGGCTGAGAGAGTGTGACTCAGGGCTATGGAATCATGGGATCTGTAGTTTGGAAAGGCACCATAACCCTTTGGCAGAGAAGGCTGAAGAGGCCTTGGTAAACTACAGCTCCCAAGATTCCACAGCATTGAGCCAGGGCAGTCATAGTGCTGTTTTCAGTTGACAGCGTAGATGCGCCCAGAGAGAGAGAGAAAGAGAGAGAGAGAGACCGGTGCCCTTTTCCCTGATTCGGGGTGTGGCCGGCGGGGATCGATCGCGGAGCAGGAAGTGCGGTGCAGACTGCGCCAAGCGCGCCCTGTGCTCGCCTCCGCCTGCAGAGCCCATGGAGAGGGCCATCGATCCAATGGGATCTTCTTACAAACTGCGGAGGAATGGCAAGAGTGCCCATGCTTTAGGATTAATAGACTGTAGGATCAGCCGTGGGATCCTGGGACTTGTAGTTTGGTGAGGTTATGTACAAAGCACTCTTTGGCAGAGAAGGCTAAACACTGTAAAACTACTGTACCACCATTCCTTGGCAGTTAAAGCGGCATCAAACTTCATTCAATGAATTGCTGTGCGTTTTCCGGCCTGTATGGCCATGTTCCAGAAGCATTCTCTCCTGACGTTTCGCCCACATCTCTGGCAGGCATCCTCAGTGGTTGTGAGGTCTGTTGGAAACTAGGCATGGGAGTCGGAATCACAGAATTGTTGTGTGTTTTCCGGGCTGTATGGTCATGTTCCAGAAGCATTCTCTCCTGACCTTTCACCCACATCGATGGTAGGCATCCTCAGAAGTTGTGAGGTCTGTTGGAAACTAGGCAAATGGGGTTTATATATCAGTGGAAAGTCCAGGTTAGGAGGAAGAACTCTTGTCTGTTGGAGGCAAGTGTAAATGTTGCAATTAATCACCTTGATTAACGTTAAAAAAAGCCTTGCAGTTTCAAAGCCTGGGTGCTTCCAGCCTGGGGACATCCTTTTTTGGGAGGTGTTAGCGAGCCCTGGTTGTTTCCTGTCTGGAATTCTCATGTTTTCAGAGTGTTGTTCTTTATTTAAAGTCCTGATTTTAGAGGTTTTTTAAAATACGGTTGCCAGATTTTGTTCATTTTCATGGTTTCCTCGTTTCTGTTGAAAGTGTCCACATGCTTGTAGATTTCAATGGCTTCTCTGTGTAATCTGACATGGTGGTAGTTAGAGTGGTCCAGCATTTCTGTGACCTCAGATAATATGTTGTGTCCAGGTTGGTTCATCAAGTTCTCTGCTCTGGCTGACTTCTCTGGTTGAATTAATCTGCAGTGCCTTTCATGTTCCTTGATGCTGCATTTGGTAGTCGCTATGTAGACTTGTCCGCAGCTGCGCAGTATATGATAGACTCCTGCAGAGGTGAGAGGATCTCTCTTGTCCTTTGCTAAACGTAGCATTCGTTAGATTTTCTTTGTGGGTCTGTAGATAGTTTGTAGGTTGTGTTTCTTCATCAGCTTCCCTATGTGGTCAGTGGTTCCCTTGATATATGGTATGAACACTTTTTCTCTGGTTGGACATTTGATCTCCTGGCTTTTCTTGGTCTTGCAGCTCTTCTGAGTATAAACATTAAAATTAAATAATCCAAAATCGTAAACCGAAGCCATTCCAATTGTCAGTTGCACATATTCTTTCATTTCTTGCTCTGCATGTCTTTACTGAACAAAGGTTGGTCTCATAGCCATGTCTTTGTTTTCTTTCTGAAGGCCAAGAGGGAAGGTGCTGATCTAATCTCACTGGGGAGGGAGTTACAGAGCTGAGGGGCCACCACTGAAAAGGCCCTGTCTCTCATCCCCACTAACTGCACTTGTGAAGAAGGCGGGACCAAGAGCAGGACCTTCCCAGAAGATCTTAACCTCTGTGATGGTTCATAGAGGGAGATACATTCAGATAGATAAACTGGGCCGGAACTGTTTAGGGCTTTATAGCCTAAAGCCAGCACTTTGAATTGTGCTCGGTAGCAGACCGGCAGCCAGTGGAGCTGACATAACAAGGGAATTGTATTTTTCCTTTATGTCACCTCGATACCATGGCTGAATGCTATGGGATCATGGAAATGTATCAGAACTCTTTGGCTTTGCATCCCTTTGGCAGAGAAGGCTGAAGGCCTTGTTAAACTACAACTCCCATAATTCCATAGCATCAACCCATGGCAGTTCAAGTGATGTCAAACTACATTAGTCCTACAGTGTAGATGCACCCTTTGATACACCTGGAGGTCAAAAAAGGTGGATTAATGCAGGCATGGGTAAACTTCGACCCTCCAGATATTTTGGACTTCAACTCCCAGAAATCCCAGCCATCTTACTGGCTGTTAGGAATTGTGGGAGTTGAAGCCCAAAACACCTGGAGGGTGTAGTTTCTCTATGCCTGGGCTAATTCAAGCAGCTCTTCTTGGCTAAAAGGCCCCAAAATGCAGTCACAGGGTGTCCTCCACCTGCAGTCTATTGCAAAGTCAAGCCCTCACATTGTGGATGAACTGCACCTTCCAGGGTTCCTCTTCATTGGTCAAACTGATGACAGCTAATAGGAACTACAATATAACAGCAGACACCCCAAGGGCTGGACTTTACCTCTCCCTGCCTTAAAGTCTAACATGTTTGGTTTGGAATACAATCCACTGACACATGGAAGATTGCCTGGCTTGGTAATAACTTTGTTGTTGTTCACAGTGGAGTCATGTGGGGCATAAAGAGTGTGTGAACCGAGCCAGGCAACGCCATTAGAGGGTCCACGACTGAAATGATTGTCTATCTTATTTTTGTGCAGTTTTTCAGCCTTTGTTTTTCAAAAAAATTCCTGTAGTGCAATATAACCTCAAAAACAATTGTGTATGCACCATATCAATATAAGATTAAGAATCCTTTATCTAGGATTCTGAATCCAGTAGATTCTCAGGCTACTTCTGCTCAGCCACGTAATTCTAATCAGAATATATATTAATGAAATCCAGTCTCCACATGGACCTTTGGGAACCATGAAAAAGTTTCCACAGTCAAAAAGCTCCCCCTCACACCAATTTGATCCAGAAGAAAGGCCGGGGGGGGGGGGGGAGGTTTTTCTTTACCTTCCTGCAAGCACCATATCTGGTTCCTGTGCGTGATTTTTTTTAAAAAAAAAAATCACGCACAGGCGTCTTCCAAGAAATGGAGGACCATTGTCCTCGAACTACAAGGGATCGCTGAAGAAGAAGAAGAGGAATAATAATAATAATAATATCTGGTTCCTTCATCTGAATTTCCCAGTGCTGCTGCATATGTTGCTCCAGAAGCTTTTCTCTGCTGCATCCATTGAGTGTTCAACTGCAGTGCATTTTATCACTGATTTCGGACTCTCTCCTGACTTTTTAAGCATGTGTTTTCTGTTTGGATGCACACTGCAGTACGCATTAGAAGCTTGTGTTTTCTAGTTGTTGTCCCCCCAATAATCCACATCATTTTGGATTTTACAGCATGTGTATATGAGACCCTAGTTAACCTCAGTACAAACAATGGGTCAAATTGACAGACATGGACTGTCCCAAACCTTCCATGCATCCTATTATGTGGCAACACAGGTTATGATGGCAAGATTCTTTAGTATTTGTGCAACATTTGATACATTCTTAAATAATTAAATAAAAAATACAAAATACAAGCAAATTTATTACAGAAAGTACACTACAAAGAATTTATCCATATGTTTCCTCCTAAATGCACAGTTGGATGTCCCATTTCCAACTGATAAGAGAGTAGTGAAAAGGCTCTACTCTCTTAACTCTGGGAGTTGCAACTCTTCTACTACTGTTCCAGGTCACTTTCTCCTTCTGAACCTGAAGAATAGGTACCTTGTGTTACCCTACTCCTGAGTTTACTTTTTTGTACTACAGGCAGTCCCTGAGTTACAAACATCCAACTTATAAATGACTCATAGTTAAGAACTGGGGAGGCAACAAGAAGTGAGAGAAATCTAATCTACCCTTCGGAAGGGAAATTCACTCCTGAAAGAGTTATCATGGGGAAAGGTGTCTCAACTGAAGCTTTCTCACCACAACTAGCCAAATTGTTTCCACAACTAGCCAAATTTTTCAAAATCCAAATATCTCAGGGACATAATGTAGCTCTGTAGTGTGGAAGCATACCATAGAATTGCCTGGAGGACCTAAAAAAATCCTTACAGAGCACATATTTTGTTGGATGCAGGTCGATGAAATTGTGGGTAGCGGTGCCATGAGTATTGTACCTCACCTATTCTAACTTTCTTAGATTTAGCAGTTTTATGGTGGCTTCTTGTACAGTAGAATCTCACTTATCCAACATTCACTTAGCCAATGTTCTAGATTATCCAACGCAATTTGCCTTTTAATAGTCAATGTTTTTGTAGTCAATGTTCTCAATACATTGTGATGTTTTGGTGCTAAATTTGTAAATACAGTAATTACTACATAACGTTACTGTGTACTGAACTGCTTTTTTCTGTCAATTTGTTGTAAAACATGATGTTTTGTTGCTTAATTTGTAAAATCATAAAGTAATTTGATGTTTGTTGGCTTTGTGCTCAAGCATTCGAGGAGTAAATATCTGAGGTGATATGGCTTGAATCAAGGCGTACGGGAAAGGTGCCAGTGGACGAATCTAACTACATATGCATTTTAAATTTTTATAATTCATGTTTTAATAGAGTTTAATAGAGTTTTTTAATTGATATGGTATTGTTGTAATGTTTATTGATTTTGTTATTGTTTTATTGAATGTGTGTTGGGCAATGTAAATTGCCGGTTGTTGTACGCCGCCCTGAGTCCCTACGGGTGAGAAGGGTGGGGTAAAAGTGACGTAAATAAATAAATAAATAAATAATAGGCTTTTCCTTAATCCCTCCTTATTATCCAATATTTTCGCTTAGCCAACGTTCTACTGGCCCGTTTATGTTGGTTAAGTGAGACTCTACTTTATTTCCTTTTTACAAGTTAGTTTTAAAATTGTTAGTCTAGAAATTGATGGAACCTGCGCAATGCCTGGTATATACACCAGTTTATATATCTAAAAAGCACCCACAATTCTAAAGCACATCTGTTTATATGAGGGGAAATTGTGTTAGAGGCTGGATCTACACTGCCATGTAATGCCATTTCAGAATGCAGATTAACTGCATTGAACTGCATAATGTGAGGCCCCTTTTGCGCTTCCATATAATCAGATTATGAAAATAGATAATCCAAATTATCTGCTTTGAAATGGATTATATGAGTCTGCACTGCCATATAGTCCAGTTCAAAACACATAATCTGGATTTTATATGGCAGTGTACCGGTCGTGCAATGGGTTGAACCCTTGTGCCGGCAGGCCTGCTGACCGAAAGCTTGGCAGTTTGAATCTAGAGAGTGGGGTGATCTCCCATCTGTCAGCTCCAGCTTCTCATGCGAGGGCATGAGAGAAGCCTCCCACAGGATGGTAAAACATCTGGGCATCCCCTGGGCAACGTCCTTGTAGACTGCCAATTCTCTCATACCAGAAGTGACTTGCAGTTTCTCAAGTCGCTTCGCTCCTGACATGAAAAAAATATGGCAGTGTAGAAGGGGCCTGACTTACGGTGTCAAATAATCCAGTTCAATGCATTTAATCTGTATTCTGACTAACTGCATTAGATGACAGTGTGGATCCAGTCTTAGAAATGAGGAAATACAGTATTGACATTGCTTTCTAAATGCCTAAATCAACTCAATACCCTGTTTAATGTGACTCTCAGAAACTCATTGACATTCTCTTCTTTGTACATGAATACATTACTCCAACAGTTCTGGAAACCTGCAATATAGATGTATTGCATTAGTTCCTCGTCATTTCCTAAATTGTGATGAGCCCTCCACCACAAGCCCTTTTACATGCAGCAGAGAGGCAACTGCAATTCCCTATCCAGTGTTGAAAGCTTTTCCTCTCTAGAGGAGGCTTCAACCGAGCCAGAATGTTGCAATATAACAACATTGTTGTGTTAAAACCTGTCTGTCTGGTGTGTGGGGGAGCGATGGAGACACTGCAGTAAGATAATAATAATGAAGTATTCATAGTGAGATGGTCCTATACCAGCTCTTTTCTACTTGATGGTCTCCATCCATATGGGTTGAACTACAACTCCCATTAGCCGAGTTGAAAAGTGAATACAAAATAAAGGTTGTCAGAGTTGGTAGTCCAACACATGAGATGGTTGTCAGTTTGAGGAAGGCTCCTTCATACAAATGCCTGCAAGATGAAGGGAGGGGTCAAAGGAAAAAGACAGGGTAGAAAAGCTCCAGTGTTGAGAAACAGTAGCCCGTTTGTTAAGGAAGCTTAGTGGAACACTTCCCGTACAAATTGCTGAGATTAACACAATCTCAGATCACGTTAAAGAGCAACCTTCTCTGGATTTCAGAGAATGTTTTTTAAAAATTATTACAAAAAGAAAATGTGCTTTTTGCTGATTGCTGTGATCATCACAACTTCTGGTTTCCTGTGGTCTTTACTAGTCGTCAGCTTCATATTCATTTTAAACAAGTTATCCCCTGAGCTGGGAAAAAAATAGTGTGAACAACTTGTTCTTTAATTCTGCCTGGCCTTTGCAAGGAACCATAAACATGAAAAACCAAAAGCAAAACGGCCATTGTTGTTAACATGAGCATCAGAAAACAGTGGAAATAATTGTTGAAGGCTTTCATGGCTAGAATTACTGGGTTGCTGTGAGTGTTTTGGGTTATATGGCCATATCCCAGCAGCATTCTCTCCTGGTGTTTTGCTTGCAACTGTGACTGGCATCAACAGAGCCTCTAAAAATGCCAGCCACAGATGCAGGTGGAACATCAGGAGAGAATGCTGCTGGAACATGTTTATACAGTCTGAAAAACTCAAAACAACCCAGTGGAAATAATTTCTTCCCTCTTGAGTTTATTATGAAGATCAATGGGGTGAAAATGGTACCACCATTCACCAGATTAGCAGTTGTGCTTAGATTCATTAGGATTTTAGTAGAGGTTGTTTGTAAGTCAGTATAGATGTATCTTTGTCTTCCAATAAATAAGTCAAGACAAAAGAAAATAAAAAACTTTATTCTGTGGCTGCTCATTTTTAGATCACTCTTATTTAATTTTAAGGCTAGCCAGATTGTACAGATTGTTTTACTGAACTGCATGTTGCCTTAATCCTAGGGAAAATATCCAATATGTCTTACACAGAAATAATAAAAATTACAATGATTCATACATAAATATGAATGCAACCAGCAGTTCCAGTTCCCTGGGGCATTCAGACTGCATAAAAAAACTAGTATAAACACACCTATTTTATATATACAATGGAAGGGAACCAGTTTGGAACAAACAAGAGGCATCTTCCAGCTTCCAAATTGACCTTTTACTTGGCAGTTTTCCCCTTTGAATGTCTCCAAGGTCAAAGTTTGGCCTTCCAGATGTTGATGGACTTCTACTCCTGTTGTTTTGTAGCAGCAAAGCCAATGGTAATGTCGTCCAGGAACTTCTGGGAAACCACAGTTCAATTCCCACAGAGCCATGAAACCCACAGGGTGATCTTTGACTGCTACCTCTTCCTCATCTCCCCCAAAACTTCACTGGTTTTTGGGAAGATGAACTTATGCTGTGCTGTCTTTGAACATATTGGAAAATGTGTTATGTGTGTACATGCACACAAACTTACACACATACATACATTCAAATGGTTGTGGTAAGAAGAGAGTTAAGAAAAGTGTGAGAATCAGGCTGATTGTAAGGTAGTTTCCTTTTCATTAAAGGGTTTCAAGTAAAAAAGGAAGCAATTTCATAGGGGTGTTACTGTAGTTCTCATTGCTATGTGTCTTCAAATTGACTCAAATTTATGGTGACCCTAGCCTTGGATTTTCTTGGCAAGGATATTTGCTATTGCTTTCCTCTGGGGCTTAGAAAGTATGACAGATCTAGCTGAGCAAAAATTCAAAGAGGTTACACCTTGTTTTCTTAACCTCTCTAGAGGTTGCTAGATAGGTTGAAACAATAAAAAGGGCTTTTTGTTATGATCATAGCAACAGGGAGAACAAGGAATTGGAGAAAGTGGTGAAATGCTACCAGGGAAGAGAAGGAAAGGAAGAATTGCTCAACACTCTCTTTGCCTTAGTCTTCTCCTAAAGGGAAAACAGTACTCAACCTGGGGGAAATGGAGCAGAGGAGGCACTTGGTGAAATGCAGCACATAATACATAGGTAAAGAGGCGGTACAGGAATATCTGGCTACTCTAAATGAATTCAAGTCTCAAGGGCTAGATGAATTACATGCAAGGGAATGCCAGAAGCCAGAAATAATCTCAGAACAACTGGCAATAATGTCTGAGAGATTTTGGAGAACAGGAGGGCAGTTATTGTTCCAATCTTAAAAAAAAAAGGGGGGGGGAAGCATCTACAGCACCATTAGCCTGACATCAATACCAGAAAATATTCTAAAGCAGATTATTAAAACAGACAGTTTGTAAGCACTTAGAAAGGAATGTCATAATTGCTAGAAGTGAATATAGGTTTCTCAAAATGAAGTCATGCCAGACCAATTTTATCTTTCTTATAGAGTTGGAGGCTTAGTAGACCAGTGGTTCTCAACCTGTGGTTCATGGACCACCAGAGGTCTACAAGAACTAAAATATGGCTCACAACCTCACCGTTACTACACCATTGCAACAAGGGCAACTGGTCTCTCAAAACCCTCTTTTAGTGCCGAGGCTTATTAAATATGGTTTTCTGTGGGCGAGAAGATGGCAATTACTGGATGGCATATGTTCTGTATCAGAAACTAGAGCTGATGTGGTCTATCCAATGCAATTGGATAGAATAGAAGACATGCTGATCAGATTTGCAAGTAACACCAAATTGAGAGGGATAGCTAATACTCCAGACAACAGAATCAGAATCCAAAACGACACTTAATAGATTGGGGAGGTGGGTCAGAACAAAAAAAAAAATTAATTTCCACAGAGATAAATGAAATGGACTACACTTAGGCAGAAAAAATGAAAGGCACAGATAGAGGATGGCTGAGACTGGCTTAAAAATCGTACACGTGAAAAACATTTCAGAGTCAGTAGATTACAAGCTTAGTGTGTGGGTCAATAGTGTGATGCAGAGGCTTAAAAAGCCAATGCAATTCTAGGCCACATCAATAGGAGTATAATGTTTATAATAAAGGAAGTAAGAGTACCAATCTATTTTGCTTTGGTTAGACCTCACCTGGAATACTATGTCCAGTTCTGGGCACCGCAGTTCAAGAAGGATATTGAAAAGCTGGAACATGTGCACAGAAGAATGACTAAAATGTGAAAAAAAATCTAGAAACCATGCAGCTTAGCGTGTTTAGCCTGGAGAAGGGAAGGTTAAGGGGTAACATGATAGCCATGTTTACATATTTAATAGGATGCCATTGAGGAGGATGTGAGCTTGTTTTCTGCTGCTCCTGAGACTGGGAGAGGGAACAATGGAATCAAATTACAGGAAAAGAGATTCTACTTAAACATTAAGAGCTCTTCGATAATAGAAAACTGTCCGGGAGTCTAATAGAGCCGCCTTTTTTGGAGGTTTTTAAATAGAAGCTGAATGGCTGTCTGCCGGGTGTGCTTTGATTGTGTATTCCTACATGGCAGACGGTTGAACAGGATGGCTCTTGTGGTCTCTTCCAATTCTATGATTCTAAATTGTGGTCTTGTCTAAAACTTAAACTACTACACCAAAAATTAACAATAATAACAATAACCACACATTGCTTAATTTTTTTATTTAAAAAAGCAAGAGTGGGATTTATTTCTGAATAAATATTCATAGGATTATGCTGTCGATGAGATAAGAATGAGAAACTCTGGTTTCCTGTGAGATTTGCCTTCTTCCGGTTTCCCCCCTCTTCCCTCCTTTACTCATAGTTTCTTCTGTTAGTGTCCAAGATCTGTTGCTTAAGTTGCTCATGCCCCACCAAATGCTAGAAGTCTATGGGTTCTTGTTTTACCTGCTTTTTTCCCTGCAAATACAACTCCGTAAAGGTTCCAATCACATCATGAGTTTGAATCTGTCCAGAGGTTTAACCTACTCAAGTGCAAAGAGCAACTTTTATGTTTAGAATTGGGCCCTGTCCCCAAGATATCTCGTTATGTATGTTTATGCAAATACAGGTATTTCAAAATCCAAAATTCAAAACAATTCCAGTTGCAATCATTTCAAATACTCAACTTATAGCTGTATTTGAATATATATTTATCATGGGAGCCAGGTCTGAACATGAAATTCATTTACATTTCATATAACCTTATGCATAGCCTAAAGCTAGTTTTATACACAATATTCTTATTGTTTGTGCATGAAACCAAGTTTGTGTGCGCCAAACCATCAGAAAGCAAAGGTGTCACTATCTCAGCCTGCCATTTAGAATTTTAGAGTATTTTGGATTTTGGAATTCCAGACAAGAGATGTTCAACCAGCATTCAATTTTTCCAACCTTGGAAAGTACTTTTAGAACTACAGTACAACTCCTATAGTCTTCCAGCTATCATGGATTTATGCATGGAGTTGTGTAAAAAATAGCATTTCAATACTGTGTCCTTTTAGTTCTCTTCCTTTCTTCTGAATAGTTCAGGAAGTGTTAGTAGCAATGTCTTGGTCCAGAATTGGTCCAGTGGTTCTTTTGATGCCAAACTATTATATATGTTACACATACACTTTATTGATAGTAAATGATGCATGGTGCACAAGCATGACCCACCTCTCTTTCAAGAGTTACAAGAACTGTACTAGTAGGTTAGCAATGAAGCAAATTAACTCTCCTTTCCATTTCCAGCCTTCATATCTGTTTCCAGTCTAGCTTGCAAAGTGAATGAAAAAAGTATCCTATACAAATGGACTCTTTCACGTCATTGGAGAGCTGGTAACTTCTAGGCATGAGGCTAACAAGGACTCTAACACCCATCTGCCTGGTCGTGGAGGCCCAACTCACTACATGCCTGCTATGACCTGTATTTTCTTTCAAATCTATCATTATTTAAACAGATATTTTGGACTTCAGATCCCAGAATCCCTGATCACTGGCTGGAGTTGAAGTCGAAAACACCTGGAGGACCAAAGTTAGGATACCATTGAACTAGAGCAGGAATTCTTAAACTTTCCTACTCGTGACCCCTTTCCAACAAAGAAATGTTTGCATGATCCCAGGATATAGGTTCTGTATATAAGATAGGTATAAAATCAAACATTTACTGATAATAAATCCACATTTGCAAGGATTGCTAAACAGACTGGTTTTGCTTTTTATGAAGTACAGCTGAATCATTTTCTGTAGAGTCCACGGTAAACACTGAATGTTGTTGCTAACAGATTTGTATAAATGTCTTGGTGGCGTTCAGAAACCTTTTACTCTTGCCAAATTTTTCAGAACCCCAACATTGAGCTAAATGGGTTGCATTTGGAGTCAGGGCCCACAGTTTAAGAAGCAGTGATCTAGAGTAATGTTTTCAAACTGTTTATGCTATGCTGTATTTTTCTTGTATTTTGAACCATTTTGCTTTGCATTGTATGTTTTTGCACTGGTGTTTGACAGATACATTAGTAAGGAAGCAGCAGTAACCAGCTGCAAATGTCCATGAAATCTTTGAGACTGGAATGGCTATGATGGACCTCACACTTCTGTGCTACCATCTGCTGCATCATTTACCATCAGTCAAGTTCATGCTATAGCAGTACTTGTCAATATTCAGTACAGAAAAAAACCCTTGGAAATGCCTGAAACAACATGCAATTCTAGAGCATGACAGAGCAATATATGAGTTCCCTGCCCATCTTTTTCTCACAATATTTTTGGGAGAAAAAGATCACCTAGTCTAGATCTATACTGCCATATAATGCAGTTTCAGTCTGCAGTTCAATGCAGTTAAATTGTATTATGTGAGTCTACACTGACCATATAATGCAGATTCAAACTAAATTATATGGTAGTGTAGATCAAATAGTGAGGTGTGTGAACAAGCAGGGATTTGAATTCAGGTCTCACCAATCCCAATCCAGTGCTGCATCAAACTGCCTTCCAGTAGGGAATGGCAGTGAGAATGTTCTTTAGTTATTTGAGATCTTCACACAAATTCTTGATCAATCAGACTCAAAGAAGTTAGAAGCATTGTTTTGCTAATGCCATTTACTTTGTCTTTTTTTAGGCCAGGTCAAAGTTTTCAGAGCCCTATATACATTTGAACCCAGAACGGTAAGTATTTACCTTTCCCCCTCAAAAATAAGTTTATTTTTAAACATGATTGTGCAGCTAATTCCAATCTAGCCTATTCAAGAAATGCATGAGTAAGTTTTCTATTTTATCTATAAAGATGAAAGAACAGAGGTTTGTAGAAGCCATTGCTGTTGTTTCACATTGTATATTGTATAAGTAATGTCTTGTTAACATGTAAGTTTGTACATTGGCCTAACAAGCCACGTGGATTTTAACCAAGACTGAATTTTTATTACCTGTATTTCCAACAGTCCTGAACAAGGGATCTGTGGCAAACATACATCATGGAAGTGTGACAACGAACCATGCAGCAATTGATTTGGTGTCAGTTGAGACCAAATTTGATTCCCAAACCTTCTAATTTGTCATTCTGTTTCGATGTTTTTGTTGCTTTCTCGTTTTGATTACATGCTTTAGTTTGTACTGCATAATTCTACTCCATTGTTTTAAATACTTCATTTATTTACTTAACTGTTATCCCTCCTCTCTTTCAATATGGGGCTCAGGCCCCTTCTACACTGTTCTTATATCCCAGGATCTGATCCCAAGATATCTGTTTTGAACTGGATTATATGTGTCTCCACTTCCATATAATCTGGGATAAACAGGTAATCTGGAACCAGATCCTAGGATATAAGGACAGTGTAGAAGGGGCCACTGAATGCTACAAAACTGTGTCTGAATGCTGCCATGCTTTCTGCAAGTGTGAACGATAGCATTATTATTTTTAATAAATTAAAACACACACAGAGAGAGACATATTCTTTTCTGGGTGCAGATGACCTCCTTGCTGTCGGATTAAACCCAAATAGTGATTGTGTTGATAAGTCCTACATACTGCTAGCGTCAGTGTAAAGGATCATTGAACAAACAACTCAAAAATGACAGGAGAAGTAGGAGAGGAAATGTCCTGTAACTTTTAGAGAGGATTGTGAAAGAAAAGTTGTTGGGTCTCGTCTTGCAAATGTGCCACAGGGTAAAGCTGTGTCATCTAGGATTTTGTGGAGCCTCCATACAGAGAGCCAACAAGGTGAAGTAGTTTGAGCATTGGATTATGATTCTGGAGACCGAGATTTGATTTGCCTCTCAGCCATGGAAACTCACTGGATGATCTTGGCAAGTCTCACATCAGAGGAAGGCAAAGGCAAATCTCCGAACAAATCTTTCAAAAAAAAAAACCCCATTGTAAGTTTGCCTTAGGATTACCATAAAGTCAGAAATGACTTGAATGAAGGCACACCAAGAATTGTACTGTCTGTTTCCTTTGAAAAGAAAGCATTCTGCTAAGGGTGACAGCCAATCACTTGGTTGTTGAAAAGAAGCTATGAAACAAAGAAAATTTCTTTATGATGCAGAATATTTTTCTCTTGCTGATTTCACCACATCATCTAGGTAAAAGTATAAAGATAGCCTTCTCTGTTTCCAATAAGTCTACAGAGCCAGCTAAACTTATGCTATAGCACAGTGGTTCTCAACCTGTGGGTCCCCAGATGTTTGGGCCTACAACTCCCAGAAATCCCAGCCAGTTTACCAGCTGTTGGGATTTCTGGGAGTTGAAGGCCAAAACATCTGGAAACCCACAGGTTGAGAACCACTGCTATAGCATGTCAGATTATTACTACAACATTGGATGAGACATATTTATTGTAACTAAAGGCTTCATCAAAAAATAGGTTATAATTAATCTAAGTTAATTAAGCTTTAGTTAAATGAAAGTGCTAAGGCAGGAACGAAGTATGTCTCCAGTAAAACTAAAATCATGTTGACCACGGTTGTTGATAGTTGCAGTCAGGCCTGTTCAATTTAATTTCAATTTAATTTAATTTCAATTAAATTTCAATTTAAATTCAGGTTAAAAAAAAAACCTGGTTTACTCATGAATTTTAACTGGTTAACCAAATTCCCATGCTAAGTCTATGAGGTGCAAAAAATTAAGAGTCCCTCCAGGCACTATCTCAAGCAGATATTGACAGGCCTGTAGCTGGGGGGGGGGGGGGGGGTTCAACCTCCCCCCCAAAATTTTCAACCCCTCCCCCCCCCAAAAAATTTTTTTCTGGCTACGGCCCTGGTTGCAGTTCAACAACATCTATCGCAGAACTTTCCAGTCTCTGTGTTGCGACACATTAGTGTGTTGGGTGCAATGTGTACTTGTGTTGCATGAACATAATGAAAAATGACAAAAACCTTGGAAATGTAAGTTTTTATCTTACAAATCATATATATATATATATATATATATATATATACACACACACACACACACACACACACACCCTGTTTCCCCTAAAATAAGACATCCCCAGAAAATAAGACCTAGTAGAAATTTTGCTGAATTGCTAAATATAAGGCCTCCCCCAAAAGTAAGACCTAGCAAAGGTTTTATTTGGAAGCATGCCCACCGAACAGAACACCAGAGCTTGCACGATCGGTAAATGTACGTACCATAGAGTAATGGTAGTAACAAGAAATTCTTGATAGGATTCACAGTTTGTCTGGTTATGCTGGTTTGTGATGACAACTACTGTACAGTATATAATAAATGTTCATTTTTTTTGTTCAACAATAAATGTGAATTCTTCTTCATGGAAAAATAAGACATCCCTTGAAAATAAGACCTAGAGCATCTTTGGGAGCAAAAATTAATATAAGACATTGTCTTATTTTCGGGGAAACACAGTATATATAGTGTATGTGTGTGTATATGTACGTGTGTGTGTGTGTGTGTGTGTGTGTGTGTGTGTGTGTATATATATATGTATACAGTGTTCCTTCACTATTTCGCGGTTCACTTTTTGTGGATTTGCTATTTCGCGGTTTTTCAATAAACACTAAAAGAATATAATCATAAAAAAATTAAGATGTTTCCTTCCTTCCTTCCTCTCTCTTTCTCCTTCCTTCCTAAGGAGAAGCCTAAGGAATGAGAAGCCGAAGGGAGAGAAAAGGAGGCTGAAACACCTTCATGAGATTGTAAACAACACAAATAGAGTGTCCCTACTTCGCGGATTTTCACTTTTCGCGGGTGGTCACAGAACGTAACCCCCACAATAAGTGAAGGAACACTGTATATATATAGGTGTGTGTATATATATGAAAGGTTTCCATGAGATTTGTTGTGTCCCCATACATTTCATTATTACAATTTATGTATGTGTCCGTACCACTTACAGATTTACCAGTAAAATTGTCATGAAATGATCTATGTCTAAAAAGTGTGACACCAACAAGAAATGTTTGGAAAGTTCTAATCTAGGGGGTCAAGTATACACTCTGTTGTAAACAGAAGTCTCAAGGTGGTCAGCTGTTAGTTGATCAATATCCAAAGCAATCTTTGCCCAGTTCTCTACTGTCCCATGTTCTTGATCTGCTCTCCTCTGTCCCTTCTTTTCTTCTCCTCCTTCCTTCACATACCAAGATCTGTTTTGGTATCACCTAAAAGAGAACAGCCAACTATGCAGACTGAACCCTTGAATAAATGTGGTTAGTGTTCTGTCTTTTTCTAGAGAGGGAAGAGAAATAAGAACATAAGTTAGATTTCCAGCTTTTGATATATTTGGTATCACATTTCTCTTTCCGGGGGACAAAGAAAGAGGAAGTATTAGAGATCATATAGAGATGATCTTTACTCACCATAGATGACAAAGTTAATCATTTCTTCTAATTGAATTTTGAATCCTTGTGTTGGGTTCATTTCAATTTTCTCTTGGCTCGTGCCAGAATCCTTCTTTTTCACCATAAGACTAGGGAACAATGACAATATGTCCCGATGTATGGAAATGCAGGCTTCTTCTGGAATCAACCTGAGGAGCAAAATGTGTTGCCTATATTGTAGCAAGGAACAGTGATGGAAAAGGTATTACGAAGCCTATGGGCTTGTGTGAATTTATTTAACACAGTCCACTGTTTATTTTTATTTATGGATGCTACTTCTTATGCCAATTTAATATGTTTTGTTTTTATTTTCATACTGATTTTGCTTTGTTATTATTTGTTTGTTTTAATCTTAATTTGTTTCTATGTTTATTATTGTCCATATTGTTTGCACTGTCATATTGTTAAGCTGCTCTGAGTCCCCTCGGGGAGATGGGGTGGAATATACATTATTATTATTATTATTATCATCATCATCATTATTATTAAGCTGATGGCTAAGTGTAAATGATGACAGTAGAGAAAAATAGTGAAATATATGGAGAATCCATGCTTTTTCCCTCTTCTAAATCACCTTCTTTCTTCTGCTGCTTTTAGTACGGGCATAATGGAAGTAGTTTGTCTCCTACAGTACCAAAAATAGTTTGAGGTGTTTCGGTATCTAGGATAATGGACACGAAACCCTTTTCTTAGATCAATCAAAAGTGATGTCTTCTCATCTACTTTAATTAAAATAATTGATCAGGAGATCCAACTAAATCCTTCATTTTGTGTAGATTGGCCCTTAGAGCTATTTATCTGGAATGATGGGAAACAGCTATTGATTCTACATTTTTCAAGTTGTAACCTACTATCCTGGCACCCAAAGCTATTCTTCCAAGCCTCTGATACCCATTTTGAGATTTAAATCTGACCACAGATCAAATGGCTATATTCTCTGGCTTTTTTTTTTTGGTGGCCAATCTTTTTCTTCCTCGTCCTAATTTTTGTAATGACTAGCCTGAGAATTCACAAGAACTCAAAATTCTGCCTAATTCTGATTATGAGGTTAACTCATGAGCTACACAAACATTTTTGTTATCATATATTGTTTATTTTTCCCACAGGAAACCAGTAGATGGCAACAGGGGACAGCAAAAATCAATTTTCTTTTGCATTTCCTTAGATTACTGCATTGTCCTTGGGGCAAGGATGTTAAGTGCTTTTCTTCAGTTGCAGAGCAAGGGATTTCCAGTTCTAAAATACAGCTTCCATTTCTCATTTTTGGATAATCAGTGGACTATTTGACCCTTCTCTAAGTCCTTACTTCCCATTTATCAATGAAGCAGGAACAATTTATGGAATGAAAAGGATTATACACTTGCTCCTCTGTTTAGATTTAGCTCAGAGCATTTTCTTCCAAGCAGCTTCCATGGCTCCACCAGTCATTATACTGTATATCATGGTTTAGGATCACCTAGCTCCTCTTTATTACTATTTTTATCACACTGAAGAATTATAGCAGTTTGACACCACTTTAATTGCCATAACTCCATTCTGTTGGAATTTGGGATTTGTGGTTTCGTGTGGTTTCTTGTGGTGCCAGAGCTCTCTGACAGAAAAGAGTAAATATCTCACAAAATTACAAATTCCCAAATTCCATAGCATTGAGCCATGACAATTAATGTGATGTCAAATTACTCTAATTTTGGAGTGTGAATACCGCTTCGGTTCTCCCTCCTGTACAAATGTATGTGTTCTGGGAAATAAGTTGAAGATGTTAGGGAGAAAGGGGCAAAATGCAAAAGCCAAATCTGTCCTACAAAGTGCTTTTCAAATGCTTCCCAAGACTCACACGAAGAATGAACTTGGTAGTTAGGATGAATACACATGACTGTGTGAAATTACTTTCCATGCTTATGATATTGTGTCACCTCCTTGAAATAAATGAAACAAGATCAAAACATTACCATGTCAGGTTTTGACACTGCTACAGGACAGTTGAGTTGGAAACGTCTTTCTTGAAATTAATACATAAGCTCAAAACAGTCTTTTTCATCATTCCAGCCAGATGAGCTGTATTTTGAAGAAGGCGATATCATCTACATTTCGGATATGGTAAGTTTATATCCGAAGTATGGTTAAAAAAAAAAAAAGAAAGAAAAAAAGATGATGATGCATTAAATCTCAAATGGAAGGGGAATCTCTTTTCAGGCAATATTTTCTTTTTCCTCCAGAGTGACACCAATTGGTGGAAAGGGACCTGTAGAGGACGGACTGGATTGATTCCCAGCAACTATGGTATATTCCAGATTTTCTTTTGGTTTTCAAGACTTTCTTCTGAACAATAAGTGGAAAGGAAGAAGAGTTCATAATTTATGCCATTTCTTTGAAGAAGTATCTGTGAGCAGGAACCAAAAAGATTCTCACCTAATGTCAGAACTAGAATTTGTAAAAATTATTTTTGGACTATAAATTCTTTTAGCCAGACGGGAGAGCAATGAATCACTGACCAGGAGGTCATAAGTTCGAGGCCGGCTCGGAGCTATGTTTGTTGTTTGTCTTTGTCCTATGTTAAAAAGGCATTGAATGTTTGCCTGATGTGTGTAATGTGATCCGCCCTGAGTCCCCTTCGGGGTGAGAAGGGAGGAATATAAATGCTGTAAATAAATAAATAAATAAACTTTTCAAAGCTCTAATCAAAACTGGCCTGAAGTAAAAGAGTCCAAGAAGATGATCTTAAATGCTTCCTTGTGGTGCCACCTCCTGGATTTAAATAAGCAGAAAATACAATTTTATATCATTTACAATATTCATTTATTCATTCATTTATTTATAATTATGCCCTAGTGTTCAACCACACTACCATTAAATATTAAAAAAAACAAATAACTAAAACATATAAAACAGCAGTTCTATAAAAGCATCCAAAATAATGTATTAAACTGATTCACAAACACTGAAAAGCCTTGGTGATGAGGCAGGGAACCATTTTCCTAGTTTTTAGGAAAACAGTTATTGTGTCAACTAAGCTAATGAGAAATGAATTAAAATTTTCTACATTTTTAGTTACCTATTTTGAGGGTAAATATACATTTAAATAAATATTTACATGGCATCATTATACATAGTTTGTTTAATAATGCAGAAACAGGACAAAACATGCAGAGTGATACAGATTGGAAAGATTTCAGTGGTTGTGTGAACAAGATTCTACTACTGAAAATCCCAGATTACCAGAGGGGCCTGCAGGCAATACAGGCCCCTCTGGAGAGTCCTCCTGATGCTTGGAAATGATGTGTCAGGAGGTGGGGGTGGATTTTCCTCCCCCCCCCCCCCGAAACTTTATTTCCAAATGTCAGGAGGACTCTGGAGGGGCATGCGCTGCTGGCAGGCCCCCTCAGGTAAGTTGGGGGGAGGAATGGGCCTGGTGGGTGACTGAATGCCATCCCGGGTCCACCTTTGTTTGATTTGGGATGGTATCTAGCCACCCGCCAAGGGAAAGCGTGGGGTTCTGAGAGGGGGTGGGGATTCAAACACAGGAGGAAGTGGGTTATTTTAACCCACTTCCTCCTGGGTTTTAGGTAAGTGTAGAAGGGCCCTGGGAGAGAGAGAATATTTTCATACCATATTTAAGTGACTTCACTTTAAAGGAGCAAAGAAAGCCCTAGCCAGTGATTTCAGCAATGTTCATAGAGTACATACAGCTATCGGAATCAGAAAGGAAGGCAACAAGGTGGTCTTTCCACAGGATGACCCTTGGGGGAATTTTTTGAAACAGACAAAAGACCGTTAATGCTTTTCTGAAGCTTGCATATTTGCAACCTTACATTGTTGGTTGCATAATTATGCTTTTTTGTGTCAGGCGCGACTTAAGAAACTGCAAGTCGCTTCTGTTGTGAGAGAATTGGCAGTCTGCAAGGACGTTGCCCAGGGGACGCCCGAATATTTTGATGTTTTTACCATCCTTGTGGGAGGCTTCTCTCATGTCCCCACATGGAGCCAGAGCTGACAGAGGGAGCTCATCCGCACTCTCCCCAGTTTAGATTTGAACTGGCAACCTTCAGGTCAGCAACCCAACCTTCAAGTCAGTAGTCATGCCGGCACAAGGGTTTAACTCACTGTACTGGGGGCTCCATTTTGCTAAAGACAGTGATTATGGCCATGTCTATTATTCTTATCAAGGTAATCTCAGTTTCCTATTGGATTGTTTATCAATTGCAGGATGTCTTTCTTAGTAGTAGAATATTGCCTGGAAGTATTCACTCACATGCGATAATTTCACTAGTGTGAAACCCCTGACAGGAGTAGTTAATGGAGTCACATTTCTGATTTCTTTTTCAATATTGTTGTTGGCGCAAGGATTTGGTTAGAGAGACTTTTATAGCTAATCATTCTCTTTTTTTTCCAGCTAGGCAAATATATTCACACAATATATAAGAATTTTAGCAACGATTGTTGATTAATGTCAAGGCATTAGTGTGGAAGAACCCTTCTTGTCTTAGGGCTATTTAGCAGAGTTCAGTCACTAAACATTGGTTGAAATGACATATATCTTTTCTTATATTTTAGTGGCTGAACAAGCAGAATCCATTGACAATCCATTACACGAAGCTGCCAAGAGAGGTAAGCAGATAGGGTTTATAGCATCGAGATCTCTGATATAGTAATGTGTTGCCAGTCATGGCTGCAGCAGAACAGCTACAGGATCTACCAGAATGCCGCCTTAATTAACCAGATTACTTGGAATTTCCATTGATTTTAGGAAATGCAGTAGAGGGTAGGTAGTGTTTTATTAAAAATATGTGAGTTCAGATATATAAATTATACCCCCACAGGACTTTTGCACTTGCTATTGACTTTTCCTTTCTCTTCTTCGATCCTACAATCCCTAGCCTTTGGGAGTAGAGAGTATCTGAAGTGGGACAAGGGGCCATAGCAGAAGGAAGATCCTTGTTCCCAAATGCCATTCTGCTAATACAATATTACAAAAATTGAATTTATTTATTTATTTAGACAATAAGGGTATTTTCATTCTCTTTAAAAAGAATGTATTCTATAGTTTCTTTCTTCCTGACTCGAATATTTGGATCAAATTGTTCTCATCCATGTTCTATATATCCCTCATTTTCTGGATAAACATATATTTCTTTTTTCTAAACATGTATTTTTGAAACCAATAAAGATGTTGGACAGTTTTTAGAGGGCTAAATTTAAGGTTGTGTTGGCTCAGCACAAAGATTGTTTCTTTCACTTCATTCACAAAGATGCCTGAAAACAATCTCAATCCTATGATGAAGATTTTTCAATTACTTACAGAGTGACAAGGGAAGAGAAGATTGTCCCTACCAATTCGACTGGAATCTACCAACATTATTCTATCAACATTATTTGATACTTTCCCAAACTGGAAATTGAATAATGGTTTTAGATCAAATATTTGGACTGCTTTGACAGTATAATCACAAAGATATGTTGGGTTGAAGATTCATTGTTTTAATAAACCAATTAGATGGCTTATATAATATACTAAAAAGGCCTTGATTTTGTTTTAATACAAACAAATAGTATTTACAGAATTCAGCTACAGGCTGACCCCAAGCTACGAAGAAGATAGATTCTGTAAATTTGTTCTTAAATTGAATTTGTGTGTAAGTAAGAACAGGTACCTTTTTAAAGTGTAACTGTAGCCAAATATGTGTGTGTGTGTGTACTTTGGATAGCATAGGGAAGGGTTAACACCTCTGTGTTTTTTGGGGGGTTTTACTGTCTGTGCCCCTGTTCAGAGGATTTCACCTCACTTTCGGTCCCTGTGATAAGTGGATTTTGAAAAAATTGGGTTGTTGTGGAAACAAGGATTGGCGATAAAGCTTCATTTGAGACACCTTTTCCCCATGATCACTCTTCCAGGAGTGATTTCTCTCACTTCCTGTTGCCTTACCCCTGTTCTTAACTATGAATTGTTTGTAAGTCTGATGTTTGTTACTTGGGGACTGCTTGTATATGATACATGTTGGATTCCTTTTTTTAGGTGGGTGATTTGATTGTGAAGTTTGACTATATAAGTACTTTTGTTTTTAAAAGTTTAATATTTAACATGACCTTCCCTTCAACACAGATCTTTCTTTGATCTATTTGGTGGGTTTCAAATGAAACACTGCATTTGCATGAGATTTCCATTCCTACAGCAACACCATAATTTAGGAATTTTATAAAATATATATATACAGTGATACAAATTTAAACTGAAATACATTGCCAGCCTGTGATTTTCATAGTTTTGAGTTTTATAACAGGTTTTAAAATTTGTGTTGCAGGAAACCTGAGTTGGTTGAGAGAATGTTTGGATAACAGAGTTGGTGTCAACGGTTTAGACAAAGCCGGAAGTACAGCATTGTACTGGGCATGTCATGCTGGACACAAAGGTAGGAATATGTGAATATGTTAGTTAAAAATGATCTCACTTCTCCTTTTTCTAAACCTAGGCTCATTCCTTTCCTCATTCACATTATTTTTAAAAATAGAACAAAATACTTATTGTGCACTTGTCTCCATTATGTGTTTTTGCATACTATTTTGCCTAGGATAAATTTTTGCTCACATTTTTCTAAAGTAATGCATTTTGTCTGTTCTTTTCATAATTGTAACATTTTTGTCTACACTTGCCCTTAGCATATGCAATTTTGTATTCAATTATTGATTGGAGAACGGTATTGGAAAATTTGAGGAAGCATGAATCCCCAAAAATAACTATGTTTCATCTTGTACATTGGGTTGGAAAATGTGAAGTGAGTCACATAAACGTGTAACCTGAACAAACTCCCACAAACAACCATGCTGTAACTGTGAATCAAGATGAATTACAGTCTTACTGGTTTTCTATTTGCTGAGTTAATGAACCAGCTACTACTTGCTCTCCCACTGCCATATACCGGTATAATACAGTCCAAATTCCTGTATGATATCATTTAAATTGTGGGGAGTGAAGGGGTTGTTGGTGGTTAACAAATTAACATATTAGAAAGAAAATTATAAAAATAAGCGTGTGTCAAAATGAATGGGTGTCTAAAATTAAAAGAATAACAAATCAGAAAAATAAAAGAATTGATCCTGGATTAGGAACATGGGGGAGGTGGAGAGAGTGTCGCATCATCTTAAATGCATTTTTTTGGTAGTACTTGCCCATCCAACTTTACAGGTTTTAAAAAATACGTGGACATTTTTAGCTACATTGTGACTGTCATGCAATATGAATGCAAGCAAAAAAGTTCTAGCTTCTCATGAAGCTTTCCTTTTCATTTTATGTAGACATAGTAGAAGTTTTACTGGGGCAGCCAAATGTAGAGCTAAATCAACAGGTAAGTAATCATACATTGAATGACTTTCAAAGAACTGGCCTCCAGTAATATGACTGGTTGCTGCTGGAATGAGCGAAACAATCTATAATCTGATGATTATTATCTTCTGCTTCCACAGAATAAACTGGGAGACACAGCTTTGCATGCTGCTGCATGGAAGGGCTATGCGGACATTGTAGAAACACTCCTGGCAAAAGGTAATGTAATTCATATTCCAGAAAGATAATAGAAGAAGCAAGTTAAAGATTGTGATGCTGCAGGGAGGCGGACATACACAGAAGTGTTCAGGCTATAAGCATAAGAAACAACAGTGGAAGGACCATCTTTTGTCCTCCTACCTCAAGGGTCAGGACACCTTGGACCACCTTTTTCTTTGGCAGTAGGATTAACCATGGCAACAATGAACTACTGTATTACTGTAAACCTATCATGGGGTTGTCTTGGTAAGATGTGTCTAAAAGGAGACTCACTTTGCCCAGCCTGATTTGAGCAGTGCTGCCTTTATTTTTTATAGTGTGCCATGACACTCATTTTCCTTCAGAATTTAACATTCACTATAGTTTAGCATATGTAGGATGAAAGCCTATTGTTTGGCATATCTAGGGTGTTAGAAAAATCAATTCAGTTGTGTGCAAAAATTGCTGCTAAGGATAGTGAAGGTGTGTATGTGGCTATAGATTTTATTATCTTTGAATTGATATAATAGTGATGTGCTCTGTTTTCGTTTTCCACAGGTGCTAGAACAGATTTAAGAAACAATGAGAAGAAATTGGCTTTAGACATGGCCACTGATGCAACGTGTGCTTCTCTGCTTAAAAAGAAACAAGGACAAAGTAAGATTTGAAATGCATGCATACAGCAGTAAACTTCCAACTACCCTTCTGATATTCCGAATCTGTATATGAACTACAAGTATGCCCCAGAAAAATAGCCCCAGAGTGGCATTATGTGATGAGGTTAGGAATTGTGGATTGTGAGCCCTGCCATGAAATAAAGAAGCATTTCCAAGCTCTGGATGAGACTCTGCATGTGCAGTTGATCTGTTTCATTCATGAAATAACAACTTCCATTTGGAAACTTCAGATGCACTCTTAGTATTTCTTCTTTCCTCCACACAAAATCTTTTCTCAGGGATACAAAGATGGAACACTATTGCTTTAAACTGGTATCTTTGGGCACATAACTGCAGAAACAATTGAAAAAATTATAATGCATTAGAGCAGAATGAACTAAGTGTAACCATAGATCAACTTGTCCCTCGAAAGTGCTTTTTATTAACTGCCACTAGCATTGTTGCTGTTGTTGTTGTGTGATTTCAAGTCATTTTTGATTTATGGCAACCCTAAAACAAACCCATCATGGGGCTTTTTTGGTGAGGTTTTGTTCAGAGGTTTTGCCTTCCTCTGATGCTGAGAGAGTGTGACTGACCTAATGGGTTTTCATGTCCAAGGAGAGATATGAACCCTGGTCTTTAGAGTTGCAGTCAGTACTCTAACCACTACAACATGCTCCCTCTCATTATGGCCATGTTAAGTTGTTGAAAACCACAGATCTGAGTATCGGATTCTAAAACATCAAAAATCCCCTGTTCTGCTACTAACTGATAATTTTGCATGCTCTTTGTTCTTCATTTCAGACATAATGCGGACATTAAGCAATGCAGAAGAGTACCTTGATGATGAAGACTCCGACTGAACTTCCTTAATACTGTTTTGAAAAATCTACAACCTCTGTTGTCTCTACCTTTCTCAAAGGCTCCATTTCCCTAATTACAAAGTGTACTTTTAACATATACTGTAATGAAGTGTTACGATCATGTGAATCAGAGGTTTTTTCCATCAGGTAAAATGACCTCCTTGTATTAAGGGCCATTAATTCTTATTTTGCTTTTAAATATTTTTTTCTAAAGAGTGTATAAGTGATGGATTTTCCCATAAATTTCCTGTTACATTGGCTATAGACCTGGCCTTTTAAAAACAGGGATATAATTTGGGATATGTATATATGTGTATAAATCTATTTGGAGGGTGAAAAGCCATCCTAAATCTATCTGCCATGATTAGCTTTACAGAGTGAAATATTTCAGCAGATTGGTTGATATTTGCCTTACTTCATCTTCACGCTTTTCTCTTTCATTTTATATGTAACTCTTTCTCCTCTCTCTTTATGAAGGTACTAGGAGCCCAGATTTGTACAATGGGAAGGGAAATGTATTTATATAAACAAAATACCCCTAAAGATATTAGAGCAGAAGCAAGGTCTCATGTTTCCCATTAAATCTGGCCATGACTGTTTTACACACATTTCCTGTTCTTGCTATAAACGATCTACAATAGTAGAATGAATGGTGTTAGTGGATACTGGATCTACACTGCCCTATATCCCAAGATCTGATCCCAGATTATCTGCTTATCCCAGATTATCTGGCAGTGTAGAATCATATAATCCAGTTCAAAGCAAATAATTTGTGATCAGATCCTAGGATATAGGGTAGTGTAGATCTGGGTGCCTCCGGTGGTGCAGTGGATTAAACTGCTGAGCTGCTGAACTTGCTGGCCGAAATGTTGGAGGCTCGAATCTGGGGAGAGGAGTGAGCTCCCGCTGTTAGCCCTAGCTTCTGCCAACCTAGCAGTTTGAAAACATGCAAATGTGAATTGATCATTAGGTTCCTCTTCGATGGGAAGGTAACGGCGCTCCATGCAGTCATGCTGGCCGCATGATCTTGGAGGTGTCTACGGACAACAGCTTAAAAATGGAGATGAGCACCACCCCCCAGAGTTGGACACGACTAGACAATATCAGGGGAAAACCTTTACCTTTACCTTAGATCCAACCTGAGAGAAGGAAAAGCATTTTACTATGGCCCCTTCTACACTGCCATACAAAATCCAGATTATCTGCTTTGAACTTGATTATATGGCAGTGTAGATTCATATAATCTAGTTCAAAGCAGATAATGTGGATTGTCTACTTTGATAATCTGGATTCTATCGCAGTGTGGAAGGGGCCTTTGTCAGCCACCACAAGAAGCCAGAAATTCCTCCATCCACCAGCTGTTTAGAGGATAATGGGAAACTTAGCCCTTCTTCCACTCTGGAATGAATTTGGGAGTTGTAGTTTTACAAGATCTTTAGCCTTCTTTAGCTTTCTCTGCCAAAAAGTTCTCAGGCCTCAGCAGACCTCAAATCCCAGGATCCCATTGCATTAACATATGGCAGTTAAAGTGGTGTCAGACTGCATTAATTCTAGTGTAGGTGCATCTTTCTCTCAGAATGGAACAGGGAGTAAGTCCAAAGGCCGCACAAAGAAGTGAATGCTGAGAGAGGGAAATAGTTTGCATTACTGCTGTAAA
The DNA here is from genome assembly GCF_035594765.1 of Anolis carolinensis. NCBI lineage: Eukaryota > Metazoa > Chordata > Lepidosauria > Squamata > Anolidae > Anolis > Anolis carolinensis. Next base: position 246,601,451 of record NC_085842.1, read on the forward strand.
ATACAAATCTGTGGGTGGTTTTCAACCTTTGGTCCTCCAGATGATTTGAACTTTTTCCAAGAAGTCCCAGCCAATATGCAGGAATTCTAAAAGCTGACGTCCATAATATTTGGAAGACTAAAGCTTAAGGATTTCTGATACATACACATATATATACATACGTGCACACACACACACACACTCTTACTCCAGCTGAATCTCATTTTAGCAGTTAAAATTAGTGTGGAGGTGGAGGTTATTACTGATTTCCTTTCTCTCAAGTCCTTAGATCAGTGGTTCTCAGTGTTGAATTTCAGTTCCCAGAAGCAACAGCCAGTATGGCCATGGTGAAGGAGTCTTGACGTCCAAAACAGCTGGAGAACCAAAGGTTGAGAACCTCAGTACTCCCTTTGTAGGCAGGTATTTTAAAAAATCCCTCTGGCCTCCGTTCTGCTTATCATGCCTATGACTCGATAAGATCATCAGCAGTGTTCCTAGTTTCCTTTCAAAATAGCTGATGGGTGATGTTACAGTGAAGAGGACCAATTGTTAGACAGGGGATGTAATTCTTCACTAAGGCTGGTTCTACACTGCCATATAATGCAGTTTGAATTTGCATTATATGGGTCTACACTAACTATATCACACAGTTAAAACTGCATTATGTGGGAATATAAATCCAGCCTAAGTTTCTTCTGGGAGGTAGCAAGGACTAATTTCAGCAATTTTCATTCTATTGCATGAAAGTCTTAGAAAGCCATAGTTTTATAGCGTTCACAACTTCTGTACAAAATGAGTATGTGTTCAATGCAGAAATTATAATTTCTGTGCTGAAGTGCTATTTTTTGTGCAAGAAATGTTATTTTCTATGTAAACCAACAATTTGTAAATTTTACACAGAAGAAATCCCCAATTTCAGATTGTTTCTGTGGTGCAAACACCATTCCCCACTTAAGAATCAATGTGCAGAAAATACTGTTTAGTGCACTGAAAATGCTATTTTCCATGCAAAACAACAATGTGTGGATTATACATGGAATAATGCATTGTGAAGATTCAAACTAGTCTAGGATTTTTCTCATCATAGCTCCTCAAAACTTGAAAAACATAAAACACTGCTTTTAAAGTGGTTGTGAATATTCATTTCATTCCTATTGTAGACACAATGTGCCAAATCATATTTGCAGAGTTTCTGCTCTAGAGAGAGAAATGTATACAGAAACCACCTTGTCCAGTCAGGGAATTCCTTTAAACGAAGATCCCTTTCTTTAATGCAACCTGGTTGCATTGTAGTATTTGCATTCACATCTGTAGCAGGGATGAGGAGACTCTTTCTGCCCTTTTGCTCTTCTGCATTTTTCTCAGTTTCTTCCATTCTTTCTCAAAGACCCTTGCTCCTGTATACTTCTGTTACCTCAGAACTGATGTGTTTCTAAAATCATTTACATGGTGGAAAAACTGTAAACCAAAAGTATCTTCAGAAAACAATCCAGTATCATTAAATACATTAAAATGCTTTGACGTGTACTTGCACTTTGTCTTCCGAAATTTAAGGATTTGCTTGTGCTGGGATTAATAAGGACCTTGCTAGGTTGAATCTACACTAAAGAATTAATGCAATTTGACATCACTTTAATTGCCCTGGCTCAATGCTACAGGATCCTGAGGCACCAGCAGTCTTTGACGGTGAAGACTGAAGTCCTTATAAAACAGCAATTTTTAGGAATCCATAGCAGTGAGTCATGGCAGTTAAAGTGTCAAATTGTATTTATTACACAGCATAGATGCACCCCAAGTTGTATAATCAGGCCTACTAGTAATAAGAAAAAATATGGCCCCTTGATCTCGATACTCTTGCCAAGAGGGGGATGGGAGGAATGGAAATGTCCTTGTGATCTTTCCGCATCAAGTGCCAAATGAACAACTTGTTCACTTATACTGGTGGGATGGCAAGGGTACCTAGTCTTACTGTGTCTCTTGTAATAGAATATTTTGTGTTGAGTCGTGGGTAGGTCTACAGTAATGGTTCTCAACCTGGGGTCCCCAGATGTTTTTGGCCTACAGCTCCCAGAAATTACAGCCAGTTTACCAGCTATTAGGATTTCTGGGAGTTGAAGGCCAAAAAATCTTGGGGGCCCAGGTTGAGAACCACTGGTGTACAACAATAAGCCTTAGGGGTGGCTGCTTCTGTCTCAATAGAGTTCTGCTAGTGAGGATATACTCAAAAAGGGAACCAAGAACATGGAGCTATAAATCTATTTTAAAGGCACATGCTTACACTCTAGTTGTGGTGCAACCTTTAGTGTAGAGTTCATTATTGTTTCCTGTTCATTAACATCTATTGGAACATTCACCATTCATTGCAGTAAGTTCTTTTCTCCCTGTTAGCACATGAAATTAAGTTCTTAAAATGTTTCATTTTACAAGGCTCTTACAGCTCTGGGCATGTTTATAACACACACAGCTCTATGGATTAGTAATTTACTGTCGATGTTATGAGGTTTTCACTGCATGCTCTTGTTTTAGCTGCATAATTGAAGAGAAAGGTTGCAATACAGTGTGGGATGTGTAAACTGTGCATGCAAGTAATTTCACTGCACAGCAATCAGTCTTTTTTATTTCTATCTTAACTAGATCTTCCCCAAGGGGTATTTATTATGCATTTATTTGCACAATGTACATATTTTACAATGAAAATCTGTTACTTTTAATAAGCAATTCTGAGCTAACCAAAATGATTTTTTATTATTGGTACATCTGCATTCCAGTTATACTCTTTATGGAAACTTTTGCAAAAAATATATCCACTAACATATACTTTCTGGTTACAGAGCATCACTGTATTATTGCATGGAAATTTTGATCATTTTAATTGTAGATAAAAGCTATGCAATGTTTTTCATGTTTCCAGGGCTCAAGATAATTTATAATAGAAAATCCAGTTGAAAAAATAGCATCTCTTCTCACATTATCCAGCCAGGACGGAGGGGTGGGGACATACTTGCACATAATGAATATTCTTACTTGAAGACCAACAGAAAAGGGGGGAACACACCTGAGGAGGATAGTCATTTCCCAGGGAAAGAACTGGGGATGCCATATTGGGACTGAAAAGAGAGCATGCAAAGCTTGTTCATCTATGTCGGCAAAACTAGAAGTTAGAAACTGAAAGATATAGGGTGGGTATTTTTAATGCTTTTATCTGTGAGCCGCCCCGAGTCCCCTTTGGGGGAGATGGAGGCGGGGTATAAATAAACTTATTATAATTATAATTATTATTTTCAATTAGAAAATTCCCAGGATATGTTACAATCAGCCAAGCAACATTCAGTATTTCTAGAAAGTAGGAGTTTTGCCTGTTGAAATCATTATAGAATTTTATTTGGTTTAAGTTTTGGGGCATGCCAGCCTACCTATATGTCCACAACAGTGTACATTAAATACAATATGCTGGTCTAAAATACCACCAAACTTTGGCTTTTACTACAGCAGTACAAAAAAACCTAACCATAGCATTGAAAAACTATAAACATAAAATGTGTTGGCAATGTAAAAGCCAGGAAACAAGAGCATTTATATTACTGGATTATATTCATTATGAGCAGCATGCAGCTCTGTCTGCAGAGAAACTCCTACACAACTGAGAAGGCCTTCTCCAAAAAGTTGACAGGGAGATAGGATCCCTCACATAGTTTCAGCCCATGTAGGGTGTTAAAGGCAAGCATTGGTACTTCGAATTGCATTTGGAGATGGAATGGTGTCAATGAAGTTCTTTATGCACCGGAAAATACGTTTTCATTCATTCATAGGTTAAGCATGAAACCTTTAGTGAATTTCACTTTGACTTTCTTCAAAAGTAGTCCTGCATACATCACATTGCACTTTCTAGACGTTCTTCAAAGGTAGCCCTGCATACATCACATTAGCAATCCATGGTTGACTGTGTACAAGATGGCTTATAAGAAAAGGCACAGATAAATGTTGAATAATTTCAAAAAAAGGAGAAAGCATTTAAAAAGTAAACCAACAACAACAGTTTTAACAGATAAGCTTCTTGAGCTAGCAGTAGAGCAAATGAGCTTCAGCAATTATAGGAGCCTTGTCAAGAGTTAAAAGTTTATTCAAAGAACTACATTTCTATATAGGAAAGATGTGGCCTAGATATCTAACTCTCAAGAGACGTCTTGCCTCTCTCCATGCCTACAGGAGAAGAATAAAATCACCTATCAACAGCAGTTCTCTCTCAAGAGCATAAGCAGGCCTATACGAAGCACTGTCCACAGTAGTGTCACCAAAGATTGGTCACAGTTCTCTAGGCAGTGAGGTAAGAGTTTCCTCAGACCTTGCTGTGGTTTGATTTTTTGTTGTTGGAAAAGAAAAACACCAGGAAGTCGTGCAACCATCTTGAACTTTATTATTGAAACTATTTATACTGTGCCCTTTAGCCAAAAAGGCTACTAGAGTGATTTACAAATAGTTGATGTGAAATTACCTTGCCTTCGGCCTCACTACAGCAATCCAACTTGTAATACAATCTTTATGCTAAGTCTAATACAGTACAAGGGATAGTACTTGCCTGAAGCTATAGGTTTGATACTTCTGTTAGGACAGAATATGCCATGCCATTAGGAGCTGGAAACAGTTGATTGCATGTTGAGAAGTCTTCAGTTTTTTCGTTTATTAAATTCAAAGTGTGGATTTATAGACTTTTTAAGATAAAGGAGTTAAGCCATCAATAGAACAATCTTATTCATGTCTACCCAAACATAAAGTCTATTTGATTCAGTGCAAACAATGTAGGGTCAACACATAAGCCCTATGAACTTCTTACAGTCTACGCAGTGAGAAACTGGCTTTTTGTATGTGCCGTCCGCCAGACAATAAAAAAAAGAAAAACTATAAAGCTGAAACGTGCTGTTCTTTATCCGGGCGAACTGCAAATCCCTATAAGCTGTCCTAAAAATATTGAACGACTGAGTCTGGAAAACTTAAAAAAAAAAAGGATGTTTATTCATACAAGGTTGTAAACTTGGCACAGGCCCCTTCTACACTGTTCTTATATCCCAGGATCTGATCCCAAGATATCTGTTTTGAACTGGATTATATGTGTCTCCACTTCCATATAATCTGGGATAAACAGGTAATCTGGAACCAGATCCTAGGATATAAGGACAGTGTAGAAGGGGCCACTGAATGCTACAAAACTGTGTCTGAATGCTGCCATGCTTTCTGCAAGTGTGAACGATAGCATTATTATTTTTAATAAATTAAAACACACACAGAGAGAGACATATTCTTTTCTGGGTGCAGATGACCTCCTTGCTGTCGGATTAAACCCAAATAGTGATTGTGTTGATAAGTCCTACATACTGCTAGCGTCAGTGTAAAGGATCATTGAACAAACAACTCAAAAATGACAGGAGAAGTAGGAGAGGAAATGTCCTGTAACTTTTAGAGAGGATTGTGAAAGAAAAGTTGTTGGGTCTCGTCTTGCAAATGTGCCACAGGGTAAAGCTGTGTCATCTAGGATTTTGTGGAGCCTCCATACAGAGAGCCAACAAGGTGAAGTAGTTTGAGCATTGGATTATGATTCTGGAGACCGAGATTTGATTTGCCTCTCAGCCATGGAAACTCACTGGATGATCTTGGCAAGTCTCACATCAGAGGAAGGCAAAGGCAAATCTCCGAACAAATCTTTCAAAAAAAAAAAAAACCCCATTGTAAGTTTGCCTTAGGATTACCATAAAGTCAGAAATGACTTGAATGAAGGCACACCAAGAATTGTACTGTCTGTTTCCTTTGAAAAGAAAGCATTCTGCTAAGGGTGACAGCCAATCACTTGGTTGTTGAAAAGAAGCTATGAAACAAAGAAAATTTCTTTATGATGCAGAATATTTTTCTCTTGCTGATTTCACCACATCATCTAGGTAAAAGTATAAAGATAGCCTTCTCTGTTTCCAATAAGTCTACAGAGCCAGCTAAACTTATGCTATAGCACAGTGGTTCTCAACCTGTGGGTCCCCAGATGTTTGGGCCTACAACTCCCAGAAATCCCAGCCAGTTTACCAGCTGTTGGGATTTCTGGGAGTTGAAGGCCAAAACATCTGGAAACCCACAGGTTGAGAACCACTGCTATAGCATGTCAGATTATTACTACAACATTGGATGAGACATATTTATTGTAACTAAAGGCTTCATCAAAAAATAGGTTATAATTAATCTAAGTTAATTAAGCTTTAGTTAAATGAAAGTGCTAAGGCAGGAACGAAGTATGTCTCCAGTAAAACTAAAATCATGTTGACCACGGTTGTTGATAGTTGCAGTCAGGCCTGTTCAATTTAATTTCAATTTAATTTAATTTCAATTAAATTTCAATTTAAATTCAGGTTAAAAAAAAAACCTGGTTTACTCATGAATTTTAACTGGTTAACCAAATTCCCATGCTAAGTCTATGAGGTGCAAAAAATTAAGAGTCCCTCCAGGCACTATCTCAAGCAGATATTGACAGGCCTGTAGCTGGGGGGGGGGGGGGGGTTCAACCTCCCCCCCAAAATTTTCAACCCCTCCCCCCCCCAAAAAATTTTTTTCTGGCTACGGCCCTGGTTGCAGTTCAACAACATCTATCGCAGAACTTTCCAGTCTCTGTGTTGCGACACATTAGTGTGTTGGGTGCAATGTGTACTTGTGTTGCATGAACATAATGAAAAATGACAAAAACCTTGGAAATGTAAGTTTTTATCTTACAAATCATATATATATATATATATATATATATATATATATATATATACACACACACACACACACACACACACACACACACACACCCTGTTTCCCCTAAAATAAGACATCCCCAGAAAATAAGACCTAGTAGAAATTTTGCTGAATTGCTAAATATAAGGCCTCCCCCAAAAGTAAGACCTAGCAAAGGTTTTATTTGGAAGCATGCCCACCGAACAGAACACCAGAGCTTGCACGATCGGTAAATGTACGTACCATAGAGTAATGGTAGTAACAAGAAATTCTTGATAGGATTCACAGTTTGTCTGGTTATGCTGGTTTGTGATGACAACTACTGTACAGTATATAATAAATGTTCATTTTTTTTGTTCAACAATAAATGTGAATTCTTCTTCATGGAAAAATAAGACATCCCCTGAAAATAAGACCTAGAGCATCTTTGGGAGCAAAAATTAATATAAGACATTGTCTTATTTTCGGGGAAACACAGTATATATAGTGTATGTGTGTGTATATGTACGTGTGTGTGTGTGTGTGTGTGTGTGTGTGTGTGTGTATATATATATGTATACAGTGTTCCTTCACTATTTCGCGGTTCACTTTTTGTGGATTTGCTATTTCGCGGTTTTTCAATAAACACTAAAAGAATATAATCATAAAAAAATTAAGATGTTTCCTTCCTTCCTTCCTCTCTCTTTCTCCTTCCTTCCTAAGGAGAAGCCTAAGGAATGAGAAGCCGAAGGGAGAGAAAAGGAGGCTGAAACACCTTCATGAGATTGTAAACAACACAAATAGAGTGTCCCTACTTCGCGGATTTTCACTTTTCGCGGGTGGTCACAGAACGTAACCCCCACAATAAGTGAAGGAACACTGTATATATATAGGTGTGTGTATATATATGAAAGGTTTCCATGAGATTTGTTGTGTCCCCATACATTTCATTATTACAATTTATGTATGTGTCCGTACCACTTACAGATTTACCAGTAAAATTGTCATGAAATGATCTATGTCTAAAAAGTGTGACACCAACAAGAAATGTTTGGAAAGTTCTAATCTAGGGGGTCAAGTATACACTCTGTTGTAAACAGAAGTCTCAAGGTGGTCAGCTGTTAGTTGATCAATATCCAAAGCAATCTTTGCCCAGTTCTCTACTGTCCCATGTTCTTGATCTGCTCTCCTCTGTCCCTTCTTTTCTTCTCCTCCTTCCTTCACATACCAAGATCTGTTTTGGTATCACCTAAAAGAGAACAGCCAACTATGCAGACTGAACCCTTGAATAAATGTGGTTAGTGTTCTGTCTTTTTCTAGAGAGGGAAGAGAAATAAGAACATAAGTTAGATTTCCAGCTTTTGATATATTTGGTATCACATTTCTCTTTCCGGGGGACAAAGAAAGAGGAAGTATTAGAGATCATATAGAGATGATCTTTACTCACCATAGATGACAAAGTTAATCATTTCTTCTAATTGAATTTTGAATCCTTGTGTTGGGTTCATTTCAATTTTCTCTTGGCTCGTGCCAGAATCCTTCTTTTTCACCATAAGACTAGGGAACAATGACAATATGTCCCGATGTATGGAAATGCAGGCTTCTTCTGGAATCAACCTGAGGAGCAAAATGTGTTGCCTATATTGTAGCAAGGAACAGTGATGGAAAAGGTATTACGAAGCCTATGGGCTTGTGTGAATTTATTTAACACAGTCCACTGTTTATTTTTATTTATGGATGCTACTTCTTATGCCAATTTAATATGTTTTGTTTTTATTTTCATACTGATTTTGCTTTGTTATTATTTGTTTGTTTTAATCTTAATTTGTTTCTATGTTTATTATTGTCCATATTGTTTGCACTGTCATATTGTTAAGCTGCTCTGAGTCCCCTCGGGGAGATGGGGTGGAATATACATTATTATTATTATTATCATCATCATCATTATTATTAAGCTGATGGCTAAGTGTAAATGATGACAGTAGAGAAAAATAGTGAAATATATGGAGAATCCATGCTTTTTCCCTCTTCTAAATCACCTTCTTTCTTCTGCTGCTTTTAGTACGGGCATAATGGAAGTAGTTTGTCTCCTACAGTACCAAAAATAGTTTGAGGTGTTTCGGTATCTAGGATAATGGACACGAAACCCTTTTCTTAGATCAATCAAAAGTGATGTCTTCTCATCTACTTTAATTAAAATAATTGATCAGGAGATCCAACTAAATCCTTCATTTTGTGTAGATTGGCCCTTAGAGCTATTTATCTGGAATGATGGGAAACAGCTATTGATTCTACATTTTTCAAGTTGTAACCTACTATCCTGGCACCCAAAGCTATTCTTCCAAGCCTCTGATACCCATTTTGAGATTTAAATCTGACCACAGATCAAATGGCTATATTCTCTGGCTTTTTTTTTTTGGTGGCCAATCTTTTTCTTCCTCGTCCTAATTTTTGTAATGACTAGCCTGAGAATTCACAAGAACTCAAAATTCTGCCTAATTCTGATTATGAGGTTAACTCATGAGCTACACAAACATTTTTGTTATCATATATTGTTTATTTTTCCCACAGGAAACCAGTAGATGGCAACAGGGGACAGCAAAAATCAATTTTCTTTTGCATTTCCTTAGATTACTGCATTGTCCTTGGGGCAAGGATGTTAAGTGCTTTTCTTCAGTTGCAGAGCAAGGGATTTCCAGTTCTAAAATACAGCTTCCATTTCTCATTTTTGGATAATCAGTGGACTATTTGACCCTTCTCTAAGTCCTTACTTCCCATTTATCAATGAAGCAGGAACAATTTATGGAATGAAAAGGATTATACACTTGCTCCTCTGTTTAGATTTAGCTCAGAGCATTTTCTTCCAAGCAGCTTCCATGGCTCCACCAGTCATTATACTGTATATCATGGTTTAGGATCACCTAGCTCCTCTTTATTACTATTTTTATCACACTGAAGAATTATAGCAGTTTGACACCACTTTAATTGCCATAACTCCATTCTGTTGGAATTTGGGATTTGTGGTTTCGTGTGGTTTCTTGTGGTGCCAGAGCTCTCTGACAGAAAAGAGTAAATATCTCACAAAATTACAAATTCCCAAATTCCATAGCATTGAGCCATGACAATTAATGTGATGTCAAATTACTCTAATTTTGGAGTGTGAATACCGCTTCGGTTCTCCCTCCTGTACAAATGTATGTGTTCTGGGAAATAAGTTGAAGATGTTAGGGAGAAAGGGGCAAAATGCAAAAGCCAAATCTGTCCTACAAAGTGCTTTTCAAATGCTTCCCAAGACTCACACGAAGAATGAACTTGGTAGTTAGGATGAATACACATGACTGTGTGAAATTACTTTCCATGCTTATGATATTGTGTCACCTCCTTGAAATAAATGAAACAAGATCAAAACATTACCATGTCAGGTTTTGACACTGCTACAGGACAGTTGAGTTGGAAACGTCTTTCTTGAAATTAATACATAAGCTCAAAACAGTCTTTTTCATCATTCCAGCCAGATGAGCTGTATTTTGAAGAAGGCGATATCATCTACATTTCGGATATGGTAAGTTTATATCCGAAGTATGGTTAAAAAAAAAAAAAGAAAGAAAAAAAGATGATGATGCATTAAATCTCAAATGGAAGGGGAATCTCTTTTCAGGCAATATTTTCTTTTTCCTCCAGAGTGACACCAATTGGTGGAAAGGGACCTGTAGAGGACGGACTGGATTGATTCCCAGCAACTATGGTATATTCCAGATTTTCTTTTGGTTTTCAAGACTTTCTTCTGAACAATAAGTGGAAAGGAAGAAGAGTTCATAATTTATGCCATTTCTTTGAAGAAGTATCTGTGAGCAGGAACCAAAAAGATTCTCACCTAATGTCAGAACTAGAATTTGTAAAAATTATTTTTGGACTATAAATTCTTTTAGCCAGACGGGAGAGCAATGAATCACTGACCAGGAGGTCATAAGTTCGAGGCCGGCTCGGAGCTATGTTTGTTGTTTGTCTTTGTCCTATGTTAAAAAGGCATTGAATGTTTGCCTGATGTGTGTAATGTGATCCGCCCTGAGTCCCCTTCGGGGTGAGAAGGGAGGAATATAAATGCTGTAAATAAATAAATAAATAAACTTTTCAAAGCTCTAATCAAAACTGGCCTGAAGTAAAAGAGTCCAAGAAGATGATCTTAAATGCTTCCTTGTGGTGCCACCTCCTGGATTTAAATAAGCAGAAAATACAATTTTATATCATTTACAATATTCATTTATTCATTCATTTATTTATAATTATGCCCTAGTGTTCAACCACACTACCATTAAATATTAAAAAAAACAAATAACTAAAACATATAAAACAGCAGTTCTATAAAAGCATCCAAAATAATGTATTAAACTGATTCACAAACACTGAAAAGCCTTGGTGATGAGGCAGGGAACCATTTTCCTAGTTTTTAGGAAAACAGTTATTGTGTCAACTAAGCTAATGAGAAATGAATTAAAATTTTCTACATTTTTAGTTACCTATTTTGAGGGTAAATATACATTTAAATAAATATTTACATGGCATCATTATACATAGTTTGTTTAATAATGCAGAAACAGGACAAAACATGCAGAGTGATACAGATTGGAAAGATTTCAGTGGTTGTGTGAACAAGATTCTACTACTGAAAATCCCAGATTACCAGAGGGGCCTGCAGGCAATACAGGCCCCTCTGGAGAGTCCTCCTGATGCTTGGAAATGATGTGTCAGGAGGTGGGGGTGGATTTTCCTCCCCCCCCCCCCCGAAACTTTATTTCCAAATGTCAGGAGGACTCTGGAGGGGCATGCGCTGCTGGCAGGCCCCCTCAGGTAAGTTGGGGGGAGGAATGGGCCTGGTGGGTGACTGAATGCCATCCCGGGTCCACCTTTGTTTGATTTGGGATGGTATCTAGCCACCCGCCAAGGGAAAGCGTGGGGTTCTGAGAGGGGGTGGGGATTCAAACACAGGAGGAAGTGGGTTATTTTAACCCACTTCCTCCTGGGTTTTAGGTAAGTGTAGAAGGGCCCTGGGAGAGAGAGAATATTTTCATACCATATTTAAGTGACTTCACTTTAAAGGAGCAAAGAAAGCCCTAGCCAGTGATTTCAGCAATGTTCATAGAGTACATACAGCTATCGGAATCAGAAAGGAAGGCAACAAGGTGGTCTTTCCACAGGATGACCCTTGGGGGAATTTTTTGAAACAGACAAAAGACCGTTAATGCTTTTCTGAAGCTTGCATATTTGCAACCTTACATTGTTGGTTGCATAATTATGCTTTTTTGTGTCAGGCGCGACTTAAGAAACTGCAAGTCGCTTCTGTTGTGAGAGAATTGGCAGTCTGCAAGGACGTTGCCCAGGGGACGCCCGAATATTTTGATGTTTTTACCATCCTTGTGGGAGGCTTCTCTCATGTCCCCACATGGAGCCAGAGCTGACAGAGGGAGCTCATCCGCACTCTCCCCAGTTTAGATTTGAACTGGCAACCTTCAGGTCAGCAACCCAACCTTCAAGTCAGTAGTCATGCCGGCACAAGGGTTTAACTCACTGTACTGGGGGCTCCATTTTGCTAAAGACAGTGATTATGGCCATGTCTATTATTCTTATCAAGGTAATCTCAGTTTCCTATTGGATTGTTTATCAATTGCAGGATGTCTTTCTTAGTAGTAGAATATTGCCTGGAAGTATTCACTCACATGCGATAATTTCACTAGTGTGAAACCCCTGACAGGAGTAGTTAATGGAGTCACATTTCTGATTTCTTTTTCAATATTGTTGTTGGCGCAAGGATTTGGTTAGAGAGACTTTTATAGCTAATCATTCTCTTTTTTTTCCAGCTAGGCAAATATATTCACACAATATATAAGAATTTTAGCAACGATTGTTGATTAATGTCAAGGCATTAGTGTGGAAGAACCCTTCTTGTCTTAGGGCTATTTAGCAGAGTTCAGTCACTAAACATTGGTTGAAATGACATATATCTTTTCTTATATTTTAGTGGCTGAACAAGCAGAATCCATTGACAATCCATTACACGAAGCTGCCAAGAGAGGTAAGCAGATAGGGTTTATAGCATCGAGATCTCTGATATAGTAATGTGTTGCCAGTCATGGCTGCAGCAGAACAGCTACAGGATCTACCAGAATGCCGCCTTAATTAACCAGATTACTTGGAATTTCCATTGATTTTAGGAAATGCAGTAGAGGGTAGGTAGTGTTTTATTAAAAATATGTGAGTTCAGATATATAAATTATACCCCCACAGGACTTTTGCACTTGCTATTGACTTTTCCTTTCTCTTCTTCGATCCTACAATCCCTAGCCTTTGGGAGTAGAGAGTATCTGAAGTGGGACAAGGGGCCATAGCAGAAGGAAGATCCTTGTTCCCAAATGCCATTCTGCTAATACAATATTACAAAAATTGAATTTATTTATTTATTTAGACAATAAGGGTATTTTCATTCTCTTTAAAAAGAATGTATTCTATAGTTTCTTTCTTCCTGACTCGAATATTTGGATCAAATTGTTCTCATCCATGTTCTATATATCCCTCATTTTCTGGATAAACATATATTTCTTTTTTCTAAACATGTATTTTTGAAACCAATAAAGATGTTGGACAGTTTTTAGAGGGCTAAATTTAAGGTTGTGTTGGCTCAGCACAAAGATTGTTTCTTTCACTTCATTCACAAAGATGCCTGAAAACAATCTCAATCCTATGATGAAGATTTTTCAATTACTTACAGAGTGACAAGGGAAGAGAAGATTGTCCCTACCAATTCGACTGGAATCTACCAACATTATTCTATCAACATTATTTGATACTTTCCCAAACTGGAAATTGAATAATGGTTTTAGATCAAATATTTGGACTGCTTTGACAGTATAATCACAAAGATATGTTGGGTTGAAGATTCATTGTTTTAATAAACCAATTAGATGGCTTATATAATATACTAAAAAGGCCTTGATTTTGTTTTAATACAAACAAATAGTATTTACAGAATTCAGCTACAGGCTGACCCCAAGCTACGAAGAAGATAGATTCTGTAAATTTGTTCTTAAATTGAATTTGTGTGTAAGTAAGAACAGGTACCTTTTTAAAGTGTAACTGTAGCCAAATATGTGTGTGTGTGTGTACTTTGGATAGCATAGGGAAGGGTTAACACCTCTGTGTTTTTTGGGGGGTTTTACTGTCTGTGCCCCTGTTCAGAGGATTTCACCTCACTTTCGGTCCCTGTGATAAGTGGATTTTGAAAAAATTGGGTTGTTGTGGAAACAAGGATTGGCGATAAAGCTTCATTTGAGACACCTTTTCCCCATGATCACTCTTCCAGGAGTGATTTCTCTCACTTCCTGTTGCCTTACCCCTGTTCTTAACTATGAATTGTTTGTAAGTCTGATGTTTGTTACTTGGGGACTGCTTGTATATGATACATGTTGGATTCCTTTTTTTAGGTGGGTGATTTGATTGTGAAGTTTGACTATATAAGTACTTTTGTTTTTAAAAGTTTAATATTTAACATGACCTTCCCTTCAACACAGATCTTTCTTTGATCTATTTGGTGGGTTTCAAATGAAACACTGCATTTGCATGAGATTTCCATTCCTACAGCAACACCATAATTTAGGAATTTTATAAAATATATATATACAGTGATACAAATTTAAACTGAAATACATTGCCAGCCTGTGATTTTCATAGTTTTGAGTTTTATAACAGGTTTTAAAATTTGTGTTGCAGGAAACCTGAGTTGGTTGAGAGAATGTTTGGATAACAGAGTTGGTGTCAACGGTTTAGACAAAGCCGGAAGTACAGCATTGTACTGGGCATGTCATGCTGGACACAAAGGTAGGAATATGTGAATATGTTAGTTAAAAATGATCTCACTTCTCCTTTTTCTAAACCTAGGCTCATTCCTTTCCTCATTCACATTATTTTTAAAAATAGAACAAAATACTTATTGTGCACTTGTCTCCATTATGTGTTTTTGCATACTATTTTGCCTAGGATAAATTTTTGCTCACATTTTTCTAAAGTAATGCATTTTGTCTGTTCTTTTCATAATTGTAACATTTTTGTCTACACTTGCCCTTAGCATATGCAATTTTGTATTCAATTATTGATTGGAGAACGGTATTGGAAAATTTGAGGAAGCATGAATCCCCAAAAATAACTATGTTTCATCTTGTACATTGGGTTGGAAAATGTGAAGTGAGTCACATAAACGTGTAACCTGAACAAACTCCCACAAACAACCATGCTGTAACTGTGAATCAAGATGAATTACAGTCTTACTGGTTTTCTATTTGCTGAGTTAATGAACCAGCTACTACTTGCTCTCCCACTGCCATATACCGGTATAATACAGTCCAAATTCCTGTATGATATCATTTAAATTGTGGGGAGTGAAGGGGTTGTTGGTGGTTAACAAATTAACATATTAGAAAGAAAATTATAAAAATAAGCGTGTGTCAAAATGAATGGGTGTCTAAAATTAAAAGAATAACAAATCAGAAAAATAAAAGAATTGATCCTGGATTAGGAACATGGGGGAGGTGGAGAGAGTGTCGCATCATCTTAAATGCATTTTTTTGGTAGTACTTGCCCATCCAACTTTACAGGTTTTAAAAAATACGTGGACATTTTTAGCTACATTGTGACTGTCATGCAATATGAATGCAAGCAAAAAAGTTCTAGCTTCTCATGAAGCTTTCCTTTTCATTTTATGTAGACATAGTAGAAGTTTTACTGGGGCAGCCAAATGTAGAGCTAAATCAACAGGTAAGTAATCATACATTGAATGACTTTCAAAGAACTGGCCTCCAGTAATATGACTGGTTGCTGCTGGAATGAGCGAAACAATCTATAATCTGATGATTATTATCTTCTGCTTCCACAGAATAAACTGGGAGACACAGCTTTGCATGCTGCTGCATGGAAGGGCTATGCGGACATTGTAGAAACACTCCTGGCAAAAGGTAATGTAATTCATATTCCAGAAAGATAATAGAAGAAGCAAGTTAAAGATTGTGATGCTGCAGGGAGGCGGACATACACAGAAGTGTTCAGGCTATAAGCATAAGAAACAACAGTGGAAGGACCATCTTTTGTCCTCCTACCTCAAGGGTCAGGACACCTTGGACCACCTTTTTCTTTGGCAGTAGGATTAACCATGGCAACAATGAACTACTGTATTACTGTAAACCTATCATGGGGTTGTCTTGGTAAGATGTGTCTAAAAGGAGACTCACTTTGCCCAGCCTGATTTGAGCAGTGCTGCCTTTATTTTTTATAGTGTGCCATGACACTCATTTTCCTTCAGAATTTAACATTCACTATAGTTTAGCATATGTAGGATGAAAGCCTATTGTTTGGCATATCTAGGGTGTTAGAAAAATCAATTCAGTTGTGTGCAAAAATTGCTGCTAAGGATAGTGAAGGTGTGTATGTGGCTATAGATTTTATTATCTTTGAATTGATATAATAGTGATGTGCTCTGTTTTCGTTTTCCACAGGTGCTAGAACAGATTTAAGAAACAATGAGAAGAAATTGGCTTTAGACATGGCCACTGATGCAACGTGTGCTTCTCTGCTTAAAAAGAAACAAGGACAAAGTAAGATTTGAAATGCATGCATACAGCAGTAAACTTCCAACTACCCTTCTGATATTCCGAATCTGTATATGAACTACAAGTATGCCCCAGAAAAATAGCCCCAGAGTGGCATTATGTGATGAGGTTAGGAATTGTGGATTGTGAGCCCTGCCATGAAATAAAGAAGCATTTCCAAGCTCTGGATGAGACTCTGCATGTGCAGTTGATCTGTTTCATTCATGAAATAACAACTTCCATTTGGAAACTTCAGATGCACTCTTAGTATTTCTTCTTTCCTCCACACAAAATCTTTTCTCAGGGATACAAAGATGGAACACTATTGCTTTAAACTGGTATCTTTGGGCACATAACTGCAGAAACAATTGAAAAAATTATAATGCATTAGAGCAGAATGAACTAAGTGTAACCATAGATCAACTTGTCCCTCGAAAGTGCTTTTTATTAACTGCCACTAGCATTGTTGCTGTTGTTGTTGTGTGATTTCAAGTCATTTTTGATTTATGGCAACCCTAAAACAAACCCATCATGGGGCTTTTTTGGTGAGGTTTTGTTCAGAGGTTTTGCCTTCCTCTGATGCTGAGAGAGTGTGACTGACCTAATGGGTTTTCATGTCCAAGGAGAGATATGAACCCTGGTCTTTAGAGTTGCAGTCAGTACTCTAACCACTACAACATGCTCCCTCTCATTATGGCCATGTTAAGTTGTTGAAAACCACAGATCTGAGTATCGGATTCTAAAACATCAAAAATCCCCTGTTCTGCTACTAACTGATAATTTTGCATGCTCTTTGTTCTTCATTTCAGACATAATGCGGACATTAAGCAATGCAGAAGAGTACCTTGATGATGAAGACTCCGACTGAACTTCCTTAATACTGTTTTGAAAAATCTACAACCTCTGTTGTCTCTACCTTTCTCAAAGGCTCCATTTCCCTAATTACAAAGTGTACTTTTAACATATACTGTAATGAAGTGTTACGATCATGTGAATCAGAGGTTTTTTCCATCAGGTAAAATGACCTCCTTGTATTAAGGGCCATTAATTCTTATTTTGCTTTTAAATATTTTTTTCTAAAGAGTGTATAAGTGATGGATTTTCCCATAAATTTCCTGTTACATTGGCTATAGACCTGGCCTTTTAAAAACAGGGATATAATTTGGGATATGTATATATGTGTATAAATCTATTTGGAGGGTGAAAAGCCATCCTAAATCTATCTGCCATGATTAGCTTTACAGAGTGAAATATTTCAGCAGATTGGTTGATATTTGCCTTACTTCATCTTCACGCTTTTCTCTTTCATTTTATATGTAACTCTTTCTCCTCTCTCTTTATGAAGGTACTAGGAGCCCAGATTTGTACAATGGGAAGGGAAATGTATTTATATAAACAAAATACCCCTAAAGATATTAGAGCAGAAGCAAGGTCTCATGTTTCCCATTAAATCTGGCCATGACTGTTTTACACACATTTCCTGTTCTTGCTATAAACGATCTACAATAGTAGAATGAATGGTGTTAGTGGATACTGGATCTACACTGCCCTATATCCCAAGATCTGATCCCAGATTATCTGCTTATCCCAGATTATCTGGCAGTGTAGAATCATATAATCCAGTTCAAAGCAAATAATTTGTGATCAGATCCTAGGATATAGGGTAGTGTAGATCTGGGTGCCTCCGGTGGTGCAGTGGATTAAACTGCTGAGCTGCTGAACTTGCTGGCCGAAATGTTGGAGGCTCGAATCTGGGGAGAGGAGTGAGCTCCCGCTGTTAGCCCTAGCTTCTGCCAACCTAGCAGTTTGAAAACATGCAAATGTGAATTGATCATTAGGTTCCTCTTCGATGGGAAGGTAACGGCGCTCCATGCAGTCATGCTGGCCGCATGATCTTGGAGGTGTCTACGGACAACAGCTTAAAAATGGAGATGAGCACCACCCCCCAGAGTTGGACACGACTAGACAATATCAGGGGAAAACCTTTACCTTTACCTTAGATCCAACCTGAGAGAAGGAAAAGCATTTTACTATGGCCCCTTCTACACTGCCATACAAAATCCAGATTATCTGCTTTGAACTTGATTATATGGCAGTGTAGATTCATATAATCTAGTTCAAAGCAGATAATGTGGATTGTCTACTTTGATAATCTGGATTCTATCGCAGTGTGGAAGGGGCCTTTGTCAGCCACCACAAGAAGCCAGAAATTCCTCCATCCACCAGCTGTTTAGAGGATAATGGGAAACTTAGCCCTTCTTCCACTCTGGAATGAATTTGGGAGTTGTAGTTTTACAAGATCTTTAGCCTTCTTTAGCTTTCTCTGCCAAAAAGTTCTCAGGCCTCAGCAGACCTCAAATCCCAGGATCCCATTGCATTAACATATGGCAGTTAAAGTGGTGTCAGACTGCATTAATTCTAGTGTAGGTGCATCTTTCTCTCAGAATGGAACAGGGAGTAAGTCCAAAGGCCGCACAAAGAAGTGAATGCTGAGAGAGGGAAATAGTTTGCATTACTGCTGTAAAATACAAATCTGTGGGTGGTTTTCAACCTTTGGTCCTCCAGATGATTTGAACTTTTTCCAAGAAGTCCCAGCCAATATGCAGGAATTCTAAAAGCTGACGTCCATAATATTTGGAAGACTAAAGCTTAAGGATTTCTGATACATACACATATATATACATACGTGCACACACACACACACACTCTTACTCCAGCTGAATCTCATTTTAGCAGTTAAAATTAGTGTGGAGGTGGAGGTTATTACTGATTTCCTTTCTCTCAAGTCCTTAGATCAGTGGTTCTCAGTGTTGAATTTCAGTTCCCAGAAGCAACAGCCAGTATGGCCATGGTGAAGGAGTCTTGACGTCCAAAACAGCTGGAGAACCAAAGGTTGAGAACCTCAGTACTCCCTTTGTAGGCAGGTATTTTAAAAAATCCCTCTGGCCTCCGTTCTGCTTATCATGCCTATGACTCGATAAGATCATCAGCAGTGTTCCTAGTTTCCTTTCAAAATAGCTGATGGGTGATGTTACAGTGAAGAGGACCAATTGTTAGACAGGGGATGTAATTCTTCACTAAGGCTGGTTCTACACTGCCATATAATGCAGTTTGAATTTGCATTATATGGGTCTACACTAACTATATCACACAGTTAAAACTGCATTATGTGGGAATATAAATCCAGCCTAAGTTTCTTCTGGGAGGTAGCAAGGACTAATTTCAGCAATTTTCATTCTATTGCATGAAAGTCTTAGAAAGCCATAGTTTTATAGCGTTCACAACTTCTGTACAAAATGAGTATGTGTTCAATGCAGAAATTATAATTTCTGTGCTGAAGTGCTATTTTTTGTGCAAGAAATGTTATTTTCTATGTAAACCAACAATTTGTAAATTTTACACAGAAGAAATCCCCAATTTCAGATTGTTTCTGTGGTGCAAACACCATTCCCCACTTAAGAATCAATGTGCAGAAAATACTGTTTAGTGCACTGAAAATGCTATTTTCCATGCAAAACAACAATGTGTGGATTATACATGGAATAATGCATTGTGAAGATTCAAACTAGTCTAGGATTTTTCTCATCATAGCTCCTCAAAACTTGAAAAACATAAAACACTGCTTTTAAAGTGGTTGTGAATATTCATTTCATTCCTATTGTAGACACAATGTGCCAAATCATATTTGCAGAGTTTCTGCTCTAGAGAGAGAAATGTATACAGAAACCACCTTGTCCAGTCAGGGAATTCCTTTAAACGAAGATCCCTTTCTTTAATGCAACCTGGTTGCATTGTAGTATTTGCATTCACATCTGTAGCAGGGATGAGGAGACTCTTTCTGCCCTTTTGCTCTTCTGCATTTTTCTCAGTTTCTTCCATTCTTTCTCAAAGACCCTTGCTCCTGTATACTTCTGTTACCTCAGAACTGATGTGTTTCTAAAATCATTTACATGGTGGAAAAACTGTAAACCAAAAGTATCTTCAGAAAACAATCCAGTATCATTAAATACATTAAAATGCTTTGACGTGTACTTGCACTTTGTCTTCCGAAATTTAAGGATTTGCTTGTGCTGGGATTAATAAGGACCTTGCTAGGTTGAATCTACACTAAAGAATTAATGCAATTTGACATCACTTTAATTGCCCTGGCTCAATGCTACAGGATCCTGAGGCACCAGCAGTCTTTGACGGTGAAGACTGAAGTCCTTATAAAACAGCAATTTTTAGGAATCCATAGCAGTGAGTCATGGCAGTTAAAGTGTCAAATTGTATTTATTACACAGCATAGATGCACCCCAAGTTGTATAATCAGGCCTACTAGTAATAAGAAAAAATATGGCCCCTTGATCTCGATACTCTTGCCAAGAGGGGGATGGGAGGAATGGAAATGTCCTTGTGATCTTTCCGCATCAAGTGCCAAATGAACAACTTGTTCACTTATACTGGTGGGATGGCAAGGGTACCTAGTCTTACTGTGTCTCTTGTAATAGAATATTTTGTGTTGAGTCGTGGGTAGGTCTACAGTAATGGTTCTCAACCTGGGGTCCCCAGATGTTTTTGGCCTACAGCTCCCAGAAATTACAGCCAGTTTACCAGCTATTAGGATTTCTGGGAGTTGAAGGCCAAAAAATCTTGGGGGCCCAGGTTGAGAACCACTGGTGTACAACAATAAGCCTTAGGGGTGGCTGCTTCTGTCTCAATAGAGTTCTGCTAGTGAGGATATACTCAAAAAGGGAACCAAGAACATGGAGCTATAAATCTATTTTAAAGGCACATGCTTACACTCTAGTTGTGGTGCAACCTTTAGTGTAGAGTTCATTATTGTTTCCTGTTCATTAACATCTATTGGAACATTCACCATTCATTGCAGTAAGTTCTTTTCTCCCTGTTAGCACATGAAATTAAGTTCTTAAAATGTTTCATTTTACAAGGCTCTTACAGCTCTGGGCATGTTTATAACACACACAGCTCTATGGATTAGTAATTTACTGTCGATGTTATGAGGTTTTCACTGCATGCTCTTGTTTTAGCTGCATAATTGAAGAGAAAGGTTGCAATACAGTGTGGGATGTGTAAACTGTGCATGCAAGTAATTTCACTGCACAGCAATCAGTCTTTTTTATTTCTATCTTAACTAGATCTTCCCCAAGGGGTATTTATTATGCATTTATTTGCACAATGTACATATTTTACAATGAAAATCTGTTACTTTTAATAAGCAATTCTGAGCTAACCAAAATGATTTTTTATTATTGGTACATCTGCATTCCAGTTATACTCTTTATGGAAACTTTTGCAAAAAATATATCCACTAACATATACTTTCTGGTTACAGAGCATCACTGTATTATTGCATGGAAATTTTGATCATTTTAATTGTAGATAAAAGCTATGCAATGTTTTTCATGTTTCCAGGGCTCAAGATAATTTATAATAGAAAATCCAGTTGAAAAAATAGCATCTCTTCTCACATTATCCAGCCAGGACGGAGGGGTGGGGACATACTTGCACATAATGAATATTCTTACTTGAAGACCAACAGAAAAGGGGGGAACACACCTGAGGAGGATAGTCATTTCCCAGGGAAAGAACTGGGGATGCCATATTGGGACTGAAAAGAGAGCATGCAAAGCTTGTTCATCTATGTCGGCAAAACTAGAAGTTAGAAACTGAAAGATATAGGGTGGGTATTTTTAATGCTTTTATCTGTGAGCCGCCCCGAGTCCCCTTTGGGGGAGATGGAGGCGGGGTATAAATAAACTTATTATAATTATAATTATTATTTTCAATTAGAAAATTCCCAGGATATGTTACAATCAGCCAAGCAACATTCAGTATTTCTAGAAAGTAGGAGTTTTGCCTGTTGAAATCATTATAGAATTTTATTTGGTTTAAGTTTTGGGGCATGCCAGCCTACCTATATGTCCACAACAGTGTACATTAAATACAATATGCTGGTCTAAAATACCACCAAACTTTGGCTTTTACTACAGCAGTACAAAAAAACCTAACCATAGCATTGAAAAACTATAAACATAAAATGTGTTGGCAATGTAAAAGCCAGGAAACAAGAGCATTTATATTACTGGATTATATTCATTATGAGCAGCATGCAGCTCTGTCTGCAGAGAAACTCCTACACAACTGAGAAGGCCTTCTCCAAAAAGTTGACAGGGAGATAGGATCCCTCACATAGTTTCAGCCCATGTAGGGTGTTAAAGGCAAGCATTGGTACTTCGAATTGCATTTGGAGATGGAATGGTGTCAATGAAGTTCTTTATGCACCGGAAAATACGTTTTCATTCATTCATAGGTTAAGCATGAAACCTTTAGTGAATTTCACTTTGACTTTCTTCAAAAGTAGTCCTGCATACATCACATTGCACTTTCTAGACGTTCTTCAAAGGTAGCCCTGCATACATCACATTAGCAATCCATGGTTGACTGTGTACAAGATGGCTTATAAGAAAAGGCACAGATAAATGTTGAATAATTTCAAAAAAAGGAGAAAGCATTTAAAAAGTAAACCAACAACAACAGTTTTAACAGATAAGCTTCTTGAGCTAGCAGTAGAGCAAATGAGCTTCAGCAATTATAGGAGCCTTGTCAAGAGTTAAAAGTTTATTCAAAGAACTACATTTCTATATAGGAAAGATGTGGCCTAGATATCTAACTCTCAAGAGACGTCTTGCCTCTCTCCATGCCTACAGGAGAAGAATAAAATCACCTATCAACAGCAGTTCTCTCTCAAGAGCATAAGCAGGCCTATACGAAGCACTGTCCACAGTAGTGTCACCAAAGATTGGTCACAGTTCTCTAGGCAGTGAGGTAAGAGTTTCCTCAGACCTTGCTGTGGTTTGATTTTTTGTTGTTGGAAAAGAAAAACACCAGGAAGTCGTGCAACCATCTTGAACTTTATTATTGAAACTATTTATACTGTGCCCTTTAGCCAAAAAGGCTACTAGAGTGATTTACAAATAGTTGATGTGAAATTACCTTGCCTTCGGCCTCACTACAGCAATCCAACTTGTAATACAATCTTTATGCTAAGTCTAATACAGTACAAGGGATAGTACTTGCCTGAAGCTATAGGTTTGATACTTCTGTTAGGACAGAATATGCCATGCCATTAGGAGCTGGAAACAGTTGATTGCATGTTGAGAAGTCTTCAGTTTTTTCGTTTATTAAATTCAAAGTGTGGATTTATAGACTTTTTAAGATAAAGGAGTTAAGCCATCAATAGAACAATCTTATTCATGTCTACCCAAACATAAAGTCTATTTGATTCAGTGCAAACAATGTAGGGTCAACACATAAGCCCTATGAACTTCTTACAGTCTACGCAGTGAGAAACTGGCTTTTTGTATGTGCCGTCCGCCAGACAATAAAAAAAAGAAAAACTATAAAGCTGAAACGTGCTGTTCTTTATCCGGGCGAACTGCAAATCCCTATAAGCTGTCCTAAAAATATTGAACGACTGAGTCTGGAAAACTTAAAAAAAAAAAGGATGTTTATTCATACAAGGTTGTAAACTTGGCACAGATCTTAAAGTTACAGAAAATGAAACAAATTTCTATAGGTTTTAGTTACAGAATTATCCCTGGTTCCAGAAGGCAAAGGTGATTATATAACCACTACACCCTAATCACGCTGTCTATAATAGAAGGAGAAACTCTTTCCTTCCTTATCTTTACAGCAAAGATTAGTTCTAGAAGCGACGGAATAACCTTGCTCCTCTAATTAGATTTTCTATTCCAGATCAGTATAATTCAATACTTATCTAATTTGGATAGGCTTAGATTGGCCTGGTTTTGAGGATGATTTGTCCCAGTTAGCTTTGCACAGCTGCAGCACGTTGGAAGACTATAGCCAAAATGAGGCTCCAAAATGGAGACTAGACCCTGGTAAAAAAGGGCGGTCCTAAGATGTTGTACTCTTTGACCAATCATTGCAAAGAAGACTGCAGCCAGCTCTTGCAGACTCCAAGCCACCTTTCCTGGGCCTTTGCAGCCAGAGGCTGAAACAAAATGTAAAGGAGGGAAAACAAACAAACGACCAATAGGTAAGGCAAACCATCGTCCTGGGGGACGGAACATTGTATTTTAAAAAATATGCTGGTGAGATAAAATGATATGTGCACGCAGTCATTCTGAATGTTTTAAGGGTCCAATTTTGTTGGGAAAATGAAATACAAATCAAATCAGACAAACAAATCTCAATTGGAAGTGGCCAATGGGATGGAATTTGGAGAATTCTGCACTACATTATAAATTCCTGCATAAAAGGAAGCCAGATGAGGACAGACTGGTGTAAACAGAAGTCTACTGCTCTTCTCTATATGATTTGCTCTAGTCCTAGTCTCAGAGTAAAAATAGCTGATGTAACAATACAACACTGAAAAAGCTACATAACAGTTTGGCTACTTCCAACTCATCAAGAAGTCAGCAAAGACTAAGAAGACAAAATATCATGTATGAGCAAGTCCACATATTGCCAAGAAAGCAAAGTTAGAGAGGTTTGGTTCCTCTGTTTTTATACTTTAAGAAAGGTAGACATTTAATTCTAAGGCAGTAATGTGTAGAATACTAACATTTAGCACTAAAATTATATAGTAATGGACTGACATGTTAGCCATTTACTGTCTCTTAGAAAGGAAAAAGTTATCTTACATGTCTGCGTTTTCTCAGCAAAGATTTAATTGTAGGATATAATGGAAATGTTTGACAAATTCCTTTTTCTGAGATGGCAGTTTGTTTTTGCCTACGCAATAGGGATCAACTAGACATGACAATTAAATGGGGGGGGGGGGTCCTAATTGCAGATGAGACTGTGGAAATGTAGCCTGAACCTTGACTGGGAGGAGAGGATTAATTCCTTTCAAAACCTTTCTCCCCAGTCATTCCACTATGACTTGTATTTCCCTTCCAAGACAGACCACGCTAGTATCTGTCTGCACTAAATAGCTTTGGGGAAAATTGATGGATGCAAAAGGGTTAAACCAATTCCCAATCTATATACATGATGCTAATCCAACCTCTTGTGTAGCTGCGATTAATTTTTGCAAAATAACAGAATAATCCAGATGAAATTGCGAAATCCCTCATTCTGCATATCCTTTGACTTCACTGAGCAAGAAAATTTACTATTGTGGATTACATTTCCAGAATCTGGGGATTTTGGGAACTTTAATCCATAACAATAAATTTTCCATGCTTTGTTCCTTGCATATTTTCATGTGAATTCTGAGATCTAAATTAGAATGCAATATTTGAGCATTACTACTGTATGAATCTGGGAGACATCTACAATCTACTGTGGAGGGCCTTGCCACTTTTCCACTCAAGCACGCTTGATGGGAACATGGGAGAGGGCCTTTTTAGTGGCTGCTCCCAGAGTGTGGAACTCCCTCCCAAGAGAGACCTGGAGGGCCCCATCCTTGCTGCCCTCCAACAAGCAGGTTAAGACCTTCTTCTGCCAATCGGCATTTGGGGAAGGATGTGTGTGTGTGTGGGGGGGGGGGGGCGACTGAGTTTTAAAGGTTATTTTAAGTGGATCTGTTATATTTTATTCTGTTTTTACCACACTTTATTATTTGATTTTTTAAACTTTTGTGGTTTTGTTTTTGTTTTGTTTTTTAAACTTGACTAAAGTGTGGGATTCTTAGCTGCCTTGAGTCCACACGGGGAGAAAGATGGGGTATAAATAAAATTAATAATAATAATAATAATAATAATAATAATAATAATAATAATAATAATACTGTAACTAATACTATAACAGGAAAGTGCAGACAGTACAAATTATATCTAATCACAGCTCTGAATGGGATGACGCCATCTGCCTGTATAATGAATAATCTACCCAACAGGACATCCATCTGTTGAGTTTTATGAATTTTCCTGAATTTTTCTCAGTATTGGAGATGAGGAGAGCTCAGATTGAAGGTCTTGACTAAGGTCACCTTGTCCGCTCATGGCAAGTAAAATTTGATTTGGTGACTTCTTTGTTGTTACATCACATAGAATTCACAGCTGGCATTATGTTCAGTAGTTATAAGATCACAGGATTATGGCTTCAAAACTTCTGGGGATTCATGGTTATCGTTGTTTACATCTAAATATGTTTTCAAATCCAGGTTGATACAAAAACAACTGATCTTATTCAATGTGATGACTCATGGGCCATGTAGTCCTGTTCCTAGTACTGTTGTGACAGATGAAGAGGAAAACTTGGGTTTCCCACCGTTTCTGCCAGATTTGGAGCCCTTGCAGCTGCAAGATGTTTGCCCACAAGAAGTCAGCCAAACAAGCCTTGAGCAGAAATCTCCCCCATTTTCTCGCCGGCTTTATTATAATCAAGATAGAAGCGCTCGGGAGGCGACTCGCCAGAGCGCCAGGATAGCTGCCAGACAATTAGATGATTAAGTCTGTTTCCCTTGGGAAAGTTTAAGGAGTCATGCATCTGGACACAGTATAGGTTTCGTTTCTTGTTCCCCAGAGAAAGTGTTCCTTGGCGGGAAAACAAGATCCTATATAGGTGTTTGCCCGCAAAGGAATCCTTGCGGAGTCAATTCGTCAGCTTCGGTTGTGTGTGGACTACGCTCCTCCAGTTTCCAGGACCTTGCTCTCATTCCAGCCCTGCCTTGTTTCCCCGGACCTCGCCACAGATTTCGCCACGGACCCTGTTCTTGCTCCTCGCTTCTTGTTGCCTTGAATCAAGCCTTGTTTGCCAAGAATCTAGTTTGCTCCCAGCCTTGCATCAAGCTCCATAGACTAAAGGACCTTGTCATTTCCCCTCACTTTGCTTGGCAAAGTGTGTGTTTCGGTTATTGGATTACAACTTTGGACTTTAATATCTCATATTGGACATTGTTTTCCTGGACTATATTTGACCTTTCCTGAAAGGTCTACTTCTGAACTATATTCTACACTTGTTTTTATTAACTTTATATATTTCCTTAATAAAGATATTATATAGATTCTGGTCTCTGCGCATGGTTATTGGTGCTCTGCAGCCTGGGTCTTGACATTCAATTACATTATTTCAATTCCCAACAGATATGAATGAAAGTTGTTGTTTTTTTTTTTGGCCGCCCAGACAATATTATTTCGTCCACTAGAGGTCACTAACAGCCTATCACTCAATATTTCATTGGTAAACTAATATTTCTTCCCAAGCAACAGATGTTTTAAATTCATGTGAATGGTCAAAACGTTGCAGTAGAATTTTGGTACAGAAATGGTGAATATTTTTTTTATTTAGAAGTATTATATAAAGTCATATAATTTACCTGTGGGCTAGAAAATACTATTGTAAGGTGGATTTGTAATTGGTTGAGCCAAGAGTCCTTACCAATAGTTCCTCTTCATCCTGGAAAGAAGTGACTAGTGGGATGCCATAGGGGTCTGTCCTGCCCCAGTTCTGTTCAACATCTTTATTAAGGACTTAGATGAAAGTTTAGAGGGCATGCTTATCAAGTTTGTAGATGACATCAAATTGGTTGAGAGGATAGGATCAGAATTCAAAATGACCTTAACACTTTAACTGTCATGGCTCAATGCTATAAAATCATGGAAATTGTAGTTTTGTGATACACCAGCACTCTAAAGGCTAAAGACTTTTAAAACTACAACTCACAGGAATCCATCGCATTGAGCAATGGCAGTTACAATGGCATCAAAACACAATAATTTAATGGTGTAGATCAGTGGCTCTCAACCTGCGGTCCCCAGATGTTTTGGCCTACAACTCCCAGAAATCCCAGCCAGTTTACCAGCTGTTAGGATTTCTGGGAGTTGAAGGCCAAAACATCTGAGACCCACAGGTTGAGAACCACTGGTGTAAATGCATCCCTAGAGCCTCACCCTTTGGAGAAGGGAAGGAGCGGCTGGTTTATATGGGAGCAAACACCTCAACCTGTCAAAAGAAGCAGTAACTCTTCAACAGAGTGGTAAGATACCTTCATGTCAATGGCATGATGAATCTACTCTGTGCTTGAATTTTGAAAAAATTATCCAGGTTGCTGAAGCTATTTTGAAGACATCCTGAATGGATCCTTTCAAGTAAACCCCAAAGTAGGTTGACTTGCCTCGAGGACACAGAAGCCACCAGAATCACTGTAAACGGAAAGACTTTCCTCATATATCGCCATTGGGACCCACCACTTCAGGTCACCTGGGGTGCCCTGATGCAGCATTTCAAGGATCAGCCCCTTCTTGGGTTTGGATACCGAAGGAGCTGCTTTGCAAGCTTTTCTCTGTGGGTTTCCATGACCAATCCTGGTCTCCAAAATCATAGCCCAATGCTCAAATCACTACACTATCCTGGCTTTCCTCTCTGTGGCCTCCTTTCAAAATAATGGAGAAGAATTTAGATGTGACAGTGATCCTGGGAAAGATGGCTTGCTTCCTGAATTGCCAGCTTGCAGCATTTCACAATCATGATAGCATTCTTAGGAGCAGTTTACTTTATAGGAACAATGTGTGTGTGTGTGTGTGTGTGTGTGTGTGAAATGGGTGATGGTGTGAGAGAAAGAGCTAGGGAATTTGAGATTTGGGCATATGACCGACTCATTTCCCCTCAGTCAATTCGGCCCTGAGGCCAAACTGCACTGAATGCTTCACCTCTGATCTAATTCAAGAGATATAAGACATTAGTTATACATTGTTGTCCCAGAATCTCTGTAGTTTTTACAGTGCAGTAGTTATTTTCTCTTTGCAGACATATACACGCATACCTTGTCACAGAAACTGAAGCCAAGAGTACAAGAGGAATGAAGAATGAGCCTTTTTTATTTACTGTTTTCCATGGCTACATCCAGACTTGTCTCTTTTCAAGGAAATAAGCTTTCCAAGACAGGCAAATGGAAAATCAATTCACCTTACTAGCTGAGAACAACGTCAACAGAATTTACAGCATCACTGCTACATCCTTCCTGCAGAACATGGATGAATTGGGCTAATATGCAGTATTTTCACATTAACTGATGGGGCAAACGGCTTGAAGGGAAAACCAAGTCTACTAGCTTTCGGATACATTGGCATCCACTGCAGAAAGCTGGCTAGGGACACTCTGGCCCATTTAAA
The DNA here is from genome assembly GCF_035594765.1 of Anolis carolinensis. Classification (NCBI taxonomy): domain Eukaryota; kingdom Metazoa; phylum Chordata; class Lepidosauria; order Squamata; family Anolidae; genus Anolis; species Anolis carolinensis. Next base: position 246,630,876 of record NC_085842.1, read on the forward strand.
TGCATTTTATACACCCCCTGAGCATAATACCATTCAAAAAGAAGATATGAACAGTAACCTGAAAATTATAGGCAAGATCATGTATGTTATAATATTGTGACATAATCAACTCCAGAGTAACCTCATTCAAAACTAATGGGGTGCCTTTGATCAACTACATCAAGAGTAATGGCATATTTATCGGGACCAAGTTGCATGGAATGTGATAAATTAAGGCATAAGAACACCCCTTAGTCTTGGTTTTGTGTCTGCTTATATCATCCCTGGAGCCCCCACTGGCACAATGGGTTAAACCCTTGTGCCAGCAGGACTGCTGACCAACAGGTCGGCGGTTTGAATCTGGGGAGAGCAGGTGAGCTCCCTCGGTCAGCTCCAGTTCCCCTTGCGGGGACATGAGAGAAGCCTCCCACAAGGATGGTGAAACATCAAACATCTGGGTGTCCCCTGCAGACGGCCAATTCTCTCACACCAGAAGCACCTTGCAGTTTCTCAAGTTGCTCCTGACACACACACAAAAAATATAATCCCAGCAGCAAGATTGCAAGACCTTTTTTATTTCCATGAAGAAATGTATGTACATTTTTGCATTTTGATAACTCCATCTACTTTTGAATGCATGGATTTCCCCATTGAGTAATGTGTGTGTTTCAATGACATACATCTCAACCTTTTGTATTTTTAATATTAATATGTGGTTTTTTTGGCTATATTTAGTTTTCTGAAACACACCATAAACTTCACTAATTATATAGATTTCTGAGGCAAGAAAGTAGACCTTGCGTTTCTTCTTTGCATTTTTGCTGACATGTATGGGTGTAAAGATTCCAACAATTATGAAGATCACATCAACATAGTTGAACATTTTCTACAACTTGGCTCAGCTATAATTCAAAATGGAAATTCTACTCAAGAAATCATAAATGACAACTTGGAAGGGAAGCTGTGAAGGGATCACATAAAATCAGGTATAAAGATATATAATTGAATCCCAGATACCATCCCAGTTTCTAAGTATATTTGTCAAAGCTGACAGGAAGGGAATCAACTCATTTGAAATGTGGTCTGTAGGAGGGTTCTATGAATACTGTGGAATTATGAGTACCATGGAAAAAGACAAACAGAATGAAGGTCAAATGAAACTTGAACTCTCCTTAGATGCCAAAACGACTCAATTGAGACCATTATACTTTGGGCATATTATGAAGTGAGATGACCTACTATAAAATACAATTGGTAAAGTGGAAAGGATTAGGAAGAATGGAAGACCAAATTACAGATGGATAGACTCATTCAAAGAAAAGATGCTTCTGAATTTGTGTTGGACTGAAGTGTCAAACTAGGCTTTTAATAACATGGTGCCTTGGGGGTCTCTCATTTATACAGTCAAAGCTGATTTGACAACAATTAACAACAAAGTTGTGATGTAAGACTTTATTAACAACAACAAACATAGAATTACAATAGGCCCTTTACCTTCATTGGCGTAAGGAACAGAAGATTCTTGTGACACTGGAAAATTACAAATAAGAGAATACCTCTCTAGGAATCTCTACATCTTCCCAGTGCAACTCTACAATCAGCTTCCACTGGAAGATGATAAATGAGTTATGCTGGAGGATCTACAAATGCCTAGAGAAGTGTTCCCTCTAGGAATATCTAGATCAGTGCTGTGTTCCTATGGGTGTTTTGGACTTCAGAAATCCCAGCCAGATTACCAGCTGTTAGGAATTGTGAGAGCTGAAATCCAAAACATCTGGAGGAGTACAGTTTGAGAAACACTGATCTAGATCTTCCAGCACAACTTTATGGCTTAGACCTGTAACAGTAACTAATTACTTTTAAAGCCACTTCCCAATCTCTGATAGTATTATTGCATCATATACCTATGCTACAAGATGGTAATAGAACTGAAAACTTGTAGGAACATCATTCATTTCAAATTTAGTTTAAATGGATGTAAGTAGCGAAATCTGGTTCATGGAATTTCTTGGAACAATACATAATATGACTAGGTCAGTTTCCGTTTTTAGTTCCTAGTAATTACCAAGGCAAGCTGACATTGGAGCAAAATGACTTCTAATGACCACCTGAGTTTCTGACTTGCGGTTTTCTATTAATTGGCCACTTAACTATCTTAGGCTAGCTTCAAGACAGTTTGCTGACGCTAGAGTTTTCTCCCCTCCCCTTTAAATAAAGTATATCTTCTTTTATGCCTGGCTGAGCAATGAAATATGAAATGCTGGATCAGAAGCTCAAGACCTGTCAGGAAAGCAGAAATTTCAGACTTGAGCCATGAGAGCAGAACACACTGATGAATGTTACATCATGGTGGGAAGGGTAGTTCTGTCCCATCAGCAACATCTGCTAATGAACTATCAGTCAAACACTTGGAAAGGAGAGCACACTTACAGTTATGCTGGGAAGATACTGGGAAGCAGTAGGATCATAGAACTTCACAGGGAGAGTAGGAAAGCATTTCATATTTTCAAGAGGGAGTGGAAAAGCCATTTCCCATTCCCATATACCTTGCTTCATCCACTTCTTTCTCTTGTACCCTTTTCATTAGTAGTGTAGTGATAAATGCAAACTTAAAGCCCTAAATAGCATACAAAATAGGTACAAATGCGGAAGAGAAATTTTATAATAAGGATTTTGCCTTCAAATACTTAAATCAAAATCTGAGTGGCTAATTCAAGATGAGGGTCTGATCCATATCTCTAGCAAGTGCAGTTCTTTTCCATCTCTCTCTTCTTCTGAACTGAACTAACATGTATAACTTTCACCAAAAAGCTTCCTCACTCATGGGGCCATTGGTGTTACATAGGATCTTACCCGATCAGTATCAGTAGCAACACATCTGTAAAATCCAAATGTGCAGGTGTCTGTGTTGATCTAAAACAATTTATCTGTGTCTATGTGACTTCAAGTCACCAGATGATTTATATTGACAATGAATTTTATAGAGTTTTTAAAATGCTTTTACCATTTTTTTCCATTTTATCTTCTGTCTCTGTTCAGCACTTTCAGTACCAAGATAATAATGCCATTGCCAGCAATTGACAATCTTGTATTGTTCCTTTTCAGGGCATTTGTACCTTTAAATGATTTCTATATGTTTTCCTTTCTACAATGAAGAGGTCTTTTCTTAAGCCATCTCCAATTACTTTGGATCACAACAGGGACAACTCAATAATAAAACATTGCTGGGAAACTCCAGCAATTTCCCGTTAGCAACTCCCACATGACATCAATATTCCATTGTATATAATGGGACTCGAGCATCCATGAATTCTGGAATCCACAGGGAGTTCTGGAACCAAACCACAGTAGATACAAAGGGCCTATTATAATTGCAGATCAGTCATTATAACATTGAAGTACACAGTTCCTTCTAGAGTCTACACACACGTTTCACTGGATTGAGAAAAGGAAATTGGATCCACTGAGACTATTTTTTAACAATGACTGAGGATGTTTCTTTTCTTTTGCCTGCTTTGAAATGTACAGTTGTTTTATGGATTTAGAAACTTACTCATTTACACTGTGACTGTTATAGGCACAAATATAATGCAGACACCCTTCAGAACAAGGGCCATCTGATTTTTTTTAATGTTGGGAATCTTAAGATGAATGACACAAAATATCCTTCCCTTCCAACTCATATCACTAAGGAAACATGGTCTGAAAATATATTTTGGAAACACTGGAAGGACTCAAGTATCAAGAGACATTCTTTCATTTTGGACTGATATTTATCATAGTTCCCATCTGGACCAGAGGAGATAGCAGTATGCAGGCTGTATCTTTGGTAGCATCTTCTAAAGATCTTTATCCCTCATATCTGGTTCATGATTTACTACTCCTGCTTATCGCAAGGCATACTGAACTCTGATTGAGTACACTAGAGGAAAAATCTTGGAGGAAATTCAACATCAAAGCCTGTGACTCAGATTATTAAGAAAGCCAAGGGCCCATTTACACTACAGAAATATAGTGCTATTATTCCAATTTAACTGCCAGGGTAACAACATATGGAATCCCGAGTTTGTAGTTTGGTGAAGTACTGAAATACTCTGGCTGAGAATCCAAAATTCTCTTCCCTAAGCTGCAGATCTAAGAAGTCCTTGATGGAAACATGTCTGTTTCTGGAATGACCTGCAGCAGTTAAAATAAAGTAATAGTACCATAATTCTGTAGTGCGAATAGACTGGTCTAGAGGGTTTTATGCAGACAGTAAGGACAACTGTAAATAAGGGAAAACATCTGCCTGATTCTCTTTAAGAGGCATTCTTTCACTTTAGGCCGATCTTATCATAGCTCCTACTTTGGTCAGAACTGAAGGCGAAATACAAGTTGTGTCCTTGGTAGCATATCCCATCTCCTTTATATTTTTATTTCCTCATTTCTGGATGTTCTCCATAACTCTCGTCATATCAGAAATGACTTGAAGACACACAAAAATAAAATGGAAACAAAAGATATAAAATATAATAGTTTAAATAACAATAAACAATAAGGAAAAAATAAATAAAATTGCTCCAGAAGAAAACACTGGCCTTTTCATTTTATACATTTACCTTGTCGCAATGACTCTTTTCTGTAAAACGTTCTGCACCATAGGTATGATACAAAAGCAGCTGTTCTCCACATGGACCTGGAAGAGGTAGGCCTAAAGGGTCAAATAAACAGTTGTCGATGATGCTGGGAATTGAGCTGAAGCTAGATTGGGAGGTCTTTGATCCCTCTTTACTTTTCGGAAGAAGGAAGCAATGCCAGCTGTCCCAACACTGCAGCTGCAGTGAAGGGGAAAAGCTCATTCAAATGTGGCATTTGGGCTTGATCTTTTCTTCACTGATGTCTGCATGAAAGTTCTTACTGATTTTAAAGCTTGTGGGATCAATCGCTTCTTTGCCGTAATAATAATCCAGGCTGAAAAAAGTTAAATATTCAAAGACAATGAATTCAGCCTTGACTCAAACCATCATTTTATAGTCTCTTAATGCAGCCTGTTTAGTATGACTCATGGCAGAATATTTTATTGTATTAAATTCATTCTTGTTTTGGATTCCACGGTCAAGCATTTCCTGGGAGTATATCCATAGGTCTCAGTGCCATAGATTTTAATCCTCTATTTACATGGGGTTGCACTAATGTCAATTTTAATTTAGGATCCTGATATACTGCTTGCATGTGTGCTGTGTATATGTGGATTCAAGCTGTCTTACAGAGACCACATGAATTTCATAGGGTTTTCTTAGGCAAGGAATATTCAAAGGTGACTTTGCAACTCATTTTTCTGAAATATAACCCGAAGTACCAGGCATTCGCTGATTGTTTTCCATCTAAGTACTAATCATGGCTGACCCTGCTTAGCTCCCAAGATCAAATGGGATCTGGTGCTTTAAGGTACTAATATAATAGGCATTTATGTCTTATCTCACTTGAATTTAAATCCAAAGTTTTGAATGCCTTGACTTCCTCTTATGTGCACGTAAGGAATTAATACATGTAGTATCCTAATTTACCTTAATTACTGACTTCAGCCAGGCTTTTAGTAATGCTTAGCATGGTCAAGTCTGGACATTTGTAGCTATTATCTGATAATGTGGATTTTCTGCATTGATAACCTGGATTATCTGGCAGTGTAGAAGGGCCCTGAGAGAAAAAGTGGGAGAAGAAGAGACAAACTGGTACATTGCAAAAGCACTTGAAAAATTGGCAAGTTAGAGGATTAAGTGGGAGTATCCCTGGGCATATCTACACTGACCACTTCAGTCAGTTTCAAACCGGTATTGAAGAAAATGATTTTTCTATGCAGATGATTACATAGGAAATCCTACAACCAGTTTGAGACCCAGATGATGATGACATGAACTACAGAGCACTGATGTGCATAAAGAGCTTTCTTTCATCTGCTTTTGTGGGAGTTTATTTAGCCACTGCAGTTGGAAGCTAGCATAAAATGGTCAGTGCAGATGGACCCCCTGTGAAATTGGGACAGTTGAAGAATATACATTAGACAGCAATATCACCTGGACATGATTTCTTCATCTGTTGGCCACATGCAGTGTACAGATATTTTTACAAACAAAATGACAGCATGGAAATGTAATGAGAAATTGTACCAGTATTAATGACCGGTATCTGTTGGCCAGTTACAAATGCATAACCTAGAGTTATGTACTTGTGATAGTTTCATATTTACAATCCTTACATCACCCCTAGGTTAGGTAACACATAGGGACTGTGTCCACTTACCAGGCATCAGCTGCAATAACTGACAGAGTTCTCTTCCTTTGCCCACCAGGAAGCCGCTGGCTGATGGTCTAAGGTCCATTCACATGCTAAATCTCTAGCATAAAGGGAAATTAAGACCTCTTCACATGGCCCTTTTGGACTGTGCCATTGAGCCGGGGAAAAGGAAGGTGCGCGGGGCAGCTCGTGGCACCCCGATCACCCTCCCTCCTCTCCATATCATATGGAGGAGCAGGAGAGGGTATTCTGGCACCCTTTCCCTCCCCTCATCACATGGCAGAAAGGGTGGCAACACATGTTGCCCTGCCACCCTTTCTGCCATCTGACGGCAAAATGAGCCAATAAGTGTGAGTAGCTCCGTCGAAGCTACCCAAACTATACATTCCTCCCTGTCGTGGAGGAGAAAGTGCCTTTTGGTGCTTTCACTCTACTTTGCGAGGAAAGTGGGTGTGGCCTGCCATGCATTGTGTGACGGCACATGGCAAACCCATCCTTGTTGTGAATAAAAGTGGCAAAACGAGGCTTTTTTGCCCTGTATAAAGAAGGGCAAGGGGTGCACCTGTACTGTATAATTAATGTTGTTTGATGTCATTTGAACTACCATGGCTCAGTGCTATAGAATTATGGGAGATATAGTTTTACCAGTCTTCTCTGCCAAAGTGTGCTGTTGCCTCACCAAACTACCGCTCCCATGATATCATAGCATTGACAGTGAAAGTGGTGTTAAACTGCATTAATTCTATAGTGTAGATGCCCCCAGGGATCTGGCTTCTGCCTATTGAATTGAAGATTGCTCATCAGAGTTGGTGAAACATCATTAGCTGCTTCTTGATTGATAGGAACAGATTACTGTCAATTGCAGCTGCTGCTGCCTGGTATTCCAAGGGGATCACTTTGGACTTCATCAGATAGGGGGAATTGGGTGTCCTAGGATGCTTTCACCCCAGCTTCTGGATGGAGCCCCATGCCAGCCATCACACAGCACTATATGACTTCCGGCAAAGGCCACACCCCCAACCGGGGTGAAAGTGTTGCCCGAGGCTTCTTCCACAACACTTGAAGCTTACCAGATCCTCTATGGGAGGGAGATAGGGAAAGCGTCACTGAGAGGGAGCTGCATGCAAGGCGACAGATTTGGCCCACTACCCCTCTCCTTTTGTTGTGATGCCAGGTGATGCGGGATATTTCACCTAGCCTTTGTGATGAGGCCCTTTGCCACATGGTAACTAAATATTTATACACTTTTGCATTTATAATTCCTGAATAGGATTTTGCCAGTTCCTATCCTATATTTACAACAAGATGAAAAATATGTAAAGGGTTCTAAATTTCAAAGGTACCAACAATAGATACAGAGAAGTATAAAAGAGTAGTGCAGAATACAGGATTACTCAAACATTTTAGTTCTGTTTAGATTTTTTTTTAAAAAAATACAGGCAATCTAAAAAGGGATAGTGAGATGAATCTTGAAAGCTTATTTCTTTAAGTTCCAACCTTATCAAACATCTTAAAACAAACAAATTTATAATCAAAACAAGTGTAAAGTAGTAAAAAAAAGAAAACAAAACTATTTCCATTAGAGATCTAGAAGTATAACAATTATAGACTTTATGGTTCTGCTTAAACAAGCCAATGCCAACCTTTTTAAGGAAAAGAAAGAGTGGGAGGGGTTAATTTCAAGTGGAGACTGAGGATGCCAAAGGAGTTAAGTACCCCACCTGCCCATTTGCTTCTGTTCTCTAAATTACTTTCACATGAGCCAGTTTTTACTTATGAAAACCATACTTGGGGGTGGCTTCATTCATAGATCTTTTAGATATAACAGATTTGCCTGTTAGCTGCCAAAAGAGACTTTTCTTCTTACAAAGAAAAACTGTGCACTTTGTATATTAGACTCCTCCTTTCTTCTGGGAAAGAAGAAGGAAAGTTTATGTAAATATGTCATCATTTCAGCTGCATGCGAGAAGACCATTTTAAGAGATTCTTGGAGATTTTAATGCCATAAAACCGCAATGAAACAAAATTATGTTTCCCTCTGAAATACATTTCCAGAAGTGATTATTCTTCAATGCAGATAAAAGAGATGCAAGCATTAGCATGCATGATTTTGTAGGCAATATGAAAAGCAATGCAATTACATTTATAGGCACCGATAAGGTGCTCACCTGATAATCATCAGAGGTCAAAAGTTTAAAAATCATACCATAAAAGCACTGCACATTAAAAACTAAAATGTAAAAAATGTAAAGTTATAGTCAGGCTATCATATTTCTTACTTTGTCTGGAGAAGAGAGTTATATATTTATGTATATATATATATTACTTGGCTAAGTTATCCAAACAGTCATGAGTTCTGTATTTCAGATTTGGGTGGTCTTCAGAGTTGCACTAGAAAGCTAAATAAAATGATGCTTGGAAAAAATATGGAATTTTCTTTGCAAACAAACTCACTGGAAGTAATGAAGACTAATTATGAGTTATATGATGTTTTTCGTATTTAACACGTTTGGTTTATAGTCTGAAAATGTAATTCTATGACCAATCATCAGTACAGCCTATGGTCTGAGGAAGCATTACAGGATTTTGCAAATAGAAAATCAGTTCAGATACTATTAATTGGTTAACCTTGATTTCGGCAGAAAAAAAGCATTTGAGAAATGATAATCTCTAAGGCTCAGCTTTTATAGCTATAAAATATGTCAAGCTGATGTCTTTATTTTAAAAATCCTTAGTAAAGGCTCTGAAGTCCTAGCTTCCAAAGAATGAAATGGAGGTTCTTGCTCTCTGTGGTAATAAGGAATTCTATTGTTTGTACTCAGTGTACTCCAGTTTAGTAGTGTGCATTATTTAACTATTTAATTACACAATTAATCAATAATCTGCCTTACCCCCAGCATGGGACTAAAAAATCCTCAAAATAAGCTCTGTTTGTGCTAAAGGGAGGGGCGGAGATTCAACTGTTGAGATGCTTCTTTCTACCTCTTCAAAAAGTTGCATGGGAATGTGTAGTTGCATGGGAAAACTTTGGAGTCTTTTGGAGGTGTGCAGAAGATGACTCACAGGAGCTCAGGGAGAAGATGGAATTGGTGATCACATCCTGCCTACTTCCTCCTTTGAGGACCTTTTCTATTGCATGTGTAATCTCTCACTTTTCGAATGAGATCTTATAATTCACACAATGGTCAGTCTTGATCCAACCACCCATCTGCCTACCTGCGTGACCACGGAGCCAAAAGGTAAACAATTAAAACTAAAGCCCTCAAGTGAATTTAGATGTTCAAAGGTTCAAAGATAAGCTAACTTAACTGAAATTTACAAAAGAAATGTTTCGTCTCCTAAACTTTGGCTGCTTGCAATCACAAAAGGCTTCATGTTAAACATCCAAGGGCTTCTAATGAAGGATGTGAAATGAGACACTGTGGTTTGCTAGAAAAGAAGACCCAGGCTTGATCCCTACAATAAAATAGCATAAGGAAGATCATGGGAGAAAAAGTTATCACCTACTTCAACCCATCTTCTCCCCACTTGTGTTATCTATTGGGCCGCCTCCTGACATTCAATCAAAGAATCATAGAATCATAGAGTTGGAAGAGACCTCACGGGCCATCCAGTCCAACCCCCTGCAAGAAGCAGGAAAATCTCATTCAAAGTACCCCCAACAGATGGCTATCCAGCCTCTGCTTAAAAGCCTCCAAAGCGGGAACCCTCACCACACTCTGGGGCAGAGAGTCAGAAATAACTAAAGGAGCTGTGGAGAGGATGGGAAACATTCACCCCATGAACTAGCATATTTGCAGACCCAGTTCCAAAATGTTCTAAGATATTGGTGCACTATAAAAACGCTATATCACATTAGAACGCATACAGAACGTGGATGCAGAGAAATGTTCAAAAACCCATGCTTGAATATATTTAAGATTAAACAGCCACCACCACCATCACAAACAGTGACCAAGATTCTAGCTCATATATTTAATTTACTATACTAAATATACTGAACTAAGGACTTTATCACTCAAACCCACTATTCCACTGAAGTTACATTATCTTTTAATGCCTTCAATATTGTACCACTCTTCAATAACACAACTGTCATGATTCGCTAGTCCATGTTCATAATTCCACAAACTCTTGTAACCCACCTTCCTGCACCACTTCTGTTCTTTATTTTTTATTTTTTGGCAAAATTCCACAATTTCAGAATTGTACCCCCAGATGACATGTTACTACCAGTTGCCAGTACTGAAGCAGGAGGGATCTATTGCACCAAGATAGGTGAAGGGAACATTGCAGGATTCGGAGTTATTAATAGGAGCTATGAATGGGTTTTACCCATTAAGTTAGAAGTGGGAGAATCATAGGGAAAGGCAGTAGGACATACATAGTATTGTGTTATAGATATCATCACAAAATCAGCTTCAGTGCCAATTTGCCTGCTTTGTAGAAATAAATAGCATTTCCTGGCTCAGTCTCCCCCAGCCTTACTTACTGAGCTTATTTGATCTCCTTGCAATTAAGGTAGAGCAGAGTGACATTTTCACCCCACACCTGAGATGGATCTCCAGTGTGCAGAGGAATTGTGCACCTGATTAGATTGCCCATGAGACGTGGAAATGTCAACCTGCTATGCCCTGACTGATAGGAATATAGACACCCTGCTGCTTATTTTGGTTGTTGACCAACAAATCAAGATTGTGGGATGTTGGACATCTGTAAACATTCCCTAAGCTTTTGAATACATAAGAATCATGAGTATAAATCCATTACAAATGCATAACTCTAGATTATGCATTTGTAACAGTGATCATGGATTCCAGCTGCTTTGTTGTGATTATTATTTTATACCTCATAATTATTATTATGTGTGTGTTTCTCTTCAAGCCTCTTGTTGACTTATGGTGACTATGAATTTCATAGGGCTTTCTTAAGCAAGAATACTTAGAGGTGGCTTTGCCTGTTCTTCCTCTGAAACATAGCCTATAACTCCTGGTATATGCACTTAAATTATAAAGAAACAATTAACTTATGTGAAATTCAAATGTGTGACATGTCTGAATGTCTTCAGGTGTGTGAAAGTTGATAATATTAATAGTGCAATTCTTATTTGCCACTGGGTTCTGAAATTTGGTGTATAAATCCCATTTTTGTGTGCATTAAAGTAACCAGTACTTGCTAATTCCTATGTGCAAACTCTCTACTAATTCTAAAAAGCCAAAGGGGGGGATGATTTTTCTAATTCAGATAGTTAGTTATGATAGCCAGAGTGGTGGGATGGACAGCAAGCATTGTACGCTACATTTTACTTGCTAACAGATTTCTTCTTGCTCATAAGCATTTAAAGATTACAAAATGTGTGCCCTCATACACAAGATTAACAATATAATCCTATAAATCACTAATCAGAAAAATGGTTCCATCAAATTATTGCCAGATAATTGTATGTGAATTTACTGTCTTAAAAGAGCAATGATACATTGCCATTGTCTCTTTCTTCTATGACTTTAAATGCAAGGTTCACTGAGCACTTTTCAGAATTGGTTTTAGTATCACCAGTCTGATTTTTCTTGTGGACTGGAAGGAACTGGTGTCCTGGACTATGTAGAAAATAAGGAAATATATCATTATAGCTACAAAGACATAGAAAGAATGCCAACTGTTTTCTTGTAGCAGAGTAAATTAAGCTCTCTTGGGTTTTGCTTCTCAACTGAGAAATATATTTTCGGTGAAAGAAATTGTAATTTCTTCTCTTGCTTCTGGTACACTAGCTAACAAAATAAACTCAAAGCCTTGCATTTGTATCGGATTAAAATATTAAATTATCTGTTTATTATCATAGCCTTGGTGGATGACCTCGACAGAGAAGTGGACAGGAGGAGTGTGACCCTGCTGGTTCTCCTGGACATCTCAGCGGCTTTTGAAACCATCGATCAGGAATCCTTCTGGGACAACTCTTGGGGCCTTGGGGGCATGGCTTTGCTGTGGCTCCAGTCCTTTCTGGTGGGTCGTTCCTAGTTGGTGGAGCTGGGGGACACCTGCTCGAACCCCTGGCCATTGACCTGTGGGGTCCCGCAAGGTTCCATTCTGTCCCCCATGCTTTTAAACATCTACATGAGACCACTGGGTGAGGCCATCCGGAGTTGTGGAGTTCGGTGCCATCTCTATGCAGATGACACCCAACTCTACCACTCTTTCCCACCAAAATCCAAGGAAGCCCCTTGGATACTGGATCAGTGTCTGGCCGCTGTGTTGGCCTGGATAAGGGCGAACAAGCTGAGGCTTAATCCTAACAAGACAGAGGTCCTCCAGGTCAGTCGTACGTCCGATCGGGACATAGGATGGCAACCTGTGCTTGACGGGGTCGCACTCTCCCTGAAGGCGCAGGTCTGCAGCCTGGGGGTCCTCCTGGATTCAGCGCTGGATTCAGGTGTCGGCGGTGGCTGGGAGGGCCTTTGCACCATTAAAACTTGTGCGGCAGCTGCGACCGTACCTCTTGAAGTCAGATCTGGCCACGGTGGTCCATGCCTTAGTTACCTCTAGACTGGATTATTGCAATGTGCTTTACGTGGGGCTGCCCTTGAAGTTGGCTCGGAAACTTCAACTAGTCCAGCGTTCGGCAGCCAGGTTATTAACTGAAGTGAATTACAGGGCGTTGTCAACCCCTGTTTATGGAACTACACTGGCTGCTGTTTACTTTCCAAGCCCAATTTAAGGTGCAGGTTATCACCTACAAAGCCCTAAACGGTTCGGGACCCACTTACCTTCGTGACCGCATCTCCCCCTATGAATCTGCATTGTCTCTTTGTTCTTCGGGGGAGGCCCTCCTCTCGCTCCCACCACTTTCGCAATCAAGATTGGTGGGGGCGAGGGAGAGGGCCTTCTTCATTGTGTTCCCCCGGCTCTGGAACTCTCTCCCCAGAGAGATTAGGCAGGCCCCTACCCTCCTTACTTTTCGGAAGAGCCTGAAAACTTGGCTTTTCCAACAGGCCTTCGGTGAATGATTATCGCCCTCATGGTTGGGATTGCCCTGTTGTCTATAATATCTATACTGCACTTTATTCCACTCCTTGTGTCGGACATAGACAGAAGCACCTTATCTGGATAATAGTTCCAGGTACCTACCTCTCCCCCAGTTTCATTTCACACTATATGAAATATAGTTCTTTTTTAGGAGCCTACCCGGGATTTTATTCAAGTATGTTTTACTGTATATGTGACCTTATATGTTTTATTGATTTGTTTTTATATTGTTGGGTTTTATATTGTTTGTATATTGTCTGTTTTCACCTGGGTTTGGCCCTGTGTAAGCCGCCCTGAGTGCCTTCGGGGGAGATGGGGTGGGGTATAAAAATAAAGTTGTTGTTGTTGTTGTTATTATTATTATTATTATTATTATTATTATTATTATTATTATTATCTACAGTTTATTAAGATGGCTTGTTCATATTTACTATTATTAAAGTTAACCAGTTTAAGGGATCATTAGGATGTTGTAGGGTGTCTTTCAGAGGAATGAACTGAACTGGCAAAATGACCTATGAGCATTCCTTCTCTAGCATTTGAGAATTCCTGGTCCCTAGTTATAAATGCCCAGTCCCTAGGTTGCCTGATAATATTTTGTTCTGTGCACTTCATCCAATACCCTTGCCCTATGTTACGCTGCCTGAACTATACCATGCCTGGCCCTTTTATAGCCTGGTCACACTCATTGTATTACTGGCTATTGGTTTTGTTATTGTGCTTTTATCTGGATTGTTATATTTTACTATACTCTTTATTTTAATTGTTTGTGGATTGTTGTATTTATGTCTTGTGGACATTTTGTCCCATATGTAAGCCACCCTGAGTCCCTCCGGGGAGATGGTGGCCGGGTATAAGAATAAAGTTATTATTTTTATTATTATTCCCTAAGAAAACCCTATGAAATTAATGAGGTTGCCTTAAGTCGAAAGGAAATTTGAAGGCACACACATACACACGTACACACACAAGATGAGGGACCCTTACAGCTGAAGCACTGGCTTCAAAACATTCAGAGTTTGAGCAGCACACCACTCTGTTGGTCTGTTAAAATGTACATGGAAATTTCTGCCCTCTTTACAGCTAAGCTTAGGGAGGACGCAGTGTGGAAGCTAGGAGGCAAGATTGTTCTTGTAATGTTAGGCTGGTGGAAAGTAATTCCAGTCCTCCCAACCACTGTTCATAATTTCCAAAGGTCTCTGGCTCTCAAGTATATATTTTAGAGAAGATAAAACTTTCCTTAATTTTTATCAACATTGCAGACACTCTCCACATCAAAAATGAGTTAAAGGGTTATTTAAAATCCAGAAATAAAGTCTGTAAGTAAATTGTGATGCTATTTTCACTCATTTTGGGTAAAAAGAAAGTCAATAACATGGCTCATCAGGGATTTGTGTGTGAAAATTAGATTCTCTGCTTATCTCTGTGCTAAACCATAGTTTGGCATTATATTTAAGAAATGCTTGTCACAACATGGTCTCTGTGTCCACATATAATTTTATTACTTTATTATCTATGTGGGGCTTACACATGACATTTTCTGCATCCCTTCCATGTGGGACTTTTTATAATGAATGATTCAGCATTTGGTCTGAGACAGCTTTTTTCCATGGGAAAACAATCATTTTGATCTTAAAGAACTTTGCCATTTTTCACTGGAGGGCTTTGTCAAAATGTCACTATTTCTGTATTCTCATTGGCTTTCATCGCTGCCTTGGTGTGATTTCAACTTCATTTCTGATTAATATTCAGAGAACTTGACACTGAAAAGGTGACATTGCCCTCTTATGCTTTGCCCAAATGTTGATTGCCGAACAGCCTGCACTAATTGGAAACACTTTCATGTAGCTTGCATCTTCACTATGTGTAAAATTACCTTAATTTGCAAGAAACTTCCTTCTGCAAAAGAATTACTTTTCAGCAGGAGGCACGATTAATTGGCTTCTATGGATTCTCAGAGAAAGAGAAATGAAAAAGAACAACTGAAAGAATCAAACTGGGTTCATTTCCTAACTGATGGCTCCTAGCAGAACTTTGAAAAGTCCCTTTTGAGACCTAAATTCCCCAGAAAAAAAAATCTTTGTCCATGCTAGCTTGGCATTCTAGGAGCAATTCTCCAAACAAGTACTTTTTTTTGAACTCCCACTACTAGCAGTACCAGGGAAAACTGATACACGATTCTGACCATAAGCAGCTATGTATCACACTGACTATGACTTCATGTGTTCAGGGATAAGATCTTTTCCACATGAAATAACACCAATGTGCATCGCTTTTTATGGAACGGGTCAATTTGATTGACCAGCCCACCTGTTTATCAGTGAACCTGGTGCCGAATCCTTGAGATGTCAAGAAAGGATCCCCATTTGGTCCACTTGCCATCAGGGATAGCAGAAAACATGCTCACCACTGAGGCAGTCGAGTCCAATTTTGCTCCACACTCCTCAAAGTCTCATAGGGAAACTCTCATACATTAAAAATGCTGGAAACATGCTGGTAATAGATGTCTTGGATCCAGGACCAATGCCAACCTCCCACCTCTCCACCAAAAATTGTGAAAAATAGAATTCACATAAACATACAATCAACTAGAACATCACAATAAGAACATGTCCAAGTGCTACGCATGTGCAATGTGAAATCCCATGTAGGAGAGAGAGAGAGAGAACATGGGATGACATTCAGGAGGCAACTGATGAGCATATGGGCAAGCAGGAGCTAAAATAAGCTGTCATTCAGCCAGAGTGATAACTACGTATGGGTCACTCTAACATAGTTGAATGCATTGATTGGGCTTTCCTTCTTCCCTTCAGGACTGCAGAAAGCCAGCATTGTCATAGCCAGGATGGGTCAGTAGAGTATTTTCAGTGTTTAGGCTCAGTCTTAGATCAGAGGTAATCCCTTAAATGACTACAGAGTATGGAGGAAAGATTTATCTTTTATCCAAATACTCGTGAACTAGGATGGCAGCTATGAATATGATGGCCCAGAAGGTTGCATGCTTCATTTCAGAAAATTATTTGCTGTTGAACACTACTTTGTACTATCCTTGATTTATTATCCACCTATCCCTTAAAGGCTCAAGGGAATTACCAATATTGAGAAGCATATGATAAAGTCATATTTTAAAGAAATGTTTAAAATAATAACGTTGCTTTAATACAGCAGGAATGGGAACGAATTATGGAGACTGGTGTGAAACTAAGGTCCTTTTCCCCATTACTTTCCAATGCATATTTCAGCAAAATCAGATTTTCAATACAATAGATGCTCTATTATTTTCATATCATGTTTTGATTTAATTTGCAATATGAATGTCATGGCAGTTAAAGTTAGATGCATCAACTACACCCACATTAAACTACTATGTCCATATTTCTTTGTATTCAAAACCTTGTTGCAGGTGGGATTAAGTCATTTGCAGTTGCATGCATACCACACCTTGAAAAACAGACAGTGTTTGCCTGTGGCATGCTCTCAGTCTATGTGTTACTAGAAGTTGCTTCCCTGAACAAGTGCTGATTGATATAAAAGCACAGTTCTGCAATGAATCTGAGATATCCACAGGGAGCCTTTGAATAGATGGCTGAAGATTAATAAAGATGCGACCATACCATGTTCATGGGGAATTAATATATAAATCTGTCCTTAGAATGAGTCATAATTTGCTCAGATAGTTTTTTGGTTTTTTAAAAAAACATGGTGATACTGTTTTCCATCAGCAGATGGCCGTATTGTTCTCTCCCTCTTCTGGTTCATTAAAACAACCTTTTAAAAGAATTTGATGAGTTCTGCAATGTACATATTCCACAATGGAAGATTTCCTTTTCTTTACCTCCTATTTTGATTCTATAAAATAATCTTCCACAGAAGAATAGTGAATTAATTCCAGACAGGACCAATGTGGTCCCAGTTTGCTCTTTTAGTTAAAGGGAAAGAGGCAAAAGAAGGGAATTCTTCCACTGTGGAGACAGAGAACTAGAGAACCCATAAAAATCTTTTCCAAAGAGTTTTTCCTGTGTATATATATATGTGCCTTCAAGTCATCTGTAAACCTATGGCGACCCCATGAATTTCACAGGGTATTCAGGTGGTTGTGGCAGTTCCTTCCTCTTAAATATAACCTTCATTCTACTGGTGCCTCAAAATGTGAGTAACTTTGATGATGGTTTGTTAGATCAAGCCAGATTAACAAACTGTAGTTTATTACAGCACCTGGTATTCATTGGTGTTCTTCTCCTCAGGTACTAACCAGACCTGATCTGGGTTAGCTTCTAAGATCAGACAGGATCTGGTGTGTTTGGTATCTGTTGCTATTCCACATCCTCAAATCTAAGCCTCTAATTTTCATATTATGCAAATTACTTTATTATGTCTTCTAGTCATGTAAATCCAGCATATTCCCTCCCCCCCTTTCCTGGTTCTTACGCTCTCCTTTTCCTGTGCTTGGAATTCAGGAGTTGAGTTTTGTTTGACAGAAGGTACTTACACACCATACCAAAGAATTTTGCTCTTCAATGCCTAAAAGTATACTTTCTTTGGGAAAACCTTAAAATCTTTCCCAAATAATAACTGAAATGGGCACCAGGTGAAACCTGGACAAATCAGGGTTGTAGCAACCTTATACCTGTTCAACATGTCAAAGGTTGGCTAAGATCTTGTCTACTCTAGCTTTTCCCCTTCAAAAGCAATTATCTTTCTGACCAAGGATTACCACATGTATCTGTGTTTAGTTAAAATTTACCATACTGCTTCCAAGCATGAAACAAAACGTACCATACTGCTTCCAAGCATGAGACAAAAGATGGCTCCTTCACAGTTGAAAAGGCTGCTTGTTTCATCCTGGAACTGTTGAAAGAAGGTCATTTTTGTTTGAACCCTTGTCAAGTGAATTTTAGAATTCATTCATTACACATTTTCTCCACAAAAGCTTTGGTATGTGCTTATGCATTTAAGCACTCACGAGGCCAAAAGCCAAGTTATGGTAAATGTTAATCAGCAGCAACCCCCTCTTTCTCATTTTGACCCTATCCATTAGCAATAGTGAAGTCTTTAATTAGAGCATCACGTGCCAGATAGCATTTCAGCATGCTTCATCTTTCCTGTGCCTTTTGAAAAGCTTTCAGTATATTAGTCTATACTGAAAATTGTGTAGCAAGTTAACACATTGGCACAGAATTTGTGTCATTTAACAGAGCATTCAAAGAGCGTAGAACACTAATTTTAAGACTGTAGATTCCAGTTATTGTGGTCATGTTGGTTGAAGGGTTCTGGGGAAAAGGAAAAGGTAAAGGTTTTCCTTTGACATTCAGTCATGTCCGACTCTGGGGGTTGGTGCTCATCTCTATTTCTAAGCCAAAGAGCCAGTGTTGTCCGTAGATGCCTCCAAGGTCATGTGGCCGACGTGACTGCATGGAGTGTCGTTTACCTTATCATTGGAGCGGGACTTATTGATCTACTTGCATGTTTTCGAACTGCTAAGTGGCAGAAACTGGGGCTAATAGTGGGAGTTCACCCCACTCCCCGGATTTGAACCACCGACCTTTCGGTCAGAAAGTTCAGCAGCTCAGTGGATTAACCCACTGCACCACTGGGTGTTCTGGGAAGTATAGTCTTAAAAAGCTCCTTATTTTTGCATGTGGCCCATGAGATGAAAGCCATGCAATGGTGCACTTAGTGTATTTGGCAGATGCGTCAGATTATTTTTTTAACCCTTCTTGCTTTATCTAACCAAATTATTTTGAGTAATAATCATGATCATAAGTAACCATTAAGCATAAATAAAACTTGAATTGGTCAGTACAGAATATAAGAAATGAAGTTCATCAGTCCTCTTGCTTCAACTTCACAGTAACTGAAGAATCTATTATTTAAATGCTTCTGTTGTTATTTTCAAACACCAAACTTTGCTGATCTGAAAAAACTGCCACACTTTCACTTTGCAGGTAGGCTTTGAATGTATAGGGTTGCTGGGCCTGAATGAGTCAAACACTAAAGAAACTATATATCCACTCCAATAAACACATTGGAAGAACTACACACATGCATGCAAAGGAGAAAAATAGCCATCCAATCTCCTACCTAGGCTTTCTCCCCCCCCCCCCCCCCCGCCCCCCATCTCTTTTAGCTTCCCACTTAATAGGTTCATGCTTCAGGCCCTAACTACACTGCCATATAATGCAGTTTAGAAATGCATTATATGTCACTGTAGACTCATACAATGCAGTTTGTCTGCACTTAACTGTCTTCTATGACTCCACACTAACCATATAATGCACTTCCAAACTACATTATATGGCAGTTTGGATGGGGCCTCAGTATTTCCCCAGCAAAGGATGATGCCATTGCTGCTACCTGGGGACATTACAATTGTTATATGGACACTACTTCTGTCTACTCCTACAATAGTGGAAGCCCTCAGTCACCAAGAAACATCCCAGCAGATGCCTTCCTTCTTTGCATGGGACCTTCTGTCCCATGCAAAGCCCCCCCCCCCCCCCAAGCTCATTCTTTCAGGAGGTGGAGGAAAGAATTGGTGAGAATGCATGTGCAACTAGAAAGGTGATGGGGACTATTCCACATTTTGGATGATAGTAGAAAAGAGACGGTGGAGTGCCTCATCAAATTACAAACCCAGATAAGCCACAGGACATTACGGTGCTAATTAAAGTGGAATCATATTACAGCCATTGATTCTATAACCATTGATTTTGTACCTATACATTCAACCATTCAGGGCTTGAAAATACCCCCCCCCCCATATCCCCCAAACCCTGATTTAGCTTTTTTATATAAGGCGTACCCAATGGCGCAACAGGTTAAACCTCTGAGCTGCTGAACTTGCTGACTGAAAAGTCGGTGGTTCAAATATGGGGAGTGGGGTGAGCTCCTGCTGTTAGCCCCAGCATCTGCCAACCTAGCAGTTCAAAAACATGCAAATGTGAGTAGATCAATAGGTACCGCTTTGGCGGGAAGATAACAGCACTCCATGCAGTCATGCTGGCCACATGACCTTGAAGGTGTCTATGGACAACACCGGCTCTTCAGCTTAGAAATGGAAATGAGCACCAACCCCCAGAGTCGGATACGACTAGACTTAGTGTCAGGGGAAAACCTTTATCTTTACATATAAGGCATACCATTGTATATAATGGGACTTGAGCATCCACTGATTTTGGTACCATAATGGTATGGTACTAAAGGACCCTAGGACTTTCATTTCCCATTGGAGCTTTGCAGCTGGCTTGGCTTCCCTCTGAGCCGACATATTGTTGACTTTCTGTGAGGTCTCAATAAAGAAAACACAACAGCTGTGTTGTATCACTACAAGCCATCTCCCATTAGGCAACAGATCCCCAGGCCAAATCTACCTCGATGTACTGTGGAAGATTTGGGGAGTGGGAGCATACGGTGTAATTAAGATAGGTTTCTTTGTAAGGAAATTGTATTTTGTCTGGCAGAAAAGAAAGACATTGTTTCCTGTCCTTTGTTTGTGAGTGCAGGAGATGCGGTTAAAATGTCAGATCTGCCCTAACAAGGTATCAGAACCAAGAAACCGAAAAGATCACAACCTTCTGATTCCTAATGATAGATGCCAGCTGCTGCTGCTGTTGACTTCTCACCAGACAATCCATCACTCATTTGAACTTGTCACCTTGCATTCTTACCTCTCCAAAAATCTGTATCATTTTACTGTTTGTTATCACAGTTGATTCAGTCCTAATGAGCTGTCATTCAGACTGAAATGCTGCAGGTGCACCTGGACACAATTGCACACACTCATACTCCAATGGCGAAGGCAAGGAGGCATAATGTGTACCACAAGATTTTATTTTCATCTCAAGAAGGAAACTGGAGCCACAAAGGTTACTTTCCTCTGGAAAAAGCAAGATATTATTCTACTTGGGCTCCTTCTACTCCTCTGGGAGTTTTGGACAGGTTTTTCTTACCCAAGCCACACAGGAAAAGCATTCATAGCTGTGAGCCCTGGGGAATGGGAGGATATAGTTAGAGAATCCTACAGTGTCATTTGCAGTTAAAACATTTGTTTGAAAAAAGGAAGACCAGAATTAGAATAAGGTATTGCAGGGAAATAATCTGAGTACCCACTTTTCTGAAGCATACTAGATGCCTCAGGTGAAATAGTTCACTTTGTAAGCATTATCTGCCCTTTAAGAAAATACCAAGAATGCCCGGTTTATTTATGGTTTTAAATAGAAACTACAGTGTTGAAATGAATTGACAAAAGGGCATGTACCCTGCAAGGCCTTTCTTTTGCAGCTCTTCTGCCACCCTCAATGTCTCTCTCCCCCCCCCCCCCCCCCCCGCCCATACACACACCCAAAGAAGAAAATTCAGCGCATAAAGTTAGCTTTGGTGTTCCTAGAAGGTTCCAAGATTGGCAGCTTTTATTTAAAAATGGAATGCAGGACCCAGTTAACAATCTCATGCAAGCCTCCCAAATGAAACTGGAAGTAGGCATCCTGCTACTTCACTTGTATCCTCATCTCCATGTTGCCTCCTGGTATTTGTGGGGACTGATACAGCATGTGGGAATATCAAAGGTATAAAATTAGCTTGTGGCACATTGGACCTTGCTTATCAGCTGCTCTGTCAGCTTTACTGCAATCCTTACAATAGCAGGGAGTGGAGAGGGAGAAGCAAATCGTTTCAGCTACCATATATTGTTGTAAATTATCCCAGTTGTCTTGCAAAGTAGTTTGAAGGGGGAGTCGTGGAATTTGAGTGACCAGTTAAGATCCAGTTTAGTTTTTAGAAAAGACCCTCTCCTGGTAGAACTAGCCATGAAGACTATTGTGATGAATATCTATGGCTCAAAGACCACCAGCACTGAAGCGATAATTCTCCCATTAGGGTTATTGTGTGTTTTTCAGGCTGTATGGCCATGTTCCAGAAGTATTCTCTCCTGACGTTTTGCCCACATCTATAGCAGGCATCTTCAGAGGTTGTGAGGTATATTGGAAAAACTAAGCAAAGAGGTATATTTTTCCAATATACCTCTCAACCTCTGAGGATGCCTGCCATAGATGTGGATGAAATGTTAGGAGAGAATACTTCTGGAACATGGCCATACAGCCCGGAAAACACACAACTACCCTGTGATTCCAGCCATGAAAGCCTTCAACAACATATTCTCCCATCAACCTTGCTGGGTCTGCCACTATGTGCCCTAAAGTAGTTACTTTAGTCTCAGCTCAAGAATAGAAAACATTATGTCGGTGGCCAACAAAAGAGATTTAAAGATGTTTTAAAGCTAACCTTAAAAATGTGGTATAAACACCAAGAACTGGGAAGGCCTGGCACTCTAGCATTGTATCTGGAGGTCAACTGTTACCAACAGTGCTTTGGATTTTGTGGAGGCATGAATTGAGGGAAAAAGGAAGAAACATGCCAAGATGAAGGCACATCAAGCAAACCCTTGTTGTGACCACCTGGATTTTCCATCTGAAAATCTATGTCCTCATTGTGAAAGACCATGTGGATCCAGAATAAGTCTCCACAGTTACTTACAAATCCACTGCCAAGACTCTACAATTGAAAGACAATCATACTCAGCCATGAGTGATTTTCTATAACCTCAAAAACTGTGGCATAGACACTGAGAACTGGGAAGTCCTGGCCCTTGAGTGCTCTAACTGGAGGTCAGCTGTGACCAGCAGTGCAGTGGAATTCGAAGAGGCACAAATGGAGGGCGAAAGGGAGAAACATGCCAAGAGGAAGGCGTCAAATAACCCAGTTCAAAGCCGATATTGTGGGACTTTCTGTCTTGATATTCTGGGTTATATGGCTGTGTAGAAGGGCCCTAAGTGAGCCCTAATGCATCCCCAAACTATAAACCATAGAATGTAGCCAAGCCATGGTGGTTAAAGTGGAACCATAATGCTATAATTACTTAAGATGAAAGGGCCTTGGGTCTCTCGTCATGATTTGCATTCAGAATCAAGTCCTGCATAAGAAGAATTTTCCCAGTGACCTATCCGGCATTTAAAAGCTGGAACTTCATGTTCCACCTTTGCTGTCACCATACTTTCCTTAGTAGAGCCTGAAAAGGTGCTTTTGAGCAAAAATGAGTATGACATGCTGTCTTCATCTATAATGGGTCACTACTCAGTCACAGATGGATTTATTGTACCATTATATCCCTTCATCTTAAAGTAACTTTCCAAGTGTTGTTCCTTGGTCAAATTCCAAAGAGAAAGGAAAGAACATTAGTTGTCCTACTCTGCTTTTCATGTTAACTGCCCAGTTGGAATGTACCACCATGTCTTTTCTGCTTGTAATTACTGGAAGAGTCATTTTCAAACATTTCCCATTTTCTCCACTCTCCAAGACATATGTCAAAAGGCCCACTCAAGTGACAACAGAAAAAGAATTTTACTTTGTACTGTCTGCAGGAACTAGAGACCTCTGCTATGTGTAGACACATACTGTTATATAGATATCTACAGCAGACTCAATGTGAGGTGTGAATTTCTTTCCAGTTCCTAGATGTTCTTTGAATGTTGCTGTAACCTGGCTTTGTAGACTGTAATTTCTAAACTACTGAGAAGGGAGAGCAAAGGAAAGTAAACAGAGGAAGGGAAGCAGACAGAGTGGGGGAAAGTATAGAAAATACACAAACTTGAGCTGTTACCTTCTAATTCCTTGGTCTTCACACACCATGTGACTGAAGAAAACATTGCTAACAAATACCCACTAAAAACAAACATTTAAAGTCATATTCTACAGATATATATCACAATGTTTCCCCTTATTTCCTTCTTTCAGTGTGTTTAATAAAATGCGTAGTTTCTGGAATTTACGTTTTGTTTTACTGCTATAGCACTTTGTAGGAAAAGCAGAACTGATGACCAGCTTGGCAGCTGACAATTGTAGCCAGTAAAACCTCCACATCTGTTTCTCTAATAAAGAACCAAAGAGGGCATGTAAATAATTTTTTTCACCTCCTTGTACTTTCAATAGTCTGGTCACCTCTATGGACCTTATCCTTTGCATAAATATTACTCAACCATGAGGCTCTTTAGAGAGAGAAAAAGGACATTTCCCAACTTTATTCCCAATGGAGCTAAATATTTTCTTCCATTTGTGTAAGGATCTTGTTTTATGCAGGTGTTTTCTGGAGGATGGGAGAACCCAATCTTTCTCAGGATAGCTGCTTTGCTTCCAACCCTGTGTTTTATTTCTTCAACCTAGACATGCTGTTTCTAAAGGCAACAGCACATGTGTCAAACTCAAGGCCCATGGGCCAAATCCACCATATCATTTTGTGAGGCCCTTCAGATGCTGGACTATACCTCCTGTATTCCTCATCATTAGACATCTTGACTAGAGCTGATGGGAGCTGTAATACATTAACATCTGGAAGGCTGCAGTTTGTTCTGTTTGGTCAGGATAGTGTGGTTTGAACTTAGATACAAGGCTTGTAGATCTGATGTCGGACTTTAAAATCTCCTTTAACTTTTCCCTATCCTCAAAGCCACAATTGCTATTGGGTTGCAATTCTCAATATCCCCAATCTGAATGGTGGATAATCAAAAGTGATGGAGTTGTTGTTTAATAACATATGGGGACCCAAATTGGATAAAAACTAAAGAGCATTGATTCTTTGTCTATGGATTCAACAGCCTTTTGAAGACAACTATAAGACTCAGACCATCTAGTCCAACCCTCTGACATGTAGGAAAACCACAATCAAACCTCGATGAAAATGAGTTTGGCACCCTTGATCTAGGGCAATAAAATAGTACTTTTCCAAACTCTACAATGAACTGATATTTCTAGCTCCAAACTAATCTTACATATCAAAACTTGTTAGTTTCAGATATCTCACAGAATACCTCATCAGCACATTGGTGGACATGATACAGTCCACAAAGGAACTTTTCTATGCTTTGATTTATACATCTTAGCAATTCCCCACAATGTAAATCCACCAGCCATAGATTATTTAAAAATGTGCAACTTTGGAAGCCACTTTACAGACAGAAACCTCTAAGGACACCTTCTGTCTCTCTCCATTTCTGTTCTGAATAGGTCTAGGTCTGTTCATGCAATAGGTTGAGTATAGTCTTAAGGGAAGGTTGGGCAACTTTGTGCTGTGTTGGAGCTATGTGGAACTCCACCCACTCTTTCACTAAAATGTGGTGATATGTAGACTGGTGAAAGACATTATTTTTCTCTGCTGTCAAAGTTTGCTTGCAATGGCAGCAACAAAGAATTACTGCCTATGATGGTGGTGGAAGCACAAACAACAGAAGTTGATGGCTGGAAGTGAAGTTCAATTCTGCTCTATAGTGTATAGACCTCAATAATCTGGACATCGGATGGATGTTTGCTAGTTCAGGAAAACCACCACCTTTGGGTAGAATTTGGAAAAGTTAATTTTTTAATTACAATCCCAAAATATCACCCGCAGCATGGCCAGTGTGTTTACTGACTGGGGGATTATATGAGTTCAAGTCCAAGAAAGGAACTTTATTGGCTTTGAATCTGATATTCTAATATAATAAATATGAAATTCTCTGAAAATAAATATCTTTGAGTAGAGGGAATATGCATTTAATTCACTGCTGCTAACTTAAAATATTACAGTTTCCTTATCCTAATTTGAGCATGTCTGATACCCCGAAACATGCATAACTTATCATGATATGTCATTTCTTTTGTCAAATTAATGCTTAAATATCATCCCCATCACCCAGCAGTGACCTATATAGAAGGCAAATTTTGATCACTGGCAGGATGTACAGCTGAGACAAAGAAATAGATCCATCTGTACATTTATCAGCTACCACCACTTAACAGGAACCAAGGAGGACAGTACAGATGTTGCCATGCTCCAATAAGCAGCTGGGGAGTTTGAATGCACCACTGTGTGGGTGACAGCTGTCATAATTACTGAAACCATCATATTGTTTGTTGCAGCCCAGTGAAATATGAGCTGTTCAACAATTTCCAATAATTCCAAAGCAGCATCCTAAAATATATGACAAAGCAGAAATCCTAGAATAATTGGTTCTTTCTATAACAGAAATACCCATAAACAGAAATACCCATATAACAGAAATACCCTAAAATATTTGTTCAAACCTTACAGAAGCTATACATAGTGCTGAATACTATCTCCAAATAACTTCAGCATCTTCGATCATTCCTATATAGTTCAGACTTAGAGTGAATAAATTCAAAGCAAGTTCAAACTAGCCCAAACCCATTGACATGGTAGCAAGAGGCCCCACGGCTGGTGCAGTAGTGAAATATTACTCTTAGCAGCCTCCCAAATGATCTTGAGGCAGCTAAGATTGATATTTCAGTGCTGCTAATGGCAATATGGAAGCAACAATTCCTACTGGGATACTAGGAGCAAGTTTTAGCTTCTCCTCTCTTGGTGACTCCAAAGTTGATCCCCCCAATCTTCTTAAGCAGGATCATTACTGGGTAAAACTTCAAGATGGTTGGGATACAAGATTGTAACCTCAAACCCAGAGTCTCTCCAGTGATCTTGGGCAGGTGGACTACCATGGGTGGGTTTGAGTTTCTAACCTGTTAACCCAACAATTTTGAGTCTCTCTCGCCCCACCCCTGTTTGTACATGTATATGTGGTCCCCAGTATACTCTTGACTTCATGTGTGGCCTTCAGGTTTAAAAATATTGCACAGATTTGCTCTATTACTTACAGTTAGCTTTCAATTCAGTTTATAATAGATAACCATAATCACAGGACTCTCAGTGTGGGGGTTGGATGGAATGGTTCTTGTGGTTTTTTCAGCTCCATGAGTCCATAGTTTTATGAGTAAGAAGGCATAGACTAGAATAATACTTGGATATTGCACAGTTCTAATGTAATTTCTTGTACAGTACTCAGTTACTAGTTGTGCATTACTGGGTGTATTAACCAGATTTGTCAGAAAACATTGTTCCCAAGGTAATGTGAAGGTTCTGCAAAATTTTATCTGGCCTGGTCTATCACACGTGTAAAACATCCTCGGAAGTGTGTCAACCATGTTTCTTATCAGTAAGTTGTCAAGTACTTTGTCATCTGCAAAGCACATATTCATTAAATATGTCCCAAGATAGTCGGGATTTCAGAAACTGAAACACATAGAAGATGAGAAATAGGCGGCACCCATCCTTCTGTCAGAAGTAACTCAAATTAATTAAAAGTGCTGCAGATAATTAAAAAAGAGAAAGAAATGACAGTGCTTCCCTAGTTATCTGTTAGTGAACTACATTAATAAGTTTCCCTCAATTCCTGAATGTCAATTCAAGTTGTTGTAGTGTACTTTGAAGTCGTTTCTAATTTATGGCAAACCTAAGATGAACCTAACATAGGGTTTTCCAGGGTTTAGAGCAGTGGTTCCCAAACTTATTTGGCCTACCACCCCCTTTCCAGAAAAAATATTACTCAGCGCCCCCTGGAAAGGAAGGTGTGGCTTAGAGGGGTGGGCGTGGCTCCTGCTCAAGAGGGAGGGCTGAGCCTCTCCCCTAGTCCAAGATGCAGGGTTGGGAAGGGGAAGGGGAGGTGGGTGGGGCTACAAATGGGCGGCCAGGACTGGGATGGGCAGAGTTACGAGCTCTGAGGCAGGGCTGAGCTTCTATCCCTGGACACAGGGGGCAGGGCTAGAGGAGGGGGTGGGGCCTCTTCCCAAGTGCCTGACGGGGCTGAACCTCTATACCCTGCCCCCGTGTTCTAACAAGCACCTCAGGAGAGGTATAAATTCTCAGCCCTGTCCCGGGCTCTTGGGAAGAAGCCACACCCACTCCTCTAGCTCCACCCCCTGTGTGTCCTAACAGGCACCTCAGGTGCTCAGCCCTGTCTCCAGCACTTGGGAAGAGGCCCCGCCCCTCCCCTGGCCCCACTCCCATGTCCTAATAGGTGCCATCACTGCCCCTGGATTGCTGCAGTACCCACCAGGGGGCGGTAGCGCCCATTTTGGGAATCACTGGTTTAGAGTGTGTGTCTTATCCAAGGTCACACAGTGGGTTTCCATGATCAAGCAGAGAATCAAGACCCAGATTACCAAAGTCTTTGTTCAGCATTCATACCAGTAGACTATGCTGGCTGTTGCCAATTCAATACAAGTAGGTAACAAAAATAGAGAATTCTAATAAATAAAACCCCAAGGAAAATACTTCATGTACTCAGCACAAATATGGGAAACCTTTGACCAATAGACTGGATGTGACTCCTGAAGGTTACTGATTGGGCGACAAACTTCTGAGGCTATTTTTTCTTATTGGTGGCACTGGCTAGTGATAAGAGATAAAGGACTAATTGAATACCAGGAACTTGTTGCATAGAAGACTAGGAAGCTTTTTCACGAAATAGTTATGATGGTCGGCCTAGGAAGTGTTGCATTGGGATTTACTCTTGAGTAGTCATGCATATAGAATTGAGCTATGCTTTGTTTGCTTGGAGTGGAAATATTTCAACTGGTAAAGCAATATATCTACATATGCACACTCTGTTTTGATATTTCTCCATGACCGTAGCCCTATCCACTGTTGGAATATCTCCTTCAAGACTTTTTTCAAACTGAAATTACTTTCCTGGACTGAAAAAGGGCTACCAGCCTTTATGAAAGTTGCTATCTATACCTCAAGCAAATGCAACCCTCAGGCTGTTGCATGGAAAAGCTAGTTTATGGCCTCTTCACCAACATATAAAATGTACCTGAATGAGAATCCTTTCCCTAAGGCTATGTGACCAATTTGCCCATATTGCAAATCCCAAAGCAAATCACCCTGATTTATACCAATTTGAACCAATATGGGGTCCTTGCACACTAAGTAATAATGAACTCTGTTTCAACTTTAGCTACCATAGTTCCATGTATAGAACCTTGGAGTTCACAGTTTAGGGAAGAGTATTCAGATTCCTCAGCCAGAGAGATGTAGTGCCTTGCCAAACTACTAGTCCTAGGAATTCACAGGATGCAGCCATGACAGTGAAAGTGAAAGTGGAATCACAGGACGCTATCACATAGGGGTCCATTATTCCACTACAAGCTCATTACCTTCAGATAACGAAAACATATTGAATTAAGCACCTTTGATATCACACCTTTCTTTAGTAGCAGAATTGCACCAATTTGCCATTTTATAGTCCCACAATTATTATTTCCACACATTTTCATGATCGCATTCTCCTGTACTACTGTGGTTCTATTTATTACTGTTGTTGCTGCTACTATTGATATTATGTTGTGATTATTATCATCATGATTACTGCAGGGTTGCAAAATTTCAGCATTAAAAACCACAAAAAAGTATAAGAGGTATATACAAAGTGAGAGGGAAAACAGGTAAAGTGAGGGGGAGAGTGGAGAGGAGGAGAATCCCACACCCTGGCATCACAATAATACTGGCATGCCAGCACAGAGGCAGAAGGGGCCTATTGAATCAAAAATAAGTGATGGGAACATTGTGGGACTGGGAGCTATCAGCAGGTTTTACACCTCAATAGCTATGGATGGGGAAATCATGGGGGGAGGAAGGAGAGCAAAGTGGTAGCAGGATGCACTTGGAGTCATGTGATAGGAGCAATCACCAAAAGTGACGATCCAGCTGCAATGCCAAATTGCCTTCCTCATGTGATAAAGTAAATAGTGTGAAAGAACCCAGATCACGTCTCTGGGTTTTCTCAGCCCTAATCAATCCAGGATGCTTTGATGGTTAAGAAATAAGAAAGAAAAATACTAGACATTTTAGCTTCAAAAATACCAACATGGAAACACAGGAAATGTGATGGAGAGAACATGAGTCTAGAATTTGCTAATTGACAACTGTAGCTTTCAATCTGAAGAAAAAAATCTTAACAGCAATCTGAGGTCACTGAAGTTATATATTTCATTTCCTCCTGAGTGTTTTTTGTTCTTTGGTTTGATCAGCTGTAATAGCAGCTGGTCATTAGAGGTGTTATATCTTACACTTGTATGTTTGTGGGCTATGTAGGGAATTGATCTGATTGTGATTGAGGATACTTCCAGGTTGATAATTTGTGCCAATTTGTCCTGTAACATTTAATGCTGCTTCTTGACACCAATTGTCACTTTCCTTTCCTAACTTTAAAAAACTCTGAAATTAAATTTGGTAAAAATTGATTTGTTTGTGAGTGTATTTGTGACAAGAGTTGTGACAATATATTCACCCCTTTCTTATCATCTTTACATTTTGGACCCAGATAAACCAAGGGATCTGATGATATTGCTCTGTGGCTGCTGGAAAGAGAAAGAAGGAGGGAGGAAGCCAGTCAAATTCCAAGATGAGCATAACCAGAGAAGGAATTAGAAATAAGACTGCCAATATCATGCTGCCCTTATGCATATCTATGATGTAACATAACTGTGCAGAGTTCTGGTCACTGCACTCAAAAAGGATGCTGTAGAGATGGAAAATGTCACTATGGCCACAGAAGCAAAATGAATTTTACATTTTACAGCAATGAAAGGCTTATTTATTTACAATACAGTCACCTTCTGTCTATAGGATGCAAAACAACTGCTCTGTAGTGAGAAACTGGAAAGTTCAGGGGTTATTTGGCCATCTCTCAAAATTATATATTTTGGATTCTTGTCCTGAAAGAAGTTAGACTACATGATCATTGGGGGTCCTCTCCAACTCTGTTTCAGTGACTTAGATCTGTGCCAACAACACCCGAATGGCTAAAGTATTGGGAACATTTCATTTATCTCCATTCAGGGCCGGCCGGAGATATTTTTTGATGTGAAGCGGGGGTGCTGAAAAGCGCCCCCGCCACCGGCGCCATGGCCCCGCCCAGCGTGCCCTGGCCCCGCCTCCCACGCTGCGTGGGAGGCGGGGCCAGGGCGAATAGTGAGGGGGGCGGGGCCAGAGTTGGCCCCGCCCCCGCCCAGCGTGCCCTGGCCCCGCCTCCCACGCAGCGTGGGAGGCGGGGCCAGGGCACGCTGGGGGGGGGCGGGGCCAGAGTTGGCCCCGCCTCCCACGCTACCCCCGCTCGCCCGTCTGGCCTTTTGTAGCAGGCCAGACTTCAGCGGAGGTTCCTCCAGGCCGCAATCGCGGCCTGGAGAAACCTCTGCTGAAGTCTGGCCTGCTAGAAATGGCCAGACGGGCGAGCGGGGGTAGCGTGGGAGGCGGGGCCAGCTCTGACGCCGCTCCCCCCCCCCGCCCAGCGTGCCTTGGCCCTGCCTCCCACGCAACGTGGGAGGCGGGGCCAGGGCACGCTGGGCGGGGGGCGGGGCCAGAGCTGGCCCCGCCTCCCACGCTACCCCCGCTCGCCCGTCTGGCCTTTTGTAGCAGGCCAGACTTCAGCGGAGGTTCCTCCAGGCCGCGATTGCGGCCTGGAGGAACCTCCGCTGAAGTCTGGCCTGCTACAAAAGGCCAGACGGGCGAGCGGGGGTAGCGTGGGAGGCGGGGCCAGCTCTGACGCCGCTCCCCCCCCCGCCCAGCGTGCCTTGGCCCTGCCTCCCACGCAGCGTGGGAGGCGGGGCCAAGGCACGCTGGGCGGGGGGGGGAGCGGCCTCAGAGCTGGCCCCGCCTCCCACGCTACCCCCGCTCGCCCGTCTGGCCTTTTGTAGCAGGCCAGACTGCAGCGGAGGTCCCTGCAGGCCGCGATTGCGGCCTGCAGGGACCTCCGCTGCAGTCTGGCCAGCTAGGAAAGGCCAGACGGGCCAGGGCGCACTGGGCGGGAGGCGGGGCACCGTCAGGGCGGTGCCCCGCCTCCCGCCCAGCCTGACGGCGCCCCCCCGGGCCTGCGCCCGAGGCGGCGGCGTCAGGGGCCTCAATAGTGGGGCCGGCCCTGTCTCCATTATATCTCATTAGTTAAACTTATTTATCATTTAACAACTCTCTTCCTCCTCCTCCTTCTCCTCTATCTTTATGGACATTCAACTTCATCAAAAGCCTCTTATTAGCAATGTCACATAGGTTGGTGCCCTCCTAAAAGGAGGCAGACTGGTTTTCCTTCTTAATTCCAGATTCATGAGCCCAGTTGGCAGGAATCAGCTGTCAGGAATACTGGATACAAGCCTTCTGCCTTCACCAGAAAGAATCTATTTGATTTCCCTGAGAATCAGAGGCAGGTTGTAAATAATAACCATAACAGCTACACCTCCCAGAAACAGGTTTAGTCACAGCCTGGAAATAATATTTCAATAAAAAAAATAAGAAAAGGCTTTTCTTGCAAAGCTCCAACAAGGGGCCCTGGCCCCGATGTAAAACCACTGCTAATGGGGAGATCCTGCTTAGAGCGGATACTAGTGCAAAGCTACACCTTGTCATCCCTCTCCCAACCTCCCAGAACTCACTGTTTTCCTTAGCATCATTCCCTCCCTCAACTACTATACTGTGATGTCAGGGCAAATGGGGCAAGACAAGGCTTGCTGGGGATCATCCAGCTATGTTCTGATAGCCAGGTTCATGGTGAGGATTCCATCTTCTTGGACCATTGGAGGACATCAGTAGGGATATTTATTCAGCTGCTTGGTCCCTGGCCTATGGAATTGTTCATACTGTTCACCACCTGCATGAAACTGCCAGAGCTCTGTGTTTCAGTGTCACCATCCTACTCCCATGAAGTTATTTTCTATTTTGAACTAGTGTCTAGCACCAGTAATGGATTGAATTACTTCTGACAAGAAAGATGTGATCTTGGTCAATCAAATAACAGATTAGCTGATAGAGATTCAGCCCCAGAAGATGCAGGTTTGTAGCTTGTGTGTGCTCTTGTTGGATTTATCCTTGAAATTAAAGCTCTAGCTTTCAACAGGAGCTACAAGTGATTTTGCACACTTAAAAGTAATTCACCAATTGCTGCTGTTCCCAGAGAAGCCTAATCTAACCACTGTGACACATGCCTTAGAAATATCCCATTTGGGTTGATGTAAAGTGCTCTATATAGAGCTATATTTGATGAGTTTTGGAAACTTCAGTCTGTAGACAGTTTGCTCACTGGGGTAGGTTTCAATTGACAGCCATGCGACAGTCTGTTTCTAGGCACAATTCAGAGTGTTGGGTATGACCGATAAAGCCCTCCATGGCTTAGGTCAAGGTTATCAGATGGACCATATCTCGCCATATGAACTTGCCTAGTCAATGAGATCCTCAGGAGGGACCCTTACTCCAGTTGTACAACTTTCATAGGCACAGTTCATGGGGTGCACAGCAGGGCATTTTCAGGCTGGATCTAAATTACCCTATATCCCAAGATCTGATCCCAGATTATCTGCTTTGAACTGGATTATATGAAGCCCCTTCTACACTGCCAAATAAAATCCAGATTATCTGCTTTGAACTGTATTATATGGCAGTGAAGACTCATATAATCCACTTCAAAGAAGATAGTGTGGATTGTCTGCTTTGATAATCTGGATTATATGGCAGTGTAAAAGGGGCCTGAGTCTACATTGCCAGATAATTGAGATAAACAGATAATCTGGGATCAGATCCTGGGATATAGGACACTGTAGATCCAGCTTCAGTAGCTGCCTCTAGGCTCTGGAATTCACTTCCATCATGGCCCCTTCCTTCCTGTCCTTCCACTGGTAAGCAAAGACTTTTTCTATTTCAACGGGCTTTTAAGAACTCAAGGATTTCAAGGAAAAGGTTTCTCTCAGGCTCCTTCCAGATTTTCTGCTTTGAACTAGATTATATGGCAGTGTAGACTCATATAATTCATTTCAAAGATTATCATCTTTGATAATCTAGATTATATGGCAATGTAGAAGGGGCCTCGGAGGTTGCTGTATCATTTTAATTCTATGTACAGCTTAATTCTAGAGTAAAGTTGATTGCTTGAACTTTCACCATATGGTATTTGTTTTAATTTGTAACCTTCCCTTGAGTGCCAGTTTTTGGAGAAAACGTGGTGCATTTTGCATTTTACAAAAAAAGCGAGTTTGTTGTAATACAGTACTGTAATTTTATAGTTTAATTTGTATATGAGCCAAATCTTGTGACAGGTCATACAGAAGGTTCTTGCTTCACAAAGTCAAACTCAAATTGCTCTTAGTATGGGCCATACTAGTATCTGTGTTACTACAACACAAAGACAATTTTAAAAAGAGTTTATAAAAAGCAGATGGTTGAGGGAAAGATGTGGAATGCCAGTTAATATTGCTGGCACCCTAGAAATGCATTCAAGAGCACTTGGCTGCATTTAATCATTGTAATTTTTTGCATGTCAAGTACATTAAAAACGAAACAGCTTCTTGAGCGTGTGTACACAGGGCATATACATCAACAAAATGGCTTTTTAATCCTATCATAAAACATATGCTATCTGATAATTGCAGAATTGGCACCAAAATTCATTCCTCTCTACCCACTAATGATGCCTTATTTTAAGTTAAATCAGGGGACAATTTTCTTTCTAAAATGGTTGTTGCCGTGGGTTTCAGACATATTTAAATATTTTGCAACAATTTTGACTCTGGTCCAATACACATTTATTTCGAAGAGTATGCAACTGAAGCCCATAGAATTTATAATTAGAATAAAAGTAATACCAACAAGCAGGAGTAAATGGAAAATCAAACACTTGTTCTCCCAGACTTTGTATAAATATTAAGCTGGTGTATAAAAGACAAGAAGATAAGGAATTTGGGAATCTCTGACTTCAATAAATGGGCTGCCACAATAAAAAAATCCTTGCTATACTGGGAGTAACACTGTGGCTCTGTTATTGGGGAAAACATACTGTTAAAGAAGGGTGAACAAAAAAAAACAACCCTCAATCCACATCCGCATTTGAATAGGGATATTTGCTGAAGTTATTATATGACTATACTTGCTACAGATTCTGAACATTGTAGTTAGAATCTAATTTAGGAACATGAACAACATAGTCCATATGGAAGTAGGGCAAGACATTATGAAGGAACTAGAAACAGTTTAAGATGTTGCCCAAATGAGCCCTGTTTAACACAATGAGCCCCACTTGTGTTTATTTACAGAGGAGGAGAAAATGAGTCCCTAGATGTTGTTCCCAGCATTCTTCACTATTGCCTAACTGGGACTGATAGGAATTCCAGCCCAACAATATTTGGAAAGCTGTCTTTTGACCACCAGCCAATTTAAAACAGATGGTCTGCTGAACTATCATTGACGGTTTGCCTTGAATTGACTGTAAAACACTCACAACTCACTCCTTACGAAGACTGAAACAATGACTGCTTTCCCTTTATTGAAGGTGTTGAGATAGATTGCTGTTGTCAGCAAAGCTAGAATGGCAGCTCTCAGTTGAAATATCAAACAAGTTTAGGACCTTGTTTTCCTTAGGCCCTTTCTACATCGCCATAAAAATCTAGATTATCTGATTTGAACTGGATTATATGGCAGTGTATAATCCAGTTCAAAGCAGATAATGTGGATTATATGGCAATGTAGAAGGGGTCTTAGTGGGTTATCATGCTGAGCCTGGTTTCATGTTTGAGTCAGAGAAATACTTTGAAGTACAGAGGAATATAATACTTATTTCAGGAGAAAAACATGAAGGATTTTATCACACCAGCCTGTTGTCTCATGGTAATTGTGTTGTTTAAATGAACAGAAAGACGTTGTTATTGGAACAATCACTTTCATATCTTGTTGCAATTGTGTTATGCTGGTACTTTAGTGATACAAATCCTTGTGATCAGTGATCCGTACAGCCTCTTCCTATCTGTGTTTTCCTTACCCAATACCTGTGCGCTATTTTTTTTTCCAATTTTGCCTCGTGATGCCTTTCTCAGCTTCCTAATCTTGGGCTGCAGTAGAAGGAAGCTGTTGCAGAGGAAAAAGTGGCAGGACAACAGCGATATTGGATTCATTGAGGGTTTTTTCTTTTTGCCTGTTGATGAAAAGTCATGATACAAACATGATTCAAGTGCAGTGAAACTGTGGAAGAAACAAGATGTTGGGTGATAAGTCTTAACTTTTATCCTGCTGTGATTGTGCTTTATCAGCATTGTGATAAAGTCTGAAAATAGGAAAGCTGGACTAAACAGCTATTTCTGAGCCTTGCTCATGGAGCACGGCCAAAATGTTTTCTTCTTTTTACCTCTAAAAAAAGCAATTTAAGAAGAATTTGGAGGGTGGGTGGACGGGAAGATAAATTTGCAAACCCTAAAAAGATCAGTCAACCCTGAGAAAATCAGAAGAAAGGTAAATGAAGAAGAAAGGACTCCAGCAAAGCCAGGATTCTCATTCAAGACTTGTATTCTCATGACCTCAAATAATATGTGCACTCGTATTTAAAGCCATTGTGCAAGGAGGCATTCTTCATAGTGACAGCTTTTACATTCTAATCACCTCATCACATTGAGAGGGGAAAGTATGGGTGACCATCCCTTTAAGAAGAGAGAACTGTCTCTCTTATAGCGTCAACAATCCCATTTCAAGTTCTGTCTCCCCATCACACTCACTCATGGAAACATAAGAGCTGGCAATACATTCATCTTTTACATTTATCAAAAGATCAGTATTACTTTTTTAAAATTAGGAGAAACAATATTCGAAAACCAAGAGATCCCTTGTCCTGCCCAAAGCTCCTTACATTAAAGAAGACTGACACTAGTTTAAAAACACTACTTTCCACATTGATTTGCATCAAATCCCATAGGGGTTTTTGGCAATTTTTTCAAGTTTTTAAAAACAACATTTTAAAAAAAAAACTACAAGAGCTAGCTCCTTGAATTTTCTATCAAATGACACAGATAACAGGGGATCATTCCCCCAACTTTCAAAAATACTAAAACATCTACTGCCATTTTCAGAAAAACAAACTGTTTAGGGAGAGGAATAATTTTATCTCTCCTCTCCTGATCGGCACATTCTCATTCTGAGGCATACTCGGAAATGTAGTTTAAGGCAGGTATTTGGCTCCTCGCTTCCCAAACCACATAATGCAACTGCTATTGGGGAAACTTCATGGGCTCCTATCTCCCTCATTTTTAAAGCTATTGTGGTGAAACTTGTTACAATGGTAGAACACATTTACCATGGTTAGCCCACCAAATTTCATGATGTTTGACTTTTTGGCAATTTCTTTGGTGAAAGTTTTCAGAAACAAAAACTGTTTAGGGGGAGGGATAATTTTTTCTCTCCTCTCCTGATTGGTGCATTCTCATTCTGAAGTGTGCTGGGAAATGTAGTTTGTGGCAGGGCCTTTGGCAATCTCTACCATTGGGAACCTGGCCTTCTTAATCTACAGTTAAGATGGCTGTGATTAGCCATGCCCACAGCACCTCCCTTACAGCAGTGCCGGTGAAGATGGAGCCAAAGGAATGAGATTTTAAAAGCAGCTTTACCAAAGTTGCTTAATGGTTATAGTGAAAATTAAATTGACCTTGGGAGACATCCATATTTATGAAAATATGGGAAAGTGATTCAAATTCTTGTCTTGTGTTACTATTGTGCAGTTCTAGCCCTTTTGTTTTTACGAGGTATTGCTGGGGGTTATCTCAACTTCCAAACTTTTTCATCCTCAGTGAGCACTAGCGTAATGGCAAAGAAAGTAGCATTGCAGTATTTTTCCTCTATTTTCCCCAACCAACGGTTTTTCAAGGGCAACACTGTGGTTTTCCATTTATTTGAAGTTTATTGTGAGTTGCTTTGACTCACCATTAATGTGTTGATTAAAAAAATAGATTTTTTTTTCTATTCTGATTGGTCCGCTTATGCAAAAGCAATGGCTTTCCTGAAAAGACAGATGGTTTGAAGGTCAGGCAATGGACCCAAGCCAAGGCTCCAAATGGCTGGCCTGATGTGGAGAGCTTCTCAACTTTCCTTCAGAAGGTGATTCTGGAGTGGACATGTTACATCGCCTGAGGTGCATTGGCTCCAATTGCCTTGGCTGAAGCAATCTCATCCTCTGCCAGGAAAAGATCACAGCTCAACTCCTCGTGGCTTATTTGTTTAAACATCTGCCATTTCCTCAGAAAGGTTTCTTAAGTGTGTGTGGTTGATTAACAAAACAGAAAGAATGCCAGCTTCTTCTACCTTTCCTGCCACAAGAGAAATCCAAGAGATTTGGGGAACTGCTTGTGGTTATAAAAGCACCAGACCACTGGCTTGTTGCTGATTTTTCCTTCAACATAAATAAATAAATGAAGTGTGTGTTTGTGCCTGCTTCTAACGCTTCAGAATTTTTAAAGAAAGGCAGCACGGATTTCAGCTGAGCCAAATTCTGTATCTGGCCCACACACGTTGCCTGTCTAGACTGATCAACCCAGACATTACCACCGCCATGTGTTTTCAAATTAAGTTAGATCTCCTGATCAAAGAAGCAGGGTTGCTTTAAACATTCCATGTATCTTAAATATGCACCTTCTCCATGGCTGCAGCCATTTATACAGTAAATCTCAGCTGCTTCAAACCCAAAGTAGTGCTTTTTATTTGAAATGGGTGAATTAGTTTCTAGCATTAGACACCTCAAAGTGAAAATTCATGTCAACCTTTGGCTGCAGAATCATGATTTTATTGAGTAAAAAACACTGGCTACATTTCAATGAAATGTGATCTCTTTAAAGCCCCATTGATTTCATCTGGAGAGAGTTAAACACCTGCTGGATATTGGCTTATTTTATACATCCAGCCCTGCTAGATCGTAAGGGAGGGGGGGGGAATCTCAAATGAAATGTTGGTTGCTATGTGTGTGCCATTAAGAGCTGAAAAGCAAGGATAAAACAAAAGTAAGAAAAGAAAACTGCCAAGAGAAGGAAACCCACAGTGTTTTGTTTTATCCCATAATAGTCTTAGGGATTTTATTCACAAATCTATGAGAGTAGAAGCATGGAAGGCACTCAGAGCAGCTACAGCAATGGTAATAGATGTGCAGGGAAGAAAGCACAGTCCAATTCTTCATAAGCCCTGTGTCATTCATTTTTCACAGCAACCTTGTGAAGTAGAATCTAATTGCTCCCATGTCACTGCTTCTGAAGTTCTAGAAGCTGTCATAGCACAGATTTGTGAGTAGGTTGCTCATGTGATTCTGTGCTCCCATGAATGCAAAACCATGCCCATGCCTGCAAAATGAACCTATGACTGAACCGCACCAAATAGACTCAGAGTTGTTCCAAAAGCTGTTGTTGGAATGAAGTATTCCAACCAGCATTCGCAGGATCAAATCTAATAATCTTTCAGGATCTGGTCAGCCACAAATATGTGAATCCAACCATACTGTACCCTTAGCAGAGTGACCTACATCTTCATCTTGAGGCTTTCTTCTACCTTTTGCAGGCAGTAGAGATGATTACTTTCATCCCATTACTCAAGACAGTATTTGAATGCAACTGAAAATATTTTGGGCATACTCCATCAGCATAGTCCCCAGAAACAATCCTCTGCTGAAATGAAGAAGGCCAGCCATTAATCATGAGACTTCTGCATAGGTTTCCATTTTATCTGAGGTTTTCACTGACAGTCAAGACTAGATTTTTTTTTCCAGTTGACCTGCAGGCATAAAATAAATCATATTTAAATATGCAGAGCAGGGACTGCATGCTCCTCTGTCCTTGCCACTTCCATACAAGTTCCCTCAACTTTTTTCTACTCACCTTTGGTGTTAAATTTAACTGCTGTATTAAAATGAACCTCAGGATGCTCCTAATGCCACTTTAATCACTCTGTTTATTTTTGACCTTACTGCTGAATGTAGTTAGAGACAACTGTGCAGTACACATAACACATAACGAAGGCATTATCAGTATTTCTATTGTAGTTCTAATGCCTTCGCTGTATAGTTCACATGAGACAGATGCTCCTGAACTTGCAGCTGATGAGCAACAAAGCCACATTTAGTGGCCCTGGGATTTAAGAATATTTTCAGGAAAGTATAAAAATGCTCTGACCTCAGCATATTGTAAAAAAATCTTTTAACTTTAAATCAATGCAGTTGGACAGTCCAAGATTGCAATTTATGTGCAGCATTTCTTTGTGGAACAAAGAATAATGAAAAGCTAGCAAATCTTCTATTTTTCTTTTTAGCAGATGTGATGCGTATTTGCATACTGAAAGATGGTGGGTAAGTATGATCAGTCTTGGAGTACCCACAATAATCCTGTCTAGACAAAACAGTGGGTTATTATACCAGCTGTCTTTCATCTTTATGCACATGTGGCTATCTCATAGTCCAGATAGAGCAGGTTAGGATATATTAACCTGTCTATGTGACAGACTCACACTGTTATATTGATGGCATCTGAATAAAGAAGGTTCTTGAAACTCCCCTGACTCCTGCTGCTTCTTGGTTTTGCATATATCTATGTGCTTTAGGCTTGTGCAATCTGGATAAACCTTGATCCACTTCAGTGTCTTGGATTTCGGTGGTGGCCAC
The DNA here is from genome assembly GCF_035594765.1 of Anolis carolinensis. Classification (NCBI taxonomy): domain Eukaryota; kingdom Metazoa; phylum Chordata; class Lepidosauria; order Squamata; family Anolidae; genus Anolis; species Anolis carolinensis. The sequence goes on from NC_085842.1 coordinate 246,671,459, forward strand.
GATCTGTTTTTTTGAAGCCTCCCTAATTCGAGAAGACTGGAATCCTTTTTCAATACGGGAAGCCAAAACATTAGTTTTCAATCTGGCCCATTGGCGGCAATGGGGTGGGGCTTTCCAGGTTTAAGGCAAAGGTTTAAGAAACACCCCTTCCTGCTATCATTTCCCTTCTCCCTTTAGAGGAGATCTGGGTTTAAGGCAAGGACTTAAGAAACCCCCCTTCCTGTGATCCTGTCTGTGATCCTTTCCTTTCTAGTGGCTGCCTCCCTCCCCACACTCCAAAGAAACTGAAAGCAGCCAGGTTTTGACAGCAACTGTTCTGTTGCGGCTGAAAAAAAATTGACAGTGAAGCCCATGCCATTATCGGCGTCCAAACCAACCAGACCAGCTGGAGACTTTTTTTGAAAACCGATCTGTGCACAAACCTAATGGGCTTTCAGTTTGCCTTCTTAGGGTACATCTGCACTGTACGATAAATACAGTTTGACATTACTTTACCTGCCATGGTTCAGTGCTAAGAAAGCATGGGAACTGTAGTTTTAGAATGTCTTTGGCCTTCTCTGCTGCTGCCTCACCAAACTACAAACCCCAAAATTCCATAGCACTGAACCATGGCAATTAAAATGAGGTCAAACTGCATCAATTCTATAGTGTAGGTGTACTCTAGATTGGCACATGGGTGTGACAAAGGCTTCTTCCATGTGCACATTCTCTCTGTTGCCCTTGTGAATGAGGAAAACTAGTCATATCAGAGAATCCTGTATCATACAAATATTACAAACCACTGCTATATAATGTCGAAGGCTTTTACAGCCAGAATCACTGGGTTGTTGTGCGGTTTTCAGGATATATGGCTGTGTTCTGTCAGCATTTTCTCCTGATGTTTCACCTGAGGATCTGAAGATGCCAGCCACAGATGCAACATGAGGAGAAAATGCTGCTAGAACATGGCCAAACTGCCCGGAAACCATACAACACCCAACTGCTATATAATTAGTGCTGAAATTTCCATATGAAAAATGGGAACTCTGTGGAAAAGCTAGGTTTAAAACAAATTATGTCCACCTTCTCAATACTCTTCAGTGCTACCATAGCTAAAGGCTAAATAGTAAAAATATCTCGGTAGAACCTGCAATGCATACTGGCTTGAATATGGGACTATTCTGAAGACCAAGGCTCAGCCATGAAACCTATTGAATGACCTAGTGTAAGTCACACTTTCTCAACCTCAGAAGAAGGCAATATAAAATCTCATCTGAACATATCTTACAAAGAAAACCCTATATTCTTAGAGTCATCATAGATTGTTGTTGTGTGTTGATGGTACACAACAACAACAGTGAAGGATTTTGCAATGGAGGTTGCATTGATCATTAAACCTTTATTTAACATGTGATATCATGATTGCATATTAAACCATTTTCTCCAATGATTTTACCGTAGTGATGGTTGTTCCTTTATGGTTCATTGCTGATCGGTGATTGCTAATGTTGCAATCACCAATCAGCAATAGTAACTACAGCACTGATATTGTTACCTATCAATGAACAAGGCTCCTAGTACAATGAGACTATTTGTACAGTGTTTAGTTTCTTGGTCTATTTTTATTTTACCCACATAGTCAACAAGAAAAACAAATGACATACTATGCAGTTTTCTAGCAATTGTGATGTACACATAATAATGAGGGAGGAAAAGAATGGGAGTGGGCTGAAAAACAAAAACAGTTGTTTCAATATGGATAAGGATTTTCTCCACTAAAATGTCCAGTATTAAAATAATGTATTATGTCCATTAATTGAAGTGTCTTTTAGTCAATGAAAACTTATCACATAATGGATTTGTTTAGCCTTTAAAATTATTTCAAAATTCCTTGTCATTTTTGTTTTGCCTTTAGGTGTTTGACTTTTTCTTCCCTTCAATTTGTATTCAGCAAAAGCATTGACAACCTCAGAGAAAGCATGCAAAGGATACACTAACTGAAGCAAATATCACAATTGTAACTGTCTGCCATATAAACCATGTAAATATGACTGCATTCAGATTTACACATGCAGCTACTGTCAGCATGATACATGACTGACAGTTCAATTGTTGCCTCTGAACTCTGCTTTTATAATAGAGTTTTAGACTTAATTTAGCTTTCTGTATCAGAGACAGGGCTAACCCAAGGTATTTCATTGCTTGGACTAGAAGCAACAAATGCCATCTCGCAGTAATCCATGACACAGTGTAGAATACTTGTAAAGCCAACCAATCTATTTGGCAGATGGAAACCATTTCCCCATCTTTGGTCAGACCTCACTTGGAATACTGTGTTGAGTTTTGGACACCACAATTCAAGAAGGATATTGACAAACTGGAACACGTCGAGAAAAGGGTGATCAAAATAGCAAAAGGTATGGAAACCAAGCCCCATTAGGAATTGCATAAGGAGCTTGGTATGTTTAGCTTGGAGAAAAGAAGGCTGAGCGGGGGCATGATAGCCATGTTTAAATATTTGAAAAGTTGCCACACTGGGGAGGGGAGAACTCATTTTCTGCTGCTTCAAAGACTAGGAAATTGAATGATACATTTCTAATCATTAGGAAGAACTTCCTGCATTAAGATCTGTTCAGCAGTAGAATATGCTGTGACTTGGAGTGTGATGGAGTCTCCTTCACTGAAGGTTCTTAAGCATAGGATAGATGGGCATTTATCAGGAATGCTTTGTTTGTGTATTTTTGCATGGCAGAATGTGACTGTGATCTCTTTCAATTCTATGATTCTATGAATAACAGTTTTAAAAACCCAACTTAGATTTCTCTGTCTATATAGAATGCTCTGAATTTGCTGGCTGAAGTAATTTCATTCTGCTTCAGAGCTGGGGGTAGTATAATAACTTAAGGCTATCAGTATTCTGATTTCTGCATCCCATATGGCCTTCCAAATGTTGTTGAACTGCAGTTATCAGCATTCTTTGTAGGCTCTGCTGGATTTAGACTATTACTACCACTACTATTACCACTACTAATAATAATATGTTATTATTGTGGCTCAAGACAGGTCACGCACAGTCAAACACAAATATTGCCCAAAAAAAATCTATAAAAACTTATCAAAATGTAGTTCTATAAAAGATACATATGAAAATGTATTTCTATAAAATCCATAGTAAATACATAGGACAGAGATTAAACCACAGGACACAAGTTTAAAATTCATGATTAAAACTGGCTGGGTAGGCCTGGCGGTTTTCAGATGTGATTTAAATTTCAAGAGCTAATTTAGCTATTGGAGCTTTTCTGGCAGGTTGTTCCATGGTCTTGATGATGAAAAGATCCTATGAGTCACAGTTACCAGTAGTTTTCTGGTGGGCTGGAGTAGCAGCTTCCCAGAAGACCTAAGTGTGCAGGGCGGATTGTACAGGAGAAAGCAGGCTGTTGAGCAACCAGCTGCAACAAATCACTCTGACCAAGAGGTCATGAGTTCGAGGCCAGCTCGGAGCCCCATGTTTGTCTTGTCTTTGTTCTATGTTAAGGCATTGAATGTTCGCCTTATATGTGTAATGTGATCCGCCCTGAGTCCCCTTCAGGGTGAGAAGGGCGGAATATAAATACTGTAAATAAAATAAATAAATAATAAATTATGTAGGTAACCTGGACCCAAACTATGTAGAAATTTAAAGGTCAAAACTCTTGTACTTTGCCTGGACACTAGTTGGCAACCAGTGGAGTGACTTTAGGACTAACATTGAGAGGGCTGCATGTTCTTCACCTTTGTTTTAGAAACATATTTCTTCAAGTGTACTGATTGGGATGAAAAAAAGAAAAAAGAAAAATGGTCAAAGTCAGCCTGATGTAATCATGGTTTGATACTCATTTTATACCAAGAATGGTTTTTCTGCACAAAAACAAAAAAGAGCCATTTCTGTGTAAAAGAAAATTTGCATAGAAAACAAGTTCCCTGCACATATTCTGCACAGATAGCAGCATTTTGGCTTGCAGAATTATATTTCTTTTTATAGAATATGTTTTCCAAACAGAAAATTCAATTTTATTTGCAAAAATGTACATTTTATGTTGGCCAAATAAGTACTGAATTTCAAATAGTTATTTTTTTTCTCACAGTGAGGAAAAAAAACCTGGTAAATGTATCAGTCTTGCCTATGAGAACAACATTTATAAAGATTTGCTTCCCTATAGGCTTGTTCCATAAGGCCTAAGAAAATAAATACAAAGTTTTTTGGGGGGAGGAAAATCAATAGATGTTTTGGTTGTAAGAAGCAAAGCTGAACTTTGACAGTTTCATCTATTTTCGTGTTATTTGAGACTGCCAACAAAATAATATCCCCAAGACCTTTAAAATCTTGAAAATAATATGGCAAGTATTGATCAGCAAAGGCAAACAGATTTAATCCAACTGTAATCCAGTGCATATAAGTAAAGTTCATTCATAGCTTTGCAAAAACCCTAGAGAGAGTAGTACATGGTGAAAATCTGAACATTTCCAAGTGGAATGTCTGGACTATGACAATGGAATGAGCACATCAGTGTAAAGTATGAAGCTGAGAAACAGCAAATAATACTGATTTTAGAAGTAAGATGATGTGTCTGGATACAATTTTTGGATACTTTTGCAATGCTAGCATATTTACATCATTGTTTTAAAAAATCTGTCTGCTTTATATCATTTTGAGCTCTTAGCTCTGAAACACAATGTTCTGGTTACTCTTTTTAACATATTTTTTTGCATCATGATGCTTGTTGACTTATGGATGGCCATAGCAATTGAATGAGGCAATCATATAGAACTGATACTATGCGTTCCACTCTAGGAAGGAATTAGACCACATTTTGGAGGAATGCTGAGAGTGTGTTTGGTTGCAGATTCATAATACATGAGAATCATTACAGGTAATAATTCAGTATTTGTCTATGTATCACAATAGACTGGACTACTGCATATGCTGTCAAACTTTTAGTATGAGGTTGCTTTTCTTTTACTCTTTCACAATGTTTGGAGAAGAAGGCTTATTTCGCCAACAATGTCTTACAATGAAATAATTTAGGGGCAGGATGGGGCTACTGTGCCTTATTCTCGTGAATTTTGAAAGACTAAAGTTGCCATAACTTGGAAATAACTTAAAGGTACACAACAAACCTTATCTCTGTCAACTGCCCAAACCTATCAAGTATACACATATGTAAGGAAAGCCAAATGAACTTAGTGGAACTTAAGATAAGAGATGTGTATAGGACTGTGTTATATATATTTATCAGTTCTCCTGTCCAGGATGTTGAAATATTCACTTGTGAAAATTCCCAATAGCCTGCATTGTTAAGAAATATAAATTAAGTGAAAGGTACAATATGATGTGCAAACTATAGTTCTCTACAGACTTAGTAGCAATTGACTGGGTTTTTTCACAGTCTCCTGGGACCTCTTCTCATAGGCTTGATTTCGGTGGTGATGGGTGGTTTTGTTTTCCAGTTCAGCCATGGAGCCCTATGGCTCCCATCACACTCCAGAAAAGTATTTCAGGGGCGGCTCTGTGGCGGAACTGAAAAAAACAAACAAACCCTGCAGCCACCAAAAAATGATGGACAACTGGAGGTTCTCTGTTTTTCCATAAGGAAAGATAGGTTGAGCCAGCTAAAACAGGCTTCCCCCCCACGTGATGGGGGTGGGGGTGGGGAGCTGGGACGGTGCAGGGCGTGGGGTGACAGGTCCGCACACCCCCTGGGTCAGTGCCATCAAAACACAATACTGGCCTATTCCGGCGGCGCGTGTGACAAGGTCCCTAATGAATGCTGTCTGCCTAACAGCGTAAATATATCTAACTACCTGTAATATGTTGCAGTTCATGTTTTTTTTCTTCTTCATTTTTTCTCTTTACTATCTTGCTACTCTGTTAGAGTTGTGTTTCATCTTTCTTCTAAGGAACTCAAAATAACATGCATGTTGTGCCACTTGATTACAGTCTTATTAAACTAAGTTCTAGTGAATGATCATCCAGTGAACTTGAGAGAACACACAGAACGTCTTCCAAAATCTAAACTATTTATTATGACAGCTCTTTAGGAAAGCTGAGACGGGAGGGATAAATAGATTGAAGAAAAAAAAATGTGCATATTTATTGAGAACTGAACCTATGCACTTATCCATCAAAATAATTCTGGCCCCTGAAGTGGACAAGTAAGGTCAAAACATTTATTCAAAACACAAATATAGAACTTTGATATCATTTTAACTGCCAAGGCTTCATACTTTGGAATCCTGGCATTTGCAGTATGTTACAACAGTAGAACTCTGGGAGGACCATAAAAACACGGAATAATCTATTCCAGTCTTGAACAACAGTAAAAAAGTTATCTCTAATCTTTAAATTGTGTCCCCCCCCTTTTTTTTCCTTATAATATGAGTCTATTGGATTGTATTTTAGCTTCTGGAATGACAGAAAACAATATTGCTCCATCTTCCACATAACATCTCTTCTGAGATGTTCAACATCTTTATTAATGACTTAGAAAAAGGTTTAGAGGGCATACTTATCAAGTTTGCAGATGACACCAAATTAGAAGGGATAGCTAATACTCCAGAGGGCAGGATCAGAATTCAAAATGACCTTAACAGATTAGAGAGCTGGGCCAAAAATAACAAACTGAATTTCAACAAGGACAAATGTAAGATACTACACTTAGGCAGAAAAAAATGAAATGTAAAGATACAGAATGGATGATGCCTGGCTCAACAACAGTACATGTGAAAAAGATCTTGGGGTCTTCATGGACAACAAGTTGAACATGATCCAACTGTGATGTAGCAGCTAAAAAGCCAATGGGATTTTGGGCTGCATCAAAAGGAGCATAGTGTCTAGATCAAGGGAAGTCATGGTGCCTTTGTATTCTGCTTGGGTTAGACTTCACCTGGAATATTGTGTCACCATGGTTTGAAAGAGATATTGACAAACTGGAAGATGTCCAGAGGAGGGCAACTAAAACGATCAAAAGTCTAAAGACCATGCCCTATGAGGAGCATCTTAAAGAGCTGAGTATATTTAGCCTGAAGAAGAGATGGTTGAGAGGAGACATGATAGCCATGTATAAATATGTGAAAGGATGTCATAAAGAAGAAGGAGCAGTTTTCTGCTGCCCTGGAAACTAGGACTTTGAGCAATGGGTTTAAATTACAGGAAAGGAGATTCCACCTGAACATTAGGAAGAACTTCCTGGCTTTAAGAACTGCTCAGCAGTGGAATTCTTTACCTCGGAGTGTGGTGAAAGCTCCTTCCTCGGAAATTTTAAAGCAGAGAGTGGATGGCCATCTGTCGGAGGAGCTTTAATTGTGCTTTGCCTGCATGGCAGGGGTTGGACTAGATGGTCCATGTGGTCTCTTCCAACTCTTCCAATTATTCTATGATATTTAAGACAACTGTCCTATCACCTCTCACTCTTCCCTTCTCCAGGCTAAACATACCCAGAATTCTTCCTCATAAGGCTTGGTTTCTAGTCCTTTGATCATCTTGACCACTCCTTCTCTGGACACATTCCAGCTTGACAATATCCTGTTTGAACTGTGTTGTCCAAAGCTTGTCACAGTATTTCTGATAAGGCCTGACCAAAGTGGAATAGTGACCACTATTTCCTATGACACTATTCTCCTGTTGACACAAGCTTGAATTACAGTAGCTTTTTTAGCTGCTACATCGGACTGTTGGCCCATGTCTAGTTTGTGGTCTAAGACCCCTAAATCCTTTTCATATGTACTGTCTTCAAATCACATATTGTCTACCCTGTATTTTTAAGACATGGCCATTTTGGTCTGGAATATACTATTATGATTATGTTTTTGAATTCTACTTCCATGGAGAGCATCAAATTCAGCCACATGGAGAGGAAAACCATCAGCCTGTTTAAGTTACTTGGTTCAAGTATAAACAGACACCATCCTATGTTTGTTCATCCCATTTTTCCTACCTAGATGTAGCATGTTTGGCTCTGTTGAAATTTATTTTGCTAGTTTGGCCAAACTTTTCAGTTTGGGTTATTTCCATCTATTTCAGTGTTATCTACAATTTTGATAAGCATGCCTGCTCAGGACAGAATCCTCAAGCACTTATTAAATACTTATCTTCAGGATCAAGAGCAACCATTGATGAGGATTCTCTGGGTTTAGTCAATCATTTACAAATCCACCTAATAATTTAGCCATGCATCACTATTTAGCTTGCAAGAATATCATGGTGGATCTAGTGAACAGCTTTACTGAAATCAAGGTATATATCCCTAGCACTCCTCTGAAGTAAGTATTATCAAAGAGAAGAGCTAAGATTAAGAACCTCATCAGATGTCCCTTTATAAAATGAAGGACAGCGGGGAAAATCATGGGCCAGCGTATGCAACTGTCACTGTTATTATATTTATTTATACCCTGCTTTATTTCCCCCAAGGGGACTCAAAGCAACTATATGTTCACTACTATTGGGAGTCCATGGTATCCCTTCCCATGATAATAAACTGATTTTTTTCCTGGATATTAAAGTTTCTCTCATAAAGAGAGCCAGAAACTATGACAATGAAGTGATAAATAATAGCTGCAAACAATTGTCAGTTATAGGAAATGAAGAACCATCAACAAGAGAGACTCAGCAGAAGAATTACTATCAACATTACTGCATGTAATATGAGTTTGCTAAGTATGTTTTAAGTGCTCCTGAGATCAATTTCTTAAAAATCTCAAAAGACTGCGATGGTATGTTTTAAAAATCTGATACATGACTGTACCGATGATTTATTATTTCATAATGAATTCCTACAGGTAATAAAATAACTTAATCTCCCAAGTTAGTGCTTCCACAGCTTCTTTTATTCATGGTTATTTGTTTCAGCTATTTATTGTGTCACTGTCCAATCACTTTCTCATGGCAGTTTACACGTGATGGAATTTTAAATTCCTTGCTTTTTCTGCACACAGCGTTCTGCTCATGAATGCAAAATTATGCACATCAGATGTATAACGAAGCTCAGGAATAGCTTTACAAAATATGATTCCTTGAGCAGAGAGGGCATAGGGAACTTGGTTAGGGATTCCCAGTTTCCAAATAGTACTGGTATAACTTCATTCGGATCACCTAGAGGATCTTTTCATCAGCCAACCCTAGATTGTGGAAGGACCTGCTGGAAGAGCTCCAACAGCTAAATGAGCTGTCATAGCTTAATGCACAAATAAAGACCCATCTCTTCTGGCAGACCTACCCAGTCAATTTTAAACTGTAAATTTTAAATTTATGTTCTATTGTATTTTAATCTTTGTACCATGCATTTTAATATATCTATTTTATAGAACAAGCAGTCCCTGAGTTACAAACATCTGATTTACAAATTATTCATAGTTAAGACCGGGTAAGAAACAATAGGAAATGAGAGAAATCTATCCCTAGGAAAGGAAATTTCATTCCTGAAAGAGTTATCATGGTGAAAAAGGTGTATCCACTGAAGATTTATCGCCAATCCTTGTTTCCACAGCAAGAATCTTTTTCAAAATTCATTGATCACAGGGGCAGAAAGTGAGATGAAATCTTCTGAACAGGGGCACAGACAGCAAAACAAGTATCACAGGAGTGTTAACCCTTCCCTATGCTATCCAAAGCTAGTGCTTGCTCTCTCTCTCTCTCTCTCTCTCTCTCTCTCTCTCTCTCTCTCTCTCTATATATATATATATATATATATACACACACACACACACACATATACACATACATACATACATACATACATATACACATACATACATGCACACGGTTGGAGTTACTCTAAAAAGTGTAACTGTTCTGACTTACATCCAAATTCAACTTAAGAACAAACCTATAGAACCTATCTTGTTCATAACTTTGGAACTGCCTGTAATGTTAATATATGTATCGTATTGTATATATTTTATGGTGATGTGTTTTTATTGTGTTGTGCCCTGTCTTGAGCCATGAGGAAAGGTGAGTAAAAAATGAACTATTATTATTATTATTATTATTATTATTATTATTATTATGATTATTATTATTATTATTATCATCATCATCATCATCATCATCATCATCATCATCATCATCATCATTTAATGGAAAAAATCAGTAGCAGAAACCCATCATGTTAGCATTATCCAGAACAGTGGTTCTCAACCTGTGGGTCCCCAGATGTTTTGGCCTACAACTTCTAGAAATCCCAGCCAGTTTACCAGATATTAGGATTTCTGGGAGCTGAAAGCCAAAACATCTGGGGAACCACAGGTTGAGAACCATTGACCTAGAAGATCTCAAATGAAGATTGTTTCTCAAACGAAACAATCATTGCCCATATCATCATACAAACATATCTATTGTGCTAGAGCCAGGCCCATAGCCAGGATTTTGATTCGGGGGGGCTGGGATTTTGGCTCGCTGGGGGGAGGGGGTTGGATTTTGATCTCGGGGGGGGGGGCTGAGTCTGAGTGTGGGAGGGTCTACCCCAGCAAACCTTTTGTATCGTTATCCCAATACTTCCATGCATATGGGATATATTGAGCATGGTGATCAGATCATGATATGAATAAACATTACAGTTTAAATAATAAATGTAAAGCTGTGATGTCCCATGGACCCTTGGGCCGTGAACTTGACTCCATTGTGGACCACAGTGATGAGGAAACAAGTTTTGTGCCGATTCAGCAAGACTCTGCCCCGTTCCAGATGTTCCCTATTGACAATTCTAGTTCAACACTCATTAAAAAGGCCCTTGAAACGGAGTCTTCTCTTCCCAGTTCCCCTCCCTTTGATAGAAGGATGTTTGTGGAAACTAACAGGCAGGAGAAAGCTGGCAGGAGATGAAGCGCGCGATTAGCAGCAAGGGAATCTGCTGATTAACCTATTTTCCCCTGAGAATTCTAAGGGAGGATTGCATCTGGTCAAGATGTTGTTCTTGAGACACCTGTTCTGAGGGAAGATTCGAAGTTCTTTAAAAGTTCTGTGTGCTGGCTAGCCAGCGCGGAATCAACGTGAAAGTTGAAGGGATAACTTCGTTCCCAGCCAAGTGTGGACCGCGTCGGAGTCCACTACCTTCCAGCCTAGCCGTGCCTTGTCCAGCTGTGTTCCTTGCCTTGCCTTGCCATGATTCCAGCCTTGCCTTGTTGTGTTGTGTATGCAGTCTTGTCTACAATTCCTTGCCTCGGACTTGTTTTGAACTCTAGTGAAGACTTGGACTTTTCCCCACTCAAACTAATTGGAAGTTTGAGTGCGTTTCGGTTTCTTGGATTACAAACTTTGAACTTTAATATCAGACATTGGACACTATATTATTGGACTATATTTGACCTTTCCCAAAAGGTCTATTGCTGAACTATATCTTCTGCTTGTTTTTTCTTCATTTATTCATTTCCTTAATAAAGATATTAGATTGTTTATTGGCTTCGGTGTATTGGTTTCCAGTGCTCTTGCAGCCAGGGGTGTCACAAAAGCCTTCTTGCGGACCACCCTGAGAATTTCGGGGGGGGGGTTCAAGCCCCTCAAGCCCCCCCCCCCCCCCCCAGCTACATGCCTGGCTAGAGCTATTGGTATATTTCAGCCTAAGCATTTGTGTCTTGCTGAGAATATACAATCCATTGCTTCTAAGTGATAAAAAGTTATTTATGCCAGTGGTTGAATGGCATAACTGTTTAACTTGAAACAATGCTGCAATGTCCTGTTGTGAATAAATGTGTACATACTCCTTCAATCACAATAGGCTATTGCAGCATTGTTTCAAGTTAATGAAGAAATATAATGAAGTAATCTGATCTAAATAAAGCCATTTTAAAAACATGGATAAGTTTAGTGTCATATAGTTTTCTCACTATAATATGATGTGCAACGGTGCACACAGAGTCATAGATAAAAGCAAATAAAACAAGACATCAAGTTGCACTCTCTAAGAGTGCAGAGGTCAACATTGTCACATCAAACAGAGAGATTAACATTTAGAGAAAGATCGTGATTAGTGTCTGACAGGACAGGCCTCAATATGGTGTATCCTCTAAATCCTAGCCCTGCTGACTAGATCATTTAACATGTATCATAGGAGGAAGGGAAAATACATTGCAACCAATATCTGAATGGACTATATTCTTAGAGGACATCCATGGAATATTATTACTTTGAATGATTACTACTTCCCATGAATAAACTATACAAGAACAACTTGGCCACAGAGAATATATTAGATCCCTCAGCAAACATGAATTTGGGAAGAACTTATTTCAAAATAGATTTATTCTGTGAAAGAAGAAGGCTGAAGTAAGAGATGATATGAACCTTCCTTCCCTTTACCCAAAGGAACTGCAGTTGTATCTTAAATCCTGAGGAAAGCAACAGTGAAAATAAAGATATGGTAGCCAAATATTTAATATTTATCACTGACAGGAAAGCATCTGCTTTAAAAAAACACTTTTGGAAGAAAAGGCTATATTTTTGATTGTATTTTCTTCCACCAAAGTTTCTTTCCAAACCACTCCCTCCCAGTATCCATATGTTCCTCTCCTGTCCTGTTAAATCTCATCCTGGATTATCTGTTGTCTGAAATCTCTCTCATTTGAACCCTTCTACTTTTCTTTCTGACTATTCAGAAACTAATTTAAATGTAAATCAAAACACTTCTCAGAATTCAAAATACTCACTATTCCTTCATTCTTCATGGTATTTTAAGGCATTCTTTTCATCTCAGTGAGTTTAGACTCTGTTATAAACAGATAATATGATAGCATCATTAACATTTTAATACCATTTTTATTATTATTTTTACTAGCTTACATACAGCTTCATACTGGGCTTTATGGGTTGTGAAAGCTGGGCACAGACCTCTAAACACAATGTGCTCAAAATCCGTGTCCAGCAAAGCATAACTGAACTCCTAATCATTTTGAGGGAGTCATAACTTGAAGGAGCGATGCCTTCAAACCAACTCCGTTAACCGGAAACTCATTCCTTGTTTATTCAATGGGGCAAAGAAATACAAAATATGCTGTATCGTTCAAAGGGACTTATTGTATTAAATTGTTTATGAGTTATTCAACATTGATATTACTAGACTGCCAAATGGATGGATGGGTGCCAAATAGCCTATAACAGAGCTTGGAAAAGTTGCCTTTTTATGGAGCACAGCTCCCCAAATTCTCAAGGGAGCAGATGCATTGGCATCCTGGCTGGGATATTTTGGGAGTTTTGAAGTCCGTAAAAGTAACAAAGGGCAACTTTCATGGGCCCAAATTCCCCCTCCCCCCAAAAAAACTGGATGCTGCAGCCTACTCAATTTCCTACAGGCATAGTGCCAAAAACTGGGTATTTCTTGTTTTTCAGGCAAATACACCTTGCATTCATGGTGACTAGTATTTTAGGGTGACCTCTGGGAGAATGACTGCATTTCATTAATTCTAATATGTATTTGATTGTAAGATGCTCACTAACTTCAGTACAACCAACAGGAAAAAAAACTATATATATATATATATATATATATATATATATATATATATCTCCAAAAAGCACCTGCGATTCTAAAACATATCCCATTTTTAAAGATGGTTATATAGTGAAAAAGTGCATCTTCAAATTGAAAAAATACAGTATTAGCCTTGGAAGCAAGAAAAACATAAGATGTATGCTTTTTATGTGAGGAAAAACGACAATATTTCTTTTCTTGCAACATTTGGCGGTGAGGTGACCTGTGGGAACACAGAAATGGTCATGGAGCTGCATGTGACCTCATTTATTCTCAGATATGTTTGTATACACATATGTTTGTATGAGGAACTGCATTTCCTCATTTTCCTCTTCCTCCCCTTCCCTTGCTTTTGCTATGGATATAACGTACAATCTTTTTTTTCCAGACTGCCTCCATTGGGCATGTTTCCTTAATCCACCATGCAAAGAGTATATAATTATGATCCATTTATTTGATCAGGTTCCCTCAGCATCATTTAGGTTGAAATGAGACCTCTTGCAATTGTTGTTATGTGCTTTCAAGTCATTCCTGACTTATGGTGAGCCTGAGGCAAACCTATCACACTGTTTTCTTGGTCAAAGTCCACTTTACCAAAAGTCAGAATTGTTATCTTCCATTGTATATACATAAAAAGCTATGAACACAAAATAGTTATGGAATGCAAGAGATACAGTCTGAGATTTCTGTGCAAAATGAGTAAATCCAGCAGTTCTGGAACAGGGGTTTAGAGTGTATGGATGCATTCAGCTATTAGATCTCTAAGGAACACATTTTTGAAGGCAGGGGAGATAGAAAATGAATTTGTACTTCTGCTGTGTAAATGCAAATAACTATGCCCACTGAGTAAAAACACCAATGAAAATTCTCCTTCATCCTGTCTGACTCTGCACAGTGAGAGGATGTATTTAAGGAAAAATGGGGGGGGGGGGGTCAGCTTTCCCTAGCCAAGCAGTGCTATCTTTTTCTGAATTCAGACCATGAATAGCAACATGAGATTTAGCTGTTTTGACTCTGTAGCCAGAATTCTGTTTGGCTCTATGATGATGTAAATGCCCTTACATGAACAGTTCTATTTTTCTCAGAGATGGTGAGAGGGAGTCCTATACCACTAGCATAAACTTTTGCAAATGAACTCATGCTTTCCAGGAGGTCCCATAACTGCAGGGCTTTATGGTGGGCAGGGAATTGGATCAAGAGGGTATGACGGTGCTAGCAGATGTTCACTTGATTGGGCAACGATGCTATCCAGTAATTCAAACCTAGTTGCACTGGTATAATTTTAGGAACACACTGAAAGGCAACATATCTGTAGAAGTGAATATATTTTGCATATTTTTCTGGATGTTGCTTTAACGTAAGCTCTATTTCTCAGGTCTTATTCAAGCATACCTTCCAACTATCCTGATTTGGCAGGAATAATCCTAGTTAATCCTCTGCTATTCTATTTTTAACTATCTTTTAAAACAACCAAGGTTTTTTCCTCTTCTTCTCACTTTCCCCTTTTGTCCTCAGTTTAGTTTAATTGAAGCAACCCTAATTCAAAA
The DNA here is from genome assembly GCF_035594765.1 of Anolis carolinensis. Lineage (NCBI taxonomy): Eukaryota > Metazoa > Chordata > Lepidosauria > Squamata > Anolidae > Anolis > Anolis carolinensis. The sequence continues at coordinate 246,686,484 of NC_085842.1, forward strand.
TAGTTTGCCCAAGCCTTGTCTACACTTGCAAAAAAAGAAAAAGAAAAAAAGAATCCAAACAAACCCCAAAACCTATGAATCGAAGGCTGCCAAAGCTACTTTTGGTGACTATTCTGTTGTTATTGTTTAAACCAGATTCACACTCCTTTGGACAAAGTTTGGGATACTCCAGAGTTTGTTGGAAACTCCTGAGTATGATGCAGCTTTGGGGTGGTCTAGACTGCTAAAATGGGTCTGATTTGGCCCAATCTACAGTTCAGATTGGACATCATCACCAATCTACTAATGTTGTCTGAACTAATCAGCTCAAGAAAAGGGGTTGGAATGTAATCATGTCACTACCACTGCTGGTCCTTGTGGGCAAACTCTTGGTCATTGTGGGTGCATCTCTCCTCCTCCTTCCTGATCATGTTGGCTGCACATCTTCTCATGTCAGAATGGGGTGCCCACACAACTAGGAAGAAGGAGGATAATTGCCTCCTTCATGCTGTTTTAGGGGCTGTCAGGACCCTGGCTGCAGAGCACCAATAACCTTACACAGAGGCCAGTCTCTATCTAATATCTTTATTTAAGAAATATATAAAATCAATAAAAACAAGTGAAGAATATAGTTCAGAAGCAGACCTTTCAGATGAGGTCAAATATAGTCCAGAAATGTATTGTCCAATATAAGATATTAGAGTTCAAAGTTTTAATCCACTTGACCGAAACACACACTTTGCCAAGCAATAGTGTGGGGAAATAACAGAGTCTTTAAAGTCCAATGAAGCTTGACAACAAGGCTGGAAATAAACTTGATTCTTGGCTAGATCCGTGACTGAAGACGAGGCAAACATGAAGCATGAAACAGAGTCCGTGGTAAAACCGTGAGACAGGGCAAGGCTTGAAGCTTGATCCGGGAAGCAAGGAACTGGGATTACGAAGTCCACACACGATCTCTCTCCTCAAGCTGATCAATTGACTCCGCAAAGAATCCCTCACGCCAAACACCTATATTGGGTCTCGTTTTCCCGCCAACAGAACTCTTTCCCTAGAGAACGAGAAGCGAAACCCAACTCTGTCCAGATGCATGACTCCTTAGAATTTCCCAAGGGAAGCAGACCTAATCAGCCATTTGTTTGGCAGCGATTCTCAGGCTTCTCTGATTAGCCTCCCTGACTCCCCTATCTTTAGAATAATTTTCCCTCCTGGAAAACGGGGGGAGTTCTGCCCAAGGCCTGTTTGGCTGAATTCTTGAGGGCAAACATCAACATCCTGCAGGTGAAGAGACTCCGGCTCTTGCTGAACCGGCGAAAACCCCATGTTTTCCTCTTCGTCTGCCACAATAGTACTAGGAACAGGACTACAAGGCCCATGAGTCATCACAGGGGCTGACATGATGCCCCGTTCTAGTGTCAGCAGGGGCACCTGTGATGGCAAGGAGCTCATGTGGTGTCATAGCCAGCAGCTCCCAGCAGTTTGCCTGGCCTGGCTCAGCTACTGAAGCAAACACTTTCCAGCATTTGGAGCAAACTAGTGAAGGGTTAACCATACCTGCTCTTCTAGAATGGGGAAGGTATCAGAGATCTCAGAAATTAGCTGTGAAAGGATGATGAAACAAGCATAAGCTAAGACCTTAATAAAAAGAGCCCTCTAAGTACGTCATCAAATGGCTGGCAGCAGGAGGTGGTGCTCTGCTTTGCTGCAAGGCGTGCAGAATCTGGCCCCATGCCTCACATCACCAGGATCCATGGGAGGGCGATCACATGGGGAGAAGCATGAGAGCACGTGATGCAAGCGTGGTGCGAGTAGCTTTCCCCCATAGAGTTAATGCCAACACAGGAAACTGGCACAATGTTGTCTGATGGTAGCTGGCCAGCACCATGGCTGCTGATTTTATCCCCATATATTGAGGTCGTATGTAGTGGCTTTGTGTGGTAGTCAACATTGCATTCTTGTTCTGGAACCTGGCTCTGCTACCCCTCAGTTTATTTCCAAGAGCTCCTGGCATTTGACTTCTGGATTCTGACAAATGTTATTTCCAACTTCTGGACTCTGACCTTGGTTTTGTTGTTACTCTTGTTTTTAATCCTGACTCCTTTGTTCTTCTGGTTACCATCATTTCTGACTCTGGACTATGATCTTGGCTATCACCATTGTTTCCTATCTTGAACCCTGACTCTGCTCCTTTTTGGACTACCAGCATTTCTGACCCTGAACTGATCATCATCATCATCATCATCATCATCATCATCATCATCATCATCATTTAATTACTTATTAATCGCCCTCCATCAAGATGCTCTAGGCGATTTACAAGATAAAATTGTAAAGGGTAAAAATACATACATACATCTTGGCTTTCATTTTGTTTTTTACTTGCCTCTGTTACTTCATCAGCTTGATTTCCAGAGATTGGATTTTGTAACTCAGCACTGGCTCACACCTATCTGTTTGTGGCTTGCACTTCTGTTATTCTATCTTGACTCCTGAAGTTGTTCTTCTCTCATATCAGACTCTTGACGTCAGCTGATTCCCCTGGTGTTTGTTGAAACCTAATAACATGGCTGATGTTCATGACACATGGGGCTTCTGTGACTAGCTAGGGGCAGTGGTAGCAACATGTAAGAAATAAGATGGATTCCACTCCCAGGTTATGTGAACATTGGCCCTGGATTCTGCACAATCTACAGATTCAGAGCCGCTCCATGTAGATAAGCCCTCATGCAAAAATAAACTGTTACAGTGTCTCCTAGCTTGTTTTCCCCCATTTATAATATCCGCCATCTTGGCAACACTCTGCTGTTGCTTGGCCACAGGTGTTTTAGTTTTCATCTCTGAAATGTTGGAATGGATGCCCAATACATTTTGATAGTTGCTGCCAAAAATCCAAATAGCAGCCCCTGACACCTGATGCTGTGAAAGATTAAGATTAAGATCAATAACCAAGTTCTTGCTTTTTTTAAATGTCCTTTAATTTGCTACTGAAGGAGAGTCAATTGCTCTGCTTTATGATATGACTGGGCCCACCACAGATTTGCATTAAATGCCTGTGAAGATGAATATCACAAATGATTTCCTGGCAGTTTTTGATAGATTTCTGCATCTAGCCTAACAAGCTTTCACTCAGTAGGAACATTTCTGCTTTCTAATCTCTATGTAACCCACTGCCAAGCACAACATGATAGCCCTGTCTTCCTTTACAGTCTGCATATTCACTATGATAGCTGGTTAATTGCTATTGAAATCATTTTGACGCATCTTTAATCTGAAAATATCGTGCCAGTTTTTGTGCAGGTTAAGAAAATGCCAGCCAATTCTAAAAAGGCAATTCAATTGATTGGCTTAGATAACAAAGCATTTTTGGTGGGCCACTACAGGTGACATTTTGAGAAATGCATTTTCTTCAAATACTGTACGCAAGTCACTTATTTTGGAGAAATAAATGATATTGGTTGGAGACATCTGCAATTCACACAGAACACATTTCACCGCAGGCAGGGCCAATTAAAATACATAGCTTTAACCTGTAATTTAATAAGTTGATTGATTAATTATACTAATTAATTGAATAAGGTTTGAACTATTCTCATCCCAGTAAAATAAAGATAAAGATAGCCTTATTTTCTTCCAACAAATTGTCATTTGTTTTGGTTGCTCGCAGTCATTTTAGGTTGCAAATGAATCAGCCCCCAATGTCGTAGTGGGTTAAAGCCTTGTGACTTGAAGGTTGGGTTGCTGAACTGAAGGCTGCCAGGTTCGAATCCCACCCGGGGAAAGCGCAGATGAGCTCCCTCTATCAGCTCTAGCTCCATGCGGGGACATGAGAGAAGCCTCCCACAAGGATGGTAAAACATCAAAACATCCGGGCGTTCCCTGGGCAACGTCCTTGCAGACGGCCAATTCTCTCACACCAGAAGCGACTCAGGTTGCTCCTGACACGAAAAAAAAGCCCCAGTAATAATTCTTCTTTTACACATCTGAAGCATTCTACATAACTAGATGCTACTGAGGTAAATGAGGACCACATGAGACAGCCTATCCTGACATTTTTTGCATGTGGCATACAAATATGTGTGCACAAACCCTCTTCCATGACCCAGCCATAATGGAACAGCAGGAAGCTTCTCTTCTGTCAACCAGCACATTTAAAAAAAACAATGCTGGTAAGGTTTAAAGATCATAATAGTTCAACAGCAAGGACAATAGGTTACATTTGCCTGCTGTGATGTATGTTTACCACATGAGGTAAAGGCAGGGTGTCAGAAAACCCATCATTTTTCAGAATGTGCTACCCTGCTGTTGGTGAGCATGATCAACATATCTAAGGATGCTCAAGAGTAATGGTTGTATTTTAAGAGACAGCTGCAACCTGTCTCTGATAATCTTGTTTTTAAAAAGGAAAAGGTATGGCAACCTCCCCCACTCCCCAATCCAAAACTCAAGGTGATTTACAACTTTTAAACCAAATATAGATAAAACACAAAAAGCTGTGATGCAGGAAGACATTGATTGCCTTCTTTATAGCACCCAGTACTTGTGCTACCAAACAGATATGATGCCCTAAAGGCCTCATGCTAGGACCAGCTCGGTAAAGAATTGAAAGTTGTGATAAATGGATTCATTTCTCTTCTTTTTGTAACTAGTGCTATTTATGATAAGGCTTCATGACCACAAGTACAAGAAATATTAATATGCAGATTGGACATCCCTTATTTGAATTCCAAAATACTCCGAAGCTGTCCACATGGGTGATGGAGATAGTAACACTTCTGCTTTCTGATGGCTTGGTGTGATACTGAAAATGTTGTGTGTGAAATTGCCTTCAGGCTACATAAGGTGTACATAAAACATACATTACTTTCATGTTTAGACTTGGATTCCATCTCCAAGATGTATTGTATATGCAAATACAGGGATTCTGAAATCCAAAAAATTTGAAATCCAAAACACTTCTGGTCCGAAGCATTTTGGATATTCAACCTATATTATGATAGGATAGCCTTCTTACCACAATGTTTAAAAATGATGTTTGAGGCTATATTTCAGTATGAGTTGATAATGCTATCTGCCCAACTTGTATTCAAAGTTAACAGTTTGTATTTCAGGTTTCCAATTTTAATAACAGAGTGGATGCAATGGCAATGAGATTTTAGGAGCTATAGAGCATGCAGCTGGCACATGTTCAAATGAATATATAGAGGTAGGAAAATCTCAAAATAACATTTTAATTTTTATTTGAGAAAGTGCTTTAAATAAGCATGTTGATGATCAGCAACTTGGGAAGATCAAAAGTCAGGTAAGTGTATGCATAGGAGTTCTTTTGTCCCTTCTATATAAAAGGAAAATAATCTTGGGATGATCTGGAAAGTGTTTGAGAGAAGGAAGTCAAAAACCACAGTTGGGTTGATTCCCCTCCTCTCCCTCTGAAGATAGAGGCCTGGTATTAGTTTTTCCTCTTGTTATTTTTTTCATTGGAAGAAGTGTCTCCTTTAGACAAATACGTAGGAACCAGAGATAGAGAAACAGATTGTATGGAATATGTTCAAATATCCTTTCACGACTCAGATTCTTTTATTTCTTTCTTTATTTTACTTTTTTGGCTGCGATTGAACAGGAATTGACCGTAAAATGACCAATTTGTATCAGAAAGAAATTATGCCAAATTGTTAATAACAATAAATGAGAGGCAAATATTACATTTCCATGGATGCCAATGAAACTACTTCCTGCACTCCCCAGGCACATCAGAACTAGCTGGTAATGTTGGTTAAATATATTAAATTTGTCAAATGCATTCTGTATGTGTGCATTTCATTTTTACTGCTGAAGTTTAGTAATGTACATTTCTCCCTGTTGAAATTCATTTTGTTAGTTTTGGCCCTGCTCTCTAATCTGTTCAGTAATGAATGAATTTTATTGTTATGGTCACAGACCAAGAGTGCAATTTGTTTAGGTTATTTTAAATTCCGGTCCTGTTTTCTGGAGTATTAGCCACCCCTACCAACTTAGTGTCATCTGCAAACTTGAAAAACAGACCTCACAACCTCTGAGGATGCCTGCCATAGATTCAGGAGAAATGTCAAGAGAGAATGCTTCTGGAACATGGTCACACATCCCGAAAAACTCACAGCATCTCATGCCCTCTAAACTTTCATCCAAGTCACTGATAAAGATGTTGAACAGAACTTTGGCCAGGACTGAACCCTGTGGCATTCCACTAGTCACTTCTTTCCAGGGTGAAGAGGAACCATTGGTAAGCACCCTTTGGGTTTGGCCAGGCAACCATTTCCCAACCCACCTAACAGTAGCATTGTCTAGCTCAAATTTTATTAGTTTATTTGTAATAGTAATAATAGTAATAATAGTAATAAATTTTATTGATTAGCCCTTAGGCTGTATCACAATACCAAACCAAACAACAAGGCTTGATAGGACTTGATTACACTCTATATAGAAAGTTAGACTAAGACACTTAAAACAATACAGTAAATAAATATGATAAAACTGAATATATACATCATATTTCCTTATAACCCTACAATTTACCCCAATCAGCCCCACATTAGTTTATTAGTTTCTTTGCAAAAATATCATGGGGGATCTTCTCAAAAGCTTTGCTGAAATTGAGATATGCTATATCCACAACATTCCCTTCATCTACTAAGCTTGTAACTCTGTCAAAAAAGAGATAAGGTCCATCTATTTAAGATAGGTTCTCTGTGTAGTAGTCAGGCAGATGTTTCTGGGAAATGTGACATGAAAGCCTAATGATCCCTTTTATTGTTTGCCACCCAGCATTTGGTATTCAGAGGCATAATGTTTCTGAACATGAGACAGCATGACTTGCCTTCATTGACAGTCTTATACCAAATGCTAAACCAGTGGTTCCTAAACTTATTTGGCCTGCCGCCCCTTTTCAAGAAAAAATATGACTCAGCGCCCCCTGGAAGGGGTGTGTGGCTTAGAGGGGTGGGCTCCTGCTCAAGAGGGTGGGGATGAGCCTCTCCCCTTGTCCAGGATGCAGGGCTGCAAGGGAAGGTGGGCGGGGCCACAAATGGGCAACCAGGACTGGGATGGGTGGAGTTACAAGCTCTGAGAAAGGGTTGAGCTTCTATCCCTGTCCTGAGGCGCCTGCCAGGACACCAGAGGCGGGGCTAGAGGAGGGGGCAGGGCCTCTTCCCAAGTTCCTGACAGGGCTGAACCTCTATACCCTGCCCCCATGTTCTAACAAGTGCCTTAGGGGAGGTATACAGAGGCTCAGCCCTGTCTCGCGCTCTTGAGAAGAGGCCCCACCCCCACCCCTAGCCCCGCCCTTTAGTCCTAAAAGGCATCTCAGGAAAGGTATAGAGGCTCAGCCCTGTCTCAGGCTCTTGGAAGGAGGCCCCGCCCCCTTCCCTAGCTCTACCCTCTGTCCCAACAAGTGCCTCAGGAGAGGTATAGATTCTCAGCCCTGTCTCAGGCTCTTTGGAAGAAGCCACACCCACTCCTCTAGCTCCGCACCCTATGTCCTAACAGGCGCCTCAGGTGCTCAGCCCTGTCTCCAGCACTTGGGAAGAGGCCCTGCCCCTCTTCTGGCCCTGCCCCCATGTCCTAATAGGTGCCATCACCGCCCCCCTGGATCGCTCCAACGCCCACTGGGGGGGGCGGTAGCGCCCACTTTGGGAATCACTGTGCTAAATTAATCTCCTTTGAAGCCATCTAAGATGTCTCATCCTTTTGCAGAGCCATCTTAGTGGCTGCCCTTTATTTCTTTCTACTTCACTGGACCCCACTGACACTGCTGTAATATTGATATCTTGTCAAGCTTTGTAAAACTATAAGGATCATCAGCCTTAAACTGAGCAACCTGAAAACCAAGCAATAAAATACTTTTGTTGCTAGCACATTTTCTTTATAAAAAATTAAACAACAAAAGCTATGATCAAATAAATGTTTCCCATCTTTCATGAACATCAGTGGTTGAATTATGGGGTGTTATTGTGAAGTACTGTGAGGGTATGTAAGGGTATGTAACTCCCTGCCCAGGGAAGCCAGAATGGCCCCCACCTTGCTGTCCTTCCGGTAGCAGGTTAAAACCTGTCTATTTAGGCAGATTTTTAAAGATGAAGGTTTTAAAGATCAATTCAGGGGGTGTTGTGGTTTTTAACTTTGAATTTATTTTAATAATTTTAACTGGGAATTTTTAATACTGTTTTTATTTAATCCTGTTTGTATAATGTTTAATGTTTGTATATTTTTATATTTTAAATGGTTATGCTGATGCTTTTATGTTAAGTCGCTTTGAGTCCCCTTTGGGGGAGATAAAGCAGGGTATAAATAAATATAATAAATAAATAAATACCCTTAATGCTGCCTGACAGCATTAGCCAAAGTTCAAAAAACAAAACAAAAAAAAAACATTTTCATCAGATTGAGATATTCTAGTTGGCACAGACACTCAGAGCTTTAACTTTCTTTAGTCCTTGATCCTTGTATATTATGATCACCATAACTGTTTTAAAAATTAATTTCTTAGTCTTCATCTTGTAACAAATCTATCCAATGGAAAACAATGTCCATTGATCCCCATGGCTAGAACAGCGAGTTTTAAAAAGTACCAGACATCTTTGTGAGACCTTGACAGTAGGATTGCCAGCATAAGCAATGAGCGCCATGTAAAAATATTCAAGCATTATTTATTTATTTATTTTTAAATTATATTTTTATTTTTAAAATTGTAAAACACCAACAATATGCATTACAAACATATGCACCTACACATTCATAGACAACCCACCACCCACAATACAATTACCACTCCCAGTGAGTCCCACCACCTTGACTCCCGACACTGAACAACATAGAGTTTATACATACTTTTGTTTAACCCTCTGTGCTTCTGGATCAATAAATTCCCCTTGTTTTTATCACTTAGATTCCCCCGCCAGACAGGCTAAGGCCAGCTTCCAATTTCTTTCAAAAACTTCATGACTTTCATGTTTCAGATTGCTAGAAATCATAGAATCATAGAATCATAGAATAGTAGAGTTGGAAGAGACATCATGGGCCATCCAATCCAACCCCCTGCCAAGAAGCAGGAAATCGCATTCAAAGCACCCCCGACAGATGGCCATCCAGCCTCTGCTTAAAAGCCTCCAAAGAAGGAGCCTCCACCACAGCCCTGGGGAGAGAGTTCCACTGTCGAACAGCCCTTACAGTGAGGAAGTTCTTCCTGATGTTCAGGTGGAATCTCCTTTCCTGTAGTTTGAAGCCATTGTTCCGTGTCCTAGTCTGCAGGGCAGCAGAAAACAAGCTTGCTCCCTCCTCCCTATGACTTCCCTTCACGTATTTGTACATGGCTATCATGTCTCCTCTCAGCCTTCTCTTCTGCAGGCTAAACATGCCAAGCTCTTTAAGCCGCTGCTCATAGGGTTTGTTCTCCAGACCCTTAATCATTTTAGTCGCCCTCCTCTGGACGCTTTCCAGCTTGTCAACATCTCCCTTCAACTGTGGTGCCCAGAATTGGACACAGTATTCCAGGTGTGGTCTGACCAAGGCAGAATAGAGGGGGAGCATGACTTCCCTGGATCTAGACGCTATACCCCTATTTATGCAGGCTAGAATCCCGTTGGCTTTTTTAGCTGCTGCATCACATTGCTGGCTCATGTTTAACTTGTTGTCCACGAGGACTCCAAGGTCTTTTTTGCACACACTGCTGTCAAGCCAGGCGTCCCCCATTCTGTATCTTTGATTTCCATTTTTTCTGCTGAAATGAAGTATCTTGCATTTGTCCCTGTTGAACTTCATTTTGTTAGTTTCGGCCCATCTCTCTAGTCTGTCAAGATCGTTTTGAATTTTGCTCCTTTCTTCTGGGGTGTTAGCTATCCCTCCCAGTTTGGTGTCATCTGCAAACTTGATGATCGTGCCTTCTAACCCTTTGTCTAAGTCGTTAATAAAGATGTTGAACAGAACCGGGCCCAGGACGGAGCCTTGCGGCACTCCACTTGTCACTTCTTTCCATGATGAAGACGATGCATTGGTGAGCACCCTTTGGGTTCATTCGCTTATCCAATTACAGATCCACCTAACCGTAGTTTTGTCTAGCCCACATTTTACTAGTTTATTTGCCAGAAGGTTGTGGGGGACTTTGTCGAAGGCCTTACTGAAATCCAGGTAAGCTCCATCCTCAGCATTCCCTGTACCGACCCAACTCGTAACTCTATCGAAAAAAGAGATCAGATTAGTCTGGCATGACTTATTTTTGGTAAATCCGTGTTGACTATTAGCAATGACCGCATTTGCTTCTAAGTGTTCGCATACCACTTCCTTAATGATCTTTTCCAGAATCTTGCCTGGTATCGATGTGAGGCTGACCGGACGGTAATTGTTTGGGTCGTTCTTTTTTCCCTTCTTGAAGATAGGGACCACATTCGCCCTCCTCCAATCTGCTGGGACTTCTCCTGTTCTCCAAGAACTCTTGAAGATAATTGCCAGTGGTTCTGAAATTACTTCCGCTAATTCCTTCAATACTCTTGGATGTAGCTGATCTGGCCCTGGGGACTTGAATTCATTTAGAGCGGCCAGGTGTTCCTGGACAACTTGTTTCCCTATTTGGGGTTGGATTTCCGCCAATCCTTCGTCCATTCCATGTTGCTGAGGTTGAAGATGGCTTTCTTTTTGTGAGAAGACCGAGGCAAAGAAGGCATTGAGCAGTTCTGCCTTTTCCCTGTCCCCTGTCGCCATCACCCCATCTTCTCCTTGCAGAGGCCCTATCGCCTCCTTTTTCTTCCTTTTTCTACCAACGTAAGCAAAAAAGCCTTTTTTGTTGTTTTTTATGTCCCTGGCAAGCCTGAGCTCATTTTGCGCTTTAGCCTTGCGAACCTTTTCCCTACAAGTGTTGGCTATACGTTTGAATTCCTCTTTGGTGATTTCTCCCCTTTTCCACTTCTTGTGCATGTCACTTTTGAGCTTTAGCTCAGTTAGAAGTTCTTTGGACATCCATTCTGGCTTCTTTGCACTTGTCTTATTTTTCTTCTTTGTTGGCACTGTTTGCATTTGCGCCTTGAGTATTTCTCTTTTGAAAATCTCCCATCCATCCTTAACTCCCTTGTTTTTAATATTGGCGTCCATGGAATGCCTCTCAGGAATTCCTTCATTTTTTGGAAGTCAGCTCTCTTAAAGTCCAGAATGCGTGTTTGTCTTGTCTTAGTTTCAGCATTCCTTTGTATTGCAAACTGCAAGAGCACATGGTCACTTGCCCCTAAGGATCCGACGACTTCAACTGTATTGATCAGGTCTTCCACATTTGTTAAAATTAGATCAAGAGTTGCTGATCCTCTTGTTGCCTCTTCTACCTTCTGGACCATAATCTTGGCCATCTGTGCATAATCCCTCAATTTATCCTTCCAATTTGTAATACTTAATGTTTTTTTTTCACCTTTTCAATCACTGGCAATCGTTACATTCAAGCATAATTTAGATCCAATTCTTTCTTTATACCAGGTAAGGAATCTGGGGAGAAGTCAGAAACCAGATTCCCCTCCAATTTTCCATAGCTGTGTTGAAAGAAGATTGGCTTTCATTTTACCCACATTTCTTTCACAGGGGCTGAGTAACTGTGTGAAAGATATGATCTAGTAGTGTTATAACTTTTTTAACACATCATGGCCCATCATTCATGGTTGAGTATGATTGTCTTCTAGAGGTAGAGTCTTGATGCTGGATTTGTAAATAACTGTGAAGACCTATTCTGGATCCACATGGTCTTTCACATTGAGGACATAGATCCTCAATTTATAGAAAACCCATTTTCTGGATTGTCACCTTGTCATGGTGAGTGTGTTTGAGTGTTCCAGTGAACCTGGTAACAAAGCCATCAGGAGTCATGTACTCCCAGCAGGATCATCCAAGACAGCAAGGTCACAGGGAAGGAAACAGACAAAGAAAAATCAAAGAAAGTCCTCAACAGCAAACTAGGTGAATGATAACATGGTACATGTTACAATGTTACAACATTGGATTAGAATCTTTTTCTGTGAAGACTATGTGTTGGTTGCTGTGCACTAATGCTCACATATAAAACAAATTCATGCATAGGTATCTTCCAAGCAAACAAAAATCAACAAAAGTCCTATGGCAATTGCTGAATGGTGAGACAGGTAGGGTTGTGAAATCTGGAAGCTCCTAAGTATTTATTTATTTATTTACAGTATTTATATTTCGCCTCAGAGCAGATCACAATGTACATATATTGTACATGGCAAACATTCAATGCCATCAGACATACAACACACACAAACAGAGACACAGAGGCTATTTAACATTCCCAGCTTCTGGCTTCATGAGGGTATGCTCGATTCCGGCCACAGGGGGAGCTGCTGCTTCATCATCCACTGTGACGGCGAGTCTTTGCTGGAGTACTTCCTCATCTTACGGCACGCACATTACTGGACATTTTTATGGTGACGTAAATTAATTAAATTAGCCTCCCCGCATAAGCAGTCCCTAAATTTTCATACTTGACAGATGCAACTGTCTTTCGGGTTGCTTAGGTAAACAATGAGCTGGGGCTATTTCATATCTATTTAATGGTCGGGCACTCAATCTGACTCAATCTGACCTCTCAATCAGTAGTGATTTATTGCAGCTGGCTACTAACCAGCTACGCCACAGCCCGGCCCCACCAGCCCATAGGTTGTGGATATGGATGCAGTCGTTCTAATTCAAGGTCCAAGGCAGTTGAGTAGTTTGGCAGCTGTATCCACATCTGAGCAACCTTATTTTGGATCCACTCTGGTCACCCCACATGGTGAAGAGGATAAAAAAGGTGCTCTGACCATAGTCTTTCTCTTTTATTCTTGAATGGACTGCCACATCCACCTTCTTGTGGTTGAAAAAGACAAATGAATTTTGGAAAGTGGAACTATTTTAACTATTCAATCAATTGTTTGATGATTTTTTGCTGTATCTTTCCCCCTGAAATACAACAAAACTAACAAACACAACTCCATATCATCACACGTCAGAAATATGGATACGTTACCTGCATTGATATGGCAAATAAGAAATGTATATCAATAAAAATTCAGAAGGCCTTCAAATGAAATCTCAGTTATGAGACTAAAAGCTCAATAAATATTCACTCTGTATAATCACCTATTGCTCATGCTGTTAAACAAAATATTGTATTTATGGTATCTTAGTGTGCCTTGAATCCCTGCATAGCAAACATAACAATACCTCTTTTAATCAAAGCAAAAGTCTTAACAAAAATATAGAAGACTTCTGAGGCCAAGCAGTGGAATCATCAGGAACCAAGCACATGCTGGCTTACCATTAACTTTCTGATAGAGCAGAGAGAGTGCAACTTATTTTGCAATTGTGCTGATATGCTCTGAAGCACTGCAAAATGCCCTTGTTGCTCTCATTAGAACTCCTGTTATTTTCCAAATTACGTTTCTTCGGACTTCCTTGTTTGCTAGGCCTGTGGGGTTTACAGAGTATTTGCAGGAGAATTTGAGGCCAATTTTATGTTATGGGATTTTTCAGAAATGGGACTGATCATCATTTATAATGAAAGCTTTGTTTCAAACAAACCAGAAAGAAAAGCATAAAAATTTAGACTAGGTGAACGAAGAGTATTGTAGAGTTGAAGTTTTCTGGTTACTGAAGCCAACATGATCTTTTGAAATTCTGGCAACTATTATCAGAATGTGTAAATTACTCAGCATTTCTTTAAGTGCTAACAGAATCAATGTCTCAGGATTAACCATAGCTGTCACTGTAATAAGGGAGTGGTAGCAGAGTGCTGAGACCTAGCATATAAGTCTGTAGTAACCCAATGAGAGCTGTAGGTTGGTATATGAAGATAGAAGAGAGAGAGTTTGTATATACTGTGAATACTGTGTTAATATTTGTACTTTTTCTGCAGCTTAAGGAAGAAAAGCCTTCTGGTTGGAAGGAACAGCTTTGTGTCTGCATGTTGTTTTTGTTCCTAAGGACACCACTTCATTGCAAGAAGGTATTTGCCACCCTAACAGGAATGAAGAGTCACTTCCACTATTCAACAGGGAATTTCATGCTGATTTGAACCCCTGACATCTATAGTCCAAAAAAGTAATGTTTCAAAGCAAGCGTAGCCTAGGGATGGAAGATGTTTTTTAATTTTACCTGACTAGATGATAGGCGGTTCCTAGTGACCAGTGAATCATCTGCAGAGTCATTTGCTTGTTTTCTGTTACTCCAGTGACTAGGGACATTATCTCTTGGAAGCTGGTATTGTGATGACTCATGGGCCATGTAGTCCCGTTCCTAGCGCTGTTGTGACAGATGAAGAGGAAAACTTGGGTTTTCCACCGTTTCAGCCAGAATTGGAGCTTTCCCAGCCTGAATTGGAGCCCTTTCACCTGCAAGAGGTTTGTCTTCCAGAAATCTGCCAAACAAGCCCTGAGTCAAAATCTCCCCCATTTTCTCGCCGTAATTATTATCAACAACAAAAAGGAGTTCAACAGGCTAATCGCAGAAGCCTGAGAATCGCAGCCAGGCATTCAGCTGATTAAGACTGCTTTCATGAGAAACTTTAGGGAGTCACGCATCTGGACATAGAGATTGACTTTCGGTTCTGGTTCCCCAGAGAAGTGTTCTTTGGTGGGAAAACGAGACCCTATTTAGGTTCTTTGCCCTGTAGGAATCTTGCGGAGTCAATTCGTCAGCTACTGGAGTAGGTTGTGTGTGGACAGCGCTACTCCCGTTTCCAAGCCTTCGTTCCCGTTTCCAGCCTTGTTTGCTTCACGGACCTTGCCTTGCTTCCTAGGACTCAGCCTTGCTTTCCAGGACCTTGCCTTGCTTCCCGGACCTTGCCAAGTATTTACCACGGATCTTGTCCCTGTTTCTCGTTCCTTGTTGCCTTGTATCAAGCCTTGTGTTCCAAGAATCAAGTTTACTTCCTAGCCTTACATCAAGTTCCTTGGACTAAGAACCTTGTCATCTCCCCTCACTTTGCTTGGCAAAGTGAGTGTTTCGGTTACTGGATTACAACTTTGGACCTTAATATTTTATATTGGACATTGTTTTCCTGGACTATATTTGACCTTTCCTGAAAGGTCTTCTTCTGAACTATATTCTACATTTACTTTTATTGCCTTTACTTATTTCCTTAATAAAGATATTAGATAGATTCTGGCCTCTGTGTATGGTTATTGGTGCTCTGCAGCCTGGGTCGTGACAGGTATCCTGTGTGGTCCCTGTGACCCGAGATAGTACTACTTACCAGCACGAAGATTACTCTTATTGCACAGCTGCTTGTGTTGCATGACTGGAATGCTTTGGCAGTGTGAAGATGCACCTCTGCTTGGGCAGGAGTAACTCCACCCTCCCATTATGCCACTTTAACCCCTTGGATTTTTTAGATTTTAGTTTTAAATGCACCTCTGCTTGGGTATTTAGTAAGGGAAGAGGACAGGTTGTAGACCTCATTACACAAAGTAAGCTTGGCACAGTTAGACCTTGGCACAGTTAGAGACTATTGATGAACTTTTCTCATCAATAGCTCCTGGTGGATTCATAATAGAGAGGTGGTTGGTTGCCACCAGGTATAGCACAGCATCAAACAAGCTTTTGTGCTAGTTTCCACCTTTGTGCTATAAAGACCTGGGTTAATATTCCCACATATGCCTTCTCTCAGTTGCAATTGCATGACTAGGAGCAAGATGTGCTCCATCTGCCAAACCCCAAAACCAAATAGACACATAACTTGAAATAAACAGGCCATCATTGGTGAACTGCTAGAATTTGCTGTGATGAAGTAAATAAACTCAATCAACCTACTGGTGTGAAAACTCAATCGAAGTCATTCCAGACAGGAGGAGGTGTTCACTAAGGGTGAACACCTCCCCTGGCAAGCAACTTGACTGCCCGGGTAAGTCAGGCATCACATTTCTCTGGATAATTTTATCCCCCCCCCCGTATGTTAATTTTTTTCTTTACTGGTTCCCCAGGGTCAGGGAAATTTATTTCAGTCTTAGTTCTGAGTTACAATGCCCTGATTTGGTCAGTTTCACAATCTGCTAAGATCACATCATATCTTTATTATTTTTAACCTATTTCAAATCCAGCAATTGATTTGTGGCCATTTTCTCATAACTTGCTAGAATATGAATTTCCTTGATTTTTCTAGTTAAACTGAACCCACCCATTGCTCTTTTTGATAAAATTCACAACTGAGCTGAATTGTACATGGCAGGGTTGCATTTCCTTGAAGAGATTCCTTTGGTTTGCTGTGTGCAAACAGATTTTTTCAGGGAAGAAAATTGTCTTAATAAACATTTTGCTATGTTTACACAATTGAGAAAAATAAAACAAACACAAATAGTAGGTTTGCATAATGATAACCTATACATGTCCACTTCAGGAAGCAGTTCAATGGGATCGCCTCCCATCAAAGGCCTTGGGAGAAGGGAAAGGACTTCCTTTGTAGGATACAGAATGCCTTTGCAGTCGGAAAAGCATAAGACATGACAGGACAAGGAAAGGCAGCCCCAACCTTTCAACCATTTTCCCTGGGAATTGTTTCCCCAATCAAGCTTCAATTGCACATATCTCACACTGCTGGAAAAACTGTGCTATCAGTTCTGCTCTTGTTGAAGTTACAACAAAGAAACACAGCAGTAGCAAAACAAAGGCTGACTACAAATGAATGGGAACACTGGATGGACCTCCAGCAAGAACCGGGGTAGCTCACAAGCTGTGAAAATTGGTTTTACACCCTGTAGCCACAAAAATAACAAACCAATAGCCTCCAACGTTTACTGGGGTGAAAAAGATTTGCAATTCAGATAGCAAAATAATCTTTACATTACAACAGATTAATACATTGGGGGTTAAGGAAATACCTTTAATACTGCTTATACATCTATCACTGAAATTCTGTATTACAATTTGAGTAGTAAAACAAGGAGATCTGTACTACATATAGTAATAGTAGTTGATACTTTTCAGGCTGCTCCCTAATTAAATACTGATGTGGTACACATTCTAAGCTGTGTGAGGAAACAATATTGGCATTGATATGTATTTGCTGCCTGTTAAGCTATGGGTATCAAAATAATGTCATTTTAAGGTAAATGATAAACCGAGCAAAATAACTTATATCTGCCATCCTCCACCACTTTTCTAAATAACTAAGCTTTAATACCTCCTGAAAGGAGTAGCAACTCATGCACACAATATGATTTAAATGGCTGCACAAAAAGAAATGAAGAAAGCCAAAATTGCAAGCTTAAGAATGAGGGATTTGCCAGTGGCATTGCTGAATTATCACTGTGGCTTCAGTCTGAATATGAAAGTGTTTTGAAATGGCATTATGTGATGCAGAAAACTTTGTCATATTCCAGCCATTCCTGCACCTGGCTTTGTGTGGTATCTAAGCTGTTCCTTACCTAATACAAAGCACGTTTACATATCGCCTGTCTGAGACATAATAAATGTGCTGTACAAATTCCATAGTGGTTGCTTCTAAAGTTGGCGTCTCACAGTACAACTTTCTGGCAAGAGAACAATGGCCGAGATCAAAGCAAGCAACGGCCTTCAGGCAGCTTATGAGCCTATTGTGTGATACCCTGGGTGCTTATCCAGCGAACACGTGCTTTAAATTAAATGGGATGAGTGTATGCACTGTGAACAATTCACTTTCACTCCTGCAAAGCAGACGGCTCTTAAATTTCTTCATTCCATCTGCTAGGCCAGCATCCTCATCAGCAAACACTTTTGTTAACAGTACATCAGGAGTAAAATCTGTCTTTGTTGTCGGAGAATACAGCTAGGACAGAAAATTCCATGGTAGATGCAATGGCAGGCCTACAATCGGGAAATTACTGAAAAGACAAGGCAAGGTGCATATTACTAACAGACATCTTCAAATACTTTCAAGTTTCTGAATGGAATATTCTGTAATTTAAATATTACAGTTAATGTCCTTTTAACAATAGCAAGATGAATTTGCTGAATCTGTACTATTAAATTGGCAAGTTCTCCTCTGTTCTTTGTGTGAAATCAAGCTACATTTATGTTAAATTGCTTTGAGTCTCCTTTGGTGAGATAAAGTGGGATATTATTATTATTATTATTATTATTATTATTAATAAAAAATAGAACACCTTAAGAATCTTCAGCAAGGACATTACAGTGGATTTTGGACTCAACAAGTGTACATCTTTGGAGCTTGATAAAGGAAAACTAGCAGCATGCAAAGGTGTAAATATGCCAAATGGCATAGAAATAAAGAGCTTACCAGTGAATGAAGGTTACAAATACTTGGGAATACATCAAGCATGCAGAAGTCAAAGTCACAATTAGGAAGGAATATCTTAGAAAGGTCAGAAAAATCCTGAAATCAAAGCTCAGTGGAGGAAATACAACAAAGGCAATCAATATGTGGACTGTGCCTGTAGTATGCTATACCACTGGCCTAATTAACTGGACACAAACCAAACTGGACATCCTGGATAGAAAAACATGAAAAATTATGACCATAAATCGAACGCTGCACTCAAGAAGTGACATAGAGAGACTCTACCTAGCAAGGTCTGAAGGAGGAAGAGGGCTGCTCCAAGTGAAGCAATCAGTAGCGGAAGAGAAGCGGGGCCTGAAAGAATACATCCAAGAAAACCAAGAGCCAGCATTGAAAGAAGTCCATAAGGCTGAGATGCTGAAAGTCAAAAGAAGAGTACAAAGCCCAACAGTTTGGAACATGAGAAGAGCAGTGGCTAAGTAAGCCACTTCATGGGCAGTATTTTAAGAACACTGAAGGGAAGGTCGACAGCAAGAAAACATGGGAGTGGCTTAGAAGGGGAACCCTAAAAAACAAAACTGAAGGCCTGATTTTTGCTGCACAAGAACAAGCCTTAGGAACAAACACAATAAAAACAAGAACTGAAAAGTCCTATAATTACCCAAAGTGTTGTTTATGCAAAGAGAGTGATGAGACAGTTGAGCACCTCATTTGCAGTTGCACGAAAATAGCCCAGACCGACTATATTGAATGTCATAACAGGCTAGCAGCAATGGTGCACTGGAATCTTTGCAAAAAGTATGGCAAAAAGTAAAGGTAAAGGTAAAGATTTCCCCTGACGTTAAGTCCAGTCATGTCTGACTGTGGGGTGTGGTGCTCATCTCCATTTCTAAGCCGAAGAGTCAGCGTTGTCCGTAGACACCTCCAAGGTCATGTGGCCGGCATGACTGCATGGAGCGCCGTTACCTTCCCACTGGAGCAGTACCTATTGATCTACTCACATTGGCATGTTTTCGAACTGCTAGGTTGGCAGGAGCTGGAGCTAACAGCGGCCGCTCACGCTGCTCCCAGGGCTTGAACCTGGGACCTTTCGGTCTGCAGCTCAGTGCTTTAATGCACTTTGCCACCAGGGCTCCTGGCAAAAAGTATACCAGTAAAATTTGGTATGAGCACAAGCCGGAAAAGACCACGGAAAATGAAGTAGCAACCAATACGCTGGGATTTTAGAATGCAAACAGATAAACATCTGCCACACAACACACTAGATATAACCGTTACGGAAAGGAAACATGTTTTTATTATAGACATTGCTGTACCAGGAGACAGTAGAAGACAAAGAGCTGGAAAAGATCACAAAATACAAGGATGTACAAATTGAAATTGGATAACAATGGCAAAAGAGAAAAACAGTGGTACCAATAGTGGTTGGTGTGCTTAGAAGCATTCCAAAAAACCTCAAAAAGCACTGGAAAAGCATTTATTTGGACAGAACATCAATCCACATGCTGCAGAAGGCAGCAATTCTCAAAACTGCGCAATTCTGCGAAAATACCTCTAATATCCTAGTTTCAGTTGTGTACAACTGAAACCTCATTCAATGAACTCACTACAGTAAACGAATCTACTGCACTTAGAATTCTCCAGTAAAAGCTTCTAGTACTGTAACTCAGGAGTGTAGATACTAGAGTGCTTTGTATTAGAGAATTTCCAAGTACCTCTCCCAGTTATAAACTGAAGATTTTGTATGATAAAGTCTGACAATTAAAGTGATATCAAATGTCTATAGTGTAAATGTACTCATTATATACATATAGAGGCAAACTACCTACATTAATGTTACACCTAGATGTGATAAAAACCAGTGGCTATCAAATTTCTGTCAAGCAGAGATAGGAACAATGTAAAGCTCACCACTGACTGGATGGATAAAATGAAGAATTAATTCATATTTGAGTAACTCCTACTCCTGACCCTCCTCCCAGCTCCTTCTTCTCTTCTGGGGCTTTGAAAGTGAAAATATTAATATCACGATAAAACCCATGAGGAGAAAACACTTTCAGGGAGTGCAAAAGGGTTTGCCATCACATTAGCTATCTACCACCCAGGCTGTTCTCTGAATTTTTCCTTCCACAACTTTTGGGATAATCTATTCTCTATTAAAATGACCATGTCCTGTAACATTTCAAACTAAGTTGCACTGTTATTGTCCTAACCTGGGGCTGGAGATGCATCAGCCAGTCCTGGATGGGTTTATACTCCCCTTAAAGACTGTGTTTGCAGCTTAAGAGTGCTCCTGGATCCATTTCTCCAAATGTCAGCCCAAATAGATGCGATGGTCAGGAGTAGTGATTATCAGCTTCAGCTGATATGCCAGTTGCACCCTTTCAAGAATTGGAAGATGGTTGTGCCTATTCTTGTAACCTCAACGTTGGACTTCTACAAAGCCTCGTATGTTAAGCTATATTTGTACCAGGTTTGGAGCACAGCACACCAATATTAAGATCACCCCACTTAGTTTTTGGGCAAAATACAGAGGGTTGGTCATGTTCTTTAAAGTCTTCCATGGTTTGGATCTAGGTTACCTGCAGAATTGCCTTCTCTCATATAATCTGTATACTTCAAATGTATATTCAATTCTCTGGGGAATATTTACTTCAGCCAGCCAGGACTAGACTGGCAACTATCACCCTGAGGACCTTTTCTTCAGCCACCTTTAGACTGTGAAATGACCTGTCAGAAGAGAATTGAAAACCAACCATGCTGTCTGAATTTTAAAACGCATTAAAAAGCTTTATTCAGGCAGACCTGTTCAGTCAGTTTTAAATTACACATTTTAAATTGGCATTTTTATAAGTATTGGTGATTTTAAGATGTGTGTTTTTAATCCATGTGCTTTAAATAGTTTTATGTGTTTTAGTTATATGTTGTATTTTTATCTATCAACCTTGTCACATGGCCGCCAGAGTTGCTCTGCTTTGTCGGGGGGCATAGGGAACCCCACAGCCCATGCCCCACATCACCAGCTCCAACTGAGAGTGATCACATGGGGGGAAGCATCCTTGCTTCCCCCAAGGATTCCACTGGCAGCGCGGGAAGCCTCCTGTGTTGCCTTGGCAGCGGCATATGGCAACTCCACCCTCCTTCGCACACTGAGCTGCGCCAAAAAAAAAAACAAACCAAATACTATTCTTTACCCAACAAATTGTAGGCAATGGGAGGAATAAAGGCTAGATCAAAATTGCAAAATATATGATAGCAGCTACCAAAACAATAGGTGCCTTAGGACGGAAAGACGAAAAGGATATGGGAACTTAAAAATGGCTCAAATATTGGAATATATGCTTCAAGACTACAAAGGAAAACTGGGAGTTGAAGTGGAAAGAGTTTATAGCCAGAGCAAAAGGGAAGAAAAATATAAGGAATTGAACCAAAAGATCTTCATGATCAAACAAATAATATAAGCTGCTGAGTAGAGTCATAAGTGTTCCCGGAGGGAGGGGAGTGGGAGGAAGAGGAAGGGGGAAAATGGATAGGTATAAGTAATAGAGGTATAGAATGGTAAAGGAATGTAATCAATAAAATGTGTAATATGGGGTAAAAATAATAATATATCATTGTATATATGAAATTGTGATAATGTTACAAATTACTTACAGATAACCAAATAAAAATATTTTAGCTGAAATTTACCATTACAGTACAACCTAGTATCCACAGGAGATACATTCCCAGATTCATATTGAAATACAGAATAGCAGGTAACAGTAAACCCTATTGAAATGAAGTACTTTTGGCCCAAGAACACTATAGATTCACACTAGAGAACCTAAAATGCCTAGACAGGACATATTTTTTTGGACATGGATACATGAAACTATAGATATTGAAGCTGTGAATACTGTACTAATATAACATACTGAAAGTGTTGTGAAATGATATGGTTATAACACCACTTTTAGAGTGTTAATCATGACATGGGCTCGTCAAAGACCTGTTCTTAGTAATATGCAAAAAATTTTTTAAGTAGCCAGTTTTAAGAATATTTCTTGGGGCTATGTTTAAAAATATTGTTGCTATCAGACAATAATAACCCAGTTACTCCATTTATTGTTTTTTATTCAATAATGATCTGTGGCCATGCTGGCTGGTCAGTTGCAGTCCAAAAATTTAATTTTTGAACTTCTGCTTCTGTAAATAATTGCATGTGTGATTGATAATGCTGAGCGGTGGATAAATCCACATTGTCTCCCAAACAGAGCCCCTGTATCAACGTCTTTTTTTTTTTACTGACTAATGCTGCTGTTGTAGGAGGTGGGGAGGGTTATGTTTTGTGTAGCAAATCAATGCAACAGAGTAGTGCAGTGCCCATCATTGTAATATGCTTCTTTGGTGCTGAGCTATATAACCTACCAGATGACTGGATGTAAAACTCTTTGTAATGTCTTTCATAATTTATGCTAGGTATTGCTGAAAGCACAGAGGTGGGGTAAAAACAATTTGTAAAATGATTTATACAGAGTTAGCTTGGTTTAAGAGTTTAGGCATTTGCATATGACTCTGGCTGGCAGGGTTTGATTTCCTGCTTGGGAACGGAAATTTGCTGGGTGACTTCAATGAGTCACACACTCCCAGTTGTAGGAGCCTCTTGTTAGGGTTGCTTTAAGGTTGCTGTAAGTTGGTAACAACTTGAAAGCACACAACAACAACAAATTCAAAATCTTCATTTGGTTTCATTTATCATGATTGCCTTCTTCACAGAATTCTAAGCACTGTGAAAACTGGAGATAACAGCCCACCCAGGGTCAGAGTTTCATCTGTGCCAAGTTGGACAACACTTGAGTCATCAGTACCTGCATGACAGTGGGCTTAGATGGAACCAGTAGTCATTTGCACTAGGTAGGGCCTTAACTGGTATATGGGGCAAAAGGTCATTCATTCATCTACTCTTGCTTTCATGTACATGTAAATACATCAACACAAAGGTGTGGGAGCATAATTTGCTTTGCAAGCGTAGTGTGCTGGAATGATCCACCTTGAATGATGTGCATACTCCCGTCATAACTGTGTCTGCTCCAGTTCAGCATGCAGGTGTTTCTTAGTCAGGTGAGAGCACAACCTCTGCTCTGGTATGGTCGAAGAGAATTAATGTACATCACCCCCTATAAAAACATGTGTTCCCATGCCTCTACAAACATCTGAGTGTGCAAAACGAACAAGCAAGAGAAAATTTGGAAATGCAGGCAGTGGTTCATCTGGGCAGGGTGCTTGGAATACTTCTGAAGGATATAGGTTTCCCTTATGGGATCTACTGCTGCTAGACCTTTCAGGTCGGACTTGCTGAGATCAAAGCAATGACTTCTATTGAAGCCATGAGTGTGACAGGTCAGATACTGCTCTTTTGGCCATGTAAGCTGAAAGTAAGAAACTTCTGAGCTCATCCAGACTCAAGAAAAATGTAAAACAAGACTGTTGTGGGACATTCAAAAGACCTGGACTATAGAGAGGGGGGGATGCATATGCTAGTTCAGGCATGGGCAAATTTCGACCCTCAAGGTGTTTTGGACATCAATTCCCACAATTCCTAACAGCTGGTAGGATGTTAGGAATTGTGGGAGTTGAAGTCCTAAACACCTGGAGGGCTGAAGTGTGCCCATGCCTGTGCTAGTCTATACACTGATATGCAAATTTGAAATGCTTATTCGAATTCCTAGAATTTACATCTAACAGAAGGCAAGATTATTATTTTCTGCATTCATTAACTTTTATATCAATGCTCTTCAGTTCAGTTTCTTGAGATAACTAGAAGTTAGGGTATTCTTCTTATATTTTTAAATTATCCAGAAGCAAGCCAGTTGCTGATCTGTTGCTTTTTTACCCTATGCATAAATAACCCATTCTGAAAATGTCCCTGGGAAGATGTATATGTTGAAAAAATAGCTGCCCCAACATCAGTTTCAGTGTGCATTGCATGAGATGTATAGCAGTGATGCTACCCTGGAATGCAAATAGAGAAGGATGCCCAGTTATGCCAAGGCTGTTAGTGCCTCGTGCTCTGTCAAGGATCAATATGAAGATTTTGTGGTGGCTGAAACACTTCCAGATCTTCTGGTATCTGCTTCTCACCCACAACAGTGTTGTCTAAGGGGAATATTGTATATGGTAAGAATGAATTTGCAGTTTCGTGCAATCTTATTTATAACTTACTTTAAGCTATTGTCACTGTGAGGGAGAGAAAAAAGAGATATTCTAAGCAATATACATCAGCCTTACAAAATGAAGAAGTTTAATAAGGAAAGCCTAATGAAAGACTGATAATTACTCTGTAGATTAAAAATGCTGCATCAGTAATAAACAGTGATACTGTATTTGTCCGTTACATCCAATTGTATTAAAAGAACTAGCAGGAGTAATTTCAGAAGCACTGGCAATAATCTTTGGGAGTTCCTGGGGAACAGGCAAAGTCCCAGCAGACTGGAGGGGGGCAAATACTGACTCCATTTTCAAAAAGAGGGAAAGACACGATCCGTCAGCCTGACATCAATATCTGGAAAGATTTTAGAGAAAATTATTAAACAGTCATTCTCTGACCATTCTGATCAAGAAATGCTATGATTGTCTGGGTGTCTGAAACAGTAATCATGTCAGACTAGTCTTATCTCTTTTTAAATAAGAGTTACAATCTTGGTAGTTAAAGAGAATGCTGTGGATGTAGCATATATTAATTTCCATAAGACCTTTGACAAGGTTCCTAAAATGTGGGCTAGACATAGACAATGCTACTCTTGGATGAATTTGTAATTGGTTGACTTAATATGCCCAATGGCTCCTCTTCGTTTTGGGAAGAAGTGACTAATGGGGAGCCACGTGGTTTTGCCATGTGTTCAGAGCTATTCAACATCTTTATAAATGACTTAAGTGATGAAATAGAAGTCCTGCTTATCAAATTTACACACAACACCAAATTAGCTAATATCCCAGAGAATAGGATCAGAATCCAAATTAATTTAACAGATTAGAGAGCTGGGGCAAAAATAACAAAATGCACTTCAAGAGGGAGAAGGGTAATTGGTTGTTCTGCCCCCTACTCCACTTAAACAAAAAAACAAAACAAAAAAGAAATGCACAGATATAGGCTGCACGACGCCTGGTTTGACAACTGTATATTTGAAAGGGATCAGTCACTCCACTGGCTGCCAATTAGTTTCCGGGCAAAGCAGAAGGTGTTGGTTTTGACCTATAAAGCCCTACATGGTTTGGGTCCAAGTTACCTACAGGATCACCTTCTCCTGTACCATCTGCCCCAAACTTTTAGGTCTTCTGGGGGGCAATTACGCCAACCAGCTAGAACCTGATTGGTGACCATCACCCAGAGGACCCTTTCATCAGCCACCCAAAGTGTGTGGAACAACCTACCAGAAAAGCTTGAAAAGCTAAATGAGCTGTTGGAATTTAAAAACCATCTAAAGACCTATTTTTTCTGGCAGGCCTACCCGGATAGTTTTTAAACATGATTTTTAAATGTGTATCCTTTGTTTAATCTCTGTTTTATGTATTTTAATAAGCATTTTATAGAAATAAGTTTTAATATGCATCTTTTATCGAAATACATTTAAATATGTGTATTTGTGGCATTTTTACAATGTTTATGTGTTTTAATTATTCTGTAACCAGCCACGAGGAGAGGCGGGTAAGAAATAAAATCACATCATCATCATCATCATCATCATCATCATCATCATCATCATCATCATCATAGAGTCTTATTAGACCAAAAACTAAACTGGGGTCAACATTATGATGTGTCCACTAAAGACCAATGAGATTCTAGGCTGCATCAATAGGAGTACAGTGTCTACATTCAAGGAAGTTATAATACCACGTGTGTCCAGTTCAGGGCACCACAATTCAAGAAGGATACTGATGAACTGACAGGGATTTGAACTGAATAGCCCTTGTGGTCTTTTTTCAACTCAGTGAATCTATGATTAACAAATGAAAATTTTAGTTGATGAATCTGCAGCATGAATGTTAATTGATAACAGTACATTTTATTCAACAGAGGTGTAAGTCAAAGGCATATTGGGTAGAGGTCAGAACAGTTTGACTACAGCGGGTGACTTGAACACAGAATGATAAAGAAAATAAAAAAACCTACATTATTAATTGATTCAGATTAATTAAAAGTCCATTATTTTTATTGACAGCACTCATGCCAAATCTCTTGCCTGAGATTCAAAGTGGGGGGAAACTAGGGATTCTCTTTGGACTTTATCACATGAGCAGGCAACCTGGCATTGCAGCTTTGCTGCAAAGCTGATGGTCCCTATCACACAACACAATATGCATACCAATTTGCCTCCTTCTACAGATTGTCCTATCCCTAGCTAATGACAGCTAAAACCTGTCAATAGCTCCAAATCTGACTACATTCCTGCCACTTACTTTGGTAAAATGGGTCCCTTCTGCTTCTGTGCCAGCATGCTGATATTGACATGATTTCAGTAGATAGGATTCTCCTGCTTTCTTCTTTCTCTCTCTCCTCCCCCTCATTTTCCCAAGGTGGTTGCTTTGTTATCTTTCTATCTCTCATCTATCTATCTATCTATCTATCTATCTATCTATCTATCTATCTATCTATCTATCTATCATCTATCCAATCTTTGCTATTTTTAATGCCAGAATTGCACAATTGAGCAAATAATAAAATTATTAAATTAATTTGAAGATACTCTTAGGTAGGGAGTACTGCAGGAAGATGTGATTATGAAGCTGTGTGGAAAACTGATAATGAGACCATGGATTGGTGGACATGTACAGTTGTGCAACTGGAAAGAGGCCTGATATTGAAGGTGGATGCGATAAAGGCATAACTATCAATGTTCTTGGTGGTATGAGGATACCATGTCACCTTGTCTGTCTCCTGAGAAATCTGTATAGCCACAATAAGAACAGACCACAGAACAACAGACTGGTTCAAGATTGGGAAAGGAATGCGGCAGGGCTGTATACTTTCACCCTACCTATTCAACTTGTATGCAGAACACATCATGCGACATGCTGGGCTTGATGAATCCAAGGCTGGAGTTAAAATTACTGGAAGAAACATTAACAACCTTAGATATGCAGATGATACCACTCTGATGGCTGAAAGTGAGGAGGAGCTGAGGAGCCTTATCACCAAGGTGAAAGAAGAAACTGCAAAAGCTGGGTTGCAGTTAAACATCAAGAAAACCAAGATCATGGCAACTACACCTATTGATAACTGGCAAACAGAAGGAGAAAACGTGGAGGCAGTGACAGATTTTATATTTCTAGGTGCGAAGATCACTGCAGATGCAGACTGCAGCCAGGAAATCAGAAGATGTTTACTTCTTGGGAGGAGAGCAATGGCCAACCTCGATAAAATAGTGAAGAGCAGAGACATCACACTGGCAACGAAGGTCCGCATACTTAAAGCAATGGTATTCCCCATAGTAACCTGTAAATGCGAGAGCTGGACCATAAGGAAGGCTGAGCAAAGGAAGATAGACGCTTTTGAACTGTGGTGTTGGAGGAAAATTCTGAGAGTCCCTTGGACTGCAAGAAAATCCAACCAGTCCATACTTCAGGAAATAATGCCTGGCTGCTCATTGGAGGGAAGGATATTAGAGGCAAAGATGAAGTACTTTGGCCACATAATGAGAAGACAGGAAAGCTTTGAAAAGATTATGATGCTAGGGAAAATGGAAGGAAAAAGGAAGAGAGACCAACCAAGGGCATGATGGATGAATGGTATCCTTGAAAGACTGGCTTGACCTTGAAGGAACTGGGGGTGGCGACTGCCGACAGGAAGCTCTGGCGTGGGCTGGTCCATGAGTCAGAAGCGACTGAACGAATAAACAACAACATCCATGTTATATTGCTGCTTCAAAATGTATATTAATTGTTTCATGAAAACCAGTATTCTGAGCCTAAAGAGGCAGTGAATAACAATGTGATGCCACATCTTAGGTCACAACCAGGCACTATTTCAAACTCTTGCCCTGTTTTGTTTGGTAGGAAACGCACCCAAACATGGAAACGATGGACTAAGTCCCAGCGTTTCATCCAGTGGCTTGCAATAGAAAATAAGAATAACCATAGCCACCATTTTAGACCATAAATCCTAGCTTTACATTCAGCAAATCAAATACTTCCTTCCATTGGTGAGGTAGGAACCAATGACAGTATCTCAAGAGTTTGACCTATCCTCCTACTTCAAAATGAACTGCCACACAAAAGCTGACATTTTGTGTACAGAGCTGTCTTTTTCAAAACAAAAGGCAACTGGCTTAGAGAATTTTGAGGGTGAGAAAACAAGTCAACAATCTAAAGGAACAGTAGGAGTTTCTGAAATGATCCAATGAAGCAGAGAAGCAGCAGAAGGTTAGATGACAGCTGTTAAGACCTACTGACTCGTGTTTACTGTTGTTATCCAGATGGTCTGTTTAGAGACTTTGTGGGTGTTAATTCAAGTGCTGAATGCTTTGGCAAAATGGAAATTGAGACTTTCTACAGAATGACAACACAAAGGAGGGGCACTGGGCACAAGAATGCAAACAATCCCAAATAAACAAAACTAAGCTGCACTGAGAGAAAGAAAACCAGGATATGAGTTATTTTGTCCCTTCCAGTTGTATCTGTTCAGTGACTATTTTCAGGTTTCTTCCTATGCTTTCTCTTAAAATGGATAATGTTATGTAGACAAATAATGAAGCCTCATTAAAATGTGCTATATTCCAATCATTAAGGACCGAAGCACATTAACAAATTTCTCAACTATTCCATTTTTGGGGAAGGTCTTTGAATGTGTACTGTTTGCTGACTCGGCAAGAAATGTGACAGGTCTGGGGCCAATTTGTGGCCATTGGACCCCCCCAGGGTCCATATGGCTGGTAAAACAAACCCAAAAAACCAGAAATTTCCTTCTGGTTTCTAAAACATGTTATATGGTTATTAAATAGTGCACTCAAATAACATCTATAAAATGAATTGCTTTCAGTAGACACAATTAATTTCTTCTTTCGCAAAATATGGATGGTAGTCATAGGAAGGAGTCCCATTTGATTTGCTGTATTGAATTACTACAATATGTTCTAATTCAGGACTGCCTTTGAAAAGTGTTAAACAAGTCCAAAGTACAGCAGCCAGATTGGGGCTAGAGAAAGCTTATAGCTTCCTTGTTACAACTTGTTACACTAGTTACACGTCCAGTATTGGATACAACTAAAAATGCTTTCATTGACCTATAAACCCGTATACTTGTGATTGGACAATGTCAAATATTGCAATACCCCATACGAATTTTGCAGAATCAGGAAGTACAGACCCTGCAGCAATGGTAAGAGACAGTGTCCTGTAGTTTTGGGAGGGAATGGGGTGCTGGGGTGATAAAAGTCACTGACATCCCACCTCCCCAGGCAGCCTGAGCTCAGGGATTGAGAGATGGCTGTGGGGATGCAAAATTGGATTCCTCAGCGGAACCAAAATGATAGTCCTCAATGCCAATATACCTGGAATGGTCCTAATGTTTGTAGGTGATTCAGACCTTTCCCAGTGTTTTTTCAACCCAAGGTCAAGGCAGATTAAGTGGACTATCACAGGTAACATCGCATTAGTTTGTGTCTGTCATGTGGACACACCAGGCTAGTGTGAATACTACACTGCATTAAATGACAGTATAGATGCACCATTAGATCAATGGAGAATATTTGGTTGGGGAGGAAGCATTTCAGAGCCACTCCTCTTTCCAAACAGCTGATCACTCTGTGAAGATTTAGTGCACTAGACCAAAAATACCATCTGCACATAATTCTTCATCTCTTTGAAAATGGGGACAAGTGTTTCAATAACCATTGCAGGCCATGCAAGCCCTGAAAATGTGAGACAAATGGAAAAGTCACCTTGATTTAGGGCACACATGTGTAAAATGGATTTTTATTTATACATTTAAATCTATGTTGCTTTTAGGATTACAATAGCACCTCTATAATGCTTTCATTTCTATAAATGTTTTTCAGGGAACATTGCTTTGATTTTTGGATGTATAATTCTTCAAATCCCAAACATATACTATTTATGGTTTGGTCGGATAATGATTCTGTAGTGTTTCATTTTCTGATACTGTCAGCTCTCTTCGGGAAAATGTGTTTAATGCTTTTTTTTTTACAGTTTTTTTCAGTAAAACTGACTTTCTAGAGGTAGAGAAGGTTTAAAAGACTAGCACTGGAATATTTAAAATAGCAAAACCAAGAAACAAGGAAATATAAGATTAACACTCTCTGAGATAAAAGAGATCACTATTAATCCAAATGATTTCAGTGTTTTTCTTTTTCAAAACACACTTGCTAATAGCTTTATATCTAGTATATGTGAGGCCTGAAGTGTATTTACACTGTAGAATTAATGCATTTTAACACCACTTGAGCTGCAGTGGTTCTGGGGGTTGTAATTTTGGAAGGTATTTGGCCTTCTCTGTGTAAGCATGGTTGTGTCTCACCAAACTACAGATCCCAGAATTCATAGAATCAAAGAATAATAAAGTTGGAAAAGACCACATGGGCCATCTATACAGCCCACTGCCATGCAGTAAAAGCACATGGTTCTATAGCATGGAGCCAAGGCAGTTAATGTGGAATTAAATTGACCCTGGAAAAGTTGTGGGATAAACTGCTGTTACACTAGAGCAATTTGGTTATAATTTTGAACTAGAGCTCCTACCATTAGCCAGGTTGCATTCGGCTGATAGAAGCTGAAAATTATTATAATTTGACGTTCTAAGGTTCTTCCACTCTGCAATAATGAAAGCATAACCAAACAAAATTTAATTGCTTTGATGGAAATAGCCACAAATCTTCAAGTTCTCATATTAGACAATAATCTCACTGATTATTTTTTAAATTAAATTCTGCATACATTAAACAGAAGATTAAGAAAGCAGCACAAGGGAAAACTAAAAGCACTATATAGAAATGAATGTGGTTATCATGAATTCCATGTTTAGACCCATTCAACAATGAAATATGTACATTATCAAGTTCCAACAAAAAGCTGATCATCCTTAACTATGGTAATATTTAAAGTGCCCCAAGGTTAGTTTAATTCCCACCACAAAACTTGCCGTACTACTTTGGCATGCTACTTCACATAAAAGAAAATAATATAAATAGAAACAGAAATAAATTTAGTCCTTTGGTAAACCTTAAATACTCACAAATGCATTAAAGTGATTGTCTGTCTGCATGTATTTTTATAGTAAGATGCGAAAACTCTTAGTAGTAGTGATTGATCATCTATCACCAGAAGATTTTGTTTTTCCTCTGTAAATTAACATTTTCATATAAGCAATAAAACTTGTAGATGGGTGAAATTATTACTATTCTAAAAGGAATACCAGGGTACAGAAATGTGTTGATTAGAAGATACAGCAGGGCAGGTCTTTATGATTCATATATATATATATATATATATATATATATATATATATATATATAGAGAGAGAGAGAGAGAGAGAGAGAGAGAGAGAGAGGGGGGGGGGAAACTATCATACATCTGACTAAAATGAATTGAACGGTTCAGTGCACAGAGTGCTCTTTTCATCAGTCAACTGTTTGGAAAATTCAGCATGTGAAAAATGAAACACTGATGAAGTTAAAAATTGAAACTGTTTGAACAACTGAAATACTTGCTATGGCCATATCAAAGACTCTTCTATTTGGGAGAAAAATAGAGCTTTAAGCTAAACTGAAATGCTTTAGTAGCTTTCTTCAATGGAAAGGAAACATAATATTGCCTCATGAATACAAACTATGAAAAGAAAAGAACTATGCCGAAGAAATCAAGCTCAAGTGGGGGGGGGGGGGGGGAGGACAAGAAAAAAAACTAAGAGCTTTCCTCATGGAAAGAAAATAAATACCAGTGGTTTCCTGGCTGGAGGATGTGTGTGTGTGACCCAAGGGGCAGACCTTTGTAACGGTTATGATAATAGTGACATTATCAAGTAAAGTGAAAGTTGCTGCATCCAACTCCTATGGGAAAATGCAGCAGAAAGTAGGATAAATCTACAGTACAAATTGTACTTTTTTCCCTTGAATTTTGCCTTCACAATGCCACCTCCCTTATTCCATACCATAAATATCCTGCTTTCACTTCATTGCATCATTTTACATCTTTATCATGTTTGCCTCCATTCATTCTTGCACCTTGCTACTTGCATCTTTTGGCTTTCCTTCTCTCTTGACCTCACCTTGGCCATAATTCCTCCCTCTCTTTCAACTTCCATCACTTTATGTCCACCTCTCTTGATCCTTGTGCTTTCCCACTGCACCTGTGACGACTCTAAGCTGCGAGAGCACTGGGAACCAGACACGGAGGCCAATAAACAATCTAATATCTTTATTAAAGAAATAAAAGAGTCAAACAAAAATAAGCAGAGTATATAGTCCAGCAATAGTCCTTTTAGGAAAGGTCAAATATAGTCCAGTAATATGAAGTTAGATGTCCAGTATTAGAGTTCAAAGTTTAAAATCCAATAACCGAAACACACTCAAACTTCCAAGCACTTTGAGTGGGGAAATGAGCAAGGTCTTTCAAGAGTCCAGGATTCAATGTCCGAGGCTAGGATAACAAGGCAAGGCAAAGTTGGTCGTGGTGGAACTGAAGCGCAGTCCAGACTTGGCAAGGAGACGAGACGCAACGGCCGGTCTACTCGAAAGTAGCGCGCCGCAGATAGGTTAACTCCACCCAGAGCAATTAAAGGATAACTTAAAATAATACATTACGAAGGAAGAGTTGACATCTTTCTGGGGTTCTAGAAGTTTTTGATGCAAAAGGACTTGATTTCCCTTTTTATGAAACTTGGGCTGGCCCCAAGTTTCTGATGTCGCTGGGACTGGTGGGTACTAAACTGGTTGTACTAGTTGTACTGTATGTGCTGAGAATGCCTGTTTGAATTGCTGAGGCCAAAGATTTCAAGACAAAATCCTGGCCACCTTCTCTGAGGCTCTAAAAGGCAAGAATGGGGAGGCCTCACAAGCAGGCTCTGTGAGGTAAATGGGCTGAACCAACTGAAACTGGCCTCTAGGGGTTTTTAAAACTCCACCCCAAAACTACATTTTAGGAAAGGCCTAAACAGAGAACTGAAGCAAAGGGGAGGAAAAGAAGAGCCAAGACTTCACACTATGCATCACCAGAGACATACTGCCTGACCAAACTCTGCATACTATGGAAATGCAGCTGTTATTCTGGAAAGGATTTCAAATGATACAGTGCACTCCATCTTTGGAGTTGCTCCAATCACCAAGAAGCTCAAGGAACCTTATCTGAAATGGTTTGGATATGTGCAATGAAGTGACAAGGGTTCTGTGGCTAAAACCATGCTGAATATGGAAGTTACAGGCACCAGGCCACGCGGCAGACCTAAAACATGCTGGCTCAACCATCTGAAATACAACATGGCTGAAGCAAGATTCACAATGAGAGATGTAACTGATAGGAACAAGAAGCAAACAAGTGGACCCTACAAATTCATGGGACAAATGCTAGGAAGAAGAAGAAATAGATATAGATCAGGGGTCCTCAAATGTTTTAAGTGGAGGGCTGATTCACAGTCCCTCAGACTGTTGGAGGGGGGGGCAGACTATGATGAAAAAGTCCAAAATTAGGATTGTTGTTGTGTGCCTTCAAGTCATTTCAGACTTAGGTCAATCCTAAGTCTAAAGTTTAGGACAGAGGCCAGATCAATGACCATGGAGGGCCTTAGTTTGGGGATTCCTGATATCGACGATCTCATAAGACCATAGGTAAGCATTGAGATTGTCTCATAAGACCATAGGTAAGGAAAAGGATCCTCAAAGACCATCTAGATGGTTTCATAAGACCATAGGTAAGGAAAGGCCCCCCCAAAGGCCGTCAAGATGATCTCATAAAACCATAGGTAAGTAAACACACCCTCAAAGGCCATCTAGACGGTCTCATATGACCATAGGTAAAGAAAGTGACCTTCAAAAGTCATCTAGATGGTCTCATACGGTCGTAGCTAAGCAAAGAGACCTTCAAAGACCATCTAGATGATCTCATAAGGTTATAAGTAAGCAAAAAGACCTCCAAAGACCAGGTAGACTTAGGTCAACCCTAAGTCTAAGGTTTAGGACAGGGGCCAGGTAAATGACCTTGGAGGGCCGCATCCGGCCCCAGGGCCTTAGTTTAGGGACCTTGATATAGATCAGGGGTCCCCAAACTTTTTAAACAGGGGGCCAGTTCACGCTCCTTTGGACCATAGGAGGGCCAGACTATAGTTGGCCACTGAGCAATAATAATAATAATAATAATAATAATAATAATAACAACAACAACAACAATAATAATAATAAATAGAGGGTTGGAAGATACCCCTTGGGCCATTTAGTCCAATCCCCTTCTGCCTTTGCGCACCGAAAGCACAAGCAAAGCACCCCTGACAGATGGCCACCCAGCCTCAATGTCAATAATAATAATATTATAATAATGTGATTTTGTGATACAAAATCCAGCATATCTATCTTGTTTGCTGTGTCATACGATATAATAATAATAATAATGATAATAATAATAATAATAATAATAGTAATAATAGTAATAACAATAATAAGGGTTGTAAGAGAAGAAGAGACACCTTGGGTCATTTAGTCCAACCCCCTTCTGCCCTTGTGCCGTGGGGCCGGATAAATAGCTTCGATGGGCCGCATCCGGCCCCCGGGCCTTAGTTTGGGGACCCCTGATATAGATTGTGACGGCGCGAGTGGCGCCATCTATGTGTTGGAACTATAAGTTGCAAGATTTGAATTGTTGTATCATGCCTGATTTTGCCCTTACCCTGTAAATGCAGTTGGATTGGTTATTTATATCTGTCAGTCAATGTTGTTTGTACCTGTTATATTGCTCACTCAGCAAAACTGTTTGGCTCCACCTCTTCCTGGAGTAGGACTGTGTTTCCTCTTTTTCATTCCATCAGCAAGTTCTCTATCGGATGGACGTGAAAGAGAGGCTTGGCTCAAAAAGCCCTTTAAAAGTTACCTCTCAGCACCAATTCTGAGGTTCTTACCCTTGGGACTCACACTTCATGAACAACGTTGAGGAGTCTCAAGCGCCTTCACATCAGTCCTTTGGCAACAGAGGAAGACTCTTGTCTTCAGATATAGGTCATTGGACTGAGGCTGAGTTTGCTCCGGCAGTCACAGCCAGAGAAAGAGGGATCTGGACAAGCTTCATGGACTTAAACAACCAAAGACTGTAATGTATATTTTCTTTTACCCCCCTTTGTGAACAATAAACCCAGTTTTTGAGTTATCTACAGTGTTTTGGTCCTTGGGAGTTCCAGTTTCCCTAAAGGAGGGCAAGAAGCAATCCCCTGGGGAAAGATGTCACGTCCATGCCTCTTTTCCTAAGAGTACAGCCCCAGGCGCGACGGCACATAGATCATAGACTGACATAGGTCAGTGGGAAGCTGGCAAAGAAGGAAGCAATTTCACTGTGCAGATTATTGTGAAGTACCAGAAAGTACTAGAAGAACCAGATTGTGAAGAACCAGAATGAGTTCAAGGCCTGGATAATGTTTATACACACTGCAGAGGCTGGCCTCAAACTGGTTCCAGGATCTGTAATATCTGTAGTTTCATGGTCCTTGCCAACTCTAACAATCTATGAGTTTAAAAATTATAAATAAAATTAAAGTAGCAATAGAACGAAAAGTAGTTGAAAGCAGAACTGTTAAAAAAGAAAATAACAAATTATCACTGCAGCACATTCTGGAAAAGCTGCTTTCCTCCTGAACTATCATCCATCAAATGTCTCCCATAACAGAAAGGTCTCCTTTTTTCTATGAAAGAACATTACATAGAATGTCGGTCCAACCTTGCTAGAAAGCAAGTCTGGGAGCAGCCACTGAGAAAGCTCAGTCAGTATGTCATACACTAAGCATTGGTACAAACCTGATGCCTGATCTGGCCCACAGAGTGCCCGCCATGGTTTGGACCTGTAATACTGCTACTTCTATAGTTATCAGCTTTTTATATTTACTTGTTAAAAGGTTTATATGATGCCAACAAAGTCCACTTATGAGTGGAGAGCAGTGCTGTACCTGGCCCAAATGCCAATACACACTGAGATTGTGGGGCTGGTGTCAAAGGTCAGAACTCATGATTTTCTTCACCAACCTATCTTGCATTTAGTATTATTTGTTTTCTGATTGGTCATTGAAAGATAAAGATAGGTTTAACATGCAAATCTGAGGCGCACACCTTCTGGGAAATCTCACTTCAGGGAAGCAAAACAAATAAATAATGGTAAATATGCTTTCTTCTTACAGTTCATATTGAACCAAAGAATCTAAACTCCAGACTTGGCATTCTAGCCTTCATGGGGTGATACACCAACACTTTCCACATTTCCATTTTACAATCCCTGCTGCCATTTGTGCAAGCCTTTTATCAGCTTCCCTTTGCATGTGAAGCCTAGGCAATGCTTGAACATGCCTTAGGTTTTGTGCGCATCTATGAAGCACAGAATATTAATCATCCCTCATTTATAGACTTCGTGCAGTTGAATATTATTTAAATATATCAAGTTGAAATATCACCTTGCTAGTGTTGGGATGTGAACTGTGATAAGAGAAATGGATCTGATAATTAGCTCTCCTACTTACTAGTGGTTTCATGATAAATATGTGCATTATAAATCAAATTAAAGAGCATTATGGTGTATTATAATAATGTGGTTAACATGGGAAAGTGCTCCTGGTCTTAAGAGAGGGGAGCAAAGAAAGCAAGAAAGAGAAGGAGACAGAACCGGAGAGAATACTTTTTTTTATATATATATCATTTTAATGGATGTTCTAGAAAGATATACACATATGGTGATACAAAAAGCAGAAATAGACATGCTGGTTGAAAGAAAAGAGAGCAAAATGCATACTGTGATAATACATTTATGATTCTAATGAAAAAAAAATCACATTTCTTCTCCTTTGTGGTGGGGAGTTGGCTGTGTAAAGCAACTATCACAATAAGAATTTTGAAATAATTAAAATCAGTCTTTCTGAAATGTAAGGTGCAATCTAATATTCTTTTACCATAAAGTAGCCTTTAATGAATTCAGAGGAATTTCTGAATAGATGTCCATTTGGATTGTATTAGTTTCTTTAATTGTTTTCTTAAGATGCTATCATTTTGAAAGTGTACTCCTTTTTTCTAGAACAGACTTTGCATTGCTCATGAGCTTTTTATTTGTTGTGTATGTAAGTTGTTTCTGACATATAGCAACCTTAAGATAACTCTGTCATGGCATTTTCTGGAGCTGAGATGTTGTGACTTCCTGAAGTCATCCAACAGGTTTCCATGATGAGGAATTGAACCCTGGTCTCCAGGGCAATATATGAGTCTTTATTAACCATGTAATGAAGTTTCAAACTGCTTTATATGGCAGTATAAATGAGGTCATAAACCAATGCTCAAACCATACAATTATAAGGCTATGTACAGGCTATGCAAGAAAACTCTAGTGCCTCACCAAGATAAATGCGTAGCAATAAAAAGGCCCCACAATAACATTATTTCAAGGTGACCCCAAACCAATACAGTAGAGTCTCACTTATCCAACATAAATGGGCCGGCAGAATGTTGGATAAGCAAATATGTTGGATAATAAGGAGGGATTAAGGAAAAGCCTATTAAACATCAAATTAGATTATGATCTTACAAATAAAGCACCAAAACATCATGTTTAACAACAAATTTGACAGAAAAAGTAGTTCAATACACAGTAATGTTATGTTGTAATTACTGTATTTACGAATTTAGCACCAAAATATCATGATATATTGAAAACATTGACTACAAAAATGCGTTGGATAATCCAGAACGTTGGATAATCCAGAACGTTGGATAAGCGAGACTCTACTGTACATGCATTTTGGTACAGAAATGCATTTTCTTCCACATTAAAATGCAAACAGCATGCATGATCTTACATCAGCACACTTGTGTCTATTTTCAAAACTGCAGCAGGTAAAGAATTTCAGTAGATGTGCATAGGATTCCTTTCTTTATATTATAGTAACATTATATATCTATGTAAGAAAGTCAGAGTAATGGATAATGCTTTCTTGCCATTGAGGGAACAACCATTATGGACATGAACTATATACCTGCAGTATCCAATGATGAAGACTGCTAGACCAGGATGCTGAGAGATACACTTAGGGAAACTCAAAGATCAGAGTTGGATGATATGTTTATTAGGGTTTCAATTGTCCAGAATTCTTCACCAGGCTAAATGTTTGTTTGTTTGTTTGTTTGTTTGTTTGTTTTTTAGAGTTGGGAAACAATTAAAAGATCTGGCTGGTAAATATTATAATTGTGTCTACAGTTATATTAAATTTTAAGATGGGGATTCTGCATGAAAAATATGTAGTCATGAAGGTATCAGGTGTCATCTAGGGTATACTCAGGTATAGCTAAATCCCAGTGATATGTCCACCTGAAATATGAGCTATGGAGCTCCCGGTGGTGCAGGTGGTTAAACCGCTGAGCTGCTGAACTTGCTGCCCGAAAGGTTGGCAGTTCAAATGTGGGGAGCCCCAGCTATTAGCCCCAGCTTCTGCTAACCTAGCAGTTCAAAAACATGCAGATGTGAGTAGATCAATAGGTACTGCTTCTGCGGGAAGGTAAAAGCGCTCCATGCAGTCATGCTGGCCACATGACCTAGGAGGTGTCTACAGACAATGCCGGCTCTTCAGCTTAGAAATGGAAATGAGCACCAACCTCCAGAGTCCGATATGACTGGACTTAGTCAGGGGAAACCTTTACCTTTATGAGATATGGCAAGTACCTCATAGCTAGAGAGAGGGGCTTTTTATCAGCAAAACCCCTCCTAGTGTTTACACTGGCATTTCTCATTCGAGGTAGAGAGCTGTCTATTTTCTCAGCCTTTTCAGTCTTCAAATCTTAACAGTGTTTTCAATGCTCCTGACTCCTTTCCTATGAATGTTATCTCCTGTTGATGCTTCCATTTTGCTTTTATACTGCTGCTGGTTTCATTCTGCTTAAGAGCTCATGTTTGCATTTTAGTTCTTTCTGTGCTTTTAATATTTTTATTCTAAGCAACTAGAGAGAACATTGGTTATTAGATAGTGTATAAATGTTTTAATTGAGTTAGTAAGTCAATAAATGAAGTGATATTAAAGAAAGCAGATGGAGCAATTGAGCACAGTTTGCCATTAGGTTTATTGTAATACCAGATAAAATGTACAGCAAAAGACCACAAATTCCAGAGTAAAAGGTGTTTCCTTGCTTGCAACATGAACTGCATTGTATGGTCAGTGTGTGCAGTTTGAAGTGCAATAAAATGCATTATATGGATCTACACTAACCATATAATACAGTTCAAACTGGAAAGATGTAGCTCAGCAGCTCTTTTCCCTATTTCCTTAGGCCAATTGTAGCAAAGGGGAATTAATCAAACAGACTGCCTGAACCATATTTGATGTGACATTAGGTAACAACGCTAAAGAAATACTTTGCTTTTTATTGATCAAAGAGACAGTTAGAAGCGGCTACATTTGTCATCTGACTATTTTTCAATAATGTTGCTCGATGGCAACACAGCTTAGCCTTCAATGGTACTTATGAAATGTTGGCACCATATATCCTATTTTCTGCAGGATGGCATTTCTTTTTTGCTTTGTAAATGTCTTCACTCTAAATCATTTGTACACATTTCGGGGGGTGGGAGGATCACTAATGAAAGCTATTTGCTTACATAGCTCCCAATTCACTCTAATGGCCAGGGACAGTCCCAATTAATTCTTGACCTTCTTATTTTTCAGCTGCATTTTAAGTGGCCCGGGTTCTCTCTCATGTCTCCCTGGCTACCTTCAATTGCTGCAAACTGAGTTCAAAGAGCAAAATGAATTTTCATTCAGGACCTCATCAGAGAGAGGTCTTCACTTCAGTTCACTTCACTTTCACTTCACTTTATTTCTTAATTAGTCGCTCTCCACCAGAGTGCTCCAAGCGACTTACAATTTAAAATATCATTCCACAATATAAAAACATTCAACATAAAAACATTCAACATAAAAAACATTTAACCTAAAAACATTTAACAGTGACTATTTGTTGTATGTTTTTACACATTTCAATGATGGAATCCCACAGAGACCATTAAATGACGCAGGACTCCTCCTGGTGGTTGCCCGTGGAATTCCATTTCCACAACGT
The DNA here is from genome assembly GCF_035594765.1 of Anolis carolinensis. Taxonomy (NCBI): domain Eukaryota; kingdom Metazoa; phylum Chordata; class Lepidosauria; order Squamata; family Anolidae; genus Anolis; species Anolis carolinensis. The sequence continues at coordinate 246,727,002 of NC_085842.1, forward strand.
GTAGAAATGGGTGGATTTGAGAGACAGGCAGGAATTAACTCCACTCCTCTCTCTGCATGTAAAAATGCTTTAAAACTAGCATTTTTTCCCTTGGGATTTGTCCATTTACACTCTGTTTTGTGGCATTTCAGTTTGGGAGTTCATGTGGGCAATCTGCTAATGCCCCTCAATACTCCTTCTGTTGCCATTAGTGGGGTTTTTTAAATCATGGTTTAAAGATGATGTTGGTCTATTGAAAGAAGTGTTTTAAAAGTGTGTGTGTTTCCTAGGGTGGAGGGCTTCAAAGTGGAGGAGGCAGATCCCATGGAGAAAAGTGTTTTAAAGGTGTTCTAGTACCTTTGAAATGGGAGGAGACAACATCCACCCCTGTGATGGGAAATGAAACAGATGGTTGAGCCAGAAATGGGAGGAGGTGATCTTGTGTGGTGGGGATGAGTAAATTCTCCATCTTCTTTAAAGACGGAGCACCATGGAATGCCATGCAAAGAAGACAATGCCACTCCCCCTTTCATAGAATCATAGAATCATAGAATAGTAGAGTTGGAAGAGACCTCATGGGCCATCCAGTCCAACCCCCTGCTAAGAAGCAGGAAATCGCATTCAAAGCACCCCCGACAGATGGCCATCCAGCCTCTGTTTAAAAGCCTCCAAAGAAGGAGCCTCTACCACGGCCCGGGGGAGAGAGTTCCACTGTCGAACAGCTCTCACAGTGAGGAAGTTCTTCCTGATGTTCAGGTGGAATCTCCTTTCCTGTAGTTTGAAGCCATTGTTCCGTGTCCTAGTCTGCAGGGCAGCAGAAAACAAGCTTGCTCCCTCCTCCCTATGACTTCCCCTCACGTATTTGTACATGGCTATCATGTCTCCTCTCAGCCTTCTCTTCTGCAGGCTAAACATGCCCAGCTCTTTAAGCTGCTCCTCATAGGGCTAGTTCTCCAGACCCGTAATCATTTTAGTCACCCTCCTCTGGACGCTTTCCAGCTTGTCAACATCTCCCTTCAACTGCGGTGCCCAAAATTGGACACAGTATTCCAGGTGTGGTCTGACCAAGGCAGAATAGAGAGGGAGCATGACTTCCCTGGATCTAGACGCTATTCCCCTATTGATGCAGGCCAGAATCCCGTTGGCTTTTTTAGCTGCTGCATCACATTGTTGGCTCATGTTTAACTTGTTGTCCACAAGGACTCCAAGATCTTTTTCACATGTACTGCTGTCTAGCCAGGCGTCCCCCATTCTGTATCTTTGCATTCCATTTTTTCTGCCGAAGTGAAGTATCTTGCATTTGTCCCTGTTGAACTTCATTTTGTTAGTTTCGGCCCATCTCTCTAGTCTGTCAAGATCATTTTGAATTCTCCTCCTGTCTTCTGGAGTGTTAGCTATCCCTCCCAGTTTGGTGTTGTCTGCAAACTTGATGATCGTGCCTTCTAACCCTTCGTCTAAGTCATTAATAAAGATGTTGAACAGAACCGGGCCCAGGACGGAGCCCTGCGGCACTCCACTTGTCACTTCTTTCCATGATGAAGATGACGCATTGGTGAGCACCTTTTGGATTCGTTCGCTTAGCCAATTACAGATCCACCTAACCGTAGTTTTGTCTAGCCCACATTTTACTAGTTTGTTTGCCAGAAGGTCGTGGGGGACTTTGTCGAAGGCCTTACTGAAATCCAGGTAGGCTACATCCACAGCATTCCCTGTATCGACCCAACTCGTAACTCTATCGAAAAAAGAGATCAGATTAGTCTGGCATGACTTGTTTTTGGTAAATCCGTGTTGACTATTAGCAATGACCGCACTTGTTTCTAAGTGTTCGCAGACCACTTCCTTAATGATCTTTTCCAGAATCTTTCCTGGTATCGATGTGAGTCTGACCGAACGGTAATTGTTTGGGTCGTTCTTTTTTCCCTTCTTGAAGATAGGGACCACATTCGCCCTCCTCCAATCTTCCGGGACTTCTCCTGTTCTCCAAGAACTCTCGAAGATAATTGCCAGTGGTTCTGAAATAACTTCCGCTAATTCCTTCAATACTCTTGGATGTAGCTGATCTGGCCCTGGGGACTTGAATTCGTTTAGAGTGGCCAGGTGTTCCTGGACAACTTGTTTCCCTATTTGGGGTTGGATTTCCCCCAATCCTTCGTCCATTCCATGTTGCTGAGGTTGAAGATGGCTTTCTTTTTGTGAGAAGACCGAGACAAAGAAGGCATTAAGCAGTTCTGCCTTTTCCCTATCCCCTGTCACCATCACCCCATCTTCTCCTTGCAGTGGCCCTATCGCCTCCTTTTTCTTCCTTTTTCTACCAACATAAGCAAAAAAGCCTTTTTTGTTGTTTTTTATGTCCCTGGCAAGCCTGAGCTCATTTTGCGCTTTAGCCTTGCGAATCTTTTCCCTGCAGGTGTTGGCTATACGTTTGAATCCATGGAATGCCGCTCAGTAATTCCTTCATTTTTTGGAAGTCAGCTCTCTTAAAGTCCAGAATGCGTGTTTGACTTGTCTTAGTTTCAGCATTCCTTTGTACTGCAAACTGCAAGGGCACATGGTCACTTGCCCCTAAGGATCCGACGACTTCAACTGTATTGATCAGGTCTTCCACATTTGTTAAGATTAGATCAAGAGTTGCTGATCCCCTTGTTGCCTCTTCTACTTTCTGGACCATAAAATTGTCTGCAAGGCAAGTGAGGAATTTGTTGGACTTTGTACTCTTGGCTGAGTTTGTTTTCCAGCAGATATCGGGATAATTGAAATCGCCCATGACTACTATATCTCTTCTTTGTGCCTGTTTGGTCAACTGTTGACAGAAGGCTTCATCAAGTCCTTCATCCTGACTTGGAGGTCTGTAGTAAACACCCACGACAAGATCTTTTTGAGTCCCGGTTCCCTTGATTCTTATCCAGATGCTTTCAAGCTGGTTTCCCAGATTACAGTCTTGCATTTCTTCTGCAATGTAACTGTTTTTGACATATAAAGCTACTTCCCCTCCTCTCCCCTTTGTTCTATTTCCCTTTGTGGGATGAGTTCAGACAGAAGGAGAGAGAGAATGTCGTCCATCCTAGTAGACCCAGGCAAAAGCAAACTGATACTGTTTCTTCTAGCTTGTGTTTTCTTTTTCATTTATAACTTTTGTCAGCTTGATCACACTCGGATGGTCCCTGGCCATTGATGTCCCAGTTTTCATCACTGACATGTTGGAGAGTATGAGCTTCAAAGGTCACCATCCATATAGCGCTCCTCTTTAAAGCCTGTCCAATACAGTTCTGATAGTATTATAGAGGAGGAGATATTTCAGAAATCTGGCCCCCAGTTGTTTAGGACTTTATACATCAACACCAGTACTTTGAACTAAGCTTGGAAAAAATGGTAGCCAGTGTTATTTCAAGAAAACCAGTGTTATGTGATGTCTAAAATGCATATCTGATACTAGTCTGGTTGCTGTGTATGTTACGGATGCAAATTTAGGAAGAATAGGCTGACATTCAGCATTGAAGTGATGGTCTCATAACCTAGAGTTATGGATCTGCAACTACATAGATGTAATGAAAACCTACTCATATACTCAGTCTTCCTCATCAACAGCCAGGTTACACAAAAAAGGGGTTATTCCACTGCCAATTGGAATGAAAGGAAAACCCTTGCATTGCTGCCTTCCATTAGCAAATTAGGCTTTGGCCATCAGAAGTCGGTTGTAAGTCCTTGCTGCAGCCTCACTCCTTGGCAGGTGGGGAGTAAAAACATAAATCTTCCTGCACTCTGATCATAAGTGAGTCCTTTGTACAATGTGATGAGAGGAATCAGCCCAGGAAGCACTATTTAAAACATCAAAATCAGAGAACATTGCTCCTTTGGACTAGCCCTCAGTTCTTCTGAGGTACTTTCACCTGTTTGCTCCTGAAGCATGGCAGTGTCAGAAATGGAGTCCTGACTGTCCAGTCACTGGATTATCTTCCTTACCTTTGTTGTCATTTGTTGATGCAGCAGTGGCCACAGAGCTCAAGACAGTTCTAGCCTGTTACCAGGTGCCGTTGCCGATGTCAACGATGGTTCTCCATAACTTGAAAAGAGTATGGATCATTCCTGCTCCTCTCTCTAAGTCAGTGGTTATCAACCTGTGCATCCCCAGATGTTTTGGCCTTCAACTCCTAGAAATCCTAACATCTGGCTGGGATTTCTGGGAGTTGTAGGCCAAAACACCTGGGGACCCACAGATTGAGAACCACTGCTCTAAGTCATGTGGGTACATTTGTTAAAATAGGCAAAGATGCCCGGCAACAGCCAAAAGCCCCAACAGCTGTGCAGCAAGAAGTTCAAGAGCATTCCCTGACTAATGTGAGGCAAATTGGGTTAGCTGGTTTCCCTCCATGTTATGAGCCAGACGTGTTGCCATGTGAGAGTATAGCGGAATCAGTAGCATCCAGATAACACCATGTGCAAAAGACTCAGACCAGGCATAGGAATTGAAATGAACAAAGGAACTTTACTCTTGCTTGTAGAGTTGAAATACAAAACAGTTCTGCAATCATACAATGTCCGTGTAGTTGCATAAGATCAATAACTAGTCAATCAGCATCAATATATACACAGCATAGCATATCCAAACTACTTGACCGTAGCTAGAGAGCCTTTCTTTCCTGTGCTCTCCCCCCAAGCTCAAATTCCAACTGACAAACTCCAACTGTCAAACCAGCCATCTGCCATCAAACTCGATACATTGTTTGAGGCGTGGCTTGCCTCTGCAAAAGAACTGAGCTTCTTTTTTGCAGAGTTCTTTTTTTGCAAACCAACTTTTGCAAGGATTTCTTCCAAGGGATTTCTTTTACACATACACATTAGCATTTTGGCGCAATAAGACGTCCCTACATCATCTGGATTCCCAGGAGCAATTTCTGACCTGATTCAGAGATTGTGGCCATACAGGCCCTAGGATTCCAGTGAATCATTATAATTTAAATAGAAATACTGAAGAAGTTTCAGATATCGTCTCTATATGCTGTCCAAATATGAATGGTTGCAACTCTAGTGATTACAGGTGGACAGAGAGCAAGAAAGGGATGAACTTCCAAGCACATTCTGTGATGGTGCAAAAAGGCCATGGATTTATTGTTTACATTTCAGTGATGCAATGACAATGGTGATCCTGATGCACTTGGACTGGCTGGTCATGTGGATGGCCAAAGGACTCCAGGGATGCTCCTAGGGCTGCATGGGAGCAGGTCTGGCAGTCTTTACACCAGACTACTCTAGTACGTACATATATATCCTTATTTGTCTTTAAACCAGACTCTAGGAAAAGTTAGTTAAACAGAAGATTCATTCAACTTCTGATAGTCATTTGGGCAAAAGCTTGTGATGGGGTAAAGGTAAAATGGACACATGTGACATCTAATGCAACTATATTTATTTGTAAGAACCTGATCAGGCAGTATTTCAATGAGGTCAGTGGGACTTTTGCCCAACCAAGGAGTGTAGGCAATAAATTAAATTTTATTACTATTTCTGTAGAACACCTGGGTGGGATAGCAAATTTATAAGATGGGAAGGAAAAGACATTACATTTCCAGATGTGCAAAAGGCAAAATTTGGTTCACTACTGTTGGTTTTAAGTTCCAAGGAGAAAATACTTTTACTTTCAATGAGTTATTACTTTTCTATCAAATTCCAGAAAGCTGGTAATCTTCTGGAACAGAGAATATTTGCTTTCAGAAGGCATTGCATAGAAACATATGTGCTTTCTAAAGATGTATGCATAGAGTAAAGAAAACAAAGGCAAAGCTAGAATCTAAATGTAATGTTATTGTTTCAAATAGCAAAAAAGCCAGCAGCCAGCACAACAAAATGTTAGTATCTCATGTTTCAACTATATAGATGCACTATAACATATTCTGAAAGAAAATACATATGAGTATGACACTTGCTTAAGAAGAACCTTACCATATATAACACTTTTCAGATTAGCAGATTTGAACACAATGTTCATAAAAGCATGAAGTCTACTCTAGTAAAATGTATAAAACAGAAAACACTTTTATAACAGTTCCTTGTGTGGTTGGTATTAGTACACTACAACCTATAGGCCAGGACATTGGAAAGGTCTGAAATATGCCACCACCATAATCTATGGACTGTCCTGTCTCAATGTTGCCATATAAATTGTGTACATTTTCACTCTGCATTGATGTTTTTGGGAAAATTTCCAGAGGATTTAACAACCAGATTAATACATTAAACAAATCCATTTGCATGAAGCTGTGAATAACTGTTTGTTTGGATATCTCCATTTTTATTTATTTTGAATTGGGTAGCAATGTAATAGCAACAATAGCTGTGAGATTTCCAGAGTGAGTGGGAGAGGGCTTTCTAGGAAAATAGTAGCCTGAGACTGACTGCCATACACATTATGATTTAGTGCTACTACATTTACATTAAACAACTGACATGTGGGGACATTTTTTGTTCATTCAATTGATTTTCTGTAGGTGATTCCATGGGCTATTGGGGTACTGAACCAATAAGATTTATTTTGTGGGTTTCATGTACCTATCCCTTGCTCTAGATAACTAGAATTACCTGAGGGTGCTGTTCTCTCTGTTGTACTCCTGTCTCTTGTTTGGCACCATCTTACCTCACATATTGGAGGGGCAGTTTTTGCAGTTAAGAGTTTCATAGATTTGTGTGGGCTTCCCTGTGATGTTGTAAACCATCTGGACCTTCTAAGATATCTTACTGCCTGAGGTTAATTACATGCTTGTTCCCTCTTCTGCAGGGCCGGCTCAAGCTATAAGCCTTGTAAGCATTTGCGTGTGGCGCAATTCTGCTAGGGGCGCCCAGGGAAGGTTGCTAGGTCAGCAACAAGCAGGGCCTATTTTTTATTTTTTAATTGACGGGTGCTCACCCCGCCATGGGCTGGCCTCGAACTCATGACCTCATGGTCAGAGTGATTTATTGCAGCAGGCTGCTCCCCAGCCTGCGCCACAGCCCGACTGTGTGGTGCACAGAGACCTGTTTCCCAAGGCCCCATCTACACTGCCATATAAAATCCAGATTATCCACCTTGAACTGGATTAAATGGCAGTGTAGACTCATATAATCCAGTTCAAAGCAGATAATGTGGAGGTTAAGGAACATCAGTTTTAGTTAGTACCTGGATGGAAGGCTGCCCAAAAACCCCTGGTACTCTAGGTTATATTTCAAAGGAAGGAATAGGAAAAAACTATTTCTGAGTATTTTTGTCTAAGGAACTCTGATGAAATTCATGGGGTTGCCTTACATTTGCATACACACATAAACAAAATACTCAATTGATTTCAGATATAATCTTCTGCCTGACTTTTGCTTACTGCCCTCTACTTCCCAGCTGTAAGCTATTTATCTACATCCATAAATATCATTGGACTAAAAGATTATCCTCCAGTTGGAGAGCATTTCTTAGGCCACTTCTACACTGCCATATAATCCAGATTATTAGAGAAGTTAATCTGCATTATCTGCTTGGATTGGATTATATGAATCTACACTGCCATATAATCCAGTTCAAAGCAGATAGATGGCAGTGTAGAAGGGGCCTGAGCAGATATCCATAGGTTAATCGTTTACAATAAATGAATAAAGGAATACTACAGTTTCAGAGCTGTATTTCATAATGTTTATCTCTTCTGTGCCTTTTGTTTCTGGTGGATATTGTAATGGAAATTTGTTACTAGTCCAGATGAGCAATAACAATACTCAAGAAACAAATGTGTGGGTGAAGAGAGTCAAACAAACCATCTGTTTACAGAATGTCACTTTATACGGTCTTTAACACAACAAGACAACCTGGAAACCTGATTTATGGGTAAATTTCTGCTCTGAGAAAACAGCTTGCAAAACACCATGAGAATAATTTGGGTCTCTAAAATACCATCTTGGATTTAACGCCTTGTTCTAAGGATGCAAGTGACCTGGCATCATTAGGCAGGCATTAGAAGTTAATGTGCCTTGGGGTGGTTACAGGACTGTCCATAAAGTTCTTTTAAAGACCTTTGAAAAGTGCTTCTTTTGCCTTCTCACGCCTTCCATTTTAAACAGTACCCAGTCCTTCCTTTCTCATGACTTTGCCATTCCTTGCCTCCTTGATGAACAGCATGTTTAAGGCTAATTCAATGTTCCAGGCTGCAATTCCAAATTTATTTCTGTGGGAGCAAATCCCACATAAAATACACATTTTGCAACAGGGGTGGCAACCCTGTAGTCCTCCAGATGTTGTTGAACTGCAACTCTCAAGGTCTGAAGAGGAAATCTCCAGGATTGTGCTGTATGTCTTGCTATTACTCTATGGTTAGCAACTTAATTCCATATAATTTGTGTGCACTTATTTTAGTTATTTAAAAATATATTTTACCTTTTAATAAAATGATCCTTGAGACATTGTAGCATCTTTTGATTAAACAAACCCAAATCACACCCCTGGAAATATTACCGTAATTGTTTTGGACTACAACTCCAAGACACCCTCTTAATCAATGTCCATGCTAACCAAGGATTCTGGGAGCTATTGTCAAAAAAAATCTCTATTTCAGATCTACAGACTGCCAGAAGTCACTTACCTTCAACAGATGGTGTCATGCTATGTGTTCTCACCCATATTTCAAAGACACACACAAACAAAATATATGCACCTCTTTTTAGTTCTGTTCTTTCTTGAAGTTTTTTTCATAATGATTTTCCTCCAAGTGACCCTTGCTCAGTTCTCAACCATACTTCTCTTCATCTGGAAAACATCTAGCCTCCTCTAATATTGAGTGGCAAAACAAGGCCCTCGTGGCAGAATGTAAGCCGCTCTGAGTCCCCTCGGGGAGAAGGGCGGGATATAAATGCATGTAATAAATAAATAAATAAGTTGATATATGAGGGTTCTTCAAAACATTCATGCACTTTAAAAAAACTTTATTTATAAAAAAATTCAAAAACAAATTACATCACTTTTCTACATAGTGACCTTCCTTTGTGGTGCATTTCCCCCCAACATCATACCAACCTTTTAATGCCATCAGCAAAAAAAATTGGGGTTTTTTAGCCACTAATGCACCACTACTTTCATATCATCATCACGTCAAAATCCTCTTCCCTTTAAAGCTCCTCTGTCAGTTGCTTAAGCACCCACCTGGTACACACTTTACTGAACTTAAGGCTGTCATGAATCAGGTCATAGGTAGAGCCAACACACACATTTAGCTTTCCTGCAACCTCTTCAGCTGTTTTTCTTCTGTTTGCACAAATCAGTTCTAGGGCTCTTTCTCCATTCCTGTAACTCAGTGGTACTCAACCTGTGCGCTATGGCCGCAAACCTCCTTCCTCTTTATTTATTTTATTTTATTTCCGCAGAGCTAAATATTGCATTGAATAGACCACATCAGCTCTAGATTATGAAATATGGTTTTCTGTGGACGAGCAGATAGTGACTACTGGATGGCATACGCTCTGTATCAGAAACTAGAGCTGATGTGGTCTATCCAATGCAATTTTCTGAATCAGCACCACAAATAACCAAACCAAATCTAAAGTTGATCAAAAACTGATTCATAACCGTTTTGGTTCTAATGTTGGAGAGTGATCCCTAGTCAAGCAGGCCCTGGTCACAAAAAGGCTGGTAACCACTGCTGTAACTGGACATCTGGAGTGCTCTGCATCCATCACACTAGGTTAACCATTTTTGAATATTTCAATCCACTCATAGATGACTCTACAAGAGAGAACTTTATCCCTATACTGAGCACATATGTGGAGATGAATTTCATGTTCCCAGAAGACCTTCTTCCCCCAAAAAGCATATGACAGATTGCTGTTCCTCTTTGGTGCAGTTTATAAGTTTTCCACCATCTTCGCCACAGTGTGACAACTCTTATACTAAACTACAAGATCCGCCTATTTGCCAGACAGACTAGCCACATGACACTCTCAGGGCCTTTTACACTGCCATATAACCCAGATTATCAATTCAGATAATCCACATTATCTGCTTTGAACTGGATTATATAAATCTACACTGCTATATAATCCAGTTCAAGGAAGATAATCTGGATTTTATATGGCAGTGTAGATCAGGCCTCAGACACGACTAGTTACTACTAATCTTGCCCTTACTGTTTCCAACAAAAATATAAAAGTGTGGAAACTTTTTAAAAATTCCTTGCATATCCAACTTTCTACTAAAATTGAGACTCAAAATAGCTCACCACAAGATGTACAGATAAGTACAGATAACAACACAGAAAGTTGTAAACACACCATTAAAGAAACTATCATAATATATCACAACTCATTAAGAGCAGGTTAAAAAATATCAGGCCAAGATCCTGCATTGGGAGATGTAGCTATATAAACATAGCTTAAGCTCTATAGCTACAATTCCTGATGCTACCATAAAATCTTTTAAGCCCCCAACAACCATTTTCATGTTACTTGTGGGCGGGATGAGTACAGGTCCCATTGAGATCCCTGCAGATCCCTATTGCAGCATGTACACCTACAGGAAAACAGCTGGATGCACCTCTGCCCATTCATTTTTAGCAGCATAGAAATGGTGATGTGGAGGTTGCACTCCTGAAAGGGTCAGTTGCAGGAGACTTTTAGCCAATGCATGCATAAGCACAATTAAAAGTTAACTGTAATTGCAGAAGGCAGACTAACAACATCATAATTACTGAACAGGATGCCAGCTGTAATATTAAAAAAAGCTCAGCACACCCTATCAAAAGCTCCTTCCCAAGCAGTGAGGGAATCATCAAAAACCTGTCTTGATAAGTTTTTGCCTGCTGGCAGAAGGACAGGAATCCTACCTATAAAGCTTGTTGGGGATCAGTTTGCTCATCTAATCCATGTTTCCAATCTTTCTGGGTGTTTAAAAAAGTATTGATACAATCCCATCTTTTTATCATTTCCAATTGTTTTCCTTGCTTTATGTTCCCAGCTCTAGCCTTGAAGATGACAACTTTTATTTGATATATCCAGGTGGCTAGAGGGGCTGGATTGTTACATCTGAAGCCATACTGAGAGCATCATAAAATAGTTGTTGTGTGCCTTCAAATCATTTCTGAGTTATGGTAACAACCAAGGTGAACTTCTAATGGGGTATTCTTGTCAAGGTTTGTTCTCAGAAGACTTGCCATTGACTTCCTCTGAGAGACTGTGGCTTGCTCAAGGTCACCCAGTGGGTTTCCATGATTGAAGAAGGATTTGAAGCCTGGACTTCCAGAATCCTAGCTTAATACTCAAACCACTGACTACACCAGGGGTCCCCAAACTAAGGCCCGGGGGCCAGATGCGGCCCTCCAAGGTCATTTACCTGGCCCCCGCCCTCAGTTTTATAATATAATATATTGTATATACATATAATATTGATAATAATATTATAATGTAATACAATATAACACTAATAATAATAATACCATACAATATTATTAATTATATATTACTAATAATATTACTAATAATATTACAGTATAGTGGTATAGTTCAATATAGTAATATATAATGCTAATAGTGTGCTATGCTAATAATATAACATATTGTATGTACATATAATTTGTAAGCCACTCTGAGTCCCCTTTGGGGTGAGAAGGGTGTGATACAAATGTAGTAAATAAATATAGTAAAGAAATAAATAAATTTTAGACTTAGGCTCACCCAAAGTCTGAAATGACTTGAAAGCACACAACAACAACAACAACAACAACAACAACAACAACAACCCTAATTAACTTGACTATCTCATTGGCCATAAGCAGGCCCACACTTCCCATTGAAATCCTGATAAATGTATCTTGGTTAAAATTGTTTTTATTTTTAAATATTGTATTGCTCTTTCATTGTTATTTTGTTGTTGTTGTTGTTGTTGTTGTTGTTTTTGCACTACAAATAAGACATGTGTAGTGTACATCGGAATTTGTTTGTATTTTTTTTCAAATGATAATTTGGCCCCTCAACAGTTTGAAGGATTGTGGACTGGCCCTCTGCATAAAAAGTTTGGGGACCCCTGGACTACACCATGCTGGCTAGCATATTGAAAATTACACTCTAGCTCTGAGTATTCTCAAATCTGTCATCTCCAACAGGACTGGATTAGAAATGGAGATGCATCAATGTTAGTATTAGCAAATATTAATAAACATATTAGTCCTTGAACCTGTTAAAGGGAAATAAACTTTTCTGGTTTGGTTTCCAGTAATTATTCTCTTTATAGAGATGCCAAATGCATATGGGAGATAACATTCTTTTATTTTCAAGAACAATATACATGTCTTTAATGAGAACAACCATCTTTGCTACACACATCTTCATTGATCAGATCTTTGATTAGACCTGTCTTTCTCCACTCAGTGGCGTTCAGACATTTGGTCTATAACTTCAGTTCTTGTAGTTCTGGAAGGAACTAATTTCAGCAAGGGTAGCTTAGAAGACATTTGTTCTATACAGAGTTCAGCACATGGGACTCACCAAAAGGAGGGTTATGAGATACTACCTAGCTAAATTTATGTGCAGCTTTTCCTATGTAGGGTAAGCTCTAATTTCTAGTAAGAATAACATCTGGTACTGTTCTTGCCGAATGGGATGTTATTCTTGGATCAAGAGGCGCCGGTCTGTGAAGTCAACATTATTATAAGACCGGATTCTGCAGGCCTATTGGAAGTTATTTGAGAATGTAGGTTTTGAATCATTAGCACTTTGATGAGGTGGATGTCCATGGCTGCACTTAAGGACATGAAGGGAAGTAGGCAAGGACTGAACAAGGAATTTTAAATGTATTTTGAATTTTCACAATATAGACAGCCTATAACAAGCATCAAAGATAGTCTGGATCATTATTGTCTTCAGTAATATAACCTATTTAACAAGCAAACAGGAAAAAAACCAGTGCTACTCTATAACCACAAATCTGATGTACTCCTTCAGTAGGATATGTACCTATTCAGAATATTTTATTTCATATTTCTGTATTATATTGTATTACATGGATCTGAAACTTGTGTCTTGTGTTTAATCTCTATTCTGTGTATTTTTATATTTATTTTATAGAAATATGTTTTAATATATATCTTTTATAGAAATATGTATATTTATAGATTTTTTTACGATGTTTATGTGTTTTCATTATGCTGTAACCTACTTCAAGGAGAGGTGGGTAAGAAATAAAATTATATTATTATTATTATTATTATTATTATTATTGTTGTTGTTATTTATCATCTGTGCATGAAATACAGTTTTCTCCACACACAAGCACACAAAAACTACATATGTGATTTTGTGAAGAAATAACATTTTCTGCAAATGTTTCCTGCACATAATATATTAAGGCTTTTTTTTTGCAACTGCTGACATTACTTCTTGTTTCTTTTGAAGTTGATAGCTACTTTGAGTCTATTTGTGGAGAGAAAAAGTGGGGTATAAATAAGCATAATAATATAATAAGATAATAAGATACGCAGGGATGATAATGTGTTGGGACTGAGTGAAAGACCTTCTAAAGAACCTTAAAATTGCATCATTTTCTCCCTAACAGATTTTTCTGCATTAAGGAAGACAGAAGGTGCTGTGGAAAAACATGTAGGGATTGAGAGTGAAGAATGATTCAAAGTCTCCCGTAGATTAAAAAAATGAAACAGGGTAATGGCCTGATTCAAAACCGCATATGAAAACACCCAATTGTTTTATTTAGAAAAAGAGGGAGCAGATGAGCATGTTGAACCTTACAAGTATTTGTGGTGGGAGTTATTCTTGTCTTGGCTGTTGGAAAGTACCTCTTGTTCTTTCCAGCAGTCAAGTCCAGGTAGACTTCATTAAATGAAATAGAGGTGTTCCTAAGCCTTACTTACAGAACAGAAAAAATAGTCCAAGAGGCTAAATTGTTGTGACTCAGCCTTTGCCTTTGTGTGACTCTGATGAGGATTCTGGGATGCAAGTGCATAATGATGGGATTCAGATTCAGGATGAGTTTCAAGATGACTCTGATGGGAATTATGGGATTCAGGTGCAGAGTGTTCCTGCTGTGGGAGATGAAGAGCAGGGAGTTTTTCCCATGGGAAGAAATGATGTTGTTTCAGATGATGGTTTTCAGATGCCAGAAGCAGAAGGAGAGAATAGCTCTGATAACACTAATGAGCTCAGTGGCCTTGACGGCCTTGACAAAGAGGCCGCTGAGCTCGATCGCGCTAGTCGGTTGGAATTTCGGGAGTTGCATAGAAGCCTCCGAATAGCAAATAAGAGGGAGGTCAAAGGGCAAAAGAATTATTTCATGTTATGCTATTAAAACAGTCTGCTGAGAGAGAGATCTTTGTCAAAAGCAACTTCTTAGCTTGAGTCAAGAACCAAGTCTGCTTCCTGTATCAAGTCTGCATTCCTGTATTACCTCGTAGCCTGGATGTATTCTCGTTTCTGGGACTTTGGCTTCCTTTGAAAGGATCTTGTTTCATGCCTATGCTTCTATGGATTTGATGATTACAGCCTTGTTTTGTAATTATATTTTGGAACTGAACTTTTACCTTTTTTGAACTATTTTTCTGCTTATTTCCTAATAAACTATAAAATACTATGTCTTGTTTGCAGCCTGGTGTCTTTAGCAAGGTGAAACTATCCTGAGGTGCAACATAAATAAATTTTGGGAGAGAATGAAATAAAGTGCTCATCTTATGACAGAACAAAAACACCTAAAGCTAAAGAAGGGGAAGACCGTAAACTTGAGGACTGGGCACACTCAGTGGTGAAATAATGCTTGATGGTGGGTCTGGCCACTGTTCTTAATTCTTATACACCTAGCTTTCAGCTTTGAAAATGTCCTAAGAAGAACTATCCCGATTCTGAATTTGCCATTTACTACCAGCCCTGGCAGGGTGTAGTCAAACTGAATCTAATTGGCTTTAGCTGTCACCCCGTTCACTATGCAATATCTGAATGCCATCCAGATAATAACACAGGAGTATTTTTACTGACATTGACATGCTAGGAAAAGCCTTAACTCCTGATTTCCCTTGGTATAGTGTATGTTACAGAAAGAATATCATAATAAAATATGGCAGCCTTTATTAAACACCTGGCACATTGAGAATGGTAGCTAGTATATGTGACACAGCCTTCACTAGTGAATGTACTGTCAACCCTCCATATGCACAAATTCAAGTATCCATAGCTTCCCCAAAATAAAATTTTGATTTTGCAGTTTATACAAGGGACACCATTTTATTGCATCATGGTATATAATGGGACTTGAACAACCACTGATTTTGGTATAAACAGGGGGTCCTGAAACCAAACTCCAGTGGATACCAAGAATCCACTGTACTTATTCAGTTTGACTCATTTTGATCCATGACTTTTTTCCTTTGGAGTAGTTTTGTTGGGAGCAAGACATTATATCTCTGATATGACAGCTTGCAGGTCACTCTCTCTTAAAGAAATCAAGGGGTGAATTTGATTCTGGAGGTTTGCTACTATGATATGAAATAAATACATTATCTGTTCCCCACTAAATTCATTTCACTCCTGGATTTCAGCAGAATTGCTTTCCAACAAGAAAGCTTTCAATTGAGAATGACTATTTTATGGGTAAAAAACAAGCACAAAATCTATTATACCCACCTTGACTGCCATAATACTCAGAATTGTTCTGAAGTTACTGACCAGTAGATGTGGTCTTTTCCTATACATCTGGACAGATGCCCAGTGACAATAATAAAATAGTCAATTATACTAATGGCTTTGTTTTCAATTACCATTGTGAAAAACCTTTCTTTCTTTCTGATGCAAAGAGACCATACTTGAAAATTAATGGCCCTTGTGCATCAGATGTGTGTATGTGCATGTGACTGCATGTATACAGACACATATATACACAAACAAAAATGATATTAATGGCTATGAGCTGTGATTTCTAGAGTATTTACTATGGGCTATATGCCACTCTAAACTCCCTAGTTGAAAGACAAGATAATAATATGACAGCTACGTAGTTAAATATGACAATTAATTTATGATTCACGAAAAGCAGATGGACTACATCTACCTAATATGTCTAAATAATCCTATTGAAATTAATATGAAGTACTCAGGAAAAATAAGGGAGGCTTTGACTGAACCTACACTTACCCAAATAATCCAGAGTAAACTCCTCCTGAGCTGCCCCAATGCAGCTTGGGAACACCCCCAGATCTCTTATGGCATCCAGTAAGCATGTTAGGCCAAAGGCATGTTGAAGACAATTCCCCTGTGTTGCTGATCAGAAACAACTCTCTTGTAGAAGCTTGCTAGCAGCATTTCTTCTCCTGAACACAAGTCTGGGTGGCCAGTTATGAACTGAGAGGGAACTGCTTCTAGCCAGCAACACTGTGATGGGCCTGTTGGATGTGTGGCCATTGGAGTGGTCTGGTTCTGATCCAGCTATCTACACCTTCAAAACACTTGTATCACTCTGGAGCTTCAAGGAGTAAATCCCATTTCCTATTGCATCAGATTAATGGCTGGATGCATTGCTTTCACTGCAAATCCAGTTGTACATCATGTACACTCTCCTTTAAGAGTACCTGCAAGATGAGTCCACTATTTGGCCCATATAGGCATGTCCTTGGTTAGTCTCCTTCCTACTTTCTTTTCAGCAGTCAGTAAAGACCACTTATTATCATCATCAATTTATTAATGCTCCGACCAATGGTCATATGCATTTACAGAAACAACATCGAACAAACATCTATACAAAACCCTGTAAAATCCAACAATTAAACGTAGGATGCAAGCAGGATAAAACAACCTCACAACCTCTGAGGATGCCTGCCACAGATGTGGGGAAAACATCAAGAGAGAATACTTCTGGAACATGGCCATACAGCCCGGAAAACATACAACAACCCAGTTGACTCCTTCCTCTTGCAGCAACTCTTAGGTCTCCCTGCAATAACACGCCAGGCAGCAAGATCAACCAACCACCCTCCTCCCACTTCCAGCCAGAATGAAGCTCGAGGCATGTGGGAGGGCCTTTTAAGGAGGACGTCCTAAACCCCTCCCCTTACATGAATGTCCATGCTGATTGGCCAAGGAGGCAAGCCTAGGCTAGGCTGACCCGCCCTGTAAACCAAGTTTGGTTGCTTTAAAAACACTATATCATATATCCAAGGAACTTACGAGCCCATTAAATCAATGGGTTCAAACTCTTCGAAATTGAAAGTGTATTCCAAAGTGCCAAACCATGTCGGAACCCCCATTCGGAACCTTTAATAGATCCAATTTTAATCCTATTTACAATTATTCCGAGGAATTCACACATACTTAATATTTATTTACACAAACCACACAGCAATATCCTTACTTAATTTTCCTTTTGAAAGAAGACATTGCCACTTCCCTCAGTAATAAGGGGGCAAAGAATAAAGATTCACATGAAAACATATTTTAAGAATATTTATTTTTATTAAACAGGCTTCCCCAGAATGTGAAGAAAAGGCTTCTGGGGTCAACTGTTTCAAGCTAAAGACTTTAAATTAGATGAAAGAGGATAACAAGATTCAAGTGTGACCAGGTTTCTTTCAATTTCCTTATAATGCAGTCTTCAGAAGTGTCATTTCTCCCTGTGTATCACTTTTCTGAAGATTTAGATATGTTAAATTAATCATTATGTTCTCTAGAGAGTAAGATACTCTGAACACAAATATATTAATTTCCAAGTGAATGCAACTAAGTAAAAAGGCCCATTTATGGCACACAATTATTTCTTTTTAATATCCTATGAATTCCTGGGAAATGCAGTTTACAATCTCATGGAATTCTGATGCGAATCCAAAATATAAACACCAGGATTATATACCAGGGTTCCCAAACATTGGTCTTCAAGGTATTTTTGGACTCCCAAAAACTCCAGGCAACTTAACCATCTGCCAGGAATTGACAGATGGTCAAAAATACAAGCAGACCAACATTTGGGAACTACTGATATAGGATGGTAGTTTAAGTTCTACAACTGTGTAGTGTGAACAGGGCCGGTTCGTAATGGAAGCCCTTGCTGGGCGCTGTCGTGGCGGCGGTGGCAACCATTGGGTCACTTGCTGTGGAACAAGGAAGTCCTTGCTATTCTCATGAGATTTCACGAGATTTCTGTGAGATCTCGCGAAATCTCGCGAGAATAGCAAGAACTTCCTGGAGTTCCATAGCTGGAGAGTGCGCCACCACCGCTGGTAAGTTGGGGGGACGTAATTTCGGGGGGGGGGGCACGGCCCTAGGTTTGCGTAAATAGTGAACGCAACCCTGTTCTGAATGGGAAAGAGTCTTTAATGGGTAATTGCTCTACCTTTATCTGACTAGTTTGCCAAGTTGTGTTCACTTGCTCCTAGCTCTCTAGCCAATTTCCTTTTACTCCTTGTGATATGATATGAACTCAGATACATACCTCAACAACCAGGTCCATAGCCAGAAAAAAATGCGGAGGGGGTGAAATAATTTTTATTTTTCAACAAATCATGAGGAGTATATCCATAACACCAAATAATTTAAAGTCTATGACTCATTCTATACTTTTTATACTTAATTAAATCAAATTTCTATTTTAGCTGCAAAGTTTCAAATCTAAAAAAGCCTGAAAATGACTCTTAATTGGTAATTTAGTGGTTACAAAAGAATACCACAATGACTTCTGGAAACACTTGAAAACTGTGTCAGTACACTTTGACAGAAATCAGGCTCCATCGATAAACTTTGGTGGACACTCAAGAGTACAAGTCCAGTCAGTCTTTTTTGCCCCATTGTGCTTCTTATGTATATTTTTCAAATGTTTAAGAACTGAAAATGATCTTTCACTTGTAGCTGTTGACACTAGCAATGTTGCAGAAATCTGAAGAAGTTTCTTTACATTTAGAAAAAACTATCATAGGCAAAATATGCTTCCAATTCCATTGATGGTTTTTCTGCAGGTGTAAACGTTTTCAGTTTTCTACACCACAGATCAACCTCTTCCATCAGTGTGTCAGTATCTTCAATGCATTCATCATAAAGTTCAGTACACATTTAGCCTATAATATTCCATTGATATTGGCGAAGTTGTCTGGATATTGCTTTTGCCTTGAACATATATGAGGAATCCTAACTTCTCCACCCATAGACTCCACCACTGATCTTGCTGTGCAGAGATCTCCAGAAATTCTTTCAGATTCTATGTGCATCTCCCTAGTTTTTTTTTCTAAGAAACAGTCAACATGTTGCAGACTACAGAAAAATGTCCATATCTACTCTTTGTAATGTTGTGCTAAGCTGAAAGTATGATGACAGAAACTTTCTTAGGATGTGTATGGTTACTACAAATTCAGAAGTTGTATAGCTTGGGAAGAAGTCTCACTGTTGCATAGAGGACTCTCTTTTAGTTCTTCAAGTGTTATCACCACCACACTGTACAGTTCAACAAAACATAAAACTGCATCATGACGCTCAACTCAATGGGTTTTACAAAGCAGCAACAGGTTGTTTGCTCTTTATTCAGGGAAACAGTCTTTTATATTTTTCTTCAACAGTTCCAGTCTGATGTATGATGCTCTGAAGGAATTGCACATGGATGATATTGTTCCTTGGCAGTTTCTGACAGGTGGAATTCTGCAAGCTCTTCTAAGGCTAGATTTAGTGATTGATCACTGCAGTGGATGTACAGCCATTGAATACTTCTGTGATGTAATTGCCTGTTCACCACTAATATGACCACTCATATTAACACTTCCAACATAACCCTGTCCACACAAGTATTGCAAGTTCAGCTGAATTTTTCATTGTTTTCAATATAATGCCTGTAAGTCCTCCACCTTCACAAAGCCTATAAAGTCTTATCTTGTTCCTGCAGCTTCAACAGCAACATACTTTACTGAGAGCAATAACTTTTCTAAGGTACTCACATCCAAAGTTCCATGTTCCAAAACAGAGAAACAGTGCTGCATCGCATCTTTCAACATTTTTTTTTTTACTATCTTGTCACCACATAATTTAGGACTAGTATACTGCGCAGTCATAGCTTCAGTTTTGTGTCTCTTGATCTGGCATGAGATCTCAACAAGGCTCTGAAATTGACATCATTGTGCTTTAAACTTTTAAACAAATATTTTAAAAGTCATTGAGATAATTAAATGCCAACTGTGTTTAGGGATTAGGTGGAACTTAACATTTTTGCTGTTGTATAGGTGTTATTTTTTAAAGTCTTGGAAGCATTTTAGGACACTTACAGCTATTTTCAGTACATTGTAATCTAGTTTTTAAATTTAAAACATACATTGTATTAATGCGCTATAAGTGATTAATGTAACAAGCTAGTTTTATCATTTCACTCTGGCAATATTTGAAGCTATACCTTCATTTAAATTTCAGGCTACTCCACTTCCTCTGTTTCCAAATTTGGTTTCTTGCTGATATTAATATTGTGAAAGGAATGCCATTCCAAAACTCATTCTCCAGTTTATGAGAAAGGGAAGGAGGTAGTGGAATTAAGGTCAGTTCACATGAATTGGGTTTTCTTGATCATTATTGCAGCTGCTTGTATGGTCAAGCAATTGCCTGATGGCTTCACCATATTTCAGAGAAGGAAGAATTGACTAAATGTTATTTTTCACAGTTCATGGTGTACTGAATGGAAACCTGGACACATGTTGAAACCATCGGATGTCTACTTCATTATGCAGCCATCTGCAATTAGGATTGAGTTGGTTTATATCTCAGCACCTTGTGTCATGTGAACTGACCCTTGAAGCTGGGTCAGCCAGTGAGCTTCTCCACCATACACATGAAAGGATTTTCTTTTTCTTTTGATACTCTTTAGAAATCCGCAGTAATGGAAAACAGAGCATTGTTTTTCAAGGCTGTGATTGTTGTTACTACCATTCTGAGGAACAGAAATAACCAAAATAATAGGTTTGTTTAAAGTTCACCAAAACATGGAAGAATGACACATTTGTAAGCACAATCACATTTGCACCAGTTCAAAAAGACTAACTCTATGGTGGGAGTTGTTTCTCAACATTCATCTTCTCTCTTCAATAGCTTATTTTGCAGGTGTATTGTCAGTTTCTTATTTTGTCTCCTTCTGGGCTACAGTGTCACATAATTGATCACAACCTACAGATTATTTAAAAGAGGCTTTTCAAACTGTGTACATGTATACTGACTTAGGTCACATATAGGACCAATCTTTATAGAATTTTGTTAACTTGTTCATGGTGATTAGCATGGACAAGTTAATAAAAATTAACTTGTCCATGCTAATATAATTTATATGATGATCACATCTTTGGTTCATTGTTTCCTTTCTTCCCATTTAAGACACTTAAAGAAAAAGCACTTAAAGCACTTGGTAGAAATAAATCACAATAACATCTTTCAAGTTATAGAGACAGAATCTGCTCGAATTCTAACTAAATCTCCCAATAAATATGGAAAAAGAAAACAATGGCTTACAGGCTGGAAGCGTTCAATATACATTCTGAAATGTTCAATATACATTCCATATACATTCCAAGAAGCAGGATACCAGTGATTGCAATCACCATTGGACCATTGGATTATTCTCCCATGCAAACAAAGTGATGTTCAGATTTCCCCAACAAATACTTTCACTAGTATGGAGTGAGAAATGCTAGTTATCCAAGCTCGATTCAGAAAAGAAAGAGGAACTAAGGATCATGTTACAAACATACATTGGCGACATTTCCCCCTTAAAAAAATAAATTAACATAGCCAATGTATGTTTGTAATGATCTTAGGTAAAGGTAAATTTATTTATTTATTTTATTTGCTCCATTTAAACCCCACCTTTCTCACCCCGGAGGGGACTCAAGGCGGCTTACACATGGCACAATTCAATGCCCCAAAACACATATAAAATCAAAGCTTAAAATATTAAATATTTAAAAATTTAGACATAAAATTTTTAACATTACAGCAGTTAAAAATCATACCAAACAAAAAATCATGGTTTACAGCCATTCCAAGGTCATTATACATTTTAGACATCCATTCTTACACTGCACAGTTATCCACAAGCTTGATCCCAGAGCCAGGTCTTCACTTTCCTTCTGAAGGCCAAAAGGGAGGGGGCTGATCTTAAATCTCTGGGGAGGGAGTTCCACAGCCGAGGGGCCACAACCGAGAAGGCACTGTCTCTCGTCCCTGCCAACCGTGACTGCAAAGCAGGCGAAACTGAGAGCAGGGCCTCCCCAGATGATCTTAATCTACGAGGTGGTTCATAAGGGGAGATATGTTCGTACAGGTAAGCTGGGCCAGAACTATTTAGGGCTTTGTACGCTAAAGCCAGCACTTTGAATTGTGTTCGGTAGCAGACTGGCAGCCAGTGGAGCTGGCGCAGCAGGGGGGTTGTGTGTTCCCTGTATGCCACTCCGGTGACCAACCTGGCTGCCGCCCGTTGGACCAATTGAAGCTTCCGAACAGTCTTCAAAGGCAGCCCCACATAGAGTTTGTTGCAGTAATCTATTCAGGATGTAACCAGCTCCCGGCGTAGGTCATCGACTAAGGCGACCAAGGCTGTCTCGGTACCATGCCCCGGCCTGAAGCCAGACTATGCCGGATCTAGATAGGTTTTCTCCTGACATTAAGTCTAGTCATGTCCAACTCTGGGGGTTGGTGCTCATTTCTATTTCTATGCCATTGTCTGTAGACACTTCCAAGGTCATGTGGTCAGCATGACTGCATGAATAGCCGTTATCTTCCCGCTGGAGCGGTACCTATTTTTAAAATAATCTTTATTGCATGGATTCCTGCCAACCTAGCAGTTCAAAAACATGCAAATGTGAGTAGATCAATAGGTGCTACTCCGGCAGGAAGGTAATGGCGCTCCATGCAGTCATGCCAGCCACATGACCTTGGAGGTGTCTATGGACAATGCCGGCTCTTCGGCTTAGAAATGGAGATGAGCACCAACCTACAGAGTCGGTCACGACTGGACTTAACATCAGGGGAAACCTTTACCTTTATACATAAAAAGTTGGAATGCATTAGATAGGGGGTTATAGTGTTAAGGAAAGAAGAAAAAGAGAAGGAAAGAAAAAAAGGGGGGACAAAGAGAAAGAATAAATGGGGTATAAACAGTAATAGTATGGACTGGGGAATGGGTGGTCCTCTGGTCCCTTTCGCAGAGAGTTTATTTTCTGTTGTTGTTTCCTTATTCCTTAAGTTCCCGCAGCCTTCTCCTTACCATGTTCCTTCTTGTTTTTGTCTATTCCTTATTCACTTTCTGAATCATCTATAATCAACTCTGTTTATCCAATACAAATCTGTTGTCTTTCCTGAAGGTAGTCTTTTAGTGGTGATCAATCCATCTTATGTCTCTTATTCTGGTCCTGGAGTAAATAAATTAGCGAGTCCATGTCCATGGAGCGGCACCTATTAATCTACTAACATTTGCATGTTTTGAACTGCTAGGTTGGAAGAAGCTGGGGCTAATAGCGGGAACTCATCCCGCCCCCCCCGGATTCAAACCACCAACCTTTCAGTCAGCAAGTTCAGCAGCTCAGCTGTTTAATCTGCTGCACCACGGGGGGTCCGCATCTCAGTTCCTCTTTATTTGTTTAATTTAATAACAATGAGGGGCCTTTACTACTACTGTGATTCTTGCCAGACATGCACAAAAGGCACCAATGGTGACAGGACTGTACGTGCAAAATTGAGGTGACCAGTAGTAGAGCTTGCATCTTTTTGAGAGTAGCCTTCCTGTGTTGCAATTTCATGCTTATCTGCTCCCTGGGGCTTGCCTAGGTTTTTCTTTCAGCAAGCATAGAACCTCAGACACAGAATCCAGTTTGTTACCTAAATACACTAAAGTACTGGAGGGCCCTCTGTTTTCCCCCCTGCACCAATTGAATGCTTAATTTCCTTGCCAGTGGCAAATTAGGTGGATTGGGAATACCAAAGTTAAAAACTTACTGTCAGATGCATATAATAATGGAGTGTTTAGGCTGCTCTCAGAACCTAAATTAAGCTGGTGGGAACTTCAAGGCAAATGCTGGCAAGGAGATTATGGGGAAACGTATTTTTTTTAGATAATTAAGTAATTAAGGGGTGTAAGAATAACCTGGCTAAAGATGTTGTGGAGATATGAGTTAGTTTAAAAGATAAGATACAACCAGGAGTGTCTCCCCTAACCCCAATAGTTTTATTGGAGAATTTCCTGGAAGATCTGAGAGTTAAAGTTAAGAATAAAAAATTAGTGGAAGTGGAAACTGCTCTTTCTTGGAAGGAATGGATACAAAATTCGATGGGCAAATTTGATGAGTTGAAACAAGACTTTTTTAATTGGTTTGAAAAGCAGTAGTTATATATGTTGTTGAAGGCTTTCATGGCCTGAATCACAAGGTTGTTGTGTGTTTTCCGGGCTGTATGGTCATGTTCCAGAAGTATTCTCTCCTGACGTTTTGCCCACATCTATGGCAGGCATCCTCAGAGGTTGTGAGGTAGATATACTCTGAGGATGCCTGCCATAGATGTGGGCAAAAAGTCAGGAGAGAATACTTCTGGAACATGGCCATACAACCCAGAAAACACACAATAGCCCAGCAGTTATATAAATGGGAAAAGGACTGGTTATGTAAAACCCCTATATGTAGAGAGTTAAATAAATATAAATAATTGCTATGTAAACTTTAAAAGCAAGAAATATTTGTGAAAGGGCTAATTGGTAAAATGTATAATGGGTTAGTAGGTGAGGAAATAGGGTTGAAGTTGTTAGAAAAGGTAGGGGAAGGAGATGTAGGGCAATTAAAGTCATATGGAGATGGTATACCACGCCGGTTAAATTATACCAGATTGATAAGAAGCACAGTAGCTACTGCTGGAGATGTGGCAGGCATAAAGGGACATATTTTCATTTATGGTGGGAATATCCCCAACTGACGAATTTTTGAAACAAAATATTTAAGGAAATTGGTAATATTAAACATTGCCCCTGAGTCTAGGTTAGCTTTACTAATGGATGCCGCAAAGTTGAATTTAGAAATGGAAAAGAAAGAATTTGTGATTATTCTACTTATAATGGTGAGGCTTATAATTGTAAGGAATGGGAAGATAGTAACCAATCTCATGCTGGAAGCATGGTATAGGAACTTATGGAAAATAGCTTTAATTGACAAATTATCAATGGAAATGAGAATGCTTAGAGGGGAAATTAAAAGATCAGAATTTGATTCATATTGGTTGGTTTTCATTAAATATATTTTAGAGAGTGACAAGGGAAAATAATGCAACCTTGTTGGACAGGAATTCTGAATATGACATTTGTTTATTTATATATTTATGGCAAAGGAAATTATACTTGTTCAGGCCTATGTGGTGGGTTTAAGTGTTTATAAAATGCAAAATATAAAATGTATATTTTGTATACTTTTATAGTGAATCTTGTTACTGTAAATGTAAAAAAACAAAAACAAATTAAATTTAAAAAAATTCTGTGCCAGTGTTTGAAACACATTCAGTAGATTGGCACAATCTTCTTTCTTATTCCTTCCCACAATGAGAAGGTCATTGAGATAATGACCAACAAATGGTAAACCAGCCCTATGATTCAATAAATGTGCTAAAAGTCTCAAAGTATGTGCAGGAAACAGCACACTTCATAGGAAAATATCATAGGCCCTGGAACATAAATTTTAGCAAGCAAAACACTTTGGGTGAACTGAGAGTAGGCAAAATGCGGACTGTATCTCATTTTGCCATGAGATTCCCAGGACCACAAGCACATATGAGGTGGCATGCCTGATCAAAAGATGCACAGCATCCGAACAACACTCCAGTGGAATGGCATCCTTAACCAATTTGCCTTTTGGGGTGACAACCGCAAATTGCCCATGGTTAGCTGGCAAAACAGCCACCCATGCAGCCCACCATGCACTCTTTCTCTACCGTATCTTTTTTGCCACCACTTCTAGCAAGTTCTTACTAGATTTATACTTTGCTGTGGCATGTGTAATGCATAGACTCTCAAAAGGGATGCAAAATCTATAAACAAACTCCTCCTTAATAAATTTGGCTGCCTTCTTAATAGGATATTGTTCCAGTAAAGGAAACAGCAGGCAATCTCACTGAAGTCTGATATCCAAAACCTCCTCTGCACATCCTCCCAGAGTCATTATTTTCCACCAGCTGGAGTGGCATTGAGACCCTGGAATATTTGTAATTTCCATCAAGTATGGTTCTAAAATAGCCAGATTGGAATGACTCCTGGTCTTTTGATGGACAAGTCATGAAAGCCTAGGATGAGAATTTCTTGCAGTTATGGTCATACTTGCACTGTACTTTTTGCTACTTTCCCTGAATGAATTCCCAGCAGACCCAGAACTGAAATCCTTTCTGCCACTTCAGCAAAAGTCTTGAAGCTTTCTCCTTTTTCTTTTATGTGAGGACTGACCAGCAGCAGAGCTTGACCTTGATAATGTTCCATCTGGCCTTTTCGCACTAGGATGTCCTTTTCCTAAAAGCAGAGTCACATTCAATAGTGGTACCATCTCCAACCAGAACACTTGTGTTAAGCATGTTCCCTAAATGTTTGAGGAAATGCCATCCCAGTTCCAGGTAGGTTGCCTGCACAACCTCCATAAATACTCATCAACCAATTGTAAACTAATGTTCCATTGCTTTATTGTTGTTTTTGTTGTTTTTATTTTTCCCCTCCCCATGGGTCGAGGTGGGGAGCAACAACATATTGAAATACAGCACATATCAGTTAAAAACACATAAGCCAGTTAAAGACATGTACAACCATTAAAATAACTTTCTCTCTCTCTCTCTCTCTCTCTCTCTACACACACACACGTTTGAATTTAAAACAGTGTTAAAAATCAGTCTCTTTTGGCAGATTATTTTTAAATGAGGAATTTTAAATTAGAAATGTTAAAGTGTGCACATTTTATAGCCATACTTTAACATTCCTAATTTAAAATTCCTCATTTTAAAAAATCTGCCAAAAGACTTTTAAATTCAAACAACATATTAATCACTCTAATACCTATACCTTTATCTGTTGTCTGTCTTGTCATTGTTATAATTGATATTGAATGTATTCTGTGATCCGCCCTGAGGCCCCCTCGGGGTGAGGAGGGCGGAATATAAATACTGTAAATAAATAAAATAATAAATACCTTCTGGTAAATTGTTCTGTGGTCTTAGGGCAGTTCTGTGTTCTTGGGGTGGCTGAAGAAAAAAGACTCTGGATGACCATTGTCAGCTTAGTTTTGGCTGACTAGAGTAATCGCCCCCAAGAGAAGCTGAGTGTACAGAGTGGATTATATGGAAGGAGATGTTTCAGTAAGCAACCTTGACCCAAACCCTGTACAGCTTTAAAAGTAACAACTAACACTTTATACCGTGCTCAGAAACCAACTGGTAGTCAGAAGAGTGATTTTAACACTGGTGTAATATGACTACTCCTAGCTCTACCAGTAACCAGCTGCCATGTTTTGAGCTAATTGAAGTTTCTGAACTTGGAACAGGTGTAGCCCAATGTACAGTGCATTGCAGAAATCCAGGCTTGAGACTACCAGCACATACACTACCATCTCTAGTTCTAGGAATGGTTGCAGTTGACATAACATCTGAAGCTGATCATATGTAGTCTTGACGATCACATCTATCTGCGCTGTCATTTGGAGTGAAGGATCCAGGAGCACTCCCAAACTACAAACACAGTCTTTCAGAGGGAGTATAACCTCATCTAAGACTGGTTGACACATCTCCAAACAGGTTAGGACACTCGACAGTAAGCACCTCTGTCTTGTCTAGATTATGCTTCATTTTGTTTTTCTTCATGCAACCACATTATTTCCCTCAGACATTCATTCAGAAGAGAGACATTATTTTTAGCTGAAGCTGTTTTTGAAGACATTGAGATTAATATACTTCCATTTGGGTGTTTTGTTTGCCCGATCTGTGCTTGCATTTTTCCTCACTGCCAGGTTAAAGCAGTGGGAATTAGCCCATACTGAACGCAGCCACTGTATGATATGTGGAGCAGAGTTAGGGGCCACCATGTGGTCTAGTAGCTAGGTTCTCCACTCGGGCTAGCTCTGCCTTTGAGGAGGCAAAAATAAGCTTGTGGATTTGGGTTCCTTGGCGTTTTCCACAGGCAAATACCCATGCATGCAAAACAGAAACTGCAGCTGATGAAAGATTGTATTAACAGGCCAATCTTTATCAATTTGCAAAGACCTGGCAGGACAAAAATGTTTTTACATGCTTCTAGAAGGAAAGCAAGATTGGGATTAGCCTGGCCTCCCTAGGGAGGAAGTTCCAAAGGCTGGGAGCTGCCACCAAGAAGGCCCTCTGCCTTGTTCCCACCTGAGGAGGTTGCGGAAAAGAGAGAAGGTCCTCTCCAGATGATCTTAGAACCCTAATGGGCTCATAAAGGAAGCTTCAATTTGTTTGCCTTTATCCATTGCAAGCTTCAAAATTTTTGCCTTTATCCATTACAGCTGCTGGGCACTAGTTTAGCACAGGAACAGTTTCCTTTATAATTAAGTGGAAAGGAGTAGCAGAGCTGAGTATCATCAATATACTAATTACATTTGGCCAGACAACCTCCCACAGTGGTTTCATATAGCATCTGAACATGCCTATAAAAGTGACAAGATGAAGGAAGGTGCAACTTCTAGACATCTCTGAGCCTAGTTAGGCTTGAAGAAAGAATGCGGTCTTGAGCACAAGCCATGTGTGGTCCAAACCAAGCTCATATATTTCTGCGTCATTTAATGCCATTTAAATATGAATGGGATTAAAGCTTCAGACACTGAGCAGAAATAATCTATAGCAATAATTCAAGTAGTGACTATGCTTCCTGACTGGCAGTTTCAATGCAATTGACAGAAATGTATTTCTGGGATACGACAGGTATTTTTTTTGGTACATAAACCATTGCTTTGCTTTACAAATTATAAACTGGCCTTGAGAAAGTTGTAAATCTTGGTGTAAGCAAGGGACAAGCTTTCACTCCTCCTCATGCAAATAATATATTGGCTCCCTCTTAAAATGTGAGACTGACTTTGAATTGACCCTGCACTTTATATCTCCTTAGATCCATGAAGAGATATTTATAATACTTTTGGACATCCATATCACACCAGTGGGAGTTTTCTTCATCAGCAGATGAATAGCAGGATCATGGTTAGACTAAAGCATAGCAGATATATGCAAGAGGCAGATGGAATCTGATTTATCTAGCCATCTTTTTCACACTGTAGCTTTCTCTGAATCTTCTCTTGGGTACCTAGAGCATGGCATTATTTCTTATAACAATAAAATATTTTTAAAATGGTGAGGAGAGACTGCACACATAATAAAGTACCCCTTGAATAAAAGAAGTTTAAATCACAAATGTTATTTCCTTGCTCCTATAAACACAATATATTTTCTTGGAAGCTTTCAAGAATGTCTGCAGTGCTCAATGCCCATAGGAAGGCAAGTAACAAGATTATTATTCAATATTATGATCACTGTACAGAACTCACACACTCCTCTCCCCTTATGCCTTTTTCTATGGAGTGAATCACAAGTGTCTGAGTTCTCCACAGCCATTATAATATTGAATGCAAAGAATGTCCCTATTTGCTTCTCTATAACTTGAAAAATCCCCCTTTTTATTGTTTTAACCTTTTTAAGAAGCCTGAGCTCATTCTGCACTTTATCATTTTTGTAGTTTTAATATTTTTATTAAATATTAAACTAAGTAAGAAACATTATATAAAACAGAAAAATTAACATTAAAAACACAGCACTTACAAACAACAACACAATAATAAAATATGAATTCCAACATTTTTCTCAACAGCTATAAACTCTTATACCTTATTGGAATTGCCTTTAATATATCACTTTTAAGAAGCTCCCATCCAGTCTGAACTTCTTTCTCTTTTAGTATTCCACATCACAGGGTCATACCCAGTGTTTCCCTAAGTTTACTGAAATCTGAATTAATCTAAAATGTGTGTTTAGCTACCCTTTCGACTGTATAAACAAACTTCAGAGGAACATGTTCACTCCCACCCAAGTATCTCACCACTTCCACCTCATTAACCAGGTCCTGATTGAAGGTTAAGATCAGATCTTAAACAGTTAGATCTTCTTGCCTCTTTCACCTTTGTGATAATGTACGTTTCTGAAAGCTTGACCTTGGCCAACTTTCCAGCACTAAATACAATCTGGAGCATGATCTCAATAATCTTATCAGAACTGAAGTATAAATTAGCAGCAAAATTATAAACAAATGCAATCTCAAATGCAGAAAACAAAGCTGTTTGCAGATCAGCTAATGTGATTTTTCTGCTTGCTTGAGAAGAAAATGAAAAAGGGTTCCCAAATGGCCTACAGAGGGCACAAACATGGTGCTCAGCCCAAACAAGGCAAATGAAAGAAGAAAAGCAGATAAACAAAAAATCTACCATTTCCATGTTTCCTGGAAAGAGAATCTGGTGAAAGACCTTTAAAAAGAACTGGGCTCTGGCCCAAAAAGAAATTGACACTAAACTCACAGCTCTCACCACATTCTTGAGGAAACTGCAGGCAGGGATCATTGCACAAGGACAAGATTAAAAAACTAGAACAATCCAATGCGCATACCATAGTTGACGACCTTAAAAAACTGGTGGTGTCTCAATATTTGTATAAGGGTGGAAATAGCACATGTGTGTAGATAGAACAGAATAGATGGAAGAGGGAGATATGCTGTCCTTCATACTTGGATTAATGAAACCGTCCCTGACTCTGACCTCAAAAATATGGGTATTTAGTGAGTACATAGATCTATCACTGAGAACTCAAAAACAAGCCCTATACCCAGAGATATCATCATCAGATTTGCACATTATCCAAAGAAGATACAAGTATGAAGTAAGCTTCCAAGACCTCGCTCCAGAGTCTTTAAGGAAGTGGTACAATTTCAAACCTTTCACAGTCTTTCTCCAGCAATCAGGAGTAAAATACAAGTGGGGCTTCCCATTTACATTTATCCTTATGCATAAGGACACTGTCATTATAGCATCAACTAAAATGCATGTGATCAGCATCTGTGAAGCCCTAGATATTTGAGTTCCCTGGGAGGTGGATAAAAACAAAGTCTCACCCTAGGGAAGAGATAGACAGGGCCCCTGAGGCCAGAAAATAGCCAAATGGTGAACAAATTGGAAGAGTAAGAGAAATTTAATAGTGAAACTTTGATATTTTCAGATTAGCAATAAGGAATGCTTAACATTATGGAAAAGACAAAATGCAAACTAATAAGATTAAATTCTTTACATCTGACTCTCTGCCATTCTCTCTTAACAGTATTTGTTGTATGAGCCACTTATACAATAAATGAATAATAATTTATCTTATATATTATGGGTGTGTCTGAAGTCACCCACTGACATATGGTGTCCCACAAATTCCATAAAGTTTTCAGACACACACACACACACACACACACACACACACACACACACTGATCTTCTGTAATGCAGCACTTGTAGTTATGTCTAAAGCAGGCTTGCACAACTTGTGAGTAGTAAAGGGCCAACATTAGCTAGGCTAAGCCACTTGAGCCACAAATAGATTTTTAACACCTCACTTTCCAAGTAAGGTATAATTAATGATTAATTAGATTTCTTGTTGTTGTGTACCTTCAAGTCATTTCAGACTTAGGGAGACCCTATCACAGAGATTTCTTGTCAAGATTTATTCAAAGGGATTTTGTTTTCCTCAAAGGCTGAGGAAATCCAGACAGCTCCAAAACCTGTGCCAAAATGGGTTAAAATAACCAGCTTTGGTGCAGGTTTTAGTCCCCACTGCCCAACACAAACCCAGGCTTTCCTGGGTGGGTGGGTGGCTACATGCCATCCAGAAGCCCCCCATTTAGATCCCCAAACTTACTGGAGAAGCCTGCCAACAGCACAGCACAGCCCTCTCACCAGGCATGTAGCCGGGGAGGGGGGGGAGGGGCTTGAGGGGCTTCAGCCCCCCTGAAATTCTCAGGGTGGTCTGCGAGAAGGCCTTACATTTATTTACACTGTTATGCTTATTCATATCATGATCTGATCACCATGCTCAATATATCCCATATGCATGGGGGTATTGGGATAACAATACAAAAGGTTTGCTAGGGCAGATCCTCTCTCACTCAGACTCAGCCCCCCCCCCTCCAAACCAAAATCCCAGCCCCTCCCAAAACAAAATCCTGGCTATGGGCCTGCCTCTCACTAAATCCTCCTGGTACAAGACAATAATGTGTCAGAAGGTGGGAGGGGGAGGGGAGGACAAGGGGGAGAGGGTGGGTGCCATCTCTCTCCTCCAGGCCTTTCAAAGCCTGAAGAAGTGGGATGGCTGTGGAGACTGACACCCCGGAACTACGGAAGCAGTCCTGGGAGTCAGTCCCCACAGGCCCAGCACCTCATTACACCCAGATCTTTCATAAAGATCCAGATCTAATGTGGTGTTTAATTAATGTGGAGTAAACCAGGGAAAGCTCGGTTTCCTCTGCATTGATCCACTTTTACTGGAGGCGTCTTTTGAATGCCTCCAGTAAAACCGAGACCGGTCCTACATTTTTGGCCTGTCTGGATGGAATCTGGCAGTGTGACTTGCCTAAAATCACCCAGTGGGTTCAGAGCCATAGTTTGCAGTTGAAACCACTACACCACACTTTCTGAATCCTGAATTCCTTCCCTCTCTTTTTTCCTACTTCCCTTCTTTCTCTTACTTCTTTTTCTTCTTACTGTGTTTCCCACCTAACTTCTTTACTTTCCTTTTCTCCTTCCCTCCCTCTCTTTTTCCTACCTACCTACCTACCTTTCTTTCTCCCTTCCTCCCTCTCTTTTTATTTCCTTTCTCTCTCTCTCTCTTCTCTCCCTCCTTCTTTCACTCTCTTCTTTTTTCTTTCTCCCATCCTCCCTCCCTCCTTCTCTCTCTTTTCTTTCTTTCTGTCTCCTACCCTTTCTGTCTTCCTTTCTCCTTCCCTTTCTTTCTTCTGCCTTTCTTTCTTTTCTTCTCCCCTCCCTTCCTTTCTTCCCTCCTTTTCCTACCGCTCTGACAAGGAAAGCGGTGTGGGGGGGAGGGATCCCATGTTTGCCAGGCCTGCACCACTCCTGTGGGAACAGTGTGAGGCAGACAGGGGCAGGACCAACTGGTGAAAGAGAAAATCCAGCCCCTTCTGCAAGCCATGCGGAAGTCGTTGGCATACTACATCCAACCCATAGGGCTTATGTTGTCCAGGCCTGGTCTAAAGGGCTTCTAACAGCACCCTTACTAACTTTCCCATACTTTACACAGCACAGCTCTCCCTTCTGAGTCATTCTCTGTTCACACCAAGGTGCATGCAGACAAAATTCTAACCATATTAGTTGGGGGATTCTGAGGGCTACAATTTAAAAAGTAACTTTTCCAGACTCTGAAAAAAAGGAAGTAAAATAAACTAAATGAAAACTCATTCCATTGGCTATTAAATAATTATGTTCACATAACTCCTTCAATTCTAGGTAATAGTTGGATTCCTGTATGGGACATACATAAGTGTAAGCACCATTGTCACATTGCTATGTAATTAATCCCGGCCCAATTTGCTTTTACCAGGAAGTGGCAGCTGTGATCAACAAAGATCTGTTCCCTTGTCAGCAGAGGACTTTCAAATTTCCACCTCTTTCCATGCAACAGCCAAAAGTAGGACTTCATAAAAATTGACCCTTGTGGTGGAGACCACTTGCATGAGAGGAAGCTTTGTTAGCCGTTGACAGAGGAACAGACCACCATTAATTGCAGCACCAGCTGCTCTGGAGAAAATTATCATGTGGCCCTATGTAGTCCCTAAATAAGAGACTACATATTGTTCATGAGTACATAACAATCATGAGTGCATAACTTGAGATAACACATTCATAACGACCATAATGGATTCTAGATGACATATCTAAGCTCCAAAGATAATTACTGCTGTTGCTGATTTTTCAGAAAGGAATGGCAAGTGTGTAATTCAGTTTGTAAGAGGTAATCGTCAACTTCCCTATCAAAAGTTTGGGTTTATAAATTGTATCCTAAAGATCCTGATGATTTCTTGACTACAGGAACCCTGCCAAATGCAGCAGTTAACGTATGCAGAGATACTGATTCTAATTAAGTAATAGCAGAGGTTGCCTTTGAATTTACGAGGCCATAATCCGCTCCCTTGTGCTCAATAAATACTATTGCTACAGTCAGTGGTGTTAATTTCACACTACAGTGGGAGCTCGGAGTTGTTGCCAAATATAATCATAAGTCACAGGCAATTTGGATTATTACTGTAGAGTACAGTGCATTGAGAATTGTGGTAGCTTATAATCACTTCTTAGACTCATTAACTGAGCTTTTGAATAGTATAACTTTCCTGTCTGTTATAAAGTATAGTTATGTGTTGGCCTGGGAATGAACTGCAGAGATAGAATAATAACTGTGTTCATGTTTATGAAGAGTACACAAAACACTTTGTCTCTGATTTCTGTTTTGTTTTGGAAAACATTAGCCTGACATAGCCTACAATGGGCTTTGCACTTCTTCTCATTGTCAATCCCACATGCTTACAATTGTGTTCGTAGTTGAGGGCCAATGTGGTGTAGTGGTTGAATGTTGACTCAGATTTGGGACTATTGGGTTCAAGTTCTCTATCAGCCTTAATACTGAGTACCCATTTCATCTCAACCTAACCTACTTCAGAAGGTAGTTATGCAGTTAAAGTGTATGTGTGGAATGTAGAGAACCGTATATTTGACATGGGAATGCTGCAAGGCTGCTAAAGGTCTTGGCTTCCCCTTCACTGGTTGGCCCTTCCCCTGCCTCCCTGTCCAGGAAGACAGGCAGGTAAAAGACCAACAGAGGGAAAGTCCAGCCCCAGCTGCATTCGGCCCACAAGACTTATGTTGTGTAGGCCTGATATAGAGAATGGAGCCAGACAGCTGGATTTTGGAGTGCATCCATTATTGGAATATATCAGATAGGTACTGCATTAAGCAAGGTCAGAAGGCCAATTTATTAGTATTTACAGTTGGCCAAGGCAATCTAGATTAATGGTTTACACATGATCCTTCAGATGATTTTGATTTCAACTCCCAAAATCACAGCCAATAGTCAGGAGTTCTGAGAGCAGAAATCCAAAATTCCTGGAGGATCAAAGTTTGAGAAAAACCTTGCATGCTTGTGATTACTCTGAGCCATTAGTGTTGCAAATCTCTATTTTTCATAGCTGAATAATCTGCATAGTCTGAACATATACAATCCTAGACCACACAAAGTCCTATGATTCCCAGAACCCTTGACCCTGCTAGCTGTAGGATTCTAGGAACAATAGCTGAAAAAGTTAACATTTTCTTGATGCATCAGGAATAACCAACCACTTTAATTCCCAGACACAGAATATGAAGTTGTCAGGTCTACTGACAGTGCCCTGTGAAGCACTCTGGGCATACCTATAATGAAGCACTTTTAGAACAGGCTTACCAAATAAGTTGTAGAACTATCCCTCCTTAAATATTCTGAAGAAACAACCATGTGTATTTGTTGGAATTTGAATAAACTTTCCTTTAATTTTTTTTATAGAATCATAGAAACATAGAGTTGAAAGAAACCACAAGGGCCATCCAATTCCATGCCATACAGGACTACATTTGGAAGCAAATTAACGAAGCTTTCAATCAGCAATTTGGTTTGTAAAGGTATTAATAATTCTAAGGATTTCACTTGAGTGGGGTGTGTGTTGTGTGTGAAAAATAGTATATTGCTCCCTCAAATAAAAATTCTCAAATATCTAACTTTGCAAAAAGGAAGAGCTTCAAAATTGTTCAAATCTTTAACTTTTATATTTTTACAATCAGTTGCTAACTTTGTCTTCCCCTTTTCTTTTGATGCCTAAACAATATTTCTAAATGTTCAACTGAAATTTTAGGTTATCACAATGCTATATCCAGGGATAGGTCTCAGCTAGGCCTCAGGTGTTTGTTGGACTTCAACTTCATAATTCCAACATCCATAGTGTTGAGAACCATGGTGCTATTGAATAATTCACCAATTCTTTCGTTAGCCCGCTGACCCTTACTTCAGTAGAGAAATACACAAGCTACCTTCCAACTTTGATATTTAAGATTGAGTTATAAAGCTAGGATACAGTTTGTCCTACAGCTACTGTTCAAAGTATTATATTTACATTTAGTGGAATGAAGATAGTGTCTAACAACGTTTGTGTATTATCTGTACATGTATTTGTACTTTGGTCTGTATTTGTAAACTGCTTAAATGGATAGCCTACAATGCAGCTAAGTACAGCTGAACTCAGTAGGACCTATTTTCAAGTAAGTATCATAAAGTATTACAGTGTTACATGCAGGAATGCTTCACAGAAGTGCAAGTGGTGAGCATGACTTTTATTTGCGTCATCTGTTGATCACAATGGCTCTATTTAAATAATATATTTGAAATAATTTATGTTGAAATATTTCACCACTGTTCTGCAAAAGCAGGCATAAAAACATGGTTTGTGAAATCACCAAAGCCATGGTTTCAAAGCTAGCAGTGTCAATTGTGACTAGATATCTTTGTTGTGAAGTAAATGACTCCTTACATCACAACATTCTCTCTTTTTATCTACTAGATGTAATACAAATTTAAAATTTGTATTAAATTTTAAACAAATTTGAACTTAGGATAAAAGACATTTCAGACAGTCTCACATTCACTAAAGAGAAATTCTCTGAGGTCTGGAGCATCAAAGCACATATTCTTGATAATCAGAAGAAATGGTTTATATGCTGAGATGTGTGAATACATTATGTGTATATCCTGGTAGGAAATACCCCCTATTGGCTGAAGTCTGTATAAAGGGAATAGTCTGATGGAACCAGAACCCATCTGAATTTGCAGTCAAAGTTGTAAGAATGGCTTTGTGTAATTGTGTTACTTTTTTATATAACAATAATTTTTGAGCTTTACACAAAATAAAGATGTATTTTCAATGTCATTTGCTTTCCTAAGGCATGGGAGAGTAATTTGCTCATAATAAAGGAGCACACTGAAAACATTGCCTTTCTTAGAGCCATTTCAGAGGTGGATTCCTGGAATAACAAACATATTTTTGGGGTTTTGGTTTGTAAGCTTCTCACACAAATGTATGTGAAAGTCAAGCAGGCTGAACCTGGGAAATGTGACTCCTAGAAACTGGATATATACAGTACTTCAGCATGACTTTCTATCTGGTAGAACTCCAGATATCGGCTTCCCTTTTTTCTCCACCCCACTCCTGTTTTATCACTAATAATTGTATGGTTACATAACGTGGCAGCTGGTGGCTTCTGGGTCACTAGGACAATGAACCTATTCCAGGTTCCAGACCTCACACAGACTTCAAAAGAGATAGGCAAGGTGCTGAATCTATTTTGGGCATAGCCATTTTGAACAAATACTTTAAAGGTCAAAGGAAATCATAAAGCACAGTTGCCACTCCACAGACATACAGGCCAGCAGTTTCTCACACAAATCTACTATTAGTGAGGTTTCTAAAATTACCTCTTAAAGAGGTAATGCACAACAACTTTATGAAATTCTGGTGAAAATCTTCTTTCAAACCTGGCAGAGAAACTCTCAGCTAGCAAGCGATCATTTATAATTCATTAGGTCCCACAGATCAGAACCATACAAACCATCCTGGATTATTAGTAAACCACCAATCTAACAGAATGAAAAGCAGTAGCAATACAAGTTTACCCAGTACTGTATGATTGTTCATTCAGCACAAATGTACATGCAGTTAACTAAATAGCAGAAGTGCTAGGAAACTCAGTTATAGAATGGCAAAGATGAGTGACAGGACACTAGCAATTGCCCAATGTGCATTGCGAGACCAGTACACATATAACACATGGGTTGTAATTCATCTTGGTCCTGTTGTCGATTGTCTCTTAGCTAATTCTGCTACATAAATACATGTCAGCCTTCAACTAGATACGGACTTTGCGCATCTTTGCAATTATATTTCCATTGAAGCAAGTCCACTTATAAAAATGCAATGACTCAACAGGATTCCAGCCCCTCTTTTTTATTAATCTTTACAATGGCCTTGTAAGCTTGGCCAACACTATAACTACCATGAAAAGGATGGTGGGATTGTTGAAATTGTTACTTACATCAACATTATTACATAGCAAACTCATATGGAAAGATCTGTATACTGTTTATTGGGCTGCAACCTCGCTGATCCCAGACTGATCTGGATCTGGGATTAGTGATGGTAGTGGCAATGGTAGGAATACTGCTTGAATGTATCTATCCTCCTGTATGTTTACCTGATCTGTATGCAAATTGGCACTTCAATGCTTTTATCCTTCTCACTCTGGGGTCATTTTCTTTGAGCCACTACTCCATCTTAAATTACACAGGTCAGCAGACCTGCTGACATGGAAATCATCTCTATAAGCATGTGTAACTAAATTTAGCAATAAATTTAGCACAAGTTTCCTAATCCTAGCAGTAAATTCCCTTTTTTAAATTTAATTACCAGTACCTAGGATGATTCCTGATATTCAGTAGTTACAAACTCTGAACTAGGAAATTTCACTCTGCAATCTGTAATTGTAAAACTGAGCATCTTAGCTTTAAGTAATGTCAGGGAGAGGAGGGGTTTTCTACTCTGCCTCAGGAAGCCAAATATCTTGAGCTTCTTGTGAACTCCAGGCTGTATGAAAATTGCATATTTTATTTGAAATCTGTCTCTTTCAGACTTGAACTTCATAAAACAATGAAATGCTGGAAATTATCTGCAAAATTGCCTATGTTGGGCCAGAGGCTCCTTTGTTGCTCATCAAAGAAAGGCTTTGACAGAGATCTATCTGCAGATACAGAAGCTATTTAAATCATCTATTTTTCAAATAATATTATCTTTATAATGTGGATCACACTCAGTAGGCGGGTTTTCATATCTGGCTAAAGAACACTGACTGGCATACCTGGATGATAGATATACTGGAATCATTACAACTGCATGGCGAATTGAGAATGTCTCCATCCTGGAAAGTTGCTGCTATCCCTGATCCCACAAATGCTATGGGATACCCTCTTTAATTTATAAAGCCCCTGCGTATTTTATTATTTCTTTGCCCACTGTATTACATATGACATTTTTGTACTCTTTCTGCCCATGTAGTCTTCTCATTATTCTAGAAAAACTCGTTTATGGTAAATCTTTGATCATAACCAATGAAAGCAGCCTGTAGAGATGATCTATGGTATTCATGCCAGTGGGTGAATACACTCTGGGTTTTAGTTTTAACTTTAAAGTATTTATCCAAGGCTCTTAACCCTATTATCCAGATATATTCAACACTTTGGATAGATCCTTTAAAGTTCAAATTAATGTCTGGAATGGATTCACTCTCCTACTGACATAAAATCCATTGCCTGCCATTGGCTGCTTGAGTGCCTATCCTGAAAAATAACCCTTGTTATATTACAGATATCCATTTAAGGCTATTCTGTTCCTTTATCAGGGCAAATTGCTTTGACATTCTGTACCCTGTTGGTTCTATATAACAAACAAATGTAATTAAATAAAAGCATTTTGGAAGGTAGGTAAAGGTTTTCCCCTGACATTAAGTCTAATAGTGTCCAACTCTGGGGGTTGGTGCTCATCTCCATTAGTAAGCCAAAGAGCCGGTGTTGTCTGTAGACACCTCCAAGGTCCTGTGGCCGGCATGACTATATGGAGCGCCATTACCTTTCTGCCAGAGCGGTACCTATTGATCTACTCACATTTTTCAAATTCTACATTGGCAGAAGTTGGGGCTAATAGTAGGAGCTCACCCTTCTCCCCGGATTCAAAGCATCAACTTTTCAGTCAGCAAGTACAGCAGCTCAGTAGTTTAACATGCTGCACCATTGGGGGCTCCTGAAAGGTAAAGGGGGGGGGGGGAATCTAGTTGGCTCATGTGCTTTGATCTTGTGTTCTTTTACCCATTTGAGACAGAGTTTGGGAAAATTACCTTTTTTGGACTACAGCTGTTAGTATCTTCTAGATACCATGGTCAATAACCATGTTAGTTGGATTGCTAGTGGCTGGAAAGTATAATCAAAAAAGAAAATTGTAACATATCCAACCTTTGCATGAAGGTGAATATATACCTTGAAAATACCTATTAATGGCATAGAGGTATATCCTCAACCAACATTGGATATGGCACCTCTCAGAATTTATTTATGTTGTTACTGGCCTGGCCTGCTCATTCAGATCTCTCAAGCACCTCATACACACTGATAAAGCACCCTTGCTGATGCATAGTGGCAACTGGACTTTTTTTTTGCTTTCATTCTTGCCTTAGTGGTTCTTCTTGTGCGTCTGTTGAAGGCATAAACAATAGATTTTCCCAGACAAATCCAAAATGAGATTTTATAGTGACTGTAATTTTTGATGACTCAGAACGATCATGGTCACTTAACATCTTTATGGTGGTATTCAAAAAACTGTGAAACACCAGTTCCAAAACATAAGTAGGTTTTAGAAGTGTAACAAATAAGATGAACTGTTTCAACTTAAAAGTCTTTGTGTTACATTAAAAAACACTCACACAGCCAACTTATTTTTCCAGTTTACCTTTCCTCTTGTCAGGTCTGTGTGTTTTTCTAGCTTGTAAAAATATTCCTATCAAACCCACCATCATTCAGTATTCTGTATAGGTGTACACATTTTCTGCCTCATATTTTTCCTCTATTCCCTTATCTAGTTTATATGATTGCCTTGCCATTTTCTCATACATGTTTTTCTAGAACTTGATTCACTGCATAACCCAGAGTATAAAAAAACAAGCAATAAAAATGCATTTTATTTTAGATGTGAAAATAAACAATGGCAAAGATAACTATGTTATTAAGACATTAAATTATGATAAAAAAGCAACAAATGAGAAATGAAATGTGATATGATCAAAACATAGTCATTGATGGGGAATGAAAAGCCTGACAACAGTGAGCACGTGTGATATTTATTAGCAGGTACAGTAATATAATAAAGGTGACTTTAACATG
The DNA here is from genome assembly GCF_035594765.1 of Anolis carolinensis. Lineage (NCBI taxonomy): Eukaryota > Metazoa > Chordata > Lepidosauria > Squamata > Anolidae > Anolis > Anolis carolinensis. The sequence continues at coordinate 246,768,024 of NC_085842.1, forward strand.
GCTTTCTCTTACCAACTTTCTAAAATACCCATTACCATAAATCTTTCCTTAATAATAAACAAAAATGCATTAATAGATAGAACATAGTGTAAAGTTTTATTAACTAATCTCAACTTCAGAATGGGTTTTGATTCTGCTAAGTTGTAGAGACAGGTACATGGCTTACCTTTTTTCCTATTAGCATTACATTGTCCAGGTAAGAAAACTCATATAAGACCAGCTCTGTTGCAAAATGTCCCTGCTGTTTATTCATGGGAGATGTATCCAGTCCTGATGTTCTCAATAAACAGCAGCAGAAGAATCATATCCAGTTCATCCATCTGTCTAGTTAGAACAAGCTCCAAAGAAACTCTGCCTGGTAAAGCTATGGTGCCAGCAGAGCTTGTTGATGGAATTCAAGAAAATTGAATAACAAGGAACATCCTCTACTATTTGAAAATAATTTTACTAACCTTGCTGAAGCAGGTCTCATTCTTTAAAAGGATTAATAGAAATGGTAGCTGGAGCTATAGTAGAATTGCCTTTCATTTTTTTTCCCTTTTCTCTATAGTTCAATATAGTCTAAGCCATAGCTTCTTAAACTTTTCCACTTGTGACCCTATTCGGCCCAAGCAACTCTTATGTGACTCTGGTTATATAGGTATATAATACCTACATACCCAGAGTCACATAAGAGTTTTATAAAACAGATATAAAAAATCAAACATTTACTGATAACAAATCAGCAGGTTTGCTAAACAGGCTGATTTTCCTTTTTTGAAGTACAGCTGCAGCATCTTCTGCAACGCCCATTATAACCCTGCACAACAGATTCATGTAACTATCTAAAATAGCCACTAGGTGATTTTCAGAAACCTTTTACTGTCAAAATTTTTGGGATCCCAACAGTGAGCTAAGGAGACCCCGTTCTGGGTCAGGACCACAGTTTAAGAAGCAGTAGTCTAAGTAATATCTGATTTATAAATACTTAGAGCTATGTCCATCCCATTTTATAGTAGTTCCTTTCCTCTTCAGCACACCCCTTTTAAGGTGTGCTGAAGCCAAAGGTTAATCAAGAGCAAAAGGTTAACTAAGAGGAAGACTAATAGCTTCATCCCATACTGGCACCCCTATGAATAGGTCATAGCCGTCTTCCTCTTGATTAACCTTTTGCTCTTGATTAACCTTTTACTTCAGCACACTGGTCTAAGCAAACTCGGTCCAAGTGTTTTAAGCAATATATGAATCAGTCATGCCAGTCTTTCACCATTAGTACAGCCAGATTTTCAAAATAGCAATACAGGACAGTTGGAATTCATGACATGCAGGTCTGACAGTCAGGACATGGCTATTAAATCTTCTACTTAAATACCAAATTAAATACTGTTAACCTAGTCATGCATTTATTTGTAAATGTTAATAACATGCTGTCCACATTCATGAATTACAGAATGCAGGTATTTTTTATGTTTTATTGTTTTATCTGGGCTTGGCCCCATGTAAGCCACCCCGAGTCCCTTTGGAGAGATGGAGGCGGGGTATAAAAATAAAGTATTATATTATTATTATTATTGTCATTATGAAGGGCCCAAACCCCCATGTATAGAGTTTTTGGGAGGGCATCTTGTTTGGTCTAGATAAAAGAAATTCACACCTGGTTTTACCTGTATTTCCATATATTACTATTCATATATGTCTCTTACTAATAGCCTGAAGATTATTTCATATAATATTTTTTTATAATTTTGGCCATATATGTGAATATTGAACCATCAGAAAGCAAAGATGTAATTATCTCAGTTACACATGCAGAAAATTAGGGGTTTTGGAGAATTCTGGAATTCTGGATAAGAGAAGTTCAACATCAACAACAATGCCAACAATAATATATTAATTTCTTATTGGTCTCTTCTTATAGACCAAGGTGAGGAACGAAAACAGTTTATGTTGTAATGTTAGGAGAGAATGCTGCTGGAAGATCACTATATAGCCCAAAAGACTCACAGCAACCCAGTTTAGACACCAATGAAAAGAACATATGAAAAGAGCCCATAAAAACACACACTTTGACTTTAATAATTTAAGAATTATCTGGATATGTCTGTACTCATGTTTTAAACCCTGACAAACCCCCTCTGGCAGGTCATTCCTTAGTTTGTGGACAGTCAAATAAAATGTGCTCTGGGTAACAGTTGTCAGCCTACTCTTAGCTGGCTGAAATAAATGTCACCCAGAAGATTTGAGTGAACAGGTTTGATTATATGAGATAAGGTGATCCTGTAGGTAACCTGAACCCAAACCAAATCGGACTTTAAAAGTAGCAACCAACACTTTGCACTTTACCTGACATCCGGTGGCATTCTTCTGATGTGCGTATAATAGCATCCTAGATGTACCAGTGACCAATATGGCAGCCCAGTTTTGAAATAACTGAAGTTTCCAAACTTGATACAGAGGTAGCCCAATATCCAGTGCACTGCAGAAGTCCTGCCTTTGAGATGCTTATTACTAGGTATAGTGCACACCTATACACATGTATAATCAGGGGCAGCCCTAGGTAATTTCGCTTTGTAAGCAAACCTAGTGGCTGCGCCCCCCCTGAAATTGCGCCCCCCACCCCCAAAGCCCCGCACATTCCTCCAGTGGCGGCGGCGGTGGGGAGGACCATCACCTCCCTCCCAGGTGAAGGCCTTCCGCATTCACAAAGGAGGGAGGCGATGGTCCCCGCCGCCTCCCTCCTTGGCGAACACAGAAGGCCTGAAGCCTAGGTATTCTTGCGAGGTCTCGCAAGTCCTCGCGAATCCTTGTGAGATTTACACAGGGGCGCAGTCGAGGCCTCGACGGCGCCCCCCCCCCCCCCTGATGTGCACCCAATGCGAACACTTCAATGGCCTCCACGTTGTATCGGGCCTGTGTATAATGAAACAATAATTCTTGTTTCCCTTACCAATTTAATCATGGTTACCGATGTCTCTACAGTTTAGACTGAAGAGTATCTTTTATCCTAGAGCTGTAGCTATGTTGAACTCCGTGGTTTCACACTGATGTGGCATTGGGGGCTGTGTGGTGGTGGGGTGTATGTGAAGGGATGGGTGTGTTGTTTTCTGGTGGGTGCAGAAGGAAGATATTTAATTTTGTTGTGCAATAGCACAATGACAAATAAATCTATTCTATTCTACTATTAATCGGAGCTGGAGAAATATTGGCTCAAACCTTTCCTAAGGCTTTAAAATTGTTTAGTTATTCAGGACATATATTCAAGCAATAGACGTGAAATCCACATGTGCTGCTATCTGTGCTTGCTCAAAAACTACTAGATATATTATCGGTTTACAACCAATTATGACAGATTTGGACAGTGGGGAAAAACTGAAATCCATTTATCAGTAGTAGAGGTTGAAAAGGGAATCCATTCCATGGTTCATTATCCAGACTTGGTGATTACCTTGAAACTAGCTTGTACTCTTTTGACTTTGCTCAAAGTACACCAGAGAGCATACTGATGACATAAACAGCTGGTGTTCAAGGCACAGCACCTCAAAAATGTAAATCAAGAGATGTTGTGGTCAGATCAGCTGAGGAGAAAAAATAAAAGTTTGGCCGCAAAAGAACACTTTGGTAAGGAAGGATCATTAACTTCTTCTTGAAGTTAGGATCTCCACTTCAGGAAACCTGGTCAAGGCTGGCAGTTATTGGTGCCACCCACTATGTTTTTCTTCATCAAACCTCTGCAAAACACATTTGTATGGGATCATACACCAACAGCTATTCTTCAAGACTGGGACTCAGGATTATGAAGTTTTTCATTTTCATAAGTTTTGTCACCACATTAGACATTACTATTGAAATAGAACAAGAACAACCCTTCTTATTGGTGGGAGTAAACTGACGTATTTAACATACAAATGTTGGTAAGAGAGATAATAGGAAAACCAGACAAAAATTGTAGAAACAAATAATATTATGACTGGAAAAAATGTGGTTTCACTTTTTTGGTAAATACTGGAAAATTATATTTCATGAAATAATTGCCGAGGAAGTACTTGTCAGAGAGTGAGAGAAAACAATAATTTTTCTCTGTCCCACCAACATATCTGAATTTAATGTGACAAAACTCTTGCCCAACTGAAACTGGGCAATGTTGTTCTAACATTGCTGCAATTTGTCTATAATAGCAATCTACTGCTAAAACAAGTGGGAGGAGGGATAACATCAGTAAAGGTAAAAGTTTTCCCCTGACATTAAGTCCAGTCATGTCCGACTCTGGAGGTTGGTGCTCATCTCCATTTCTAAGCCAAAGAGCCGGCGTTGTCCGTAGACACCTCCAAGGTCATGTGTCCGGTATGACTGCATGGAGCGCCTCTTACCTTCTTTCTGGAGCGGTACCTATTGATCTACTCACATTTGCATGTTTTCGAACTGCTACATTGGGGATAACAGCAGGAGCTCCCCAGATTTGAACCACCGACTTTTCGGTCAGCAAGTTCAGCAGCTCAGCGGTTTAATCCGCTGCACCACCAGGAGCTCCAATATCAGTAAAACTTCAAATATATTTCTTATTTCTTCATTCACTGTTGTCTGAGGATGCAGAATGTCAACTGATTCTCATTTCAGTGGAACAACTATTCTGCTTCTTGCATTACTGTGAATTTTAATGGCATTATCCAAAATCTATTGGGTGACATAGGCCCCTTCTACACTGCAATATAATCCAGATTATCAATGCAAATAATCCACACTTTGAACTGGAGTCTACATGTATATGCGTCTACATGGTCATATAATCCATTTCAAAGCAGATAATCAAGATTTTATATGGCAGTGTAGAAGGGGTCTAGGGCTGGCTCTGCACTGTAGAATTAATATAGGTTGACACCACTTTCAATGCCATGACTCAATGTGGTGGAATTTTGGGAGTTGTATTTGGTGAGGCACCAGTACTCTTTGTTGGAGAAGGTGAAAGATCTTATAAAATTGCAACTCCCATGATTCCATAATATTGAGCCTGGGTAGTTAAAGTGGGGTCAAATTGCAATAATTCTGCAGTATGGATGTACCCTAAAACACAAATTTGCAACCCTACTGAAAGGGAGAGATCACCAACCATGACTGCTGCAATCCCAACAACTTTTGGAACAGTAGACAGCTCTCTTTTCTTACATAAGACCTTAAGATCATTCACATAACAGATGCTCCCCAGAATCACATCACAGTAAGCACTACGATTTCAAAGGAGTTCTGTGCAAAGGAGTTCTCTATCCATGAAAGAGTTAATTGACACCACAACGCCAGCACTGTGTTTAGGTTTCTTCCATATGCCTAAAGTCAGTGCATAGAATAGAACAGAATGTGGAATGTTTATTAGATTATTTACTATTATTCCTTCCTCCTCACCACACTAAATTATTTCATTGGCAAATATGGTCGCCTCACCAGGTTTTGCATCAGAAGACTTTCTTTACCTCAAGCTTGGTAAATATTACTTTTTCTTTTGAGAATATTATATATGCAATCTGGTTATCTTCAAAATATCTTCTGTAGCTTTTAATTTTTAGATAAAACATGTGAGGGGTGAGAGCCAGTGTGGTATAGTACTTTGGACATTGAACTAGGGCATTGGGAGACCAGGGTTCATAGCCTCACTATATTATGGAAACCTACTGGGTGAGCCTGGGGAAATCACAATCTCTCAGACAAGGGCAAACAAATTATGTCCAAAAAAAGGTCAATACAGATTGTCCCTAGGGAAAAATGACTTGAAACTATACAATAAAGTTTACAATGGAATGATTTATTCTTATATAAAAATGCACCTGGATAGTGGCAGAATTAATGATTTTCCTTCCTGCCATTGTTGAGCCCTAACCTGCCCCCCTCCATATATTCTAGAGCCCCTATTTAGATCAAGGTGCATCCCAAACCATGTTCAAATAGACCATCCATTTTAGACATATGTGTACACATACATACCATTGAAGAGACTGATTATGAGACAGGAAAAAATGGGTAACCTTTTTGTTTCATCCTGCCACTGATGTAACTCTGGCTAAAGAGGTTTTGCAGTGCTTAAAATAAGCGATGAATGCATGGTGATATTTCTAACCTATCAGTGTCACACCTTGAAAAAGTTGTTGTCTTTTTCTATTATAATAAGTCAGATCCCCCACGAAACATAATTATAGTTTCTGTAATAGTAATCCTGCCTTGTGAACCTTGCTGGCTCTTTGCAATCAAACCTTCAGATCACTGTCACACTAATTTAAATTAAAAGAAGAAATGATTAGAAAAAGCAAAGGTAACCTAAGGGAATGTTTTTTCTCTTCCTCACTCTTTTTGTTACTCAGCTCTTTTAAAGAATTAAAGCAGAGATATGTGAAAAGGCTAAGAACAGAACCAAAAGAAAAAGAAAAATGGGCAACACAAGGAGAAAGGAGAGGAGGAACAGAACATTGTGGTGGTGGAAAGGGAAACCCGGAGATAAGGAAAAGTACCAGAAATAAATCCAAAAGAGATTAGCAAAAGGGAATTGGGTACAGAAAAGAAAAGGGAAATAAAGCCTTAAGAACAGAGATAAGCAAGGCTGAGATAAAAAGTAAGAAATAAAATATTATTATCCTACTGGTCATTGTAATATTTATTAGCCATTATTTTTAAAAGAATAATTAAAATTCTAAAGGCAAGTGTAGCACTCTGTTGTGACCATATAAAATCCTGTTTATATATTCAGTGCTGTTGGAAAGCGTCCACTGTAGTAAGATGATATTGCTTCACAAAAAGGTATTAAAAGTAATATGTTAACTAATAAACTGCAACTCATGTTTGGTAATCTCATTGATTGCCCTTATGTGACAATTAAACTGCCACTTCCTTTGTCTATTACTTTGCTTATATAGTGAGTTAACACAACTTTCCAAGAACTGGATGCTAGGTATTTTGCCACACAGGATTTTGAAGCCATTCAGCATCTCATAGTATTCAATTTAGAGCATAACATTTTATCCTGAAGCCAATTTGGAGTGTTGAATTCTGGATTGGCCCGAATTGTTTTACTGTGGAGGCAGGAATGAATCTTGACTGTCCAGAGGTGCAGAACCCAGTTCAGCAATGTTGGACAGCCACCTTTATTGTCCCCTGTTGTCCTCATTGTAGTAGCGGCCACAGGACATGTCATGGCTGGTGTCCATCACTCGTTGCCTGGAGTGACACCAGCTGGGGTGCAAGGGTGATTGGAGAAGGGAGGGGGAGAGAAAGGGGATGATTCCTCCTCCTTTCCACATCACTCTGGCACCCTGGCAAATGTCACTCCAGGCTTTGAATGATGGACACCAGCCATGTTGTGCCCATTTCTGAGAACAGGCAGGGAATGGAAAATGCCATCCCTATACCTGGCCAGCCCAAACCTGGAGAATACAGGAAAAATACAAGCCTGGGCTGTGGTGCAGGCGGGAGAGCAAGCCAGTGCAATTAACTGCAATGAATCACTCTGACCAGGAGGTCATGAGTTCGAGCCCCGCTCGGAGCCTATGTTTGCTTGTCTTTGTTCTATGTTAAAAGGCATTGAATGTTTGCCTATATGTGTAATGTGATCCGCCCTGAGTCCCCTTCGGGGTGAGAAGGGTGGAATATAAATGCTGTAAATAAATAAATAAATAAAATTGTGTAAACAGTCGCAGCTGGTTCTGTCTCAGAATTGGCCGAAATGATTACGTGGGCCCAAAGTTGCAATTAGTTTAGGATTCTGTGGGAAAATTCAGCAACTCACAACTTTTTTAAGACAGTTCAAGACCACACTAAACTGCTTTGGCTCATGTTAATCCAAATCAGCTCTGTGTGTCATGCAGCCACCTTTGGGATAAAGGATCAATGTAGATGTGGCCTTAGTCTCTAACACCTATCTCTTGCACTACCATGGCCTGGAATTCCACAACCTCTTGCCTTTGTCTACTTTTCCCAGGATTCCCTTTTCCAGTTCCTTCTGAGATCCTTTCCCCCCCTATCCTATCACTGGGATGCTTTAAGTAAGCTCAGGGTCTTGGCATCCCACTGAATATGTTCAATCCCACCCCCCCCCCCCCACCCCAGTCCTGTTCAGTTTTGTACTGTTCAGTATGACATAGTGGTTTGAGTGTAGGACTCCAACTTCGGAAATCTGTTTGATTTCCCACTCAGCTATGAAAACCCACTGGGTGATCGTCAGCTCTAAAAACCCTGTAATAGGTTTGCCTTAGGGTTGCCATAGGTCAGAAACAACTTGAATACACAAACCAACAACAGCAGTTCAGGGCAACTACATTTTATTTCTTACCCGCCTCTCCTCACAGCCCAAGGCGGGTTACAACACTGCTAAACACACATAGTTATTTAAAACCACTCCATAAAATACATATTAAAATACACAAAAGAAAGTTAGACATAAAATTAAACTTTATGTTAAAAGAAAATTCCACAATTGTTTGAATCTTGAAAGGGCTTCAAAACAACCAAGGGAAGTCAAGTTTTTACTCTCCTAAATTACATTTATTATTTGTTTGTTTTATTTACAAGTATTTACATTTTGGTAACAGGCGCCCTGCTGTATATTTCCAAGATAATTTATTTGCAAGCGTTCTGAAATGTTCACCCTCAACTAAAATATTAATAGACAATCTGCTATAAACAGCAGCAGCAACAACAAACCTCAATATATTCCTTATAATACTAAGGTAAATTTGTACTTGTGTCTAACAAAGGAACTAAACCAGATGTGTCTTGGATGAGTTTCCAATTCAGGCCATATTGATGTAATGGATTGCAGTACCTATGGGTAAAATGCTCTTCTCTGGATCATTTTGAAGAATGTAATTTGCATCTTAATCCATCATTAACTGCTCACACACCATGGTTCTGTGTCTTTTAAAGAACATAAAAACTTCTCCATGCAGGGTCCCCCAACTTTATCTCAGAAGAGATAAACAGAATTTATTTTGACATTTACATCAACAAGAGCAGATGTTAAAACAATTAAAACATCACTAAACATACTTGAGGCGGAAAGAAGCAATGTGTAACAATAAGGTATGACAAAATCTTGGACTTTGGCATTCATATAATAATTCTTGAAAGGCAAGGAGGTAAGAATCCAGCACCTTATATTATATTCATATTACTTTCTAACTTGGACCTATCTTCTAGTTATATCTGGAAAGCATCTCTAGACTGCATGTACAATTATTATAAGAAAATGTTTCCTTATTATCAAGTCTATTGTAAAATTCTTTCTCTCTTCTTTCTGTGATTATTTAGAAGAGATTGTTGAAAATTGGTGGACCTTTTCATTGGCACTTAGAAAGCAAGAGATACTCAGCAATCTTTTGTCTCTAATATGTGGGCCATGTACACACCTTTCATGATGTTGCCTCAACTGAAGTTTTCAAAGCAATCCTAGACATATCAAGTGAACAGCCAGTTGTGGAGGTAATGGTAGCTATTCTGTGCCAGCCTTCTTCAAACATATTGCTGATGTATGGCTTGAGACAGATGGAAATAATTTCCTTGTTCAAGTGAAGAATCTATTTTTAGATATCCCCAGGAGGAAAAAGAAAAGCTTCCTATAGAAAGAAATCAATGGAAAAGGCATGGGGTCAGTAGGCTACAGCAGAAAGGAAGAAAGCTTTGTTGTATGTGTAGACTTTCACTTGCCCAGTGTTGTCTTCTGCCAGTAGATTTCAATATAGCTGTAGTTTAGAGAGGGGATACATGAGGCAGACTTTAATAGAGAGAGAGACAAAAAGTTTTTTTTTTTGAAGTGAGAGGAAGAGTTTGAGGGACCCCAGAATAAAAGCAGAGAGAATAAAAAAGTTGGATGAGCAGAAGAGGAAACTGGAGGCGTATGTAATGAAACAACCTGTGGCAGTGTTGTCTCTAAAAAAAATCAGGGCTCATGGAGAAGGCACACTTCCCTATTGATGAGCTGGCCTTCAGGTGCCACTGTTCAACAGTGACTTAATCCTGAGTCTCTACCTTTCTGCTACAGGATTGAGTAGCAGAGGCACATTAGGGATTCACTACAACCTTTTGTTGCTGGGTTTAATTTTTTAAGAGTATTACTGCTGAAATTAGATTATATCTGAAATGCTAAAGAAATGCTTCAACTGTGCTTTCCTATAAGATTAAGAAAATGAGATTTTCACTCCAAAATCAACATTAATATAAGGGAAAGAATTGTGCTAGTTATTGTCATTTTGCAATTGATGAGCAGTTCAAACAACTTGCCACATGACCGTTGATAATCATAATTGGCCCTTCTATATCCATGAATTCAAGCATTTGAAAATATTTAAACAAAATTCCAAAAAGCAATCCTTGATTTTCCACATTATATAAAGAACATCATTTTACAACAGCATTGCATATAATGGGACTAGAGCATCCACGGTGGGTTCTGGATCCAAACCCCATCCCCTGACAAACTGTACTGCCGGCATGCTGGCACAGAAGCAGAAGAGACCCATTGTGCCAAGGGAGGTGATGTTGTTGGATCAGGAACTTGGGAACTATTGTGTCATTAATACCTAGGGATGGAGAATCATAGAATCATAGAATCATAGAATAGTAGAGTTGGAAGAGACCACATGGGCCATCCAGTCCAACCCCCTGCTAAGAAGCAGGAAATCGCATTCAAAGCACCCCCGACAGATGGCCATCCAGCCTCTGCTTAAAAGCCTCCAAAGAAGGAGCCTCCACCACGGCCCCGGGGAGAGAGTTCCACTGTCGAACAGCTCTCACAGTGAGGAAGTTCTTCCTGATGTTCAAGTGGAATCTCCTTTCCTGTAGTTTGAAGCCATTGTTCCGTGTCCTAGTCTGCAGGGCAGCAGAAAACAAGCTTGCTCCCTCCTCCCTTTGACTTCCCTTCACGTATTTGTACATGGCTATCATGTCTCCTCTCAGCCTTCTCTTCTGCAGGCTAAACATGCCCAGCTCTTTAAGCCGCTCCTCATAGGGCTTGTTCTCCAGACCCTTAATCATTTTAGTCGCCCTCCTCTGGACGCTTTCCAGCTTGTCAACATCTCCCTTCAACTGTGGTGCCCAAAATTGGACACAGTATTCCAGGTGTGGTCTGACCAAGGCAGAATAGAGGGGAACATAACTTCCCTGGATCTACACGCTATTCCCCTATTGATGCAGGCCAGAATCCCATTGGCTTTTTTAGCAGCCGCATCACATTGTTGGCTCATGTTAAACTTGTTGTCCACAAGGACTCCAAGGTCTTTTTCGCACACACTGCTGTCAAGCCAGGCATCCCCCATTCTGTATCTTTGATTTCCATTTTTTCTGCCGAAGTGAAGTATCTTGCATTTGTCCCTGTTGAACTTCATTTTGTTAGTTTCGGCCCATCTCTCTAGTCTGTCAAGATCGTTTTGAATTCTGCTCCTGTCTTCTGGAGTGTTAGCTATCCCTCCCAGTTTTGTGTCGTCTGCAAACTTGATGATCGTGCCTTCTAACCCTTCGTCTAAGTCGTTAATAAAGATGTTGAACAGAACTGGGCCCAGGACGGAGCCCTGCGGCACTCCACTTGTCACTTCTTTCCATGATGAAGACGACGCATTGGTGAGCACCCTTTGGGTTCGTTCGCTTAGCCAATTACAGATCCACCTAACCGTAGTTTTGTCTAGCCCACATTTTACTAGTTTGTTTGCCAGAAGGTCATGGGGGACTTTGTCGAAGGCCTTACTGAAATCCAGGTACGCTACATCCACGGCATTCCCTGTATCGACCCAACTCGTAACTCTATCGAAAAAAGAGATCAGATTAGTCTGGCATGACTTGTTTTTGGTAAATCTGTGTTGACTATTAGCAATGACCGCATTTGTTTCTAAGTGTTCGCAGACCACTTCCTTAATGATCTTTTCCAGAATTTTGCCTGGTATTGATGTGAGGCTGACCGGACGGTAATTGTTTGGGTCGTTCTTTTTTCCCTTCTTGAAGATAGGGACCACATTCGCCCTCCTCCAATCTGCTGGGACTTCTCCCGTTCTCCAAGAACTCTCGAAGATAATTGCCAGTGGTTCTGAAATAACTTCCGCTAGTTCCTTCAGTACTCTTGGATGTAGCTGGTCTGGCCCTGGGGACTTGAATTCGTTTAGAGTGGCCAGGTGTTCCTGGACAACTTGTTTCCCTATTTGGGGTTGGATTTCCCCCAATCCTTCGTCCATTCCATGTTGCTGAGGTTGAAGATGGCTTTCTTTTTGTGAGAAGACCGAGGCAAAGAAGGCATTAAGTAGTTCTGCCTTTTCCCTGTCCCCTGTCGCCATCACCCCATCTTCTCCTTGCAATGGCGTAGGGAGACAGACCGGCAGCAAGATGCACAAGGCAATACTGGTTTTCCTGCCTCACACTATAAATTCCATAGTTTCTTTTATGGCCTTCAAAGATACCAGTCAAAATTTTAAATGGCTTCTTTTCTATCTCTCTTATTTCTTTAAAACAATGAAAATAGGCTTTCCAACAGACAATTTCTCTGGGTTTAACTAGGGTTTATTGGTCCCAGCATTGCCGTCTCTGCTAATGCAAAATTTGAGATAGAAAATATGTTTAAGTCCAAATTTCTATGCTCATTCCATCTCTCTCTCACACACAGAGATTTGAAGGTTTGAGACCACTGACTATCATGAAAGATTTATAAAGACAGATAGACATATGCCTGGCTCTTACAAGAACATTATGGTATTGCCTTTTTGGAAAACTTTTTCATCTATCTATCTGTCTATCATCTTCCACAGAACAGTACATACATTTTATTGATTAGCCCATCGGCCGTATCAAAACATTTGACAAACACATTTAACACCTACTGTACACATACAGCATACACATTACAACCAAAGTTAAAATAAACAAGCTGTTAACAAGGGGTCAAGAACTCATCCAGATCAAATATCTGCATCACCCCTACAATTTACACCAATCAACTCCAAATATGCAGTTCTTAACTGGCTTGCTTTAAATAGAAAAAGGGCAATTTTATATGTTACTAGCTGTGCCCGGCCATGCGTTGCTGTGGCAAAGTAGTGGTGGTATTGGTTAAAAATTGTTGTGTAATTTTTATTTGATGTTATTTGTATTTTTTAATTAATGTTATTGTAAGTTATCTTTTTATTTATTATATTTTATTATTTTCTTGTATTATTTTTAGTTATTTTCTGTTGTTATAGTATTTTATTCTATTAATTTTTTAGTATTATTTAATTATTTTTAGTGTTTTTTTATTATTTTTATTGGGTTGCTAGGAGACCAAGTTGGAGGAGCTTAGCCTTCTAACTGGCAGCAATTGGATAAAAGCAATTATTCCTCTCTCTCTAATTAGGACTTTATTTTTCTTTTCTTTTTGTTGTATCAACCTAGAGCCGTGGATGATGGGTTGTGTCGTCAAATTTCGAGGTTGGGGGGCCTGTAGTTTTGTTGTTTTGTGGGTCACCATGATGCCATCACTCTTTTATATATATAGATTTTAGCATTCTGGCCAGCCAATAAAAATGTAGCTTTAATGTAAGGATCCTAGTGTATCTTTTGTATTCCACAGGACAGAGTAAATTGATATATTATTGTTCCAGAGCAAGTACACTCAACAAAGGAGATGCTGGGTAGATGAGCATTTACAATGTTATTATTAAACAAGAATGGTAGTGCCCAATTCTCAATTCTTGCCTGACTTTACTAGACATTGAAAAGGATTTCAGCAAATTATCAAGGGCTGAATATATTAGATAATCTCTTTATCAACAATTGCCAGAATATGCAGAAATTAGTAGAAAAACATTTTTCTAATGAAGTGTACACATGGGGGGGGGGGGAATAGAAATAAATAAACCCACCAAAATTGAGAGATACTCCACAGTTTGCTGGAAACTCCAGAACATCCTGTAGGTAAAATGTACATTGAATGAGTAGATCAGCTGCACTTCCCAGCCATGTGAACAACAACCCTGGATTAGACATGAATGTTCTGTATCTTGGGCTGTTCCTCTTCTGCTCAGCCAATCCCAAGTAATGAAGGTGGAGGCATTACTTTTCATTCAACCCTTGTACATATACACATATTTTTTTCTGTAAACTTAAACATGCTCCAGAGAGCCAGCATAGTGTAGAGATTTCTGCTCTGGTCTATAACTTTGGAGACCAAGATTTGATTCTTCAATCAGTCGTGAAAATCATTGGGTGACTTTGGGCATGTTGCCCTCTCTGAGCTTTACAGAAAACAAACATTTTCTGAACAAATATTGTCAAGAAAACTCTGTGATAGGGTTGCCTCAGTTTCATCATAGTTTGAAAATGACTTGAAGGTACATGACAAGACATGCTCCAATATTGATCTTCAAGATGGATTTGCCGTTATCTCAAGTCCTCCTTTGTGGACTCACTCATTCCAAAGAGGTATAGAGACTGAATTGTTGCTTTAGCTCCACCTTGCTCTCACTCCAAGTGGTAAAGGAAGCTGCTACAAATGTGAACCCTCCCACTCAGGGCTGTAGCCAAGGGTGGGGGGGGAGGGTTAGGGGTTCAGCCCCCCCTGAAAATTTTCAGGTTTTTAAAAACTGGTTTACTCATGAATTTTAACTGGTTAACCAAATCCCCATGAGTATCTACTGAAGTTTATCTGTCTTGAGTTTCCACTGAAGTTTATCAATAGAGCCTGATTTCTAAATTATTTTGCATTAAGGAACTACTCTTCATGATTCTCTAAAAAAAAGTTTCAACCCCCACCCCACCCCCAATTTTTTTTTCTGGCTATGGCCCTGCTCCCACTGTACCTTGATGAATTGAATGTTGAGCTAGTGTCATCTAAGGGTGCTAAGCATCTTTGTTTTACAGAATGAAATCTTTGATTCTGAAGAGGCTTAGTCATCTAGGCTTTATGAAGGCACTTCAGCTAGGAGACTGAGCCAAAAGAATAAGCAAACTTGTAGTTGCACTTTGAAAAAAACCTTATCTGCCCTGGTCAGTACATGTACTTTACTCCCTGCTCCCCATGTCAGCATGGAGCAATCCATAGAGCACTGCTTTCTTACAAGAAGGCTCTTTGAAATGAGGAGGTTGTATAACAAGCCAGGAGCAGTGCCTGGTAGATCATGTCTCATTTAGTTCACTCCTCAGGCAGTAAAAAATCAATCAGGTTGGAGAAAAGCATTAAAATGGGTTTCAGCTTCTTTTAAAGACAACAGTGAAGGAAAATGCTTGCTCTCCCGCCCTCTTTTCATTTGCAAACACCACTCCTGGGACCTCTTTTATGTTAAAAACAGCATCATTTTCATATTTATTAAATATTAACTTATTTAAATATTTACTTCACATCCTATATCTAAAAATCTGGTATCAAATAAAAACAACCTGGCCATTGCAAAACAAACTAAAAATATGAAACAGAGTAAAATATATTGAGCAATTTCACAAGTTTAAAGAAAGCAGTTGAAAAAGAGCTTTAAAAGTTAAAAATCGTGCTCAGACAGATTTGTATAATATCAGTTCAGTCCCATTGCTTTTCTCAAAAATCTGTGTTATTATGTGGTGTCCAATGACATCAATGTTGATACCAATATGGCCTCTTTGGGGAGGGTATTCCACAGTCGGAGTGCCATAGCAAAGAAAGCCCTTTCCTATGTCCTCCCGCAGGGAACTGACCCCACTTACGGGACACAGAGAAGAGCAAACCTCAGGCAAGTGTATATAGCAAAGGTGCTCCTTGAATTATCAAGTTCACAAGCAATTTAGGGCTTTGAATGTCATCAGCAGCAGCTTGGATTCAGACCAGGAATGTATTGGCAGCCCATGCAATTATTTCAAGATTACTGTTATACAGTTTCTGTTAGTTGTTCCTGCATGTTGCACTAACTACTGTCCAAGTTGTCTTCAAGGGCAACCCCACATAGACTTGATGTTTCAAGTTGTGCCCAGAAGGCATAATTTTAAAGAAAAATGTAAGTGAAACAATATTCACTACATGTGTTACCCACATGTCGTGTATCCATTGTCTAAAGCCCATCTGGGGTACAGGGAGCATGCTATTCCCCTGTTGCATCAGCTCCACTGGCTGCCAATATGCTACCGAGCCCAATTCAAAGCACTGGTCTTGACCTATAAAGCCCTAAACAGTTCTGGTCCAACTTACCTGTCTGAACGTATCTCCTCCTATGAGCCTATTAGAATTTTAAGGTCGTCTGGGGAGGCCCTGCTCTCGGTCCCATCTGCCTTGCAATGGTGACTGGTGGGGACGAGAGACAGGGCCATCTCAGTGGTGGCTCCTCGGCTGTAGAACCCCCTCCCCAGCGACATCTGGCAGGCTCCATCCCTTCTGGGTTTTAGAAAGAAACTAAAGACCTGGCTCTGTGCACAAGCATTTAACAAATAAGGTCTGGGTTATGGATTTATGCATTTCATATGTTTTAAATTTTGTACTGTCTCATGTGTTTTAATGCTTAATGTACATTTTTTTAACCTATTTTATGTTTTACTGGGTTGCATTATTGTTTTATTGGCATTGAATTTTTGCCAGATCTGTAAGCCGCCATGGGTCCCTTCAGGTGAGACAGGCAGGATAGAAATGATGTAAATAAATAAATATGTACTCTAATGTATTTTATTAGGTATCATCAGTGGGATTAATAGTAGAAAGAAGTAACCACAAAAGGAAAGCTTCTTGTTAGCATAATATGAGAAATCAAACTATGTGGCATAAATTAAAAACTAGAAAAATGTCTACAATCAATTTGAAATCTATTCATTTAAGAGAGAGAGAGAGAGAGAGAGAGAGAGAGAGAGAGAGAGAGAGAGAAGCTCAGCATTCAGTAAAACTTCCATAAATATTTGACTCATAACTGGCATTCAGTCAAAAATGGCCTTTATTTACATTATCAGTCAAGATATTTTGTCAGGCATACAGAATATGTTTAGTCTTAGTCTAGTCTTTTGTAAAGGGAGAACTGGCTAGTGGAACAAACAGACTAAGTTCATGATGTGGAAACAATAGGAAGAATGGCAGAGAAATGAAGGAGGTTCCTCAAGATGTAGTCAGAATGGCTAATTCTGTGTTTTGAATAGTTGAGCTCTTATATAAAGGATAATGTGAGAAATGTCAAAAGATCAGGTTGACAGTTTTAATTAAATTCTTTCTGAACTAGTGCAATTCAACTAGTTTCAAATCTAAAACATTTTAGATGGAGGTCATGCAGGCAATAATTATTATGGCATTATAATATTTAACAGTTGTTCTCCTAAATTGGTGTGTGTTCTGCTCTTGCTTCCAGGTGCCATTTGCTTGGTAAAAGGCTACAGATGCTCTAGGCAAGTTGTTCATTCATCCTGTTTGCTAATTAGAACTTCAGGAGAGCTGCAGGAACACTAATGGAGGCCCGGTAAGTTTTTTCTTACTTCAAGGGAGTTTGGGGGGCTTTTGTGGAGTGGGTGACAGTGACTGGGTGTTCCCCTGGGAAAGCACAGGCTTTCTGGGATGTGTGTGGACAGGCACCCAGGAACATTCACATTTTTTAAATGTGAATGTTCCTGTCATAAATGGAAGCGCCCTTAGAGATTTTCCTCCCAGTCTAGCACAGATTTACTACTCAGTCATCTTTTGCAGACTCTGCTGCTGCTACAGACGGACATTGGGGATGTGAGCAGAATTCCAGGAAATGAAGTTTATGGCAGGGCCTTTTGAATTCCTTGCCACAAAGGTCCTCTCCTTCCCAACTATGTTCCCCAGAATTCTCAGTCTCCCAACTAGCTTGCCCTCCCAATGGTGACAGGCAACCTAAATTAGGAATGGCCTCTTTGGCTTTGCATCAACTGACTTTGGGAAACTTACAAGGCTTATTGAACTGTAACAAGAAGTCATAGGTGAGTGTTTTGATTCTTAAGTGTTTTGTGTGGCTGCCCCTCATGTTTCTTAATATCTCGTATGTACAAATCTTACAAAATAAAGACGAAAAACAAATTACAAATGAAGTTTTGTACAGCCCTAATATATAATCATAGGGTTTATTTGCAGGTCTTAGAATCATATACTTTTGATACTATGGGTTATCTAGTCCAGTCCCCTGAAAATGCAGGACTCTACAACTAATGCATCCTTTGCAGATGGCCCACCAACCTCAGATATTCTGGACAAAAATCCCTGAAATCCATACCATATCCTATGCCACCTCGGGTTTCCAGGCAATAAAGTTCAAAACATTTGAAGAGCCAAATGTTCTCTAGTGACAGAACTGGAGGCATAACTCAGTTAAGAAAACCTCTGTCAAAGAAGCTCTTTTTACAAAGTCTTTTCAAGGCCATCCATCCATCTCCTTGTTTTCTCATCACTGTCTTTCTGACTAGAGGTTTTCAGCAGCATCTAAATTGGGAAAATCGTGAAGGAGGTCTGAAGAAACACAAACGTTTGTTGCCAGTTTTTAGCAGCGTGTCTGAAGCAAATAAAACAATAAAGCTTGACCTGGTGAGATAGATCACTGTTTTTATGACCAGGGATTTTCAGCAGCATCTAAATTGGGAAAATAGTGAAAGAGGTCTAAATAAATGCAGGTGTTTGTTGACTGTTTTTAACAGCTTGACCTGGTGGATCTTACTGTAGCTATGTGTATCGGTCTACAACAGGCAAGATTAAATGACAGTTGTCTCCAGAATCCCTAAATGGAAATGCACTTTGGAAGAAGTCTTAAACTGGCCTATAGAAGAATCCGCATAATTTTCTTTAATTATGAACTAGTTGTTTCAATTCACATGTCCAGATTGTTTTGAATAAAACTTTTGCTCACATATATTAAATTGCCCCTCTTTTTGTACTGTAGGATCCTATCACTATGTCTACTGTGTTATTTCTGTCTTTGGTACCAAATGTTTGGTTGAAGTATAGGAACACATATGTTTCATTAACTGGGGTATATCTTTATTAATGATGGTGAGTTAAACCATCAGAAAGATCTGGGAGAGGGCATGATTATTGAAAATATAATAAATTCCTTGGACATATTTTGGGCTCTTCAAGCCATTTTTAGTTAGTCCAAATCATCAAGAGCTACGTCTTTCTATTGTAAGTGATGAGATATGGTGTCCCAGTTACCTCAATGTGGGGTATTTCAGACATTTTTCTTACTATTGGAAGACACTGGGCCCAGAAAATCCTTTTTTTAAATGAAAAAAGATTTTGAGTGAATTTGGGGAAAGTGCTGAGGATCAGTAAGGACTATGGGACACAATGCAACCCAAAGCGCAAAGCACCGCACACAAGATACATGCCCTAGAACGGCTTCTTAGACTTTTTTCACTTGTGACCATTTTTCTGCCTGAAGCTTGTTAACCTGACCCCAGGTATATAGGTATATAAAACAGGTGTAAAAGTCAAATGTTTACTGTTAATAAATCAGCATTTGCAAAGTCTTGCTAAACAGGTTGATTTTCCTTTTGTGAAGAAGGGAAAAAAGAACGACCCAAACAATTACCATCCGGTCAGCCTCACGTCGATAGCAGCCAAGATTCTGGAAAAGATCATTAAGGAAGTGGTCTGCGAACACTTAGAAACAAATGCGATCATCAGTAATAGTCAACACGGCTATACCAAAAACAAGTCATGCCAGACTAATCTGATCTCTTTTTTCAATAGAGTTACAAGCTGGGTTGATACAGGGAATGCCATGGATGTAACATACCTGGATTTCAGTAAGGCCTTCGACAAGGTCCCCTACGACCTTCTGGCAAACAAACTAGTAAAATGTGGGCTAGGCAAAACTACGGTTAGGTGGATCTGTAATTGGCTAAGTGAACGAATCCAAAGGGTGCTCACCAATGCGTCGTCTTCATCTTGGAAAGAAGTGACAAGTGGAGTGCCATAGGGCCCGGTTCTGTTCAACATCTTTATTAATGACTTAGATGAAGGGTTAAAAGGCATGATCATCAAGTTTGCAGATGACACCAAACTGGGAGGGATAGCTAACACTCCAGAAGACAGGAGCAGAATTCAAAACGATCTTAACACACTAGAGAGATGGGCCAAAATGAACAAAATGAAGTTCAACAGGGACAAATGCAAGATACTTCACTTCGGCTGAAAAAATGGAATGCAAAGATAAGATTGGGGGACACCTGGCTCTGTTGGGTTATCTAAGCAATCATGCATGCATTTTCAATGTGGGATGGTTTATGTAGTTAGTTATGTCTGTTGCTTAGTAACCTGAACCAAGCTGCATTCCAGAGTTGATGACACCATTTAAGGGTTTTGCATATGAAATGGGAAATGGGTGTATCCTTTCTGGGGACACACAGGAAGTGATGTACAGATGCCTCTTCCTGTCTCCTCCTCTTCGCTCCTGATCATGCCATGCTGATGTTCCTGTCTGTTAAGAGATATGTAGTTTCCTGAACTGTTTTTCTTTGGAACTAAGATGTTTTTGCCTGTATGACCATCATCATACAAGATTGTGAGTAAACATATTTTTTGCTATTTTATTTGATGTCTCTGATGCTTATTTTATGCGCATGACTTTTTAAAGGGAAAGGGAGGCTGGATATTTTGTCTTATTGTTTATTTTCTTTTTACCTCTGCTCACATAAACCCCTAGTCTTCTGCGTTTTTACTGCTCTGCATGAATGTTTAACCATATTGGAATCATAATCTTAACAGGTTATGAAAATATATTCCTATTAGGCTCGACAGCAGTACGTGTGAAAAAGACCTTGGAGTCCTTCTGGACAACAAGTTAAACATGAGCCAACAATGTGATGCAGCAGCTAAAAATCCAACAGGATTTTGGCCTACATCCATAGGAGTATAGCGTCTATATCCAGCGAAGTCATGCTCCCCCTCTATTCTGCCTTGGTCAGGCCACACCTGGAATATTGTGTCCAATTCTGGGCACTGCAGTTGAAGCGAGATGTTGACAAGCTGGAATGTGTCCAGAGGAGGGCAATTAAAATGATCAAGCGTATGGAGAACAAGTCCTATGAGGAGCAGCTTAAAGAGCTGGGCATGTTTAGCCTGCAGAAGAGAAGGCTGAGAAAAGACATGATAGCCATGTATAAATATGTGAGGGGAAGTCATAGGGAGGAGGGAGCAAGCTTGTTTTCTGCTGCCCTGGAGACTAGGATGCGGAACAATGGCTTTAAACTACAGGAAAGGAGATTCCACCTGAACATCAGGAAGAACTTCCTCACTGTGAGAGCTATTCGGCAATGGAACTCTCTCTGTAGTGGAGGTTCCTTCTTTGGAGGCTTTTAAGCAGAGGCTGGATGGCCGTCTGTCAGGGGTGCTTTGAATGTGATTTCCTGCTTCTTGGCAGGGGGTTGGACTGGATGGCCCATGAGTTCTCTTCCAACTCTATTATTTTATGATTCTATGAAGTACAGCATTTTCTTTATTTTCTGGATTTTGATATCCTTCACAGTGTCTTACAGTCATTAACTAATGACTACATTACTCCGATAGACTGCATGGAGTTCTTGATAATTTGGTTTATGAGATGATACAAACATCTCAGTAGGAGGAAGAGTATAATTGGATATGGACCTTTCTTTAGTTCCAGGAGCACTACATCCAGCCTGTCATGAGAAATAATATACATACCCTCTAACATTTCACAAATGAAGACAAGGACAAGCAACATCAGAGTGGGGGCAGGACATCAAAAGTTAGTAATGAGGATAAACAGACAGGCTAGAAGAGACTTCAACCAAGCCCTTAACCAGAAAGGGAATGGGGAGGGGAGACATTTTTTTTTCACGAATCATGAAAACTAGGTCCCTAACACAAAATAATTTAAATTCTGTGACTCATTCCATATTTTATATAGACTTAATTAAATCAAATTTCTATTTTAGCTATAAAGTTTCAAGCCTAAAAAAACTGAAAATGATTTTTAATGGGTAATTTAGTGGTTACAAAGAAATACCTGTTGGAAACACATGAAAACTGTGTCAGGGCTGTACATTGCACCTATCCGTTTGGACTTAAACTTATATGGAAAGTTTGGTGATTTGTTTGCTAAATCCCTGAAAACAGAATGCGTGGGACGGGGGAGCCTGAAGGTTGGCCGAAACAAATCAACAGGAGCTGGATCTTTTGGCAACTGGAAATGATGGGGTTAACTGCACTGTACCTGAGGGAGAAGTATGCCAAGGGGGCTCCTTCTCTGGACCCCCTGGCAGCAATATCCATTTCTTCTGGTAAACTTTCCTAGGCCCCGCCTCTAGAGAGGGCCCTGATGGGAATTCTCTTTCCCAGCAGCACTTGCATGCAGCAGGCATTGAAAAGCCTCTGAGCTCCTCCTAGGGCATGATGGGAGTTAAAGTTTTTTCTCTCTGTGTGTTTCTTGGCCAGTAAAAGGCCTGGATGTGTCCATTCTCTGATTGGCTGAGAATGGGCACAACTGGTGACTACAATTCCCAGAATCCTTTCTTGTAGTTTGTCTTATTTTAAAAAAATGTTATGGTAAAAACTTAAAATAATTCCAAAAAATCAGAGGATTGATGAATTGTTATGAAACTTGGTGGGCCTGCAGTCTTAAATGTGGTCTACAACTGAGGTAAGTTTCATGCAGATAGGCCTAAAAGAAAAACAAGCCTCTAAAGTTTCCCCATTATAGCCAATGGGCTGATCTTTCCTGAATGAAACCCCCCCCCCCCCAATTCTAGCATTTTTTGGTAAACAAAATGAGGGTTTAGCTAAAAGTAAGAGTGAAAAACATCATGGGTTTGTGCCAAATTGCACACCTCGAGTGTCAATATACTTTGACAGAAATCAGACTCCATCGATAAACTTTAGTGGACACTCAAGAGTGCAAGTCCAGTCACTCTTTTTTTGCCTCGTTGTGCTTCTTATGTATGTTTTCAAATGTTTAAGAGTTGAAAATGATCTTTCATTTGTAGCTGTTGACACTGGCAATGTTGTAGAAATCTAAAGAAGTTTCTTTACATTCAGAAAAAACTGTCCATCATAGACAAGATATGCTTCAAGAACATTTGATGGTTTTTCTGCAGGTGTAATCTTCATCCATTTTCTACACCACAGGTCAACCTTTTCAATTAGTATATGTGTATCTTGAAGACATTCATTGTAAAGTTCTGTTCACTTGTTCAAATTGGATTTTAAATGACCACAATTAATACGGAGAAACACTTGCAGTTCCTGAACTATTTCCCTGTGCCCCATAAAACTTTCATGAAGCTGACTGCAGACAAAGTCCAGAAATGGGATGTACACATTTAGTCTGTAGTATTCCATTTGTGTTGGTGAAGTTGCCTGGATGTTGCCTTGACTATTCTGCCTTGAACAGATACGAGGAATCCCAACTTCTCCACCCATCGATTCCCCCACTGATCTTGCTGTGTCAAAGATCTCCTGCAATTCTTTCATAGATTCTGTGGATATCCAACTCTCAAAACCCCTCCCCCTCACTACATGCTTGACTGCAACAGTTTTCTCTTGTTTCACACTACTTAAAAGGGCAAGAGTCTCCCTCTCTTGTCTTCTCCTGAAATAGAATGCATATTCCCTTTTCACTTTGAACTCAGTTTGCAATTAACAAAGTGAGCTAATGACAAAGGGGAAAAGTGGAAATAGGATAAACTGGGGGACTATCCACACAGCCATAAAACCCAGAATATCAAGGCAGAAAATCCTTGATATCTGCTTTGAACTGGGTTATCTGAGTCCACACTGCCATATATTCCAGTTCAAAGCAGATATCAAGGATTTTCTGCCTTGATATTCTGGGTTTTATGGCTGTGTGGATAGTCCCCCAGTTTATTGTGGGATTTTCTGTCTTTATATTTCTGTCTTTATATTATAGGTTTTATGACTGTGTGGAAGGGCCCTGGGGCATTTGAAGGGGAACTGATAAAGTGGAATGACAAAAGATTAACTGGGATTATCCTTGCCAAATTCAAGATATTGGAAGTTATGAAAGTGTGGTTTCTTTTCCTACATAAAACTTTTCATGTTTGCATCTCTACCATCTACATAAATACACATTTAATTCAGTCTATATCTCAAGTTAAATTCCCTTTTCTATGGGTGTGTTTCAGTTTTCTGCAGCAAGCACATAACCCGGGTCATTTAGTACATCACTTCAACTAAAGCATATTATGTATTCATATACATGTAGAAATTTAAGTATGCAAGACTCTTTTCGAGTTATCTATTTGCTTGTTTATTATTTGGAAGATTTATGTTCTGCTTTTCAATCAAATGATCCCCTTGTGACTTGTATCAGAATAAAAGAATTTAAACACAGAGCTTGACAAAGTCACATTTACTTTGAGCATGCAGCCACACATGCAGAAATTTCAGCACTTCTGGTAAAACTACACATTACATTATTTCAGATTAAATTACTCACATGGGTTTTATTTTTACATTGTGCTTGTATCTGTTTTACTTTGCCAGAGTAATATTAAAATGAAATTGTATTTTTCCTGCAATTCTCTCCCCTCCAAAATTTGGATCTAGATCCCCGTGAAGTGCAAATAATTAAAGGCCCATTTCTTCCCAACACACACAAAACTAGGCTCTCAGTGCAGGTTGTACCCCTTGCATTTACTTTTGAATTAAAAAAGAAAGAAAGAAAAGACATCGTGTGTGTGTGTATGTATGTGTGTGTGTGTGTGTGTGTGTGTGTGTGTGTGTGTGTGTATATATATATATATTTATATATATTTAAAGTAAAGTGTTCTTTTTGCAGTTTGAGAACAGCTAGTACTTGAGGCAGAGCGTTCTTTCTCACATGAGGGAACAACCTCTTCACAGGGAGAATCACAGAATCCTAGAGATGGAAGGGCCATCTAGTCCAACTCCCTGCCATGCAGGAGCACACAGTTAAAGCACTCTTGAAAGATGCCGTCCAACTGTTGTTTAAAGACCTCACAGGATGGAGAGTTCACCACCATCCACTCAAACTAAGGCTCTGTCAAATATTCCTACAGCAAATTCATTATTTCTAATGTTTAGGTTGCTTCTCATTTCTTGTCGTTTGAATCAATTGCTTCATGTCCTCTGGATTATGAGAAAACAAGCTCGCTCCATCTTCAATAAGAAACCCCTTTACATATTTAAAAGTAGCTATAATGTCTCCAGCTTCTTCTCTTCTCATGCGTCCGCAAGATAACATGCTTCTTCTCTGGCTGATGGATAGGTCCATGTCCCCTAGTCATGACACTCTTCCAGGGATTCAAAGAATATTGCTTTTCAATAACACTTCAGTTCCCTGACCAATGGCCGAGGTCAGAGTATGGACTTGCATAAGAACTCCTGGGTCCTTTTCCTGTTTCACTGGGGACACTTCCTCTTCCATGCCCCTAACCAGATCCACCTTTACAACACCAATTGAGAAAGCTATCATTTTAAGCACCCTTTGCTTATCTGGTCTAACACCATTGTATCAATCAGAGCTAGAATATTCAGCTCATTATTGATTGCTTCACTGCATTCATTTCCAATCATGCCCCTCTCATGAGTGAATCAATAAACAGACACACTCTTCAAAATAGTCTCATGACAGTTTATTGATGTTTCCCACCAGAACGATGACCAACCAGCGATGATGTTGGACACAGCACTGGACCACTCAGGGTGTGGATCCTAGGTTTTCTAAGCCAATCAGGAGATTTCTGAATATCTGTTAAAATACAGTAAATATGCTATGCATTCACAATTGTGGTATGTCCATTCTTTGGAGTTCTGTCACCACTGACATCCTCTCTGACCACTGAGAATAAAGGCTCTGATTTTGCCTTTAACCCGTCTGTGTCTTCTCTGGTCCTTTGGAAGCTTGGCACTCCAGGCCTCAAATCTGCACTTTTAGTGGAGCTGAACTCACATAAAAGAAGGAAAACCATCTAAGTACATCCTTTCATTGCCAAAAATTTGGGAACATGATCACTCATCATGCTGACTGATGGATTCTTGGAGATATCCTAGAAAAAATAACATTTCCAAGCTCTTTCTACACCTTTCTGTAGCAATCCAAGTCCTGGCTTTTGGAGGCTTCTGTCCTTGACTTTGATATCAGCTGTGTTGTGAGCTTATGCATAGTTTCATGTAAACTGAAATTGAGAATTGACTTTATTTTTTAAAGTGCTTTATGATTTGGTGTTTTGATTACTGGTTCTTTTCTTTTGTTTTCAGACTAATGCACAGTAGTTTGAATATTTTAGAAGGAAAATGTTTTATCAATACAGTTTAATACCTAATGCAACAATAATGTGCATTTTTCCTGTCTTTCATAACATAGTTAGTACATTTATGAGAGACTAAAATAAATGCTTAGTTGAATGTCACAGTGGAAAAGCAATTTTATTTGCCCTCCAACTGTGACAGGAAAAAACACTACAGCATAATCTTAATAATCGTTATAAATGATGTTCTAAAATGGTTGCTAGATGGAAGTGAATGCAGATTATATTTACGTGTATGTTTTCATGTCCATAATAATAATAATTAATGGGAAAATTGCAGATAAATTAAGCAGAGCCTAGTCCCCACTTCAGGAATAATGTTCTTCTTATAACAAAGTCCATTGCTGAAGATATAATGAAGATATAATGGACTTCACTTTTAGGAGGTGAAAATTGTCTGTCATGAAAATAAATGTGCATTTGATTATTAAATTTGCCTTCTTGGCAAAATAAAAAATATAAATGTGAAAATAGTTTTGAATAACATTGAGAGACTATGATTGAAGTCAAGTAGTATATCGCTTTCTGTCTGGTTATACCTGTTGTAAGATTAAAGACGGTTGAAAGAGAGCATTATACTTATTCATCTTGCTGAAATTACATAAATGGCAATGCCTTTGTCTCTTCATGCATGACTATTGGAAACCAAATATTATGCACAGTGTTTTAAGGCCAGATAGTCACACTCTAAAAGATGTAATATTTTTTATCCAGTATGGGTTTTAGTGCTTGGCAAGCTGAAAAAGCTATTGCTATTGTTGTTATTCTTGTGTGCATTCAAGTCATTTCCAATTCGTGCCAACCCTGAAGTGACCCTATCATGGGACTTTCTTGGCAAGATGTCTTCAAGTGGGTTTGTTTGTGCCTTTCTCTCAGGCTAGGAGAGTGCAACCTGCTCAAAGTCACCTAGTGGTTGAGTAGGGATTCCATAGTTGAATGGGGATTCTAACCCTGGTTTCCAGCTTTGCAGTACAATGCTGAGAAATGCTTTCCTCTATGGGGTCAAAATCCAAGTCATTTTTAAAAAATTGTTGCAAAAAACACAATGATCAAGCTATTCCAAAGATTGTGTTCTCATGTATGATATCAATTTCTGAGATAAATACCTAGATGAGAGTGGCAAGGCAACATCAGGGTGTCGTCAAGATGAAAGTATTTGTTGGTGAGGAAGGACAGGCAAGTTAGGAGAGGCTGCAGCTGTGTGCAGCTGCAGCTTTTGTCTAAGCCTACTGGAAGGCAGTTCCCCTTTCCCTCTTTTCTTTGCTGAGTTGAGTGTAAATTACTTTGACATTTTGAACTCAGTTTGCACAAATGGGAGTAAACTGAGTACAAAGAGGTAACCAGGAGATGGAGAGACAAACTGGAACATTTTAAAAACAGCTGGAAAAGTGGGATGACAAAGGACTGTTGAAAGTCTGCCTTCCCTGGAAATTTTGCCCCATTTCCAGATGTTGTAGGATTACAATAGGAGAGATAACAATAGTTTTACGATGCATTGCCATAATCTAGTGTAGAATGGCCTGCTACTTAAACAACTTCAGTTTGCTGGCAAAAGCATAACAGGGAAGTATATTCCCATTATTCAGACATTATTCAGAAGAGCTGTGATACATTTACAAATGTGCTTCCTTCGGGTAGGATCTTGTGGAGATGATGGTACCAGAAACAGAGACCTTTTCTAGGATGTAAAACCAATTTGAGGTTGCATGTAGCTCACAAGCAATGCCTTACCTATTGCTTTGCTGGGAAACATAATTTTCATTGAGTTAGATCTGACACTTTTTTTAACTAACTTTTAGAATCTGATTTAAAAATTACCCCTATTTTACATATTTATTCACAAGAGACCATGACCTTTCTTTTAGGTTGAGAGAATGTAGCTTCCTCAAAAATTGACTGGTATTTTTAGCCACATCCATTTTTAAACTTGGTTTATACCTCCATGACCTCGAAAACTCATTTTGAGAAAAAGAGAGAATATACATCAAGTAAAGAAAAATGTACATCAAGGAAATAAAAATGAATAAGGTATGCCAGTCTCACTTGTATCCAAGCTGTGTATGGAGGAGAAATAAAGTTGGAAATTAGACCATGTGACAACTTCAGATTTTCCTCCAGAAAAGCCTTCTAGTCAAAACAATGCAGTCCGTCTCGCCTAATTCACAGAATGGTGTTTCTGGCATTATGTGGCTCCACTGCACATCTGGAGAAGGCAATGGATCAAGACATACATTCCCAGCTAATTGTGTTTAATTGTTTGATTAGACAGTCTGAAGTGTAGACATTTGCCTCAGAAAGAGTAATCTCATCCTTCTGACAGGACATCTCCAGTGTGGAGCACCTGATACTTACCCAGATTACCACATAGGAAATTTTAGGTAGTCTTAAGAAACAGCAGCAATATTAGCCTGGTTCCTGACAGTTTAAAAATGAAACCCATGAAGACCTACAGTATGCCCCAAGCTGCTTGTTTGTAAGTATTGCAAAGCATGTGGACGAAGGGGGGGTACTTGAAAGTAGAATGAAGAGGTCATGGAATGTGATTTGGACATGTTCATAAAGCAAGCTTTGCCCCCTTACTTCTGACACGGCTGAAAATGTCTGGCCATTGGTTTATTTATACTACAAGTACAAGGCAACCAGCTGCAAAAAACATTTGTGGAACACATTTACTAAGTCAAGTGGTGAGCCTGAACGGGAGAAAAAGGGCATAGAGTGAGAAGTATGCTTTTTTGCTGTTTTTGTTGTTGAACTTCTTTGAAAAAGAATTTTTTGCCAAAAGTAATGGAATTATTCCAGTAACTGATGCAAAATAATATGAATTCCCTTGTGGAAAAACATCACATAAAAAAGAATAATTGATATTGACAGAGGGAAATAAATGGCCAAGAAAACGGGCTTTTGAGGTTGGAGAAAAGCCTGTGTTACACACACATACACATACACACCCCCTTTATTTCTTTTCTCTAAAAATATGACATACTATTAAGCAAATAATAACTTCTTACTAATAGCATAATCCTATATTCATTTATTCAGGAGTAAGCCCAATGGGGCTTATTCTTGTCTATACTAGTACTGTATAGAATTTTATCCTATACCTTCATTTATGTAAAAAAAAACCGAGGGAGCTTCCAAACCTGCTTTGGCATGGGTTTGGGTCCCCACAACCCCCCCCCCCCCAAAAAAAAACCCCCTGGGTTTTTTAGAGTGGGAGTGGCTATATGCCATCCTGATTAAAATCGGGATGGCATGTAGCCACCCTGAAGCCCCCCATTTTACCTCTAAAAGATAAGTAAAAGGTACCTGGCTGTCATAAGTTCCCTCTGTTGCACTCTAGCACTGAAATACCTTTTCACCCAGCACCACACCAGAGTCCAATAGTTCCATCTAAAAATATTTATTAAAAAGGGGGAAAGGGACAATTTCAAAAGGGTCAGTAGAATAGAAAATATAAAATAGCATTAATCCAAAAATCACAAGGTACATAAAGTCAAGAGAACCAAAATCCTCAGCAGTACTGCAAACATAAATCCATAAACATGAAAACAGGAATTTTTCCAAGGTAAACCCTTCAAGGAAACAAAGGCATTAACCAGAACAGTACACTTGAGAATACTTGAATCATGAACTTGAGAGAAGAGCAGGAGAGCCATCTCCCATGGCAATGTTGTCTCCTCTGAGAAGCTTGAAGTCCACACCACTTAATTTAAGCCCATCTAGGTACCCATGAGATCATGTCGAACACCCTGGGCCTTCAAGATCTTATCTCGAATTCTCTGAGAATATCTTGTTTGTCTATTTTTCACTCCTTTCATTCTCAGCCTAATTTAATTTCCTGAGAAAACTGCCCCTCAGCCCAAGGCCTATTCACAAGGGAACTTGAATTTTCACTTTCCCCACTTTCCCCTGTTGTCTGGAAATGACCACAGGAATCCAAATAGGTCTCATCTGCCTACAATTCTCAAGTCATTATTGTAGTTCTATGACGATAGAAAGGATTATCAACAGGAAAAATGTGTGTGTTTTATGTTGTTCCTGTATAGCCTCACAACTCATAAATTTGTATCAGTTCTGGATAAAGATGATCCTACCCTCTGAAGCAGTAAGAAACCATTGACTCAGGTGGCAAATACTGGGTGTTCTACAGAAGATGGTAACAGCAGTAAATTTCTTTTTTTGGAAGATGGCGTTGTTTGATCCAAGCTATCTTATTCCAACTACTGCCATTGCATTCTTTTCTATCTCCAGAGTATTGTCA
This sequence comes from Anolis carolinensis, assembly GCF_035594765.1. Lineage (NCBI taxonomy): Eukaryota > Metazoa > Chordata > Lepidosauria > Squamata > Anolidae > Anolis > Anolis carolinensis. The sequence continues at coordinate 246,798,454 of NC_085842.1, forward strand.
CTTCCTTTTCTGTCCCATCACAAAGTTCAACTTCTTTTGTTTCATTAAATGCACTAACAAGGTGGGTGATGCATGTTGAGTATCCCTTATCCAAAATGCATGTGACCAGAAGTGTTTCTTATTTCAGATTTTAAAATTTATTTTGAAATACTTGCATGTAAAGAATGAGATATCTCTGAGATGGCACCCAAGTCTAAATTGTTCATGTTTCATATTCACCTTATTCCATTCACCTGAAGGTAATTTTATACATATTATTAAAACAATTTTATGCATGAAAGAAAGTTTGTGTACAGTGAATCATCAGAAAGGAAAGGTGCAACTATTTCAGCCATCCATGTGGATAATTTGGGATTTTGGAGTATTTTAGATTTCAGGATTCAAGATAAGGGATACTCAACCTGTAGCAGCTTCCCACAAGTAGACATGGTAAAGTAGAAGTAGGAAGCACACGTGACAATTTACATTCAGTTTTCCTTCAAAAGTAGCATTCATGTGGGAAATCTTTGCCCATAAATAACCCTAGCTGACCACAAACCACAAGGCAATTCTTGAGAAACTCTCAGGGCATTACATATTACAATTTCCATAATGTGATATAATGTTACCAGTTCATCACTTTGTCCAATGACAAAGCAAAAGAATTGGCACTTATAAGATTTCATAGTGCAATATGGATAACAGGGGGAAAAACGCAAATGGTTTAGAGCAATCGAGGAATATAAACTGCAGCGGAAATTATTTCTTACTGTCAAAAGTACTCAGACTGGGTACATTTTTAAAAGAATACATATTTCAGTTCACAGGATATTAAACGAGAACTTATGTTGGTGATAGTAACATTAGCAGATGAGTTTGCCATTGGTGCTGATAACTTTATTTTCTTTGAACGTTGGAGAACCATAAGATTGTGTAATAAATGTGACAAATAGTTATTCTAAATTAGTTTCCTGCTCCAGTGCAGTTCTGAAGTCAGAGGCGTTTAATGCCTTGAAGTTTTTCTAACATTTCAGTGGCTCACTCTAAGCTTGATTGACACTATAGTGCTTCCTGTACTTTGTATAAATGCTGTGTCACTCTAATTCTGTATCCAGTGGATGTGAATTAATGGAGCTGAGCTTGTGCCTAATAACTCAACTAAAAGGATAAAAATGATTTATAGGAAGACAATTGATGGTGATGTGCCATGATAATGAGGAGCTAACCCCAAAAACTTAGCATAGCTCTATATTATCATAAAGGAGAGAATGGATGAGGTGGAACCTTTCAGTGAGCTTTTTTAAACTTCACTAGCTTTGGTCATCATTAGGCAGAACTTGCAAACATTATTTGAAAAGCTCCTAAAATCTCCTAGTCAGCAGGGCCAATTGCCATTTTAGCTGAGAGATTCTAGGTTATGGTTTGAAAAGATAGTTCTTTCAAGTTCTGTTATAAAGAACAAGACAGTAATTAGAGTTACTTCTCAGTGTGGAGTAGTGGTTTGATTGTTGGACTACAACTCTGGAGACCAGGGTGAGTCACCCAGGGACACTCACACTCTTTCAGCCTCATAGGAAGGCAAACCTCTTCAAAATAAATCTTGCCAAGAAATCTCTGTGTTAGGTAGATCCGGGTGTTTCTATGGTGGTATCCTCCCCACCCCCCTTGCTGAAAAACATTGTTTGTTTTTTTTTGTTTTTTTTTACCCAGTCTGTAAAAAAAAATGTTTAAACCCAAAGAAGTGGCACTGTGGTGGGTCAGAGTTAAGTGACTTATCCAAAAGTATGGCCTTGCACCACTCAGACATTGTAGTCATACGACACCAACAACTGTATAAAACTTCACATCATCATGACAATAAGTTGGTGCTATCCAATATCTCAAGAATAATGCAGGATATCAGCAAGCATGCAGTAATGTTCCAAGATTATATGATTCGGTATTGCTGTTATTGTTGCTGTTGTTGTTATGTTTTAGTACTAGGATAATTTTGTTTTAGTATTAATATTCTTCTTTCCATTCTCTAATTAATCTGTGTCTTGGAAACAATAGCTGTTTTTACTTGGCATCTATCTTTCTTAAGCCCTAGACTGTAGTAACACAGTACAGTAAGTCAATCTGTACATTTCATTTTGGAAAGTACTAGGTTAATTCAAACCAACCTGGAAAGTGTGAATATCTTCTTTTTTGTTAATGCTCGTTGTATCAAGATATACTTTGCGATGAAGAAAACTTTGTATAGATCACCAAAATAAAACTGGTTGGAAGAAGGATATCAGGAGGAAACCTATTTTTTTTTTGTTCAGGAAATGAATAAGAGTGAATATTTGTTTATTCCTACTGGATCATTTTTTATTTTGAAAAACATTTATTTAGTGTAGAAAGTTGTGGAGGGTGGAGGAATGCCCTTAAAATGAGGAATCACATCATTATAAGGGCATAATACTCTATTTTAAGGCTGAATTTGTTTGACAGAGAGACATGAGGGATCTCACTATAGCCCATTATATGGGTTGGGGATATCTAACAAAAGGTTCTCATCATGCTCAATATTTACAACTTTGTAAAGCTCTTTGGAGGAAGCTATAATGACAAAACTAGCTTGAAAGAAAAATAATAAGCAAACTGGAGGGCACCTTTTTCTAATATTCCCAGATATTTTAGGCTTTAATCCAGAATTAGGTAACTTGAATCCATAGTTATTGTAGAGCCAGAGGGAGTGGCTAGCTTTTAAACCTGGTCAGGTTTTCTGGATTCATTTTCAGTTGTCCCCATGTATTCATGTGGACAGCACAGTGGAATCATTGCTCATCTGGGCTCCAAATCTGAGTGAATTGGATGATGGAGTTGTAAGTTTTTCACTCTGTCAAGTGGATGTGCAAACAGACTGGTCTGGACTGAACCCTTTCCTGAAGATGACCTTACCTTTGGACTATATACTTGAGCATGTGGCAGCAGGACAACTTCAGATGTTCTTTGGGGAAACTAATTATCTGAACCTATTTCAGGCCAAGGTATAGTATTTATTTATTTAGTTAGTTAGTTAGTACAGCCAGGCTCTTTCCACACTGGGGAACAATAGCATTTTCACACCATTTAAACTGCCATAGCACTATCCTATGGAATTCTATGATTTGTGGTTTTGTGAAACATTTATTCTTCTCTGTCAAATAGTGTTGGTGCCACAACAAACTACAAATCTCAGGATTTTATAGGATGGAACTATAACAAAAAGTGATATTGGATCTGAGGTTTCTGAGAGAAGCATTGCAGAATACTGTAGAATTGTCCCAGCATATTATAGAATTGTATCAGATCACCTAGTAATTTCTGGAGAGATTTTAGAGATTTCTAGAGTGGCATCTTCTCTAGGAATTGGCTAGGTCTTCCAGTGCAATTCTGTGATAACTTTTAGGGAAAACATACCATAGAATCACCTGGAAAACTTAGCAAATTTTAAAGGGATCATTTCCCCCTGGTTCGTAGGTAAGTGATACTACTCTAGTTATACAGGCCTTGAGTTCTTTTGATATAGGAATATAAATTAAATTAATTCATACCAGATTTTCTTGTGTTTGTACTAAACATGCAATCTGAGGCCATTGAAGTCTTATTCATTTTGCCTATATTAAAATGTTAATGTCCCATTGGTATCATGAGATACCAGATACATCAATTTAAGCAGATTAAAATAGTTCAAAATAATTGAACTGTTTTAAAAATATTAAAAACACATTGAACAATTTAGTGAGTTAAAACAGGGCTAAAGGTTTAAAATGATTTAAAACAATGCACAGAAGATACATGTGAGCAAATTCTTGCTTGCTTTCCTAGGTTTTTGTTTGACTTTTGAACTGCCCTTCTCTTTTGATCAGCCCTGGGCCATAAGGCTCCATCCACAGGTATTTAGAGCAAAAAGAAAATGTGAAGTGCTGTGTCAGCCAGACTCGCTTAGAATTGTTTGAAAACAGAAGAAACAGCCAACACATTAAAAATGGTCCTTGTGCCATTTCTTCTGCAGTTTTGCATCCTTAGGGAATTGAGTTGTGTTTTGAACAGTACTTTTCATTCTTTCATTGTAATTTGCCTTGCCCAGAAATCCATTTTTCTTCTGCAATCCAGTAAATATATTTCACCTTAGGTGTTTCCCACTTTTCTATACTAGTATTATTGGCAATAGCATATGGAGAATCTAAAAGACCATAAACAACAGCAGAACTGGATAGTGCACAGAATGCAACTCTTTAAAAAAGCCAAATCTTATGTCCATTTATTTCCATTATCTGTTTATAGCTTAACACTTCTAAATATTGTTTTCAGTCCATTGCCTTTCACAGAATATTTGTCACCAGAGACCTCACACATGTCTCTTTCATCTTTTCTTGGCATTTTCTTGCCAAATTGCCAAATAAAAAAACAAGCAATTCTATGGTAGTTCTTTAGAATTGCTTCCTAGCAGTACAGCTGACATTTCAAATGAGTAAAGAATAAAGACATTAATATTGTTTCTCACAGAGAACATGACCAGTTTTGTGATAATTACTTGTTAAAAGGTAAAGGTGAACAATTGCATGGCATTTGTGCACAATTCTGTGAGAATACATTTTCTTTGGCCAAAAAAAGGTATTGTGTACTTTGTATAGCTTAATCCTTCCCTAGCCAACTTGGGTGGATCTACACAGACACATAATCCATAGCGGATCCAGTGTGCTGAATGCCAGGTCATCCTGGGTATGGTCCCCACAGGGATTCTCCCAGTTACTGTAGAGGCAGGAGAGAATCCCCACCATCCAGTGCCGCTGAATATGGTTGAGTGCTAGAGAGCTGAAGTGTCCCCCTGGCCTCCATGTCATAGCAGTCAATCTCTGGCCATGACACAGGTTCTACCTGTTCACCATCATGATGGCAACTGGGTCAATGGGTACCGAGGGGAAGGAAAAAACCCTCCCTCCTCTTCTCCTCCCTTCCCAGCACCCCCTATCACCTAGGCCAATGTCATTGCATGTGATGGCAAATGGGTAGGATCCATGTTGCAGTTGGAGACCATCACAACATGGAGAGTAGGAGGAAGAGGATTGCCATCTCATGTCCCCTGGATGGCCAAGCCCAGAAAATGTTGAATGTTAGTGGGGATAGTTGTAGCCGGTTTTATTTGGGAACCAGCATACTATCCTCAACAGGTCCAAGTCAATGGAAAGTCTGAATTCTGTGGCAGAATTGGGTCTGTCCCCTAATTTTGGATAACATGGGGAAAGACCATGTTAAGCTGACATTGTTCCATATTACACTGGATCGGCCTGTGAGGTGTTTGGCCTATGTAGTCAATATAAATGGGATCATTGTTATGAGTGGATAGAATTTTGTTAAAATTAGTCTGTAATGCAAAGAATCACAAGAACAACATGCCATTTATGAAAAAAACATACAAATCATGTATTCTGATAATGAAAAGAATGGACAATAGGAACTTCCATGAAATTTAGCCAATAATCCATATTTGGAATTCATAAGTTTGCATTTGTACCTGAGCAATTGTAATATCAGGCCTGTTCATTGTGATTTACAGTACTCTTGTTAGTCAGCATTTCTGTTTCATACTTGTTAATGCCATCAATCTGTGTTTATGTTTATCCTGGGTGCTATTCCTCATATTTAAACCAAGTCACAACCCATCAGGAACTGCTTTTGTATACGACTAACTAAAGGAGTATAAAATACTGCCATACCTTTATACAATCTATGCTTGTTTTACTCGGGACTTCAGAATTTTAATTTTGATAGAGAATACAGAGAAGCTAAGTGATGCCTGCAAGAAAATGTTAACAATGTAGATGGCTTCCTTTTGGGGAATTAGCTCTTGACAAATTTCATCACCATTTCTGGTTTTTTGTTTTGTATTTTTAATATTGTTCTCTCTAGAGAAAAATGACACAAGCTGTGGATGAACCTGGAAGCTATATCCAAAAAGGTAACTTTTCCAATCTCCAGTGGATTCTGTGGGTTAAATCAGACTTTATGAGGAATGTGAATTAGCAACAGGATTTCCTCCAGGCACATCTATACTGACCACTTATTTGTTCAGTCGCTTCCAACTCTTCGTGACCTTATGGACCAACCCACACCAGAGTTCCCGGTCAGCTGTTGCCATCCCCCAACTCCTTCAAGGTCAAGCCAGTCACTTCAAGGATACCATCCATCCATATTGCCCTTGGTCAGCCTCTCTTCCTTTTTCCTTCCATTTTCCCCAGCATCATTCTCTTTTCCAGCCTTTCCTGTCTTCTCATTATGTGGCCAAAGTACTTCATATTTGCCTTTAATATCCTTCCCCCCAGTGTTACTTCCTAGTAGCATTTTGACCATCTTCCGACCTGGGGTCCCATCTTCTGATGGTATACTGACATATCTTTGGTTGTACTGATCCATTTAGTTTTCATGGCAAGAATACTGGGGTGGGTTACCATTACCTTTCCCAGGGATCGTATTTAGTCTGACCTCTCTGCCATGACCTTCCCATCTTGGGTGTCCCTTCACAGTTTCGCTCATGACATCATCAAGGCGTCCAAGCTCCAGCACCACATCAAGGTAACAATCCTTTGCAGGAGACTGACCACTTAATGGCATAATTTCAACACTGCATTCTCAAGCTGCTTAAAACTTCATTAACTGACCACTTAATGAGGTTTTAAGCAGCTTGAGAACGCAGTGTTAAAATTATGCCATAAATATGTGCAGGAACGCACATAAAAGGATTTAATTTGGGATGATCACACTTGGGGGATCCTCCAAAATAGAGCCCATAGCATGCATCAGCATGCATAGGTATAAACCACATCACATGCAAAACCACTTAAGGGATGGATGCCTTAACAATCTCAACATACACATTGGGGCAGGGAGAGTTGGGGAGGGGGGGAGGAACAAATCCTCCACAGCTGCAAAGCCACAGATTCTTCAGATACTGGAACCAGACTGAAGCCAACTTTTGTGGTGCACATAACTACCATCCAAGCCTCAAGGTAGTTCTGTGGATTCCCATGTAATCACCCTCACATTGGAATTGCTTCCTCCTCTGCCAATTTCACACTGACTTCAGTGTAGCCCTCAGAAATTCTTCACTTAGCAATCAGATTTGTAAGATAAACTGGGAGTAAGGTGAATCACTAGACAAATCATACTAAGTGCAAAGCAGAAGAAAAAAATGTTATGGTATGACAAACATAAATCACATGAAAGATTGCTACTTCTGAATATATGTTAAGCATATAGTCTAGTTGACACTAGGTTTTATGATATCTGCCTGCTCACTAGATCAATTGTTTATGGCAATAACTGTGAACTACATTTCATGGCTGTTATATGCTGTTATTTCTCAAGTTTCACATCTCTCCCTCCTAGGCCCCATCTACACTGCCAGTCTAATGCATATTGAACTGCATTATATGGTCAGTTACACTCATATAATCTAGTATATTGAACTGGATTATATGAGTGTACACTAACCATATGATGCAGTTCAATCTGCATTATAATGGCAGTGTCGATGGGGCCCTGGGGTCAATAGAGAAAGGATATTATTGGATTGCATATGCAGGACTGCCACATTTCTTGAATCACTGAGCAAAAATGTGGGAATCAAATTGTGAGCCAGGAATGCATTTTGCCATTTATTGTATTTTTATGCAATAAATAAATAAATACAAATTTCTTACTCTTTGTAAATTGAGAAAGATTTTGCACATTTTAAAACATATTTTGAAACATTCCAAACTTTTTTCCTCAAAATTTTGTTTTCTTAAAAACTCATGTGGAAAAACGCTGGATTTAATTAAGACAACATTGGGCAATGCTCATGTTTTCTGTGCAAAAAACATTGCTTTTATTTTTTTAAAATGATAAAAAGTTCCTGGAATGTGAAAAATCCCACAAAGGTTAAATGGTATACAGGTAGCCTCTGAGTTACAAACATCCAACTTACAAATGACTCATAATTAAGAACAGGGGTGAGACAACAGGAAGTGAGAGAAATCTACCTCTCAGAAGGGAAATTCACTCCTGAAAGAGTTATTATGGGGAAAAGGTGTTTCCATTGAAGCTTTATCACCAATCCTTGTTTCCACAACAAGACAAATTTTTCAACATCCAAATCACAGGGACAGAAAGTGAGGTGAAATATTCTGAATAGAGGCACAGGCAGAAAAACAAATACCACAGGGGTGTTAACCCTCCCCTATGCTATCCAAAATTAATATATACTTTTTGGGGCTGGAGTTACACTTAAAAATATACCTGTTACAAACAAATTCAACTAAAGAACAAACTTATTATACTGTGGCATGATCAGAGGATGTTGATGGTTTTTGTCTCTCAATAGCTTTTGGACAGCTTCATCATGGGAAGATGATGGCCAAGATATGGATATTATGTCAGAGTAATCTGCAGCACAGCAGTAGTTGGATGGAATCAGTGGAACGCAAAACGAATAGACATCAGAGACGTTGGTAAAACTATATACAAAGTTTTACTGTAAGCAGTAATGGTCAAGACAAACAGATTTCCAGAAGACAGACGAACACAAGACTTGACTCTCACTCTAGGCAGACAGCACTCAACTCAGAACTGATGCAATCAGCAATGCACACACACTTGTGTCTGGACACTCCTCCCTGGTTCCAGCCACACATCAAGGTCATCACAGCTTCTTAGTAATTAACTCTTTCCAGACTATAGTACACTCTGGATGATGCAATCAGTATGCAATACAAGCAAGACACAAATTGCATTGAAACACTATCAATACACAAATCCCACATTAACATATTATACAGTATTGGTATGTCAGTTTGCCACATCTGTGCAATAAAGTCCACAGAAAATTTATTTGAAATTAATGGCTGTATTTGGAATAGCAACTGCTTTTTGTTCACTTCACTGATCATCATTCTGATATGATTCTAGAGCTTGGAAAATGTGTGTGGGTGGTGGGGTGTTGGACTACCAGTTTCTAGAAACATTTAGTCAGCAAAGATATTGTAGATAATTGAAGTAACTTGCATAATTTAAAAAGTGACTTGCCGTATTCATATTTGTGCAAAGTGACAAGAAGCAAGCATTGTAAAACTCTGTTGTTTCTATATGTCTTCAAGACATTTTTGATTTATGGTAATCCTAGTATGGGATTTTCTTGGTAGAATGTGTTCAGAGGGGTTTGCCCTATCCATCAGAGGATAGCAATTGTGACATGAGCAAGGTCATCCTGTAGATTTCCATGGCCAAACAGATCTCAAACCCTGGTTTCCCAGTGTGCGAATTCAACACTCAAACCATTACACTACACTGGCTCCTTATAAAACCTTACTTTAGATATATTTTCTTCATGAGTCCTCATTGAGACAATTACATGCTGTAGCCTTTAAAAGGTTGGTTTCTGGGATAATGATTCACCTGTATGCTCTAAATTGTGTCTGACTGATCTATCTACAAATAAATTTAAGGCAACTGTCCATTGTCTTCTTTATTTATGATTTCCACCATGTTATGTGGCACCTGCAAGCATTTTATACTCCATGATATATCTAATCTGGAGACATATGAGATACTCTCTGTGTGTAAGTTACATTATGTTCTGTCGATAGATAGGTAGTTAGATAAATCATATATTTGATAGTTCTTGACTTTGTAGTAGGAATGGATGAGAATTTTGTTTCTTTTGTTTTTGTTAAGAATAGTGCAAGGCTTGATAGATGGGGCTTGGAACTTAACAAATATGAAAGTGCAAAAATATAGACAGATTTGTACAAGTCAAAAACTTTGAGTGAGTATCTCAACAATTTGGCTTGAATACCTTTGTATGGCTTTTCCTGCAAGAGGCTCTTCCTCTTTCATATCTGCATGGGAAGTTTGTACAAGGTCTTCTCTATTTTTGGAATTAGGCCAATATTTTAATCTGGCCAGTCAAGAGCATCATCCATTCATTATTATAATGAATTATTTAGACCTTTGACATTTCTTCATGAATTTGTTAGAAAGATTTTGAAATTTACACAAATTCAAAAGTGGATCCTAGGTGAGCCTTCTCTACACTATAAACAATCAATTCTCCTCAAGTGTACTGTTTGCAATGCAAATTTCATATTCATTTTTTTAAAAAGTCCAGGAAAGACCACTTTTTTGGTATTATCTCTCTTTCTAAGAATAATGATTTTGAGTCAGTAGCAATTCAAAAGTAAAATTGATTTGGTTTGGAAATGTGAAACTAGCATGCAGTGTTGTCTAGTATCAATCAGTTCCAAATTGCTTTGCCTCAAAGCAGATCTTTAAATGCTTATCTTGGGCATAATATATTAAAGACGTAAACCTTGTTAAGACAGAGAACATAAACCTTGTTCACACAAGTTTTACACATTGCGTGAAAAATCCCAGCATTTTTAAAAATTGCTTTTCTGTTCCAAGCTTTGTTTGAATCAATATGGGCAAAAGCTGCTTACCAAGAAGACCTGCATAATCCTGTTGACTAACCTGACCTTTTCTCAATAGCTGTGATGGCTCCTTGAATTTATGGGGGCAGTTACTGTTATTTGCAGAGAAAACATACTGAGGAAACCTAATTCGACACCAAGGTATTTTCTCATCTGTTGGCAGGTGTAGTGAGCTGAGCCTTTGCTACCAGACAGATGGATTTTGGAGTCCTTGTTAAAATGAACTTGTATTCATGATTTCGCTGGATATTTCTTGCATTAGATTTGCAGTTGTGGTGCAGAAAACATAAAATCTGATAGCAGACTTGAGGACTGATTTTTTTCTCTCGGTTTCTAACATGCTTTCATATGGATCATGCTTCTGAACATTCTTTGTTTGGTCCTGCATTATATATTTGGGAGTCCATTTCCCATCAGTTTTAGCCTCAGACATTACACATGAGCCCAAGCTCCCCATATATTCAACGACAGGGAATTGAATTACAAATCAAGGGATAGTTTAGATAGTATTTATTTAGTGGCTCAGTTCTACCATTGGTAATTATGGGATGGTGGACATCATCAGCAAAAGAACTGGAATGTTGTGTATCATCTGCTGAACCATTTACCACCAATAAATCGTATGTTAGAGCAGTAATGCCTCAGTTTCTGACATCAAAAACAACAACAAATACAATCACCATAAATAAACTCATTGGAAAAAGTACACAATAATTGAATCCAAATTTCATTGCAGAAAATTAAATAAAAGAAAGTCTTGTAATCTAATGGGGAAATGAATAAAAGAAAATGCAGGTAGGGTTCAGAGAGCCAGAAATAAATCAACAGTGAGGTATTTTCACATTATTGTCCTGACAGCATCTTGTGTTTCCAATGAAGTATATTTAGAACTGATGCATAAAAGAGCTTTTAAAAATACTATTTTTTGTAAATTTAATACACTTCATATGCATTGGTGTTATAATGTAGTATTTGGGTTAGGACAAAAATCTGAATGGCATGGTGCTGTCACAATAGGCTTCCCTTCTAAGGGAGGGAGCAAAAAGAGCAATGTAAGAAGACATGCCTGAGCTCAGGTCTTTCTCCCAAGTAATTGCTCATCATGAAGCATCTGTTAAAAGCATTTACTTCACCCATCCATCCATCCATCCATCCCATCATTAGTGCCTGGAGCTTTCAAAAACAGGCAGTGCTCTGTGCTGCTGACACAACTTTGAAAAGATCATAAGGCTTTGAACCTTCAAGCAGAACAAAAGAGAGAAAACAGCTAAATGGCTAACCTCTAGAGGTCTTTCTCCAGGGTCTGTGCTGTCAAACAATGGAGCTAATGTGGTTCAGGGCACCGGTGACAGGAATTTCTCTCTCTCTAAATCTCACTCTTAACCTTCCTACCTCTATACAACTTTGTCATTCTGGGTGGAGAGAGGGGAAAACACAAAGTACAGCTTTGCGAAACAAAATACAAGTAAACTCTCTTCGGTTAGCTTTAAACAAGATGGTTATTGCATTTATTTAATTCCAGATGTCAACATTATGTTCTTTCTTAATAAGGAACAAATACAATTGGCCTCCCATGTTTATGGACTTGATTTTTACACATTTATTAAAATGTTCTCTCTAGAAACCTCTAGAAGTTGACCATAAAGTCACACTGGAGGAACTAGAGATTCCTAAAGAGAAGACCTCTCTAATCTCTAGGTTCTCTAATATAATTCTATAACCAGCTTCCAATTGATGTTGACCATGCTGAAGGACCTAGAAATCCATTAGGTGAAATTTTTTATTCACAGTTTTTTCAGTTTCATGTGGGTACTATTACCCTGACCCCAATGAATGTGAAGAGGGCTGACTGTACACAGGTTAGGTGCTCTTGAAGTATATTAGATATTAATTTATATAATTAGATCCAGGGAAGTCATGCTACCCCGCTATTCTGCCTTGGATTACTAGGTCCAATTCTGGGCAATACAATTGAAGGGAGATGTTGACAAGCTGGAAAGGGTTCAGAGGAGGGCGACAAAAATGATAAAGGGTCTGGAGAATAAGCCCTATGAGGAGCAGCTTAAGGAGCTGGGCATGTTTAGCCTGCAGAAAAGAAGGCTGAGAGGAGGCATGATAGCCATGTATAAATATGTGAGGGGAAGTCAAAGGGAGGAGAGAGCAAGCTTGTTTTCTGCTGTCCTGGAGACTAGAATGCAGAACAATGGCTTCAAACTGCAGGAAGGGGGATATCACTTGAACATTAGGAAGAACTTCCTCACTGAGAGAGCTGTTCGGCAGTGGAACTCTCTACCCCGAAGTGTGGTAGAGGCAGGCCTGTAGCCAGGTTCAACCCCCCCCCCCTGAAATTTTTCAGGTTAAAAAAAAACCTGGTTTACTCATGAATTTTAATTGGTTAACCAAATCCCCATGCTAAGTCTATGAGACGCAAAAAATTAAGAGTCCCTCCATGCACTATCTCAAGCAGATAGTGACAGGTCTGTAGCCGGGGGGGGGGGGGGGGGCAAGGGTTCAACCCCCCTACCCCCCTGAAATTTTCAGAAAAAAACCCTGATTTTTTTTTTCTGGCGACAGGCTTGGGTAGAGGCCCCTTCTTTGGAGGCTTTAAATAAGGGGCTGGATGGCTATCTGTTGGGGGTGCTTTGAATGCAATTTTCCTGCTTCTTGCCAGGGGATTGGACTGGATGGCCCGTGAGGTCTCTTCCAACTCTATCATTCTATATCTGCAGCAATTCTGGAATTTCACATTCATATATGAATTCTCTTGAACCATTTTATTGTTTCTTAATATTTTAGGTGTGTGTATTAAAACTGTAAGGAAAATAAGGAAAATTCAGACTAAGCCAGAACAATATTAGGTTCTCCAAATTACTGTCTAATGCATGCTGATAATACACAGGCATTGATTACATGTCTGGTTAAGCCAGCTATCATTGCACCCTGTAAAGCTAGTTGTCATTCCTGTATTCATTGTCCAAAATGTGAGAAGGAGCTCTATACATAATACTGCACAGATGCTCTAGTGATTGGGACAGAATCCCCTTTGTATGAACTCAACCTCTTCTCAGAGTGTTGTTGCCTGCCAGAGCCAGACCGAGACCAAGACATTTTGCACCAGAGGAGCAGCTGGGCAAGTGGGACATTTCTGATAACTGCTGCCCCAAACAGTTTCCTCACTCTTCATTATGTAAATCCGGCTGTACCAAAAGTGTGTGTGTGTGGTCTTCATGGCTTCTTTGGGGCTGTTCCTTAAACATGTGATAGAGTGTCTGAACCCAGTGGTGGACAGGGTCTAAACATATTGATTGCCAGGAAACAAAGGGAGCCCACCAACAACAATAAGGCTATAATTTAATTCCTCGAAAAATGATTTCATTGTTTATTATTAAGGTAGCAATACAGTGTAAATGTTAATGGTGCAAAGAGTAATAATATTGGAACTTCTATTATATTTTCAATAACATTTTTAACATATAGCATAATTGGACGAGCTGGCACCCTGGTCAGTCTGCCACTGTCTGACACAACCACTCCCACCTCCCTCCAATCAGATTACTAATTGTAGCCCTATTTTTGCAAACCTCTCAGTAATCATGGTGTTGTTATTTATTAATTTGATTTCTATCTTGCCTCAGGATAGGATGCAAGGAAGCATCCTACATGATTAAATGTTGCAATAAAAACATGATGCTTATACATACTGAAATATGAATTAAATTAATTATACAATAAAAGAGCAATTAAAACAATTTAAAACTCTACACTATTAATTAAAAAGAAGTAAAATATTAAGAGGCCCAGCACATCCTATTTAAAACTCCAGATGGTGACACAGTCACCTGCTGGAGGCCAGTCTAAATAATAAATTCTGTGCCCCCATCAGTGAAGATACAGATTATTTCAGTAAAACCTGGATATTACCTCCATATAAGGAGGACAATCTAGCAAAAATTCATCTCTCTCAATTTCCACTGAAATAGAGTTTCATAGATAATCAGGAATTTTCACTACTTTCAGTGTCATTTATTCTGTATTCTTCTTTATTTTTCACATTTACTTGTATTTAAATTTAATTGTATTTTATTTAGATCAATTACTTTAATGATAAGGTAAAGGTAAAGGCTTTCTCCTGACATTAAGTCTAGTTGAGTCCAACTCTGTGGGGTGGTGCTCATCTCAATTTCTAAGCTGAAGAGCCGGCGTTGTCCGTAGACACAAGGTCATGTGGCAGGCATGACTGCATGGAGCGCCGTTACCTTCCCTCTGGAGCAGTACCTATTGATCTACTCACACTTGCATGTTTTTGAATGGCTACATTGGCAAAAGTTGGGGCTAACAGCAGGAGTTCACCCCACTCCCCGGATTCGAACTGCTGACCTTTTGGTCAGCAAGTTCAGTAGCTCAGCAGTTTAACCCGCTTCTGTTTAAAGATATTTGCAATTTTATGTGTATTTAAAATATTTTTGCTCCACCCTTTGGTCAAAAAGGCTTCCAGTGCAACTTATAAAAGATTAGTAACAAGGAAAATTCCCTACCTGCACAGTTGTCATCTGTGGGTCATAAGATGAAAAATAGGTACAGATGAAGAGGAGGAAGAAAATTCACTCATCACAATGTTCATATAATGGTTATATAATGGTTAAGCAAAAGCATGATTTACCTTCCTACCAACTTTATCATCTTTAACACTTTGTGGCAAATATTTTAACTGAACTGTCATTTTGAATCAATGGGAAAAGAATTATATGCAGGGTTAGACTCAGGATTTTCTTTCCCTACTGTGTAAATCATCCTGGTGATCCTCTTGGCACAATCATAGTAATCTGAAAAAACATATTCATGATTAAAGTTTGACTGTTCATAATATTCTTGTGTGCCCAGTGAGATAACAGAAAATGCTATTTATTCTAAGAGAAAAAGTGGAAAAATAGATCCATCAGATTAACATTTGAGATTATACCACTAGAGGGGGCTGGTATTTAAACCAAACCAAGGCCATAAATTTAAGTTCACCAATAGGAAAAATCATGGAGGGAACAAAGCAATCCTCCCTTTTTTCCTGGGTTTAATATATCAGGTGGTTAACACATGTTTGATCTGTGAATTCCATACATATGTTTACTTAAATCAATTGTTCATGTCATCTAAAAAATTCTATTTTTACCCCAATGTTCCCAATAAAATATTCAGTCATCACAACTAATAATGATGGCAACTGACAAGTTTTTATTACTGCCATCCCCATAAAAAATAGGGTTGATTTAAGTTCCTTATCATAGACATTCAACTAGACAAACTAAAAATATGATGCAACTTTAAAAAAAAGATACTGCTTGCTAAAGTGAAAGACAGTGGGAAAAGAAGGAGACCCATGTTTGCAAGACCTGAGCAAAGCAGTTGGATACTAGGAATCTTGTGCCAGTGGACTCCATGAATTTTATGGGTTTTCTTAGACAAAGAATGCTCATAGGTGCTATGGCCAGTTTTTTTTTGTTCAAAAAGTACATAAAAAGTTCCCAATCTTTCACAAAATCTTCAGTTGATTTATTTTTTTAAACCTACATTAATTAGGTAATTTGGGCCAACTCAGCAACATTAGCAATCCATTCTAAGTGTTTCATTCAGTTTCTAAGTTTGAGTGAGCAATATTCTTGATGCTCTTGTCATGTATCAAAGAAACGATCAATGTTTAGAATCCGATTTTGCACCCAAAATACCCAAACCAAACATTCCTGGTGACATTTCAAAAACTATATTTAACAATTTTTGGATTAGTATATAAATATTCAACCACTTCCCTTTCAACTACTGACAAGTCAACCACATATTTAAAAAGAGCCTTTTTCATCCCCCAACATTTTGTGAGATATTCTTAGAGATATTTTTGACTGCTTATTTAGGGTTAGATACATCATCATACACAAGTTTAGTTTTAAACTGATAACACAATGTAAATTTTGTATCTTTAAACCACATTCTCTCCATACATCCATATAAACATTACACCCCAAATTTTGAGCCCACCTTACCATGTACTCTTTTACAACTTAATCTTCTATCTCTATTTTTAATATCCTTTTTCAATTTTACTGTCATCACCTTTATACAGCCCTAACTAGAACCCCAACCTCTACGGCTGCATTTCCCTTAGCATTACCAAAGTTGCATATAGACAAATCAGGTTAAGATCCTTGCCTTCCTTCGAAAGCATCTCTCTTGATTTAAACCTTTTGTCTTGCTGAAAGTACAAAGCTATCATTATAACATCTCCAATTTTTAAAGAGTTGAGGTAGCTAATAACTTAGCGAAAAGCCTCTTCTTATAATTATACCAAATTTGTAGGAGAGCCTTTCCTATCAATTAAGCATGAGCCATAACTTTATCATACCAAAGATAACTGTGCCATCCAAATAGTAAATTGTGACCTTCAAGTTCCAAAATTCTCTTGTCTCTGGCTTTAATATTGTTATAGCTTGTCAAATTTTGTTCCTCAACAACTTTGACACAGAGTCTTCCAACAAATAGCAGTACTCCTGCTTGTATTAATAAACTTGCTAGCCAGCTCCATTAGTCTGCCAACCATCTCAAAATGTATGGAGAGGAAATGAAATACAAAGTGGAAAGATCAGATGATAAATTACTAGGAGAGACTGATGCCTTTCAACTGCAGATCTGAAAAAGAGTGATGTCTTGCTGACATTCTACAAAGTGACTATGTGATCACGCTGAGAAATTATTTAGCACTCTGGGCTAATGCTTGGCATTGAATGATGAAGGAGTTTGCAGGCAGGAAGATGTTGAAAGACTGACATCAATCAAACTTAACAGTGGTGTCTTTGCTGATGCTGCGTGCCCTGGGGGCTGTCAAAACTTCTCTAGAGCAAAGTACAATGAGGCCGTGAGAGACTTAGATATTATAAAGCCTTGCGGTCTTGTTTGCCTATTGAAAGCTAAAATCTAGCACTTTGCTGAGGATAGTTTTGCCCTCTCCAGCCTATTGCCTAGATTTGTGTGGAGAAACTGGTGGGATGTTTCTCCCAGCATGCTCTCTGGCCTTCCTTCCCTTTACAAAGGCAAAGCATGCCAGAACTCACTCTCTTTGCCTGTCAGCTTCTTCCCCTCTTCCCTTTACTATAGGCTGCCACTAGTCACTGCAGGCTGAGTAGGATTTTTTTTGTAACCACGCTGTGTTTGGCCTCATACCACATTTTTCACCTATCCCATGCTTTCTATACTTTAGGTTTGCTTTCTGCCAAAACTGGTGGGCTGCAGGCATGTACTTAGATAAGGTGAATGAGCCTTGCTTACGTTCCTCTCCTTGCCAATTGACTAGAAGGATGAATGAAGTGAATGGTCCCTTGCTCTAAGCCAGAACCTACCTCAAAAGTGCTAACCAGCACACCTTGAAGGAATTGCCTGCGTTCACACTTCCTTTTAAAGAAACTAGGTGATGATGAACTATGAGGGACTCCTTTCACAGTTTGGAACTGGAACTTTGACACTTCCAGAAAGCTTGATCCGACTGGAACTCCCAACATCATAGAGTTTATATGTTAACGTGCTGCTGCATTTCAGATTATTGTCATTGAATAAATCTGTGGTAATCTTAATCCAGTTATCATTCCTGAAGTCATCATTCCAGGTAGGACTGGAATTGTTAGGTCCTTCCTCTCCATTTATGGTCAGAAAGTACAGAAAGTACAATTCTATTAGAAAAGTTATTATAAATCCTTGTCCATTTTGCATTCAAAAGATTGTGAATAACACTGATAAAATTCATAAAATATCCCATGGAAATCCATGAAAATTACATGTTTCATTGACTTTGTTTCTAGCCAGCATGGTACAGTGATTTGAGTGTTGGAATTGGACTTTGACCAGGGTTCAGTTCCCCACTCAGGGCCCTTCTACACTTACCTAAAACCCGGGAGGAAGTTCTCATCCCCAATCCAAACCCCTGGGCTTTCCCTTGGGGGTGGTTATATGCCATCCCAGACCAACCTTCCACCCCCACCTCCTGACACCCCATTTTCACATGTCAGGAGTACTGTGCAGAGGAACCTATGCTGCCAACAAGTCCCTCTTGTAAGTTTTTTGGGGGAAGCAATCCCAGGAGTCAATCCCCAAAAGGCCCACATCTGGAAAGATCTGGACCTTGGCTTAAGGTCAGGATCTTTCCAGATGTTTAATTAATGTGGAATAAACTGGGAAAATCCAGTTTTCTCCGCATTCATTCACTTTTACCTGAGGCATCATTTGGATGCCCCAGTGAGACAAGTCCTGCATTTTGGACCTGTCTAAGATGGCCCTCAGATATGGAAATCTATTGGATGGCCTTGGGAAAATCACATTTTAGGCCTTAAAAGAAGGCAATGGAAAATCTGTAAATAAATTGTGTGAAGAAAACTCTACGATAGGATTACTATGAACCAGGAACCCTGTCACATGGCTGTCAGCAGTTGTCAGTGGTGCTCCTCTTAAGTACAAGGCATGGAGTCCTCACCTTGCATCGCCTAATCTTGCCTTACCATCCAGAAGGGCACTCACATGAAGGGAAATGAGGAGCATGTGTAGTGCGCTGGGCTCCCCGCATGGAACTGGCAACATAGGAGGCTTTCCATGTTGCCAGATCCATGCCAGATCTATGCCAGATCTATGCACACTCCCTGTTTCCCTCCAGCCAGTGAGATGAGGCAACACGAGGTGAGACTAGAGCTCCATGCCTTGCCCCTGGCTGTGTGACAAGGTCCCAGAAGACATACAACAACAACAGCAACATCGAGAAGGCTATATGCATTGAAATCATTATTTAAAACAGTAAAATAGGGAAATTCTTCGCCTGTGTTCAATAGTGCAATCATGCAAACTCTGGAGCCTTTCCTGTACACGTAAGAGGGTGCTGGTTTTCACTTAATTCTTGGTGAGAAAAACTGAACTTCTTGAATTACAATCCCAGATGGAACAGTCAGAGACACTACCCTTATCCAGATGTAGTAATTCCAAAATCAGGCACACAGAAATCAGTAGAACTTATGTTAGTCATAACTAAAATAAATCCTGTTAATTTCAATGTGTCTATTGTCTAATTATGAATAAGTTTGAACAGTGTTTATCTCAGAGAACATCCACTTCTGAAGCTCTGCTTTCTAAGAGAGGCCTTTTCTCTGCTTAATTATTATGATGATTTTTATTTATACTCCACTTTTCTCTCCATCAAGGAGACTCAAAGCAACTTATATTAAAAGCTTTTCAGTACAGTTTAAAATATACAAATAAAAAAACATTAAATGAAATGAAAAAGCAGGGCCTGAAGAAGCTGCATTAGAAAATGCTTCCCCCGCCCCAATTTGATATTGCAAGAGATTGAATGCTCACGTGTGCTAAAAGAGAAGATTTCCTGCATTGACCAGGATGGGGAATTGAGTGACATTTTGCATCCCTCCTCTCTTTCCCTCATAGAGCTAACAAGTGTGATCTTTTTTGCAGCTTGAACTCAGTTTTCAGTCATTCAGGGACATTGAAGACAAAGTGGGAAAATGGGAGGAGGAGAGAGAAACTAGGACATTTCAAAAGCAGTTGAAAAGCTGGGTAACAGAAGACTAATCTGGATTGTCCCTGCCATTGTCCCTGGCAAATTCTAACAATATGTCTTATATGCCAGAAATAGCACCTGTTGCATCATGGCAGGATGAATACATAGCTTTGGGCCACACAGTTGGGATGAGTCATTGTTCACATTCAAAGTATTATCGAGCCATTAAAAAAGGTTTATAGGATTGGACTGTGCAGACAGATTCCAGTTTGGCTGGCAGAAGCTTGCTTTGCATTGCTGTCACATTACATGACATGGATTGATGATATGTGGAAAGAAAATATTAGAACAGGAATGGGAATCATCTCATATTAGTTTCTTGAGACTAAAGGCCCCTCTTCAGAGCACAGGAGGGAACATTTGTGCTGCAATTACCCTTCTTCAACTTTACTCAGCAAGGCTTGCATTGGCAACAACAAGCTTGAACTACATTATTCACTAAAAGCCCTTCAATCCTTAGCTCTCCACTGCAGAAAACTAAATTCCATGGCAACGTCAAATAAAAAAGGATTTTATTAAATAATGCAATCAGCTATAGTTCACCCTTTGCTATTTAATTTAATAGTAAGCCCACTCGGCTCTTTAAGCTTCTTTTGGTGCACTACCAAATTTGATACTAGAACTGCCTAACTGTATTATAGAATTTGCATTATAGAATTTGTTGCCAAATACTTTAAAGGCTTTGAACTTTTTATGTCTTGGAGGTGGAGGAGAGAGGAAAGAAAAGCAGAGAAAATGCAGATCTATCAGACGAAGTGAATGGTGGGTCTGAACTCTTGAGTCTTTGAGGATTCCACTCAGGACTTTGAGGACTGTGGAGGTCAGACTCTTCTACTGCCAGTCAGTCAGGCTACTGGAAGCTGTTTGCCTCACCCTCCCATTTCTGCCCTGGGTATGCTGCTCTTATGAGTCA
Organism: Anolis carolinensis; assembly: GCF_035594765.1. NCBI lineage: Eukaryota > Metazoa > Chordata > Lepidosauria > Squamata > Anolidae > Anolis > Anolis carolinensis. Next base: position 246,819,413 of record NC_085842.1, read on the forward strand.
CTACTTAATATAATCTACATCCCCCAACCCCATAGCTACACCCCTGAAGTTTTTCAGTGCTATATTTCTCTCCTTCTTCTATGGAAAGGAGTATAGTGTATAATAGGTGCATGTACATATTTAGGGTGAAGCATCCCCAGCAGTGAAGAGGAGACCCTCTTAGGATTGGGGTGGAGTCTATTTCTCTTTCTCTCAGTTGTCAGAACCTGAGTTTCACCTCTGCATGAGAGAATGGTACCAAAAGTTAAATGACTAAAGGAGAAATTGCTATCTTCTTCCTACATTCAAAAGAAAGAAAAGAAAAGAATAAAGGACTAGCATAAACTGCTGGATCAAGAGGGCAATTGTGCAGAGATATGAGGAATTTTAACTTTGAAAATAGCATCTGGAAATTATTTCATACAGCAGTAGTGTTGGTTTTGCAAGTTAGAACAGAAATAATATCTTTTGCAGAACAACTGTGCACTGGGCAACAAGGAAAGAGAGATATTGTAGCAGTCCTTGGAAAGGTTGTGGACTTTTAGTAGTCCTATTTGCTCTTCCAAGTTCATACATTTGTATGAAATTTCGTATGAACAATCTGAAGAATCAGTCTCTTCTATGATACCCTATATACTCCCATTGAAAACTTTTCTAACGCTTCATGGCATTTGTCACAGAAACTGCCATCAAACCTTGTTGATAATTAGGTTTTTTAAAAAATAAACTTAAATAATATTGGCAATTATATCAATGTAAATATTCAATTATTTCATCTTCACATACAAGACAAAAGGTTTCTTCCCAGTGTGGAGAAAACAAATATTTATGAGCAACAATGGCATCATTAGGGTGGAGGGAAGAGGGCGGTGGACCATGTAGGGAGAGAACATCAGAGGGGAAAGACATTTAGCAGGGCTAACCATCCATCTCAAGACAAACATCCTATTCCAACCAGCAAGTAGGCTATGACAGATTTGTGTCTAAAGATGTTGTAGGACAGAAAGAGAAGCAAAGAGGCAAGGAAGAAAAAGGCAATGAATCCAAGTTAGCATTAGCCATATGGAAGTACAATTGTTTTCCCCCTATAAAGTACAGAACATACATAAGTATTGACTTGCCAAGTTACAATGGAATCAGTGGTCTACTTTGATTGCAACCCCCCATAAATGCCTACCAGAGGATTGAGGTTAGTTTGTGTGAGTGCTCCTCCATGTCCCACCAATGATCTCAATATGTTGTGTGGGGACATGGGAGAAGGTCTTCTTAACTGTGGAACCCCCTCCACTTGGAAGCCATTGGCAACAAGGTGCCAAGTAAAAAACTAGCAGCTCATCAAAGTCTTTGGGCCTCATTGAGTTCTCTCACATATTTGTGTACACAATTTTAACCTTTTAAATATGTTTTAACTGTTATGTTTCTAAATAAATAAATAATAGACTAATGCACGGGTGTCAAATTCATTTTCACCACATGCAACATCAGCCTAATGGTTGCCTTCTAAGGGCCACTTGTAATTGTAAGACTGCATGAATGTAACTATGTGTCTCTGGCATTGAAAGTCTCAAGGGCCACATAAAATGACATGGAAAGTCAGTTTTGGCCTGCAGACCTTGTGTTTCACACATGTAGACTAATGGTTGGATTTAGAATTAAAAGAGAGGCTTAATTAAGTTAATTAAAAGCAGATGGAGGCACTACCAAACAGGAAATAAGAGCCACCTACCTTTAGAGCATATCAGGCCCTATGAAAGATCCAGTGCCAATTATATTCCCATAGCTACTAAGGCAACACATTTTTCAGCCCTAATTGTGCCATCCACTACACAGGGAGGTCCATACACCTGCTCATCTTCTAGTGTTATGTGTGAAATCATTTACTACCAATGCTCATTGCCATTTCATATAAGAAAAAATAAGGTCAGTGCTACAAAAGAATAAAGCACATATATCTGACATTATAAAAATGGTAACATTGAGGAGGTGACTCCGCAGGAAATACTTCAGACTCCAAATATAGTCTGTTTTTTGACAAAGTGGCAACTCTTTAATAAAAATCATTGTAGTTCTCTGTAGTTCTGCCTCCCAACCATCTATAAGTTGATATAACACTTCATGCAGTCTACAAAAGCATATGCCACAATTGTTTGTCTTTAACATGACGCTAAAGCCTTTGTTGGTTTTGCCAAAACAGATTGATGTAGCGATTATGGTGGAAATATTCCTGTTATCATCTGTCTATGTGTTCTTGCCCTTTAAATTCATGGAAAATGTTACATTCATTCCATTATTGCTCATTCTTATCATTTATTTGAAGCTTCTCTTTTAAATTACCCAATAACCGAAACAGAAGAGGGTAAAAGTGAGTGAGTGAGAAAGAGATTTGTAGTGTAAACCAAGTTCACATTAAAGGAATGAATGAAAGCAGGACACCATTTGGGACTGAACTTTGTTTATGTCTTTGCAAAAATTTATAGATGAGATGAAGCAGTTGTTTATATTGATCGTAAAAGAGAATGCTCATTTTCTCTGAGGCATTGCTGGTAGCAGCAAAGCAAAGACGCGCTGGGTGAAGTCCACATGGCATGTATCAGTATTGTTTGTGGACAGAGCTGTGTATGTACAGCACACATGACCTTAAAAGGAAGAGTTACAGTAATTGGAAGTAATGGCTTGCATAAGTGTTTTGGATATATCTCAGATATCAGCATGGAAGAAAAGGGAATAACTAGTATTTGGAGAACAATGCTAGGGCCTGAGGTTTATTAGTAAGAGATATTTGCAAGCCATAATAGTTTTCCACTCATCCTTGAAACTGAATTTGACAATAAGAAATCTTTGCAATATCAAATATCATCTGTTATTAAGAATATATCATGAACTGCCACAAAGACAACAAAAATGCAGTATTAACCAGCTTTTGGGGCCCAGTTTTTATTGGCTGTAATCCTAACAGCCAAAAATGATTAAATTTGTATAAGCAGATAACTTGTGAAACACAAGAAAGCTGCATTGTTGTCTTTTTATTGACTTGTATGGGATATAACATGACTGCTATATGTTGATTCCAAAAAATGAAAATAAAATTTCAATAAAGGAATGTAGATCCTCCTTTTGGTCTCTGCTAGAGGTTTATATAGTCCAGTGGAAGTTACTAATCTGATGTGATTCCTATAGTTAAGAATGTTGGAAAGTTTGGCTTTCAAGAACCATTCTAAATTCCAGGAATCATAACATTTGGAAAGAAAAAGGAACTCCTAGCTTTTATGGAGATTGTGCAAATATTGTTGAGAAATGTCTGCTAAAGATGTTGCCACCTCAAACAACAATTTATAGAGGGGGGAAATGGAGATAGTTCAGTTTTCTGCCCTTTCCTGTTCCTCATCACATAGACATTCACCTTAGTTCATTTTAGTTTGGGGACCATTTCAATGCGGTCCGTTCTCAAACTGTAGGGGCATATTTATGATTAATGCAGTTCCATGTGAGGACCTAATTTCACAGATGTTTTCTGCCTGATTGGCATACTTTTTCTTGGCTAAAGGTGCCAGTGGCATTTGCCTCAGAATCCACAGACTACTGCCAAATGGCTCCCAGTGAGTTTCCTTTTTATTTTTGAGGGGTTTGGGGTGGTTTTTTTTTTTTTGGATGGCCACATGTCATCCTGAAAATATTCGGGATGACATGTACACCCCCTTAGGAGTGGATTTCCTAAACTTTCTCTGGGTGGATTTAATGTATATGTGGAACCGGGCTGAGAAGTTTCTTTGGGTCAATTATATATTTTGCCAGATTTGGTTTCTACCCATTTATATGCGACAAATTTATATGATGCCTTGTGTGAGGTCCTTTAAAACACCATCCAAAGTTACACAGTGTCATCCCATTTGAGATTTGTCAGCTCTTTTATACTGAAGTCAAACGATACATTGGAGCAAAAGACACATTTGCTGACACATTTTATGATGCACAATGAAACCTAAATTACAGCTGGACTTGAGCCAATGGCTTTGCTTCAGTCAGTTCTTGTTTATAGCATCCACAAATAGACATTACAGTGTGCTTAGTTTAAAAACATGAGACTGTCTTTACCCATTGTTCATCGCTATGGTCCCATTCATGTAATATCCCTGTTGTTTGATCCCACTTTAACTATCAGGGCCGCCAACTATGGAATCTACGGAATGATCTTATGGTGAGGTTTTTGGACCTGTAGTCCATTTCCCTGAGCTACAGCATTATAGATCTCTTGCAGATGATTTGAAATTTCCCCTCCTTTAAACTAACAATCCCAACATTCCACAAAATGGAAGCAAGGTAGTTAAAATGATATCTAACATCTATAACTGTATTGACAATCCATCATTGAAATAATGAGGCCACACCAGAACATTGAGTAAACTGGGTCATCTTTATTAAGCTAGTTATTTTAACTGTGAATCAGAGATATCCTTAACCAAAAAAGTGGGGGAGAGTGTATTGATGTGGAAAAATGTGGCGGCAGCAGGTATCCTCTTAAACATTCCCACCACCTAACTGGTGAAGACACCAGAGCTCCAATGTAAACCCAAATTGAGTTGTTCCCCAAACCACACTTGGAAGGCTTCCCTGAGTCCCCAGCCCCAAGGCTGGGGTATAAGCCTCAGGATCACCCCAAAAAGGAGTCTCTAACCTTGCCTGCCAGTCCCAAGACCTTAAAAGGTGATTCCAGAGGACTCCCTTCCAGCCTAACGTTTGGAATATCCATAACAACAAAGATCTGCCAGTGACAAAAACTAATCACGGACTACACTCAAAGCCAATATCCTGGTCCCCAGCTCATAGACTTCACAGAAATGTGTGCCAAACTGGGTTTTAAAACTCACTTTGGTGCACATTTATGTCCCCACACCTCCACCCAAAAGCTGGGCTTTCCCAGGGGATGTCTAGATGCACCAACTACCCCCCCCCCCAATCCTTAAAATTAAAAAAAACTGGGTGTAGAAATGATGCACCAGCAAGCAAGAGGGGCAGCAGCGATTTTGCTACCCCCACCCCAATCTCCTAGCTTATAATTTCTACATGCTAGGAGACTTGTCAGAGCAGTGCAATGGTGGCCCAGTACATTTTTTTAAGGCTTTGGGGGGGGGGTTGGGGAGGGCCATCTTGCGTCTCTGGGCTTTTGGAAGCCCAAAGAAGCGAGATGGCAATCGGGACTGACCCTCAGGAGTACCTGGGAGTCAGGCCCCACAGGTCCCATACCCCATTAGACCCAGGCCTTTCAGAGTGTGGGGCCTCAGAAAGGTCCGTGTCTAATGGGATATCTAATTAATTTGGGACAAAGCAGGGTTTACCTGTTTTGTCCCGAGTAAATTCGCTTTTTCTGGAGGCGTTGTTTGGATGCCTCTGGTAAAGGCCTGATAATAATAATAATAATAATAATAATAATAATAATAATAATAATAATAATAATATTTTTATTATTACTACTATTATCACCACATTTTGGGTCCAGTCTGGAAGGGCCCACAGTGTGGGGTAGGTAAAAAAAACAACAACCCTTCAACGGGGGGGGGGGAATCCTACCCAGCCCCTAAGCGACCAGTCAAACTTATACTACTGCACAAGTGGTTACGTCTATACCAAGTCTGAATAGCTTCCTTAAGCCCACCCCCCCCCTCTCTCAATTCCTTCTAGGCCATCAATGTAGGTCTGCAGAGCTGGATCTTGGTTGTATAGATGCAATCTTTGTCTTTAAGAAATGAACTTGAACTGTATTTATTATTGTGTTTTCTAAACTGGAATTTAGCTACTTATTGAAATGATTTCACTTAGGTTTGTTTTCAATAAACTCACACTGAATATTTGCATTGAGCACCTCTGTCATTCATTAACCCTTCTTCCACCCTGAGTCCCCCTGGGGAGATAGAGTGAAATACAAATAAAGTTCCATTGTTTTATTGTTTCTCTTCAGCCACCTGTACATATTGATACATGCATATTTAAAATGTGGGTCAACTCCAGGGTACTATTATTCGAATTTTCACTTAACAATGAAAAACCAATGGGTGACCTAGCACAGGTCACACACTCTCAAACTTAGAAAACCCCATAATAGGTTCACCTCAGGGGTGCAATAACTCAGAAATGACTTGAATACAAACAACAACTACAACAACTACAACAACAACAACAACAGCAACAACAACAACAACAACAACAGCGACAGCGACAGCGACAACACAATCTGCTCAATGGGATTAAAAAGGGATCAAGAAAGAAACATATTATTCAATTGTACATGAAGATCTGAAGACAGCCTTTGTATTGTAATGAAAACCACTTAAAACTATCAACTGATTCAAGTTTGAGATACTTCTCATTCAGAAAGGTGGAAAGGTAAGAGAAGGTTAACAATACTTTGCCGGCACTCCACAGGATATGAGCTGTTTACTATCCCAGGCATTTCAGGATAATATTTATGATTGGATGATACTATGTACTTTCTTCTGACTGCTATTTAAGGATTATTTCACTTCATTGGCAGAATGGACCTTTCCAAACAGAAAAACTGAGATCCAGTCATTCTGACTTTGTTGTGATAGTTCTATGACTAAAATTGTGCCTAATCTATGACTCACAAAGCAAAACATTATTTTGTTCTGCTCAAAAGGAGGAGGTGAGCTTTAAAAGACAAATGATGGAATATTAACCTACAGTCAATGTTTTACTTGATTATACTGTCAAATGTGTATAAAATCTCTAAAACTATCATATTATGAGGATCAGTAGTAATACGAGGGATGTCCGAGGGGGGCTCGGCAGATCAGGGAGCCAAAGTGGATTTATCATTTTGGCACGTTCCATCCCCACTCCCCCCCCCCAAAAAAAAAAATACACAGGCTTTTCCAGGGAGGGTGGCTACTTGCTATCCCAGCAACTACCGGGATGGTGTGCAGCCACCCCGAAGCCCCCCAAACAATAATTAAACATTTAAAAAACTTAACAGTCCACCATTCAGGTACTTCTGGCATCCTCCTGGCATGAAGAAATGATGAGCCAAGAGATGGGGGGGGGAGCAATTTTCCTCCTCCTCCCCGCGTCTCCTGGTGCATCATTTCTTCACACCAGGAGAATATAAGGAGCATCTTAATGGTGGCGAGGTATGTTTTTAAAACTTTTAAGAGTGTTTTGGGGCTTTGGGGGAAAAGGGGGTGGGGCACCATCCAGGATCTTTGGGCTCCAGCAGCCCAAAAGGTTTGGGATGGCAAATGGGGTCCCACCCCTGGGTAGTTCTGGGTAGTCCTGGAACTACCAGGGGTGAGTTCCCACAGGCCCAGTATTCCATTAGATCCTGGTCTTCAGGAAGACCCGGATCTGATGGGGTATTTAATTAATTTGGAATAACCGAGGTTATTCTGAATTAATTCATTTTACAGGGGGCATCGTTTGGATGCTCATATCTCCCATTTAAGTATGATGTTCATGCTGGTGGTGACTGGTTCTATCCTATCCCCCATGCTGTTCATTGTCTACATAAAGTTGAGGAGTGCTCTATGTATTGGTAATTCCTAGTTTTTGAAACCATGTAACTGAAGAGTCCTGGATGTGGAAATACTCCTAGATTCATCTCTGTCATTGAAGTTACAAAAATGTTGATTGGTCTGTCACCTATGGCCTTTCCTAATCTTGGCCTGACCACAAATGTTAGCAGTTTTCTAATTGGATTCTAGGAGGGATTATATCTTGGTACTTTTTCGTCTCATTTTGTGGCTATAGATGTTCAACAGCAGTGGTTCTCAACCTGGGGTCTCCAGATGTTTTTGGCCTAGAACTTCCAGAAATCCCAGCCAGTTTACCAGCTATTAGGATTTCTGGGAGTTGAAGGCCAAAAACATCTTGGGACCCCAGGTTGAGAACCATTGTCCAATACGGTTAAGAAGTACAGCAGTCACCTAACTCCAGAGGTATGTTGATAGAGAAAGCCAAAGTTAGGCAGTGTTAGTACTCATTTCACTGAAGCACATCAGTTCAAAGAATAAGGCATAGGGGAAAACACAAGCTGGGCTCAGCTAAAAGAGCAGAATCCTACCAGGTCATCAATCAGAGCAATAAGTAGCCAGAAGAAAAGTCAGAAGAGCATGTCAAGGTCAGATTGAGATCAGTGAGGTCAACAGAACAGGAATCCAAGGAATGTTGAGAGCATGAAATAAGATGGGCTACAGTGACATGTTGTTCACTGAAAATACATCTGAAACAGAGGGTGTTTATATACAATGACAGCTGGTGAACTGCGTACTTTACACACCTGCAGTTGTTAATGTCAGATTACTCCAGGCATATCTTCTGCAAGCCTTGATGTCCTGTAGTTTCAAACACCTTCTCTCTGACATGGCATTTGTCTCCAAATCACCCTTCTCTGAGGGGGAGACCACTTCTACATTGCCATATAAAATTCACATTATCTTTTTAAATATTATTTAGTTCCAGATTTTCCTCTTATTTTTAATCGCCACTTGTTGAATGAAGAATCCTCTTGTTACCGCTTTATATGCCCTGAGGGTCCTTCCACAAAGCCATATATCAAGGCAGATAATCCACATTATCTGCTTTGAACTGGATTATATGGCAGTGTAGACTCATATAACCCAGGTCAAAGCAGATAATGTGGATTATCTGATGTGCTAATCTGGATTATATAGCAGTGTAGAAGGGGCTGGAGATGCTCAAGTGCTTCCAGAGGAGTAGTGTGGAGCCTTGACCTCTTCGTGTACACAAACCCTTCCTACTGGGTTTCAATTTCCTGGCTCAGCCTGTAAAGAGAATTCTTCCAAGTGAGCCATGATAACTGCTGATGCGATGATTGAAACCATTATGTAGTCCAATTTTACCTATTATTATCTCCAAGGGTATTTAAACCAGTGACCATTTTATTTCCTCTTATGTGTGTTTGATTGATGAGAGACTCACAGGCTTGATTACAATATACCAGGAAACAAAAAGTTAGAAAAGGGCTCTGCAATTTCTATGAATGGCAATTTTTGTTTAAATTGTGCCAAAACATTTTAGTCCCGTTAGTTTTCTAGTGAAAGAAGATGTACAGGATAAAATGAACTAAACTTTGAGATGAAAGCTTGTGCCTGAGAACAGATAGTGAAGTCAACCTTGAACTATAAGCTCATTGAGGATAGCAAGGGAAATCTGGATGTAATGAAAACATAGGACTAGTAGAGAGAATAAACTGATCATCTTGACAAATTTTAGATGTCAATGGATGGCTTCTAAAACTGCAGAGGAAAGTAGTTACCCTGGGCTAGTTCAGAAACATGTTGTTTGCATTCACTGCAAGTAAGCATGTCTTGATGTATCTTGACATTTTCCGGAGCTGAGCCATAACATTTTCCAATGAGTGTTTCTACAACATGGACAGCTATTATGTTGTATGTGAGGAATGATGTTATTTTTGCTGGACAGAGATGGAATCCTCACCTCAGATTAAAAAGGAAAGGATATCAGTCATTGTGGAGAAGTAGACTGTCGTTTTTTCTATCCCACTTTTCCTTTACAGGCTGCTAAGGGGAGCTTCAGGAAAGAGCTGAATCTCAAAGGAAATCTCCGTGCCTCTTTTCTGTCATTGTTCTTTTTTTTATTCTTCTAGAGTTTCCCCCATGTTGATAGTCACTGAGCCTAAAGATCAAAATTTCCCATCTTTTAGTGTTGCTCAGATCATAAACAAAAATTATCAAAGGAAAACATGAGCTCTGAGGCTCTCATAGACTTTTGGAGGTGAAAAACAACATCTAAAATGAATGCCCTTGAAGATTTCTTTTAATCAAACATTTTGAGCACTATCTGGGGGTTTGGTTTAGTTTAGAGGCTGATGTAGCAGATTGTCTAGTGCTCTTATCTCTTTGTGACTGGAAGGCTGAAAGAGCTCAGGGACTTGCTGAATTGCATCCTTGGCTATCATTTTATACAAATATACACACACATGCACGTACACGTGCATCTACAATATTTACAAATACATCAGAAATTGGTGGTATTGGTACATATTTAATCTTGTTGAATCTAAAGCCAGTGTGATTTTGTTTCAGCCTGGGAACTGGGATATGACCCTTGTAAAGCAGGTAAATGGGGGCATAGATGGGGAAAAATGCAGCTTGATTCTGACAAAATCCAGCTCAGAGCGCATCCCTGTTTTGTGTCAATGGTAAATCCCTCTTTTGCTGAAAAGAAATGAAACTAACTGAACCCTTGCTGGTGAAAAAGACTTCTAGTTCTGCCCAATAACTCAACCACAAAGCAGGAATAATATGTTTTTCTGCTTATACACCTGAACTTTAACATACAAAATAAATGTCTTTCAAATGCTGCTGGATTTCATTTCCTGTTAGCTCCTGTTAGTATGATCAATAGTCAAGGATGAAGAGAGTTGTAGCCCCAAAATATTTGGAGGGCTACAGATTTCCCACTGACAAAATTAACAACGGGCTGCTCTGTAAAACAAAAGCAGCAATGACCCAAAAATCCCAGAAGTCCATGTGGCTCCAGGAGAGGCAAACTGTATTTTTATACCCCGCCTCCATCTCCCCAGAGGGACTCGGGTGGCTTACAAATATAAAACAAGCATACAATGGTATCAAGTACAGAAAAAACTCGCAAATAAAAATTAAAAGGCATAAAAATAAAGTCACAATCATTGTAAAACACAAGTTAAAACACAGCAATAAAATCATAAGATGAACTGGGCAAAGTGCACTGAGTGAGACTTGTAAACATGAAGGAAGTTAAGGTGCTATAAGATCATGTGGAGAACCTTAAACTGGGGTGAACCCTGTGACTATATCGAAGAGTTAACCAACAGATACAACCGGTCAACAGTAACCGCCAGTATAAGGGTTTAACATATAATGGGCAGTATTTATTCAAAAGCCTGTGTGAAGAGCCAGGTTTTCAGGCTCTTCTTAAACACTTCCAAGGTGGCAGCTTGCCTATTAAGAAACAACCATTATTTCCAATGTGACCTCAGCAAAACAATTGCATAATTAAACACACGTGTAAACACAGTATTAGCATGCCTATACAAACATAGCATCCTTTCATACATCACCTTTCGTGCCACATATTTCAGGTACCATTCCTCCAACAGATGAAGTACAACTAAAAAAGTTTTGAACTTTGGTCTTAAATAGTTGATACGCTCACTATATTTTAGCAACTTGTGTCAACAAACAGCATTCAACTATGTGGATTCTACATTTCCATCGCCATTTTTAAAAGTCTACCAGCTTTGCCAATTATGCATTATTTCAGTAATAGTAACAGTCATCGATGCTGGTGTGTTTTTTGGTTTTTTTTTTTTTTTTTACAACTTGGAGGCTACATTATACTGCTTACCAATTCCTGCAGAATTGCCATATCTATTCATGTATAGACAACTGTCAGCTCACCACAGCCGCTCCTGAATGAACACACGAGACTCTCTGTGATATCACCAGAAACTTTACTGCAGGAAACATAAACATCAGAAAAGCCAAGAATGGGAGACTCCGGCCAACCCTCCTTTATATACCCTCCCCCTCATTTGAAAAGTCTCTTCCCGCTCAGTAAAACCCCGCGCAAATTCCCCGCCAAGTCCAGCAGCCGTTTCTTCTCCGAGTCCTGAGACGCAGGTGTCTTATCAATGTCAGTGACCCTGAAACTCAGAGCCACATACAGGCTCTAGTAGCAGGGTTCTGACATGGCGTCCTCCTCCCCTTCGTCCTGGAAGGAAAAGATTAAACACAACTATTGTTCTCCGCTGTCCAGAGTTCCTTTATACTTTTTTAACAGGCTGCAATGGAATACCGGGTGTACCTTTCCTAGGTCCTTGGGTAGCCTCAGCTCATAGGTCACTTCGTTTATTCTTTTCGCTGCCCTGAACGGCCCTATATAGCGTGGAGCCAATTTCTTAGATGGGAACCCCAATTTCAGGTTTTTTGTGCTCAGCCAAACCAGATCTCCTTCGCCCAATTTGTCCCCCTCTCGGCGCCTACGATCTGCAAAGAGCTTGTACTTCTTTTGTGTTTCCCGCAATGCCCCCACCATGGTCTGCCACCCTTGCTTAATTTTGGCCGGCCATTCCTTGTCGGTCTGGCCCTCTCCTTCCTTCCACTCGGGTAGCCTGGGGAAAGGTGCCACCTCCTGTCCGTATACTATTTCGAATGGGGCACGACCTGTGGCCGAATGTACGGCCCCGTTAAAAGCCATCTCAGCAAACGGAAGAAGGTCCGCCCAATCGTCCTGTCTATAATTGGTGTACATCCTCAAGAATTGGCACAGTGTCTGTTGGGTACGTTCGACCCCCCCCCCCCCGTTGGTTGCGGGATGAAAAGCCGAGCTCAGATTCCTTTCCGCTCCTAACAGCTGTAAGAATTTTCCCCAAAATTTTGCAGTGAATTGGACTCCCCGGTCGCTAATTATTTTGTCGGGACACCCATGTAGGCGATATACATGCTTCACATACAAATCAGCGAGCTTTTCGGCCGAGGGGAGTTTTGGCAGGGCCACAAAGTGTGCCTGTTTTGAGAATAGGTCCAATATTGTCCAAATGTATCTGTGGCCTCTGCTGGGGGGTAGTTCGCCTACAAAATCCATTGCCACGCATTCCCATGGCCTCATGGGCTCCACCACCTTCTGCAATAGCCCCTGGGGCTTCCCAGGTGGTGTTTTTCCCTCTGCACATAATTCACACTGCGTGACGTACCCCCTGGCGTCTTTCCTCATTCCGGGCCACCAGCATTGTTTGGCCAACAGTTTAATAGTCCTGGTGGGGCCTAGATGACCTGCACCCTTGTTATCGTGGCACTTCCTTAACATTTCTTGTCTTAAACATTCAGGAATATACAATTTCTTATTTACAAACACCAAATCCCCACACAGTTCTCCCTGTTCTTTGTTCGTTTGTAACCATTTGTCCATTCCATATGATCGCTTCAACTCTTCCTCCCATATTTCTCCTCCCCCCGTGGAAATGGCAGTACGTTTGTTTTCTTTGGCCGCTTGTGCTCGAGTCAGTACTGCCAGGCCCCATTGCTTATCTAGGAAAAGGCTCCCCTCAGATTCCTGAATTCCTCCCCCGTGCTGAGGCATCCGAGAGAGAGCGTCAGCGAGTATGTTGTGTTTCCCCTGGAAGAACTTGAGTCTGAAATCAAAACGGCTGAAATATTGGGCCCATCTAATCTGCTTCGCTGATAGTTTACGAGGGGATCTCAGATACTGTAAATTTCTGTGATCAGTCCACACCTCAAACGGTGTTCCACTTCCTTCCAGAAAGTGTCTCCAGCACTCTAGTGCTTTCAGAATTGCTAAGGCTTCTCTCTCCCAAATCGGCCAGTTTTTTTCTGTATCGCTAAACTTTTTCGACAGATAGCCACATGGCTTCAGGTTCCCCCCCTCGTCTTTCTGCAGCAGAACTGCCCCATATGCCCGGTCTGACGCATCGCAATGTAGTACAAAGGCCTTAGACATATCAGGGTGCTGTAGGACAGGCTCCTCAGTAAAACGCTTTTTAAGGGCTTCGAAAGCTTCCTGGCATTCTATTGTCCAGGTCAGTTTGGCCCCTGGGGCCTTCACTTTGGCTGTTTCTCCCCTGCCTTTAGTCTTTAACAAATCCGTTAACGGCAAAGTGAGGCGCGCAAAGTCCTTGATAAATGTTCTATAGAAGTTTGCGAACCCCAGGAAGGATTGCAGCTGCTTCCGTGTTCTGGGGGCTTCCCACCCCCTCACGTCTTCCACCTTCGCAGGGTCCATCGCCACTCCCTGGGAGGAAATCCTATACCCCAGAAAGTCTATCTGGTCTTTATTGAACTCGCACTTGGCAAGCTTCGCATACAGCTTCGCTTCCCTCAACTTTTGTAGGACTTCCCTGACTAGTTCTACGTGTTGCTCCTTAGTCCGAGACATTATCAATATGTCATCTAAAAAAATAAAGACTCCCTTGTACAATAATGGATGCAACACTTCGTTGATTAATTGCATGAACACGGCCCCTCCCCCGCATAAACCGAATGGGAGCACACAATAATTGAATAATCCGAAGGCGCAGGAGAAGGCCGTCTTCCACCTGTCCTCTGGTTTGATCTGCAATTTATGGTAAGCCTCAATTAAATCCAATTTAGTGAATATCTGTCCCTCCGATAACTGGGCGATCAAGTCCTTCACTAAGGGTAGGGGGTATTTATTTACAGTACTGATTGCATTCAGGCCCCTGTAGTCAATGCAGAGCCTCAGCGTTTGGTCCTTTTTCCGTCTAAACAACACAGGTGCCCCTAAAGGGGAGTTCGAAGGTTCTATGAAACCCCTCGCTAGGTTTTTATCAATGTACTTTCTCAGTTCCTCCTTTTCCCTAGCCGACATCGGGTATATCTTTGCCTTGGGAAGCTCTGCTCCTGGGACTAGCTCTATTTTCACTTCAACTCTCCGCTTCGGTGGGAAATTGTCTGCTTCCTTCTCGTCAAACACGTCCACAAAATCCCGATACTCTGGGGGTAATTTATCTGCCAGTTCTGCTATTCTGATAGAGTCTTCCTCCCCCCTTTTCCCCGGCTCCCTCTCAACTTCCTGGCTCCCTTCTTCCAAATTCATCCCGAAAATCATGCTCTTATCCTCCCAGTTGATTTGCGGGTTGGCCTGCCCCAGCCACGGCATGCCTAGTATAACATTATAGCTGGCTATTTGTGATATCACAAATGACACCTTTCCTTCCCAACTCCCTATCTTACACTTTACATCTTCGGCACTGTACCTAGCTAACGATCCTGATGCTGTGGATCCGTCCAACTGCGAAAATGCTATTGGGGATTCTAGGTTCGTTCTTTCGCATCCCAATCCCTCGGCTAATTCAGGGGAAATGATGTTCCTGGAACATCCACAATCCACAAACGCTTTGCAGGTTGCTTGTTTGCTGCCATTTTCAAGCTGAATGGGGACCACTATCATAGCTTTGTCCTGACTTACCAACCCCCCCGAATGGTGCCTCATCGGTGTTTCTTCCTCGGCGCGTTTTCCTGCCACGGCTCTTGGTTTGGGCTGGCCTCCGCTTTCCCCTTTTCTCTGCCAGCACTCGGCAGCTCTGTGGCCCAACCGGCCGCACACAAAGCAGCCACTCCTGCTGGCGCTCACATTCCCTGTCGGCTCCGCTCTCCTCCCGGCTGGGGCTGATCCCTCCTTCCGGCTCCCCTCTTTCATCTGCGGCCGTTGCTGTAGCGCTCCTCGGTGCCTCCTCGCCTGGGCCAGCGATGTCTCGACGCGCCCCGCCAGCTGAATCCATCCGCGCAGTGTGTCAGGCTCATCACAATGCACCGCCCAGGAGAGGATCTCCCGCCTGAGCCCCTCTTTGAAGAGTTCCATCTTTGTCACTGCAGACCATTCCGGCACCTTTTCGGCGAGGCATTGGAATTCCTCCGCATACTCAGATACCGACCTCTGCCCCTGGGAGACGGTCTTCAACTTCTCCCTCGCCCGGATCTGCTCCAATGGATCTCGGAAACGGGTCTCCAGGGCCCCCATAAAGCGTCGGACTGACCCCAGACATGGGTTGCGCCGCGCGTGCAGCTGAACGTACCAGCTAGCCGCTCCCCTCTTCAACACTGCACCAATGGCCCGTATCCGGCTGGATTCCGTTCTAAAAGTGTGAGCATTGTCCTCCATATAGCCCCTCACCGTGGTAAGGAAAAAATCCAGTTCAGAGGACTCTCCCCCAAACTCGATCCTTAGTTCCTCTCGTCTCGGTAGGGGTCCCTGTGGTGGCAATCCCCAATTCTCCGCCCGTCGCAAGCCCCCTTGCGGACCAGTGGGCCCCGCTGCTGTTTCTCTTTGCCCTGTGCCACGCCCGGCATTCGCCAGGGGCACTAGGGTCTCAGCTGGGAGCGTAGCCGGGATTCTCGGAGGCTTTTCCCCTTCGTCGTCACTCTCCTCCACCCGCGTCAGGCTTGTTTGGGTCTTGGGCCGGGCGCCGGGCTCCTTTCGCATTTCCCTTCCCTTCGGTGCTGGAAGGTCTGCAAAGCCCTGGCTGCTTCCCACGCTCACGTCCCACATTGAGCCAGCCCGAAGTTCCCTTCCTCTCTCTGGCTCCGCCAAAAACGCCAGGCGCTCCATCGCCCTCGACATCACTGCCAGGGTGGTCTCCATCGCCGACATCCTCTCCTCCAGAAACACCATCCTTTGTGGGCCTGGGGAAGGTGAACCTTCCTCTCCTCCGGTGCTGTCTCCCCGCACCACTCCACGCCTCTGGGTTACCCCATTTGGCTGGGCATAAGCGGTGGATGACGCCAGGGCCGCCAGCTGGTGGAACTCAGTGTCCGGCTCGGGAGTGGCTCTTCCCGACCTTCCTCCTCCTGCGCCCAAGAGCTCTTCATCCTCCACTTGCATGTTACACCTCACCGCTACAGCGGGATGGTGTCTATATTCTTGGCTTTGTGTCAGCTCACCACAGCCGCTCCTGAATGAACACACGAGACTCTCTGTGATATCACCAGAAACTTTACTGCAGGAAACATAAACATCAGAAAAGCCAAGAATGGGAGACTCCGGCCAACCCTCCTTTATATACCCTCCCCCTCATTTGAAAAGTCTCTTCCCGCTCAGTAAAACCCCGCGCAAATTCCCCGCCAAGTCCAGCAGCCGTTTCTTCTCCGAGTCCTGAGACGCAGGTGTCTTATCAATGTCAGTGACCCTGAAACTCAGAGCCACATACAGGCTCTAGTAGCAGGGTTCTGACAGACAACCTCATGTATAAATTAAGGACAGGTTTTGGGACCAAATTTATGGATTTCACTATGACCTGTTGATAAGTCAAGGGTCATTTTACGATGAGGGGAAAGTCCTAGTGCCATCTTAGAAGGCCAGATGTCCACAGCCTCTGCCATTTGCCTGCCCAGAGTAGAACAGGTTGGTGCTTATTATATATTCTTGCAAGATTGCTTTTCTCCACTTTACTCAGAGAAGAGGATTTTCCTTTTGATAATGAAGTAAAGGACTTGAATTGACTTATGGATAAGTCAACTGAGGTTTTGGAGTCAATTGTTTGACTAAAATATATACACTTATACAAGGGTTTATACAGCGAACAAAATTATTTGCAAATTGCAGTAATTAGTAACTATTAGAAATTGTTCACAGACTAATTAATAGAATGAACAGACAGCACAGTAATGATTGCCTTATGGATCTTTGTTCAGTACCCTGGCAATATTCGGATTAAAGCTGTAAATAATGTCAAATTTACAAGGCTATATAACTTAACTAAAAAAACTGAATTTAAGTTAAACTATCTTTGGGGCTATAATTAGAGAAGCTGTAACTAACTAGTGCCTAAATCCAGCATTGTTCAGTGGTAAATCACAGAGTTTACATTTATAAGGTTTGCTAGCATCTCCAATTTTACATTACAGAGCACAAAGGGTATTTTGCCCTAGGTTCTAGAGACTGACTGCTGGTTGCAATAGTTATATGCACTTCTTTTTTTCAGTTTTGAACAGTAGATTTTGTAAGAGATCTATGACCAATTTCAGATGCTGATATTGATTTTATTCTAGTTCATTCAATCCTATCAGTTGTTCCCCCGGAGCCTCTGATGGCCTAGGGGATAAAAGCCTCGTGATTTGAAGGTTGGGTTGCTGACCTGAATAATAATAATAATAATAATAATAATAATAATAATAATAATAATAATAATAATCTTTATTTATACCCCACCACCATCTCCCCAATGGGGACTCAGGGCGGCTTACATGGGGCCATGCCCAGAACAATACAATATAACAAAATATAATAGAACAACAAATCATAGCACATTAAACAACACAATAAAAGAAAATATACACTACATTAAACAAGATCAAAAGAACAATAAAACCAAGGGCGGGCCACATGAACACTAGATTAAAACTCGAGGTGAGAAAGGAAGTAGGAGTAAAAACCACAGAAGACAGGGTCATAAAGTGGCGGTGCAATCTGGAGGACAAATATTGAAGGAGAGCAGCAAAAGGGATGCATGTAGTGATTACTCTCCAAAGGCACAACGGAAGAGCCATGTTTTCAGGTCTTTCTTAAAGGCTGCTAGTGTTCGAATCCCACCTGGGGAGAGCACGGATGAGCTCCCTCTATCAGCTCCAGCTCCATGCGGGGACATGAGAGAAGCCTCCCACAAGGATGGTAAAACATCAAAACATCCGGGCGTCCCCTGGGCAACGTCCTTGCAGACGGCCAAGTCTCTCACTCCAGAAGCAACTCAGGTTGCTCCTGACATGAAAAAAAAAGTTGTTCCCCCCTCGATGGATTGTCACCTTGTCGTGGTGAGGGGTCTTGTGTGTGAACTTGCAGACATAACCACCAGAGTCATGTACTCCCAGAGGGGCCACAGGGAAGGTTCCAGACCAAGCACAATCTGAAGACCTCAACGGCGGATGAGGTGGAAGATAACATGGTACATATTACAATGGCTATAAAGGCAGAATAAGGCTGCAACAGATTGAGAAGCCACCGTTGTTGTGTTACCCACACCATTGGTTGGAGCCCTCACTCTGTGAAGACTGTGTTGACTGGCTGTGCACTGACCTCCACACATTTAAAAACTCACACACAGGCATCTTCCAAGAACTTAGAAGGCCATCATACTGAGACAACGAGGGATCACCTAAGTAAGTATCAGCTGTTCACTCTAATTAAATATTCAATTTTTTCTCTCACGTGCGTGTGTGTGTGTGTTTGTATTTTCATTATCCCATTCATTTTGTAACTTGTGTATTTTTTCTGCAGTATCTCAAGTGTTTAGATATTATGATGAAAATGATCTTTTGGTGCAAAGTACAGCTGGTTTGGCAAAGAAAATGTAAATTATATTGAGAGAAAGTATGAGTCATAAGCAAATTTGCTGAAAGTATGAATTCAAAATGTTTGCCAGAATTTTTGATGCTTTTGAAATGAAAGAACTATCACATTTGGACTGAATTCTGATGGCAGCCAATTCACCACTAGCTATTCCCATCCAATTGGGCAGAAAATTTCCCCAGAGAGTACACATTATGTTTACTTACTGGAAGTGAAATGATAACTGAGGCTACAATATGTAATCACAGACAGGAAAGCTTTACTCTCAGATTATACACACAGTTTGGCCAGAGGTTAGACTGGTGCATTGGCCTAATTTGGTTAAGAATGAGTCTTGATTGGATTATATCCAATAGTTTTTGTGTTGTACTGGATTATACTATGCTAAAATGAACCAAGCTTTATGGATCATTCTGGCGTAGCAACTACCTAGTGCATCCTCTTCCATTCTGTGTCAGAAGTGTGTTGTCATTTTCAGCCAACAGTGATCAGGGCTGTTCTCTGCAGTCAGGACTACCTTCTGTGCAATATGTTCTTGAAATCTCATGACCAAAGGACAGGACTGCAACATCCCAAAAATTTTCTTGATGTTTTCCCCAGAAAAGTCAAGCTATGAAGCTGTGGAGAAGTCATCCCATAGTCCGCTCATGTTGCAATTGTAGCAAATAGGAATCTAAACTTTACTGTTCACCTGAGGCAGAAGAGACCTATTAATTCAGTGGAATTTACAAATTTACAAAATCCTGGCTTACTGGATTTCTATTAATTCAGTGGGTGTCCTGTTGGGTAGCTGCTAACATTTGGGTTTAGGCCAAGAAGTGTAGACTTTCCAGGGTGAAAACATAGCAATGCCACTATTTATTCCAAGACATCACACCCCAGACACAAAGTTTTTATATTTATGACTGATTTCTCTCTGACCCTTATTGTCTAAGTCATATGTGTTAAACACAAGGCCCGCAAGTTGAATCCAGCCCACCATGTCATTTTATGTGGCCCACGAGGCTTTAAATGCCAGGACAACTTATTTACATTTATACAGTCTTACAATTACAAACAGCCCTTTAAAGGCAACCATATGATTGATGTGACCCTTGGTTGAAAATGAGTTTGACACCACTGGTCTAAGTAGACATTAGCCCCTCCTCCTGTTTTTGCCAAATGAATACTTTGTATCCAAGGAATGGCTTTCTTTTCCTTTCCCTTCCATTGAGAAATTTCCTACTGAGAACCTGGGAGAATGGAAATAGAATGACAATTAGAATACAACAGGTGGTTTACCCTGTATGTTTATGGTATCTTTCCGTTCTTGGAAAAACTTGGTGAAATGTGGAAGTTAAGTTTTAGATGATCCTCTTCCCCAATGATAGCTTGAAAGGACAAATCAACAGTCCTCTGAGAACAAAAGCACCAAAATGTTTACATCCTCTAAAGGTTCTAGATGTTTTGGCCTCTGTATACTCACAAGAGTCTTAATTGGAAAAGTGTATCTCCTCTGATCCAATGCCCTTCTAGATGGCAAGACAAACCTCTCATTACCTGGATGCAGCTTGGTTCACAGCCACCCAGATAATGTATGAGAGCATTTATCACACATGTCCTGGAAAAGGAGGGTGTACATTAACCTTACTTTGCCTATTTTGGGATCTCTTACCAAGCTTAATGAATCCTCTTTGGAGTCCAAGTCAATGCATTTGGGATATTATACTGGGTGCTTTAGCGATATGCCCAAATCATTCCTAATATTTCATTATAATATTTTTCTTTGCCTGTGTAATGCCCACCATACTTAGATTTCAATGGTATGCTCCAGGTAAGTTGGCTTTTGCTTTCCAAGGCTGGTTTTCTTGCCCTCAAGCCTTCCAGACTCCACAGACTACAATTTTTCTGGGCAACATAAACACTCAATTTCTTCTCTTGAAAAGTCTCTAAAAATAGCAATTCACCTTTGATATAAATCAGATCAAACATAATTTAATATGAAAAATAGCATTCTGACCACTTTCAATTTTTGTTTTCTCTTCTTGGGGTGTCTTTGTGCTATGATGACCTTTTTGAGTATACCTGAAGGTCCACATAGTCAAAGCAATGATATTCCCCATAGTAACCTATGGATGCGAGAGCTGGACCATAAGGAAGGCTGAGCAAAGGACACTTTTGAACTCTGGTGCTGGAGGAAAATCCTGAGAGTGCCTTGGAGCGCAAGAAGATCCAACCAGTCCATCCTCCAGGAAATAATGCCCGGCTGCTCACTGGAGGGAAGGATATTAGAGGCAAAGCTGAAGTATTTTGGCCACATCATGAGGAGACAGGAAAGCTTGGAAAAGATCATGATGCTGGGGAAAATGGAAGGAAAAAGGAAGAGAGGCCGACCAAGGGCAAGATGGATGGACGGTATCCTTGAAGTTGACTTGACCTTGAAGGAACTGGGGGCGGTGACGGCCAACAGGGAGCTCTGGCGTGGACTGGTCAATGAGGTCACGAAGAGTCGGAGACAACTAAATGACTGAGCAGCAGCAGCAGCAGCAGCAGTGCTTTTTTAAAAACCTGTACAACTGCTTTGCTCTCTTTCCATATCTCCCAGCATGATTCCACCTACCCATATTTGCTGCATCCTTCATTTGTGTACATTAGCCTCATGTTTCATTAGTAATCAAATCAGTTCCCCGAGCAACTCCCCACCATGGAGGGGCTACACCACAAAAGGAAGACAGTGTCAACTCGAGCTCTGTATGAAACAACAAGACTGAACAGGAAATGGCTTCTAGTTTTCAAAACACCAAGCTAAAAGAAATGATAAAAAAACTTTGAAGTTTCCAACACAAAACCCTCTGAAATTAATTGTATGCAGTTTGGCAGAATTAATCCTATATCCCTCCAAGTTTTATCTGAATCTGTGAGCAAATAGAAAAGTTATAGGCATTTTAGATTTCCCAACAGAAATAAAGAGAGAGGAATCTGGATTCCTGTGTTATAAACTGCATCTACATTCCTGATTGGGTCAAATTAAATCCAGATAGATTTGGGGGGAAATCAGGAAACACACTGATCCATTAAATGATGTTTCAAGTCAGATTGGGATAACTAGCTCTGCTTTACACTAGGTATCTCTAATATATACAGCTGGAAAAACAGCTATTCTGTTCATCAAGGTTATATGGCAGGATCATGGTTGTGTGCTGAAGATCTGAGATAGCAGGCCATTTTTGTTCAGACATTTGCTGTACATTTTCTAATTAAAATGGGGCTGATTTGTGCGACTATTGTTTAGTTGGAAGAACATTAACAATGTTAAGCTCTAAGATTTCTCAATGTCCTATAGAAAAAAAAGATGCTTCATGCTTGTGAAGCATGGTGTATGTCTGTGTATTCCTTAGCTGGATCTGGTGATAACTGTCATTTAATCAAAACTGCTATAGGATGATATTTTGATGTCAGCATCAATTTAAAGGTCTAAATCTTGTTAATCTCAACTGTAGTAGTTTTGTTGAATCAATGTGAAATGTGTAAATTGGCATTTGGGTAAGTTTGATTACTTCAGTGAATCTATCCCAGTCAAACTAACAATTGAAATTAAATACATAACTTGTTTGAGTCTTTGATATCAGGGAAGCAGATGGAAGGTAATATGGTGTTTAAGTCCACTGTCAACAACTGCCACCTTTAATCATTTGAGGATCTCAATGTCCACTGTCACTGACATCTGCTCTTGGCCTCCATGCCAGGTGATTTGGGTTACAACATGGCCATTTTAAATGTTTCTGAATGGCCAAGACTAATTCTACTTTGACCAATCTAGGGCATTGTAGAAAAATTGTAGAAAATATAGCATTGTAAGTTCCTGGCTTCCATAACCTTCAATATTTCACAGATGAAAGTCAAGATATATGCGAGCAATTAACATATATGTTGTCGAAGGTTTTCATGGCTGGAATCACTGGGTTGCTGTGAATTTTCTGGACTGTATGGCCATGTTGCAAAAGATTCTCTCCTGACATTTCGCCCACATCTATGGCAGGCATCCTCAGAGGTTGTTAGGTCTGTTGGAAACTAGGCAAGTGGGGTTTATATTACATATCTGTGGGATCTCCATGATGGGGAAAACTCTTGTTTGTTTGAGGCAAGTTTGAATGTTGCAGTTGACCACCTTGATTAGCACTGAATAGCCTGGCAGCATCAAAGCCTGACTGCTTCCTGCCTGAGGGAATCCTTTGTTGGGATGTGTTAGCTGGCCCTGATGGTTTCATGTCTGGAATTCCCCTGTTTTCTGAGTGTTGTTCTTTATTTACTGTCCTGATTTTGGAGTTTTTTTTAATACTGGTAGACAGATTTTGTTCATTTTCATGGTTTCTTCCTTTCTGTTGAAATTGTCCACATGATAATATATAATAATACACTTTATTTATATTCCACTTTATTTCCCCAAAGGGTCTCAGCAGATTACAGTATACACATATAAGGCAAATATTCAATGCCTATTACATAGTGCACAACAATGACATACAGTACACAGACAAAGGTAAAGCCCCTCCTTCTCCAGCGTTCGGAGGCGATGCTCAACTCCGGCCATGGGGATATTGTTCCATTTTTCCATGCTTCGTCACCTGTTGTCCTTAGACATTTCCAGTCATGTTGCTAGCATGTCTGCATGGGGTGCCCTTTTACCTCCCCGCCAAGGCAGTACTTATTAAACTACTCACATTGGCAGAAGCCAGGGCTGTCAGTTGGGATCTCACCCTGACTCACGGCTTCGAACTGCTAACCCACCGGTCAGCAGATTTCCTGCAGCTAGTGGTCTAACCCACTGTGCTACCGCACTCTCTTGCTTGTGGATCCACATGATTGTGGATATCAATGGCTTCTCTATGTAGTCTGACATGGTAGTTGTTAGAGTGGTCCAGTATTCTGTGTTCTCAAAAAATATGCTGTGTCCAGGCTGAAGCCATTGAAATTCACAAGCATGAGGACAATTTCAACAGAAAGGAGGAAACCATGAAAATGAACACTGCTGATCCTCCAGCCTGGAAAAAACTGAGACATCTTGACTTAGGAATTTAGTTCATTCCATATCCATGTTTTAAGGGAAAATATTCTTATCTCAAAGCGAATGTTTCCATTGAAATGCTATTAATCCTCCCACAAAAAAACACTCCAATTTTTGGTTATGTGGTTTTAAATAAGAAAATTTACTTTATAAATAACAAATAATGTATAAAATGTTCAGAGATAGGCAGTGCTTGGTTCCTCTGAGGCAAGGAAGCACATTTGAAGCAACAAAATGTGCAGGCCAGTGTAATAGCAAGGCAAAACAGCATCATTTTCTTCATACTGTATAGTATGTGCAGTACTAATCCAGCCTCTCTCTCTTGCTCTCTTTCTCCCTCTCTCTCTTCTTGAAGCAAAACATACAGTACCAGGAATAAAAAGCACACAAAGTGAACTAACTCAGATTTATTCAGTGGATAGCAATCTCCTCAAGTGGAGAAGATCATGTTTAAGCAGGCAAAGACATGCAGGCTGAGGCACTGAGCCATGAGGTACAATAGCTGCTTCAGTCTTCTGAAAGCCCTGTACTCGCTGTTTAAGCTGAGGCTCTGTTGCACGAGGGTGGATTGGAATCTTTAGAGTGGAATATCTGGATTGAACTCCTCCCAGAATGTTCATGGAAAGCAATCACATGGAGCTGTGGTTTCAGCCTTGCAAGAAGAGCCAAAGTTGCTCTGGCTAGGAATCCAGTCCAGGTTTTGTTTCTCTCTGCCTTGCTGTTTTAACTGGTTTAGGGGTCAAAGAGGCTTCTTTTGCACCTTTCGTAGATCAAAACAGTGTTTGGATGTCAAAATGTCACTCTAGACTGAGTGAGGATCTGTAAGTTAAAACCTACTTATGTTGGGACATTCGTATGTAGAGGTTCTACTGTGCATCACTTCTTAAAACATTTTGAACCAACAAACTCACTTTCTTATACTGTTGGTGATATTGGCAAAACAAAATATGAATTCAGGCCTTTTCAAATATGCTAATTACATTTTTAAGGGAAAGTAAGCTGTGTCACATTTTGAACTAAATAGGAGCCACTTTCTTTTCTACAAAATCACTGAACGTACAGCTTAATTTAGTTTATTTATCCAGAGCATTTCCAACCATTTTAAACATTCTCCATGAGGACATGATGATCTCACCCTATGCTGAATTACACATCCTCTTTTGAAAAATACAAAAGAAAAATGACTATGATCATGAGAATTTCCATCCCTTTTATGTTATGCTAAAAAGGCCGGGTTATTTTATTTTATTTTTTGCCTCTAAATCGTTGATCTATATGACAGCAGGACTATTTTTGGTAGAGCTGCCTGCAATTAAAGCAATTATGTAGATCACACATCTCTCTAGTTAAAGTCATGCTGGGTTTCTTTTAGGGGGGGAACCCCAGTTAGTCTGATCAGATAAGGAGAGGATTTGAGAACAGCAGGAAAAAAATTGGTTACCTCCTGAATAGGTCCCACCCACAGTAGGAAGATGGAGGAAGGGCTGTAACTCACTAGTCATACTGGAAAAACCACCCTGGACTCTCCACATATATATATTAACCTTCCTTGCCTAGTTTCTCCATGCCTCACAACCTCTGAGGATGCCTGCTATAGATGTGGGTGAAACATCAGGAGAGAATACTTCTAGAACATGGCCATACAGCCCGGAATACATACAACGACCCTCCACGTGAAAGCCAGCATCAACCACTCTATGTGGACCACTGATCTGACAAAGGAATGTCCTGTGTTCTGAAAACTGGCCTCATGTTCCTACAAGCTCTTGAAATGTTCTTTCAACAATGTTTGACATCCAGTAACCATTGACTTGGTTAAAATAAGCAAAATAAAATTGATCTGTCACTGTAACTGGGAGAGTCATGGAGGCTAATGTATCTGATTAGCAGACTCCAAAATAAAATTAAAATGCAAGCCACACTTTTGCCTCATTCTGTAATCAACACTGAAAATGGCAACAACAACAGAGTATGTATGTATACCGACTTGTCTGTCTGACCATGTCATAACTCTGAAATGTAAAACTAAACACCTAGAGCATGGTATCAATACTAAGGGATGGGAGATTTATTTTGATTCTAAATGGGATAATTAATCAAACTTTGCTAGTAGTGTGTAATGTCAGTCTAACTCATAAGATGGCAGGCTTTCCCAGTCTTCTCTTTTCATTCAAGAGGCAGATGCAAGTCTGAGAGCATTGATTTCTTCAATGGGCTTCTAGGCAACCAAGGTTTTTGCTTCTATGTTCAATTCCCCAAATTCGTCAGAGGTATTTTGTGGGGAGGGAGAAGAGGAGGTTCTGCTGCTAGAAAAAAGAAGACAATTTCAAGGAAAACAAAACAAGCAGCTATATAGAAAGAAAGAAGGGTCAGTTTGAAAGCAAATAAATGAGGTTGATGTTAGGAAGTGACCTTGTTAGGATTGGTGTCCCTCAGTGTGGAAACTCATGCTGTCACCCCCATAGACTTACTCCTGTACCAGACCACAATATTGTAGCTAAAATAATGGAAAATAGGACAAAAAAGCAACCCAAACACATGCAGATGAAAACATGGGATTAGAAATATCATTGACATTGGCTAATGATGATCGCTCTGACCAGAGCACATGTGCATTATGAAAAAGTTCAAAAAGTAAATTAGCATAGAGTTTTAACCATATAGGAATATGGATATAATACATGTATGCTGGGCTGACAAAACATAATTGTGTGGTTATATCTTACTATAGGGATTTTAAAAAATCTTTAAAAAGTAATACATTTCTGCTAAAATAACATACCAAAGTTTTATTGAAGCTGTTAAGTCCTTTTTTTGTGTTACCCCCTCTTAGGATGTCACTGCACCTTTCGAGTGACACCACTGATGTTAGTATAGAAAAACGAATGGAGAGAGAGCACTGCAGCAGGGACGAAAGGGTTTCTTGTGAAGCTGTGTACTCTTGAAATCTGCTGCGGTTTGGTTCTGTGGATGCTCAAATCCCATTAAAATGCAATAGCGCAGTGAAATGGTATCCCTTATACAGTTGGATATCCACAATTCTGCAAACATTGCTTTTGCCATTTTATATAAGGGACAGCTTTTTGCTCCAGCATTGTATATAATGGGATTTGAGAATCCATGGATTTTGATATTGAATGCACACAACAATTTCACCATGCAGAATCTGGAGTTTAAAAAAATGCAAGCAAAATTTATGTTCACACTTTACTTGTGAATTTCTAACTTTATAACATAAACATTCAGGTGCTTTTTACTTGCTACCTTCACTTCCTTGGCTCTGAATATGAAATGTAATTGGTTGCAACTATCAGATATTTCTTATCTTTGCATGTTAACTATAAAGTGCTGTTTGATGAAATAATGTCATTACATGATAATGATAAAAAGCAGTTTACTCATTGTTTTGCTTGTGTGCTAGCTATCATACACTGCCAACTGTGAAATACCAAGATTTCCAAATCAATTTTTGAGAATTGCAAGCTCTTTGGAAACTTTTACAAATTTCAGAGCTGACAATGGCTGATTTATTTGGCAATGCTGATCACTTTCCAAGAAATGCATTCGGCCCAGAATTGCCCCCATGTGATCTCAGTGACACTAGAACAACTCCAATGAAAATCTTTTGCAGTATGAAAGATTTCTACAGACTAGTGAGCAGAGATTGATTGGCATTCGTTAATAAGGAAAATATTTTTCCCCAAGGTGCATTTTGAAGTATCAGTGTATTGTACCATTACTCAGTGCAGTCAAATACTAAATAGTACCACTGCATGTCATTTATAAATTATTGGAAAATATCATGTGTCATTTATTAAACTGTGAAATAAAATATGAGGTTAAGCCTAGTTATTTGTCCCTACAATAATAAACCCACTGAATCCAGATGAATATAGTAGATCAGCATACATGAAAGTCCCATTGATTCAATAGTTCTATTCTGGTTGGTCTTAACTATAGGGCTTAGGCAATGACCTCAAGCAAGTATCCAGTATGTATCACCTGAAATATTAACAATAAATTTAATGGTGCCCGTGGGATGTCTGATAGCCTTCCATTCTTTCTGGAAATGAGGTGAAGGGAACAAAATGAAGTACATACATGCTTCTTAGATTCCTTCAATATGTAATTTAATTAGATTATAAGGGTGGAATAACAATAACAACAATAATTGATAATTTTCTGCACTTTTCTGGCCATGTCCCACTTGCTGGCCTATGCCTCAATTCCTGTATTGAAGCAAGTATCGCACCCCGGCCCAAAGCCACCTATGACCAGAACATCACACAAGAGTCCAGAGCAGAGGCAAACAGTTTATTGCAAAAACACTCAAAAGATATATAGCAAAAAAGCAGAGATAAGGAAATAAGGTGTAGAATCCAAAAAGTCAGCAATCAATTGTCTCTTGTAAATCCAAAAGCAAGACAGTTTGAGAATAGTTCTAAAATCCAAAGGCAGCTTTCGTCCATAAGCAAAACTTGAACAAGGATACACAACAAGAACATGAAAAAACTCCCAGAATACTTGAATTCCAAAACCAAGACAAGAACTAGAGAACCCAGGTATGGCTGTAACTTGAAAGCCACGTTGTCTGAACTGAAGATCAGAGTATCCATTAGCGCCTAATAAACAGACATGAAAGCATTACATGTATAATGGAATTTCTGCTTCCCACAAAGCCGTGTTGATCTACAAAGCTGGCTATCTGCTCAAATCTGCAAGTGTGCCTCCTTGCTTAGGTCAGTATCACCAGGTGCATTCCCATTAGAGTTTCTTATCAATTCATCTTCACTAGACTTATCATCTGGAGAAGATGATTCCACTTCCTGTGACGGGCCTTGGGGTTCAGAGGCAATTACATTCTCAGGCCCTCCATCTGTGCTATATCTCTATCTAAAACAGTTTCACTTTCTGGCCCTGCCTGAGAATGAATCCCAGGGCCTGCATCAGAATGAATCCCAGGAAAACTCACAATCCCATCTGACTCTAAGTCATCAGTGAACTTACCCCTGGCTGCAGTGACTGCTGCTGGGCTACAACAGTAAGCAACTTACTAGACTAGCATAAATCCCAACTTTCCTGTATTGGTAGGAACGATATTGTTTAATCCTCTGTTATCCTACTTTTTCAGCTGCTTTTAAAATGTCCCAATTTCTCTGTCTTCCTTCCACATTCCCCCTTCCTCTTTGGGTTTACTTCAATTGCTGGAAACTAACTGCAACAAAATAGTCTGTACAAAATAGCTTGGGGGAGCATAAGGGAACAGAATTGCCTGTCACAGTTGCCTCAATGAAAAGCAAACATCTATTCTAATCATTTGTTTATTCTTCCTCATCAATTATATCTGCCACTTTGACCATGCTCTGATATTTAGTCATATGTGCCCTCATTTTCATCTGTGAAATGTTGGCAGGTATGGAATTGTTTTTTTCTTCTTGTTCTTAGTTTTGAATTGTTCTGCCTGTTTTTTGGTCCATTGTTGTTGAGGTCTCTGCTTTTTCTTCATATAAAGCACCTCTTCCCCAAATAGCAAAAACAGTGTGCCAAAGAAACATATGGAAGGAAAATTATTCCACAAAAATGTAGGCTCACTACAAGTATACTGCACTGCAGCAAGCTCAGCTCAGGGCATGATATAAAATCAGTGAATTGAGAGATGGCTTTTCCTTGTCTTGTAGATAAAAATATTGTAATAATAAAGTAAAAACTAAGGTTTTGCTGTTCTTTTATCAAATCCCTGAACACCTTCAGGAGGCAACTGACTCACATCATCTAATGGCAGGGCCAGCTCTGCACAGTTAGAAACCTGTCAAAGGTTATACCAGTTGAAGACCTTGCTTTATTCAATTTTGGAAATGGGGATTGCTCTTCATCTGAAAATGTTAAAAGTTTTGTTCCCAAACTCATAGTTTTCTCTTAATCAGATGTGCACGTCTTGCATTTCACACATAAAAGAAATATGTGTTGAAAGCAGAGCTATCTTATAAAACTGTGGCCTCTCAAAAGATCTAAAAAGAAAGGAAAAGACAGGAGGTTTTGACTAACCTGACCTTTCTGTATTATACGTATTAATACCTAGCATAAGGGCTGAGGGAGCTATAGTACTCCTGTTAATATAAAGAACAATGGAAACCAATGCAAGGAGAAAGGGAAAAAATGTGAGTGTGCACAAACGCACATGTATTTATGTATTTGTGACTCTTTTACCCTTACCTACTTTAGGTTTTACTAAGCTTCAAATAGTTTCAGGATTGCTTCTTTGGTTTCCCACCAGAATAACAGAAACATTTTTGTGATTAAACTGATTTCCACATGAACTGTAGCAGTTTAATTTCCCAGCAGCGGAATAGGTGATGGCCTCAATATAAAGAAATAAAGGGAGAAATGTGCCTTCAGAAACTAGTTAACATTCTTCCAAGACTTTATTCAGAGAATCTCATCTCCTACAAACCCAACGCACTTAAAACAAATACACAATAAAATGCTCAGGGCCAAAATGGAGCTGACACATTCAAAATTGCCCCTTCCCCCAGAGCTGCTGTTAACTCCAATGGGGAGAGAAGACATGAGTCTTCTTTCTTCACCAGGAGTGGGAGCAGCTATGAAAGCAATTTCAATCAGAAAAACAAACAAGCAAACAAACAGCCACTGGAGGACTTGTAAAGATTAATCTCATAAGTCATGAAATAATATATTCTATTTGCATTCTGAAATTATATTGCTTATGCTTGAGAAATTGTAGCAAGGGCCACAAGTAGCTAGTTTCTTTCAATGACTGCAATACCATTTTGCAATATTTTGGTTAAGAGTGTTAAAAAGAGGTCTGCTGGATTAAAAGCCTAACTAGTTAAGTGTTTTGTTCACACACTAGCCTAGCAGATGTGTATGAGAGAACAAAACCAGGATGGGAGTGCAATATCAACCTCCCACTTATATTCAGTAAAACTAAGTTGTTTTAATACAGGCTATCTTATTAACGTTTTGATATTTTTATTTTAATGCAGGAATGCAGTTGTAAGTATTTTATAAGGAAGGCCAATTCTCTTTAAAGTTTTATTGGGGTGGAGGGTGGGATCAAATTATGAATTATCTCCAGTTGTTAAATATATCAGTGATGCTGATGTTGTGTGAAATTAAGAGAGAGAGCTGAGTTAGGATATATTCACAAATGCCATCCATTAGCAGAGGTATGAATGGAGATAAGAGGTTGTTTTTTTTTGACACACTGCGTATTTTAATATACATGTATGCACAGATGTGCATGTAACAAAAGAATTCTCTGCAACAAAACTTCTGTCTTCAATGGAACCGACTTTCAGTAAGCACATTTGTTGCTTTCACACTTTAGAACTACAGACCAGCCTGATAGATCTGTACAATATTATAACTTGTTTGAACATTTATGGACATGTTATGCCCTGCATCCCTAACACATTCTGATCCCACTTCCCACATCTATGTAACTGCTAATATACCTGTGCTCTGATATTACTGTCATCAGTGCATCTGAAAAAGTGAACCTACAAAACCTATGAGAAATAATGCTAAAATAAGTCAGCCTTAAAGGTGTTACTGAAATCACCCTTTCCCATATCCCTTTCTTCTTTTTATCTCCCATAGGCAGGTTTCTTAGGAAAAGAGTTCTCATTTATTGTTGGAGCTTCAGTTAGGGAAATTTGTCTCACTGTTTGGCTAGGTTTTTGTCCACCTGACTTGACCTGTTGGTTGCTGTAGATAACGCGATGTGCTTCTGGAACTTTGGAGTTTACACTGCTGCTTAGGGAACCTGACCTCCTGTAGGCTTTCAACTGTATTATCCACTTCTTTTTTCTGGGTTACTGCTTTTTTATTTGACTTTGCACTGCCTGGAATTGTGTCTCTTGCTTTTGGCTCTGCATCTTAAAGCCAGCTCATTTGGGACCTAGAAAGGTCTCCGATAAACCTTGAAATCTTACCTGGTTGGTTTCATCGTTTTGCACTATGAATTCAGATGGATTTAGCTGACAATGACAGCTACAGAGAATTGCTGTGACAGTTTTTCTCCTTAAATTGCTAGAACATGGGATCATTTAATTAAGCTAGGTGTAAAGAGACTCAGGAAAGAAAAAGGGAAGTATTGTTCTCTTTGTATAATGCTTAACCATGGCATTTTCTGTCATAAAATACACTCACGGCCACCATCTTAGAGGGTTTCTAAAGGCAATCAGTCAGATTCACAGAGGGTAAAGTTGTCTACTGGCTACAATATTCTTCTTTCTAAGCTATTTCTCATGGAGGAGTTAGCATTGTGACTGTTGTTTCCACAAGCCTTTGTTTTGAGCATCCTTGGGTCTCAGGTTGACAGCACGTATGTCTTTGTTGATGATGTCCACCCATCGTTTCTTTGACCTTCCATGTGGTCATCGTTCTGCAATCTCCAAATGCAGTGCTTGTTTGTGCTACTGATGTTGGGTTCTCTTGTTATGACGTTTCCTGCATTCTCTTGCTGATCGCTTTTATTCCTAGTCTTTGACAGATGTCATCATTTGACATATAGTCAAGAAGTACTATCAAGCCAAGTGTCCATCTCAGCATTTTCACTTCCATTGTGTTAAGGGCTTGTTCATGTTTCTTTGTTGCTGGCCAGCACCCTGCCCCTTAGAGGGCTACTGGGAGAACAACTGTAGTGTAGATCTTGCTTATTATGTTTATGTTTTATTGATTGCTTATTATGTTTTATATTTGTGTCTTTGATTGTTGCTGATTTTGTATTTTATTTTATTTTACTGTATTTTAACATGTTGGAAGCTGCTTTGGGTCCCTCTGTGGGAGAAAACAGGATATAAATAAATATTTATTTATTTATCTTAGCCTTGAGTTTTTCTGGCATTTTTGAGTCATATAGAATGCCTTTAGTTTGCTGCCATTTCAGACAGGCTGCATTGATTGTCTACTGGCTACAATGGCTCTATATTATTTTCATTGTCAGCAATGCCATGGAGTGTGGTAAGATATTACAAGAACTGTTTGTTGAACTTAGGTATTTCATAAGTAGACAGAAGGGCTTTGTTCTCATATTTTGTTGTTGTTGTGATGTAGTAACACCTGATAGTACCCACACATTTTAAAATTTGTAACAAAGGCAGCATATTTATTTATTGAATGTATATCCCACCTTTCTCCCCAAATGGGATTCACAACCTTTAATTTTAAGCAGCTCACCTATGTATGAAAACTTGTATGAAGATTAAGTCAAAAAGAATAACATATTAGTTGTTTGATTTTCTCCGCATGTTTGAGATTAGTGTTCAGGTATCTTCAGTACTTGAATCTGATGTGCCCTTCAAAGTGAAGGAAACATGAACTATGCCATACTGAAAATGTTTGATAATTTTGGCTTATGAAGCAGCTATTTAAAAATTTGACAATGCTAAACTGGCATATGAGGATTTGTATTTCTTTAACTTCAATGTTTAAATAGCAATACCACATTGATATGGCATAATCCTTCAACCTCTTTTTATATCTAGAATAGAAATATGTGTTGTCAAAGGCTTTCATGGCCAGAATCACAGGGTTGTTGTGTGTTTTCTGGGCTGTATGGCCATGTTCCAGAAATGTTCTCTCCTGACATTTTGCCCACATCTATGGCAGGCATCCTCAGAGGTTGTGAGGTTTGCCTCACAATCTCTGAGGATGCTTGCCACAGATGTGGGTGAAACGTCAGTAGATAATACTTCTGGAACATAGCCATACAGCCCGGAATACACACAACAACCCTAGAATAGAAATATTTGCTTAAAATAAACAAAAATAGAACTTATGAGTACAGTAAGTCCTCCATGTCCACAAATTCTGTATCTATTCACAGCTTGAATTATTTTATTTTTTAAAATCCAATGGATTACTTTTGCTATTTATATAAGGGACATCATTTGGCAGTGTCACTTTACTGAGCATCCATGGAGTTTGTATCCAGAGGAGATCCTGGAAACAAACCTAATTGATACCTACTGTAGCTTATATTCCTTATGGAAGGAACTGGCTTCATAACTTTAATATTCAGCTCTCCTGTAATAATAAGACCCTTGGCTGCCAAAACCATTAAAAAAAACTATGGTTAAACAATATAAACATTTGTTTTAGGGAGAAAAG
This sequence comes from Anolis carolinensis, assembly GCF_035594765.1. Lineage (NCBI taxonomy): Eukaryota > Metazoa > Chordata > Lepidosauria > Squamata > Anolidae > Anolis > Anolis carolinensis. Next base: position 246,853,422 of record NC_085842.1, read on the forward strand.
AATGAAGGCATTTGGTTTTAGGAAAATCTAGACAGCCAGTTCTGTAACATACACATTTTGGTAAACTCTGGCCTAATTGGAAAAGTTAAAATCAAATAACTGCTAGCTGCATTCAGCAAAATGCTGGATATATTTACCTGGAATCAAATTCCACTGAGATTTACTCCCAAGTAAGTCTGCAAAAGACCACATCTGTGCTGCACAGTCCTATATATTTATTTGGAAATATTCTTCTTATTCAGTGGGGCTTACTCCAGTATAAACAATGCACAGGGTTGCTATTATTGAGTTGCAAGGGTCTGAATAAATGTTCCCACTCTATTTGCAGGTAGATTTGTTCTTTTCAATTAAAGAGCAAAATAAGCTACTCTGAACTCAAAGCCTCAAGCAAAGTGTTTTGAACAGGCATTTCCCAGTGTTGCTGAAGTCAGATGAAACATTGCTCCTCTTTTATAGGAGAAAGCTGTATTTCAGTATAGTGACATTACAAAACAGAAGGTTTTTAGGTGGCACTTCTGTTTGAACAAAGACTCAAGTATATTCAAGGGTAGCAGAAGAAACTGTTGTCTGATAGAAGTTACTCGTATCATTTGAAGAAATCCACAGGAGATGCTTAATCTAGCAAACATTATAGACAGAAAAAGTACAAATCCAGCTATTTCAGGGCATGATCTGAAGGAACATGGAGCATTTTAGCTGAACATAAGCCAGTGCCTAGGCATAGGACCCATGAAAGCACCATTTAGACCATGGATTTCATGGTAGAGAAAAAGTGGGAGATAAATGCACCACATAAATAAGATATAGACAAAATAATATACTAAACATGTTACTTTTGGCTTTCAATAACTCAATTTCCTACTGGCTTTGATACAGGTTATTAGGGGTGGGATAATAATAATAATAATAATAATAATAATAATAATAATAATAATAATAATAATAATATGCCGCATGGCATCTCTAAAAATATATAATAATCTAAAACATGCTATAAAATACACATATTAAAACATATTTCTACAAAATACATATTAAAATACACAGAGTAAAGATTAAACACAACATGCAAGTTTAAAATTCGTGCTTAAAACTGACCGGGTAGGCCTGCCAGGAGAGATTGGTCTTCAAATGTTTTTTTTCATTTCGACAGTTCATTTAGCTGTTGGAGCTCTTCCAGCAGGTCATTCCACAGTCTTGGGGTGGCTGATGAAAAGGTCCTCTGGGTGACACATGCCAGTTAGGTTCTGAGCGGCTGGAATAGCCCCCTCCCTGGGGACCTAAGAGTTCGGGGCAGATTATCCTGGAGAAGGCGATTCTGTTGGTAACCTGGATCCAAACCATGGGGGGTTTTAAATGTCAAAACCAACACTTTGTACTTTGCCCTGAAACTAATTGGCAGCCAGTGGAGTGACTTTAGTATGGGTGTAATACGTTTACTCCTGGATTTTCCTATAACCAGAGCAAAAGTCACTAGGGGTCTGCTCTATACTGTATATGATGCTATGATATTTTAATCCAAAACCCAGACCCTGAAAGGTCAGGGCCCCAAGACTCAGATACGTGAAATCCTGGGTCATGGTTAAACTTCAGAAGCAGGAAACACCCCCTGCTGGGAAGCATTGCCTTACTTTCTTTCTTCCCACCAACACACAATACGCACAGGTCACCTCAAAAGCACAGGAACTTCCTCATCAATCAAGCAGCCAGGTTAAATCACAGATCGGAATGCAGATATCAATCAGCTGGCAAGGCAATCATACAGGGGCAAAATGAATCTTAGCACAAGCTGTGAAACATGACAACAATCGAACCAATGAGTTTTCATCCAGACAGGCCCAAAAGGCGGGGCCTGTCTGGATTTATACCAGGGGCATCCAAATAACGTCCCCTGGAAAAATGAATTAATTCAGAATAACCTTGGTTATTCCAAATTAATTAAATACCTCATTAGTTCTGAGCCTTCCTGAAAGACCTGAGTCTAATGAGTTACTGAGCCTGTGGGGACAAACACCCACTCCCTCCCCCAAGCCCCCCAAAACACCCCTTAGTGGTCCTTTATCTCTCCTGGTGCATAGAAATGATAGACCAGGAAACCTGGGGGGGGCGGGGGGTTTGAGGAGTTTATTTATTTATTTATTTCTATCATTTCTACCCTGCCCTTCTCACTCGAGGAGACTTACAAAAATGGCAATTAATGCCAATACATCAATATACAATAAATAACATTAAAACAATCAAAACATTTAAATAACATCATAATATACAAACAAAATTAAAAACAGTGCAAAATGCTTGCGCCATTCATCCACCAAACCTTGTACAAAAACCTTAATCCAGACCGCGTCGAAGCCAACGAAACTTATTCTTTAAATGCTTGCTTGCATAGCCAGGTCTTCAGTTTCTTTCTGAACCCCAGAAGGGATGGAGCCTGCTAGATGTTGCTGGGGAGGGAGTTCCACAGCCGAGGAGCCACCACTGAGAAGGCCCTGTCTCTTGTCCCCGCCAGCTGCGCTTGAGAGTGATTTCCTCCTCCTCTTACCCCCCTCCTTTCCTGGTGTGTCATTTCTACAAATAGTTTAGACCACCTTAATGTCAACCTGGTAAGTTTTTAAAAAACATTTATGGCATCTAGACACACACACCCCGGAAAGCCAGAGTTTTTGGAGTTGGGGGTGGGAACTTAAACGTGTGCAAATGAGGGTTTTTAAAACCTGCTTTGATGCCCATTGAAGTGTCATGTAGAAGCGCCCTGAGACAATGGATCATAATTTGTACCAATCAGAACAATGTCCATTATCTTGAATGTCTATAAAAAGCCATCTGTAAATAGAAGACATTTCAGATCTGGGATTCTCCCTGGCATCTTTCTTTGATAAATACATCTCTGTGTACCTTGATTGGGAAGCATTGGATTCAGGACAACAGTATTTAATTTAATTTTTCACACGTAATATAAAGTTATTTCCTATATATGTTGTATATGATCCTATGGCACTGTAAATTAAAAACAAAAAATAAAGGAGTCATTAAATATTGAAGTCCCTTTGTGACTTTTGGCCCACCATATAGTTATAATTGCTTCAGAATTCCCACCCCTACAGTATACAATAAGTCTGATGCTAGTGCATTCAAATAGCTCATTCTTGGCATTATAAAATTAAATAGTACATAAATAATATGTGTGCATCTCCACAGTAGAAATAATGTAGTTGGACACCACTTTAACTGCCCTAGAATCCTGGGATTTGTAATTTCGTAATGCAATAGCACTCTTTTGAAAAAAAGGCCAAAGACATTGTAAAATTACAACTCTCTTGATTCCATAGCATTGGGCCATGGCAATTAAAGTAGTATCAAATTGTGTAGATTTACCTTTTTAATAGTATGTGCCAAATTTGGTCCAGATCCATTGTTGGTAGGAGTCACAGGGCTCCTTGGAGGTGGGAGCTATCTTGGAAATCACATATAAACATAGGCACATACATGTATACGTAAGTACAAACATATTTTCACTTTATTACATATATATATATATATATATATATATATATATATATATATATATATATATCTCATAGAAGTGTAACATGCTCTGCAGAACTTGGAAAAGTTGTTTGTTACACTATAACAGGGGTCCCCAAACTTTTTAAGCAGAGGGCCAGTCCACAATCCTTCAGACTGTTGAGGGGCCGAATTATCATTTGAAAAAAAAAATACAAACCAATTCCACATGTCTTATTTGTAGTGCAATAATAATAATAACAACAACAACGAAAGAACAATACAATATTTGAAAATGAAAACAATTTTAACCAACATAAACCTATTAGGATTTCAATGGAAAGTCTAGGCCTGATACTGGCCAATGAGATAGTCAAGTTAATTAGGATTGTTGTTGTTGTGTGCCTTCAAGTCATGTCAGACTTTGGCCGAACCTAAGTCTAAAATTAATTATTTATTTACTGAATTTATTTACTACATTTATATCCCACCTTTCTCACCCCGAAGGGGACTCAGAGCAGCTGTATGTACATACAATATATTTTATTATTAGCATAACACAATATTAGCATTATATATTACTATATTGAACTATACCACTATACTATTATATAATATGTAATATATAACATATAATTAATATTATATGGTATTATTATTAGTATTATATTGTATAACATAAGATTATCAATATTATATGTATATACAATATATTATATTATTAAAACTGATATAAAAATATTATATTATAAAACTGAGGGCGTGGGCCAGGTAAATGACCTTGGAGGGCCGCATCCGGCCCCCGGGCCTTAGTTTGGGGACCCCTGCACTATAACACTAAAAATCCTACAGCCAGCAAGGCCACCATCAACATAACTGAAACAGGAACAGGATTATTGAAAAAGAACCATACAGAAAGTATATGTTCCCCCAAAGCCAACAGAACATCACCATTTGATGTCTAGACATAGAACACCTATATCATTGGCTTTAAAACACGATGAGCTTGTTCTCAGCTCTTGCTTCACATTTTGATATCTTGCTATATATAGCTCAAAAATCACTCAAAGTACTTATGCTCCCCAGCTCAAATGGAATATATTTCCTCGAAGAAGTAAAAAGAAATGTAGAGTCACAATATTTTTCATGAACTGATGTTTCACGTAACCATATGAGCAATGAAAAATAGCTGATGCATGTTTGAAAGTTATAGTTCTGTCAGCGGAGAAACTTGTAATGGCACCGGGAGACCTCTACAGAATTCTTAGGTGCAATAGATCAAACACATGTCAAAAGCAGTCTTTATGAATAAACTCATTTGAAAATTCAAATATATCTTTCTTCAGGACAAAAACATAGAACAGAAAGGAGGGGCTATGTGTTTGTTTTTTTACAAGGACCATTATCTTTAAACTACTTCTGCCAAACCATACTTATTGGCTTGAATGGGACTACCTGAAGAAGAAAAATAGCTGTATGTCCAAGAAAGAGCTGTATAACAGTATATACTCCCATTCTTAAGCACACTCTGAGGAAGGGAGTTGAATACATATATTTGGCAGGAATTCACTCCATACGCTTGACAGTAGTTCTAGTTCTCTAGAAAACAGAGAAAAAGCCCTATCAAGGTTTTCTAAGAACACAAATGAAAAACAAATTAATACCTTGGAGAAGAGAAGTCCCAGCAGACTGGAGAAGGATAAATGTTGTCCCTATCTTCACGAAAGGAAAAAAGAGGATGCAAACAATTATCATTCAGTTAGCCTGTTATCAATACCAGAAAAAAATCTGTAGCAGATCATTAAGGAGGCAGTTTGTAATCACTTAGAAAAGAATGCTGTGATCACTAAAAGTCAACATGGATTTCTCAAAATCAGTGCTGTTCAACATCTTTATCAATGACTTGGATGAAGGTTTAGAGGCATACTTGTCAAGTTTTCAGATGGCACCAAATTAGGAGGGATAGCTAATACTCCAGAAGACAGGATCACAATTCACCATGACCTTGACAGATTAGAGAGCTGGGTCAAAACTAACAAAATGAATTTCAACAAGGAGAAATGTGAGATATTACACTTAGGCAGAAAAAAATAAAATGCAAAGATACAGGATGGATAATGCCTGGCTCGACAGCAGTACGTGTGAAAAAGATCTTGGATTCTTAGTGGACAACAAGTTGAACAAATGGAAAAGTCGCGATCTTAATTTAAGAGAGATATTGACAAGATGGAAGGGGTCCAGAGAAGGGCAACTAAAATGATCAAAGGTCTGGAAACCATGTCCTATAAGGAGAGGCTAAAGAACTGGGGATGTTTAGTCTGCAGAAGAGAAGGTTGAGAGGAGACATGATCGCCATGTTGAAATATTTGAAAAAATGTCATAAGGAAGAGGGAGCAATGGGTTCAAATTACAGGAAAGGAGATTCCACCTGAACATTAGGAAGCATATGACAGTTGAAACAATTAAAGAATTACAAATTATAGTCACATTCCCTACAAATGATATGGATTTTTCATATAGTCTTATACTATCCTACTGATTTTAGTCAGCCAAATAGTTCATTTTTTTATTATGAAGAAAAAATATCTAAGTAAAGTTAATACAGGTTGATTTATCTCAAAACCTGAAATCCAAAAATACTCAAAAGTTGTCCACATATCCAAAGCCGTTGTGTTGACAGTAATGTCATGTTTGAAGCAGTACCTTAAAGAAGAAGTAGCTTTTCAAGAGAGTATTTTGTTCACATATCCACACAAGTTGTTTCATATATTCATTACTTTGGACTAGTGAAACATTCTGTTGTGTGATCATTTTTTTCACTACAATATTAGAGGAACGTCCTGTTCATCTGTTTAATCTTTCAAATGTAACCACAATAGGTGCATTGTTGAAGCAATGTGTTGGTTCTGCTCTTTTTGTATTATCATATGGCATTACAGAAATACAACAGCTAATACCCAATAGTATTGTAATAGGGAGATTAAAACACAAATATTTCCGTCTGCATGACAGAAACATCCCATGTGACTGAAGATAATAGCTTTCATATTAGTCCCATTACAATACTAATAGTCAATCTACATGAAGAGCAAGAATTTATGTTACAACTTAAAAAACACACAACGAAAATTTTTAAAAATCAGCACAAAACCTTCCCAAGAGCTTGTCTGAAACCGAATTAGATACTCAAATTGGTATATAATGCTTTATAGCCAAGTTTGAGCAACTTATCTGAAGCAAACAACCATCAACGTAACAAGCAGTATGATGCAATGATTTGAATGTTGGAATGGTGTCCAGCAGACTAAGGTTCAAATCCGTACTCAACCATTGGAACTTGCTGAGTGACTTTCAGCAAGTCACACGCTTTCAAGCTTAAGATGAAGGCCATGGCAAACCTCCTCTGAATAAATCTTGTCAATAATACCTTATGGAGTTGACATGAAGGACAACAATCAGCAGGATCAGTTTCTCTGTTCTATCTGAATAAGTTGTAATTGTGCAGGTAATGAACTAGTACCTGGATGAGAGCTAAGAGATTTAAACATTGCAAGATGGAGATCTCTCTGGAATTCTCCAATGAAGCAAACCAAATCCTTTTTCCCAAGCCTTGCCCACTCAACCACTATGGAAATGCACTATACTTCCCTTAACTCACACCTTCATAATAAACAGAAATTGAATCAGCCGGTTCTCCTGTCTCACAAAACACCTAGGCTTCGCATAAGCTATAAGCCCATCAAACCACCTTCTCACCCTTTTGTCTTAATACTGGAACCCATCAGGGCATCCAGGCACCCACTGCCCCAAATCTGGAAATCTCATGGGACGCATGGTCCCATGGGGTAAGCTCATCAACTAACCTTTATTTCCTTGATCCAGACCCTCCCAGAAGGTGGACACAAATGGAAAGCAGAAAGCTTCAAATGCAGCCAATGACCATTTATTAAAATTCCCACCAGACAACTCAGCCATCAGCAGCCGAGATTAACTGACCTTTACATTTTGAGCCAGCCAGCAGCTGGAAATGGATAAGCTCCTTTGCCCAATGAAACAGTGGATTCTGGAACTGCACCAACCATGTTTGTCATGTTCCCAAATGTGTGCAAATTCCCTATATAATATCCATGTTTATGACTGGAAAACATGGAGCCCCCAGTGGCACAGTGGGTTAAATCCTTGCCAGCAGGACAGATGATTTAAAAGTTGAATTCCTGACCTGAAGGTTGCTGGTTCAAATTCAACCTGGGGAGAGTGTGGATGAGCTCCCTCTGTCAGCTCCAGCTCCATGCACAAGAGAAGCCTCCCACAAGTATTGTAAAAACATCTGGCCAATTCTCTCACACCAGAAGCAACTTGCAGTTTCTCAAGTCGCTCCTGGTACAAAAAAAAATCTGGAAAACATGTCAGACTTTGGATTTTCACTTCATCCCGTGGCATCCGTTCTGACCTCTGCTGAATAAAAATTTATGTTCCTGTCTTCGATCTTGTGCATGTTCATTGGATCTGTTCAGAGCTCTAGCATGGTGGGGACCCTGAGATTTCAGACATCAGAAAGTAGTACGTAGTTCCAACTTCTATGGGCCTTGGCTATCCTTCTCTTATTAACCTGTACACAAGCCCTGGCTACCATTCTTTTACTTATTGTTCTCTTACATACATAATCCTATTCAGTATGCATATAGCTGCTCAGAACCCCATTTAACTGGATTCCATGGGACTTACTCTATTATCTGTATCAATTGAGCAAGTATTGTTTCCTAGGAGTAATCCCAACACAATCCTGGTGGAATATATTACTAAATGGCAATTTCAACCTAACATGAATCAGAACAGATCCACATATAAGCCACAGTTAGTTGAATTTCAGACCACCAAGAAAACTAATACTAAAAGGGGCTAGAAGCTTATATGGAAGAGTTTGCAAAAGAGGGGAAGGAAGAGTGTATGAATTCCATCTTGCACTCATGACAAGAGACTATGGGATATGGCCAGTGCATATTCCTCTGGACTGTAGGCAGTGCTAGGCACTATTGACAGAGCCCCTAGTATGATGAGACACATTATACAATGTGCTAAGAAAACAGCTCTGGTTCTGTGTAATGATTAACAGCCTCAACTGATTAAAACCTTTGGCAATTACTTAGAAGCAACCATAAACCCTGTGACATGCAGGGATTATCTGTTTCCTGTGCTGAAACTTGAGGTACAGTTTGTGTGGAAAATGCAGCGAGGGGGAAAATCTGTGAGACGCTCAATAGACATTGTGAGGTTCTCTAAGGTCCTGTTGTAACTCTCATTCTTTCATTTACACAAAATTGCAGGATAAGATTGTCCAGTGATTTGGTGTGTGCACTGTTTGCCATCTGTAAAGTGATGATATCCACCTGTTTTTCCTTTTACTCTGAGCCAGAGGAGACAGCTGCGTCTGAAGTCAGCAAGGGGCTGAATGAGGGTGGACAAAACTAAGGCCAAACTCTGTGATGTGGAGGACTCTGAATGTAATCTGAATGTATTAAACACTGACTAGTGGGTTTGAGTATTACGAACTGGGATCCTGCTGCCAAGGCAAAGGTAGGTCCGGGAACACCTCCTTTACCTTACACACCAGCCGAGTGAGGACCAACTCTTCCTCATTAAACCATTTCTTTTTCAGATTCTAGCCTACTCCAAGAAGCTGTTATTTTCCCCAAAAGCTATCATATACTGGCACTATCAGAGCTTGGAAATGTTACTTTTTTCACCTAGAATTGCCAAAATTTCCCAGTCAGTCAGCATTGCCTGGGGCTATTATCAGCATGTAATTCTGGGATTTGCAACCCAACAAAATATTTTTGCCAACTCTTTGATATACGTATATATCTGCGTAGATTTCCTCAGAGGACAAACAGTAGCTTCAAGGGAAACATCTTCAAATGGCTTCTTCCTGAATGGTCAACTTTCAGTTATGCACATAGGAAAAGATGCAAATGAACATCTTTCATATCATGTATAGCTGCAGCCTAATATTTAGTCAGATTATCATTAGATCAGCATCGTGTAGTGGTTTGAGCATCTGATAACGACTCTGGAGACCAGAGTTCAAATCCCTGCTTGGCCATGGAAACCTACTGGGTGACCTCGGGCAAATCACTCTCTCAACCTCAAGAAACTCCTCTCTTAACATATCCTGCCAAGAAAATCCCACAGCAGGTTCACTTTAGGGTCCCATAAGTTGGAAATGACTTGAAGGCACACAACAACAAATTAATCCTACAGGTATGTTACTCAATTAAGCATATAAGACACGGTGGACAAAAAAAAGTTTTAAAAAGAGAAACAAATTCAGATGTTGCTGGAAGTAGTTTCTAGTTTTGATAAACTGGAATTTTTAAATGTTAAACAGTGCAGTCTTCTCGCAACTCCCTCCCAGCAGATTGCTGCTCCTGAAGGTTTGGGGGAATGGCAAATCTTCATTTTGGGAAGAGACTGCAAACGTGTTGGGGATCACATGAACAACCTTGGGTTGGACTTTGCCCATGTGCATCTAGAAAGAGCTGCTTGTGTTTAAGGAACCCCTCTCCAAATACCTATATGGACTGTGTATACATTGTGAGTGGGCTCTCTCAGTTGCGTGAGCAACATGGACTCAATCCCCCTATTCCATGTTACATGCAGACACAACACAGATAAAAGTCTAATCATGGTTTTAAATCTAGCTGTCCCCAGAGTCAGTGGAATTAGAACGATCAGACTCCTTCCTGAACAATCAAGCTTGTAAAGGTGGCAACAGTTTTCCTGACATTGAATGAAATTTTTGTGAATACTTGATCAATTCCAGTAACAACTTTTATTATTGTGCTGTTATTATTATGAAGAGACATATTGCAGACATAAACTGAGAAGGATTCTTTCTGTATGCCATTCTATGTATTTGAGTTTTGCATCTTAACATTTGAACATCATGGACATTAGCAAACAAAAGTTAAGCTTTTACTCAAAACTCATCCACCAAAATCAAAATAAATCGAGTAGGTGCTCAATTTTGGCTGAGTTGTGATCAGTATAATAGGTTAACAGTAGGTGAGTGGAACTGACTGATAACAGATGCCAAGTGTTTTATGTTGATTAACCTTTTTTTAATTGGCCAGTTGCTGTCTGATTTCATAATATCTTGGAAGGAAGAAATAGCATCCTTTTATACCTTTTTGAGATATTATTAGGTAGTAACTATTAAATAAATTGATTTGAATTAAATGCCATGCCAGAGAGAGAGATAGACAATGCTTACAAAATAAAATAACTTTCTAACATGTTGCCAGAATAATAGAAAATATTAAAATACTATAAAAGTGCAGTACTGTCACATCCTTATTTAAAAAACAACTTCACTGTGTATTCAACACCAAAAAAATTAATATGCTGATATAATCATCAAATTCAGTGATGATTTGTTTCTGTTCTAGCCTTTCAAGACTTGCATATTCTTAGAGAAAGATCTGAAAACCTGCTGGCATTTATGTTTTCAAGAGATGAGTGGCCACCCCCTCCCCTATGCCTTGGTGAGAAATGTTTGAAGGGCATTAATCAGACTTCCAGCATGACTATTAATTATCAGAAGCACTACCATTATGTCTAGTACTATACCTTTTAAAAAAAACAGGGTTATAGTTTTCCAAGGTCTTTATGTCAAAGGGTAGTGGGACTCACCAAACTACAACACCCATGATTCCATAGCATTAAGGTGTGGTAATTAAAATGATGTCAAACTTCATTAACTCAGCAGTGTATATCAGATTAAATCAGAGAGATCAGGATGGCCTTTCCTATTTGGCCTTTCCTATTTGCTTTTCCTAAGCAGGTAAAAACATTCCTCTGCCATCAGGAATTTATAAACTGATTAGGGTCAGGCTTTTAAAGGATTAGGATTTTAAGGTGGGCACAAAGTTTTAATACTTATTAATGATTTTAAATCATTTAAATGACATAAATGGTTGGCTTTTTTTAAAAAAAAATCTATATTTATATTTCAATGCACTGCTTTCAATTAGAATCATAGAATCATAGAATCATAGAATAGTAGAGTTGGAAGAGACCACATGGGCCATCCAGTCCAACCCCCTGCTAAGAAGCAGGAAATCGCATTCAAAGCACCCCCGACAGATGGCCATCCAGCCTCTGCTTAAAAGCCTCCAAAGAAGGAGCCTCTACCACGGCCCCGGGGAGAGAGTTCCACTGTCGAACAGCTCTCACAGTGAGGAAGTTCTTCCTGATGTTCAGGTGGAATCTCTTTTCCTGTAGTTTGAAGCCATTGTTCCGTGTCCTAGTCTGCAGGGCAGCAGAAAACAAGCTTGCTCCCTCTTCCCTATGACTTCCCTTCACGTATTTGTACATAGCTATCATGTCTCCTCTCAGCCTTCTCTTCTGCAGGCTAAACATGCCCAGCTCTTTAAGCCGCTCCTCATAGGGCTTGTTCTCCAGACCCTTAATCATTTTAGTCGCCCTCCTCTGGACGCTTTCCAGCTTGTCAACATCTCCCTTCAACTGCGGTGCCCAAAATTGGACCCAGTGTGATTCCAGGTGTGGTCTGACCAAGGCAGAATAGAGGGGGAGCATGACTTCCCTGGATCTAGACGCTATTCCCCTATTGATGCAGGCCAAAATCCCATTGGCTTTTTTAACAGCCGCATCACATTGTTGGCTCATGTTTAACTTGTTGTCCACAAGGACTCCAAGGTCTTTTTCGCACACACTGCTGTCAAGCCAGGCGTCCCCCATTCTGTATCTTTGATTTCCATTTTTTCTGCCGAAGTGAAGCATCTTGCATTTGTCCCTGTTGAACTTCATTTTGTTAGTTTTGGCCCATTGCAATTACCATTGCTTTATATGTGTTGTGAGTCGCCTGGAGTCCTTATATCAGGAGAAAGGCAGGATAAAAATAAAACATTTGTTATTTATTCAAAACATGTTTTAAAATAGAATAACCTTTTTAAAAATCCTCCCCTAAATAAGGGAAGCAGGTTGCTTTTTAAAATTTCTATATTTTTAATGACATTGCTGTTAATTACCATTGACTTACAGGACTTGGAGCAATGGGTTCACATTACAGGAAAGGAGATCCACCTGAACATTAGGAAGAAGTTCCTGACCATAAGAAGAGCTGTTCAGCAATGGAACTCTCCGCCTCGAAGTGTGGTTTCTTGGAGGCTTTTAAACAGAGGCTGGTTGGCCATATGTTGGGCATGTTATGATTGTGCTTTTCCTGCATGACAGGGAGTTGGATTAGACGGCCCATGTAGCCATCTAGTCCAATACATATTGTTTACAGATAGTGTTAGCTGCCTGGAATCCCTATAAAGGGGCGGGAGGGGGGGGGGGGGTGGAGATAAAATTAAGTAAATGGTTTCATTTGTATTTTTATATATTTACATTGTTTTTAATTACAAATGTTTCACGTGTGTATGTCTGTATGTAAGCCTGGAACCCCTATATCAGTGGTTCCCAACCAGGGGTCTGTGGACTAAACTAAAATATGGTCCACGGCCTCACCATTACTACACCATTGTAATGAGAGCTACTAGTCTCGTGAAACCCTCTTATAGTGCAAAGGTAAAGGAGATATCAAGAGGGGAGAGGCTGACTACTGATGAAAGGCGCAACAAGCCTCCTGACTGCCGCTTCTCCTCCTCCTCCCTCCTCCTGAGCAGACCCATTCCATGTGGTGACTGGAAGCAGGGGCACCTTGTTGTCTTCGTTTTTAGGCCTGCTCCTGAGGTTATTTGGGGTGCTGATTCAGAAAATTGCATTGGATAGATCACATCAGCTCTAGATAAGTAAATATGGTTTTTTGTGGGCGAGCAGATGGTGACTACTGGAAAGCATATAGTCTGTATAAGAAAATAAGTTTACCCAATGCAGTTTTTTGAATCAGCACCCCAAATATTTATTTATTTATTTACAGTATTTATACCCCAAAGGGGACTCAGAGAGGTTTACAGAACACACATACAGCAAACATTCAATGCCGATTATACAATTAACAAGGACAGACAACACAAACAGAGGTAAAGGCAGTTTTCCCCATCTTATTTCTGGCATCTTGGAGGCTGTGCTGGATGCCTGCGGGAGGAGGGGGGATGTCCACCTTCCATGCCGATGAGCATTCCTCTGATTGATGTCTTTAAGGGCTTCTCTATTACCTCCCTGCTGGAGCCCCTGGTGACACCATGGGTTAAATTAACCCTTATGCAGGCAGGACTGATGACTTGAAGGTTGGGTTGCTGACCTGAAGGTTGCCAGTTCAAATCCAACCAGGGGGCATGCAGATGAGCTCCCTCTATCAGCTCCAGCTCTATGTGGGGACATGAGAGAAGCCTCCCACAAGGATGGTAAAAACATCAAAACATGCAAGTGTCCCCTGGACAACGTCCTTGCAGATGGCCAATTCTCTCACACCAGAAGCAACTTGCAGTTTCTCAAATAATTATTTATCTACTTGCATTTTGCTTTCAATCTGCTAGGTGAGCAAGTGAGCTGGGGCTAATGGTGGGTGCTCACTCCGACCCAGGATCAAACTGCTGACCTTTTGGATTGGCAGGATTTTTCTGCAGCACAGCAGTTTGCACAACTAAAACTTGTGCACCAGTTGCGCCCGTATCTTGGGAAGTCTGACTTGGCTATGGTGGTCTACACACTGGTTACATCCCAAATAGATTACTGCAACACACTCTACGTGGGGGTGCCTTTGAAGACTGTTTGGAAGCTTCAAGTGGTCCAACCGATGGCAGCCAGATTGCTCACTGAAGCTGCGTACAGGGAGCATACAACTCCCTTGTTGCGCCAGCTCCACAGGTTGCCAGTCTGCTACTGAGCAAAATTCAAAGTGCTGGCTTTAGCCTATAAAGCTCTAAATGGTTCTGGCCTAACATACCTGTCTGAACGTATCTCCTTATGAACCATCTTGGAGATTAAGATCATCCAGGGAGGCCCTGCTCTCGGTTCCGACAGCTTCGCAAGTGCAGTTTTCAGGGACGAGAGACAGGGCCTTCTCAGTGGTGGCCCCTTGGCTATGGAACTCCCTCCCCAGTAGCATTAGATCAGCCTCCTCCCTTCTAGCCTTTAGAAGAATGATAAAAAAATAGGCTGTGGGATTAGGCTTTTAGTGAATAGGGCAGTGCAATAACAGATCTGGAAATATGGAATTGACTTTGGAAAGTGCTGGATTATGATCATGGATGGTGTGATTTTAATGTTATGTTTTTAAATGTTTAATTTTAATGTCTGGATTATATGTTTTTAAGACATTGAAGTATTGCCTCCATGTAAGCCGCCTTGAATCCCCTTCGGGATAGAGAAAGGCGGGGTAGAAATAGACCAAATAAATAAATAACCAAATCTAAAATAGACCAGAAATTGATTTGTAACCCTTCTGGTACTAATGTTGAAGAGTGGTAGGTAAAGGTAAAGGTTTCCCCTGACATTAAGTCCAGTCATGTCTGACTCTGGGGGTTGGTGCTCATCTTCATTTCTAAGCCGAAAAGCCGGCGTTGTCCGTAGACACCTCCAAGGTCATGTGGCCGGCATGACTGCATGGAGCGCCGTTACCTTCCCGCTGGAGCGGTACCTATTGATCTAATGACATTGGCATGTTTTCGAACAGCTAGGTTGGCAGGAGCTGGAGCTAACAGCGGCCGCTCATGCTGCTCCTGGGGCTTGAACCTGGGACCTTTTGGTCTGCAGCTCAGTGCTTTAATGCACTTTGCCACTGAGGCTCCAGAGTGGTAACTGGTCAAAAAAAAAATTGGGAACCACTACCCTAAATGGAGAAGGTAGCATAAAATAAATAAATAAAATATTAAAGTACAGTAGAGTCTCACTTATCCAAGACTCGCTTATCCAACATTCTGGATTATCCAACACATTTTTGTAGTCAATGTTTTCCATACATCGTGATATTTTGGTGCTAAATTCGTAAATACAGTAATTACTACATAGCATTACTGTGCATTGAACAACTTTTTCTGTCAAATTTGTTGTATAAAATGATGTTTTGGTGCTTAATTTGTAAAATCATAACCTAATTTGATGTGCAATAGGCTTTTCCTTAATCCCTCCTTATTATCCAAGATATTCGCTTATCCAACTTATGTTGGATAAGTGAGACTCTACTGTATTTATTTTTTAAAAAAATGGGGGGAAGGTTTTTGGTGGACATATTTCCCTTTCTGCTCTCAAAAACCAACCTGGTGGGGTCTTTCCTGTAAAGAGGCAGCAAAAGACCCCTTTTCTGCCCAGGTCTTGGGAAAGAGGAAGCGCTAGGACCCGGCGGGCTTCTGTCGGGAGGGGAGCCGAGGAGCTCTTCTATTGCAGGGAAGAGGGCCGCTGCCATTTCCACTCGCGCTCTCCGCACTCCCCGCTTCCAGGGGGAAAGAAGAAGGAGAAGAAAGAGGAGGAGGAAAGCGGGGGAAAGAGGGAGGTTACACAGCGCCTGCCTGAGCCGAGGCGCTGGGCTGCCAAGACTCACACACCGCCTGCCGCCGCTCCAGTTGCTGCTGCTCCTGCTGCTTCTCCTCTGGGCAAGTGAGCGGAAAGAGAGCGAGAGGGAGCGAGACTGGAAACACAGCACCCCGTTCCCCTTCCTTCTCCCCCGAGGCTTTCCATGGAGCAGGGAAAGAGCCTGAAGAAAGTGTGACCGAGAGCGGGGAAAGCGGGGCTCTTTAACTTTCCAGCTTCCCATGCGCGGTTCCAAGCTCTTGGCTGCCTCCAGATAACTTTGTGTCGGGAGGGAAAGCCCCAGACTTGCGAGAGGTGCCCAAAGGTGAGCCTCGGAGAAGAGAGAGGGAAGAAGAAAAGTTTCTCGGCTGGGGATTTGCGCTTCCTTCCCCTCCAGCACCTGGGCCATAGGCAAGGCAAGAAGGGGAGCCCGAGGCGATGATTTGGAAGCGGGGAGGCTTCGGCGGGGACCTGCTGTGCCTGCTGGCCCTCTTGCTGGGCTGCCGGGCCCGCCTGTACACCAACCACTGGGCGGTGCGGATCGCCGGCGGGATCCAAGAAGCCAACCGGATCGCCAGCAAGTACGGCTACGTCAATATCGGACAGGTAACCCTCCGGCGGAGGAAGGAAGGAAGGCAGGCAGGCGTTCGGGCGGGCAGCGCGCCTCTTTCTTTCCCCTTCTCTCCCTCTCTCGCTCTTTCTCTCGCTCCCTAGGTAGTCCCCCCAAGCCCCTCTCCAGGGCTTCGTGGGTGGTTGGGAAGGAAGGCGAATGTCCCTCCAAGAAGAGAGAGGCTCACGCTAGGAAGAACTTCCCGACAATGAGAGCTTGCTCGCCTGTGGGAGAGAGATGCCGCCTTGGAAGGTGGCGGAGTCTCCTCAAGCAGAGGCTGGATGGCTATCTCTCCGGGACTGCAGGGCAGAACCAGGTGGGACTGGGCTCTGCCAACTCAAGGATCCTGTAGGACACAATCCCAGGCAAGGGCAAACTTGGGCCCTCCAGGTGTTTTGGACTTCAACTCCCACCATTCCTAACAGCCTACCGGATGTTAGGAATGGTGGGCGTTGAAGTCCAAAACACCTGGAGGGCCCAAGTTTGCCCATGCCTGCTTCAGACGGCTGATTATCCGGCCCCTGCTTTAACAATCCAGAGACTCCGAAGCAAGCCACCTTTTCCACTGTTTAATCAGCTCTTACTGTCGGGAAGTTTTTGCTAGTGCCTCATCGCACTAGAACATGAATCCACTTTAAATTCTGGGGTTTGTAGTTTGGTGAGGTCCAGGACCTGTCTGGCTGAGCTTGTTTAAAGCCCCCTCCCTAAATTGGATTTATAGTGGATTTAAAGTAGATCCAAGCTCTAGTATGATGAGGTCCCTAATGTGTTGTCAAAGGCTTTCATGGATCCAAGTGTTGTCGAAGGCTTTCATGGCCAGAATTACTAGGTTGCTGTGAGTTTTCCGGGCTGTATAGCCATGTTCCAGAACTTTTCCCTCCTGACGTTTCACCCACATCTACACCTAAACTAAAGCAAGGGAGCTTTATATATCTGTGGAAGGTCCAGGGTCAGGGCTGTAGCTCTCTGGGGCGGGGGGGGGGGGTGGTGGTGGTGGTGGTGGTGGTGGTGGTGGTGGTAGGGGTTTAACCCCCCAAATTTCAGGTGTCCCCCCCCCCCGAAAATTTTCAGGTTTTAAAAAAAACCCTGGTTTACTCATGAATTTTAACTGATTAACCAAATTCCCATGCGTATCCACTGAAGTTTATCGATGGAGCCTGATTTCTACATTATTTTGCATTATGGAACTACTCTTCATGATTCACTAAAAAAAAGTTTCAACCCCTCTCCTCCCCCACCCAGCCCCTGAATATTTTTCTGGCTATGGCACTGTCCAGGGTGGGAGAAAGAACTCCTTGTCTGTTGGAAGTGTGAATGTTGCAAGTAATCACCTTTGATTAGCATTGAAAAGCCTTGCAGCTTCAAGGCCTGGCTGACTCCTGCCTGGGAGGGGAAATAGGCAACAAAATCTACCAGTATTTTTTTTAAAAAAAACTCTAAAATTAGGACAGTGAATAAAGAACAACACTCAGAAAACAGGGGAATTTCAGTCATGAAACAATCAGGGCCAGCTAACACCTCCCAACAAAGGATTTCCCCAGGCAGGAATCAGCCAGGTTTTGAAGCTACAATGCTTTTCAATGCTTATCAAGGTGATTAATTGCAGCATCCACACTGGCCTCCAACAGACAAGAGTCCTTTCTCCCTCCCTAGACCTTCCACAGATATATAAACCTCCCTTGCCTAGTTTCCAATATACCTCACAACCTCTGAGGATGCCTGCCATAGATGTGGGTGAAATGTCATGAGCGAATGCTTCTGGAACATGGCCATATAGCTTGGAAAACTCACAGCAACCCAGTTTTTCCTAATATTTAGGTGGAATCTGGAAAGAGAGGCTGGGACCTGTGTGTTTGGGGGAAGCCGTGGCTGGGTATTTTGTTTCTTTGGAGGGGGGGGGGGTTGGGGTGGAGAATAAGGCGAAGTTTCCCATCTTTTGTGGATCTTGAGTTCTAGGAGTTGGGACTTGGGAGCAAGCAGAATGAGGAGATTGAAGAAAGATAGGAGACTAGGTTTGAGGGGAAAGAGGGGCTGGGATAGAAAGAGGGGCTCAGTTGTATTTTGAGGGGAGCCATAGCTGGGTTTTTTTGGGTGGCGGAATTGAGGTGAGTTTACTGTTTCATGTGTTTCTTCACTCCTGGGATTTGGACATTGGGGGCAAATGAGGGGAAGATAGAAAACACAGAGGGGGAAATGGGGGGGGGAAGGACATGGGTAATGGGAGATACACATCTAAGGAATGTATACAGCGTCATATAAAGTGGAGTGGCTTTTGGAATCATGTATATCGAGATAAGACTTGAATGGCAAAAGTTAATTGAATTGATGTATCAATAAATAGAAAAATTAAAAATTAAAAATAAATAATGATTTTTTTAAAAAAAGAAAACACAGCAGGGAAGGGATCTGTACTGGGAGGAGAAGCTGAGGTGGGAGTGAGCTGAAGCTGGAGGGAAATCCCAGCAAGAATGAAGATGAATTTCAGGAGATATCAATTACTAGAATAAAAGGAAAGGGGGGGGGGGGGGGGTTGGGTTAAATGTGGAGACTTGGTTGTGAACTAGCCTTTCCTCCTCCTCCTCCTCCTCCTCCTCTCCTTTTACCTCCTCACCACAAGAAGTTTGGAAAGGGCTTTCTCTCAGAGAACTTTGCACCTCCTCCGCTTAACAGTGTCACCATAGACTTAGAATCTTAAAGTTGGAAGAGACCACCAGGACCACTCAGTCCAACTCCATTCTGCCACGCAGGGACACCTAATAATCAAAGCACTCCCAACATATGGCCATTCAGCCTCTGCTTAAAAACCTCCACCACACTCAGAGGCAGCATATTCCATTGCCAAACAGTCCTCACCATCAGGAAGATCTTCTTCATGTTTAAGTGGAACCTCTTTGATTCACCTTTGACTTATGGCGACCCTGTGAATGGGAGAGGCGGGAGGGGGGAGTACTCTGAGGGAAAGCCAAACTTCTTGCCTGCTGGGCAAGAGGAAAGAGTGAGACCAGCTGCTCCAGGCAATGGGTGGGCTTCTCCCTGTCCAGTTTGAATCCTCCATCCTTTGCAAAACACACACAAAGACATCTTGGCTCAGTCCTCTCATGGCTCCTGACTGGCGTGAACTGAAGAGCGAGGGAGGGGTCTCCTCTCCTTGGAGCATCTCAGTGGGATTCCTGGGTCTTCATCCCAGTGCTCCCACATCCTTAGGAACACTCCTCTTCACGTATGTCAGGACTGACCCGACCAGGAAATCAAATGGAGCAGAGCTGGCCTCTGTTTGAACTCAGCCAGCCCTCTTGACCCCCTCCCATTTTTCTCTCACACTCCAAAAACTGTCTCCCGCACCTTTTTCCTAAGCCTGCTTCCCAAAGAGGCGTTAATGGAACTCTCTTGGCTATAATCAATCACTGTGTATATAACAGTCTTATTCTCTTTGTATACATTTTCATTGTTGTTGTATATAAGTTGCAAAAAATGTTTATCTCTTTGATTGTTTTACTACTGCTTGTAGTGGATTTGTGTGTTTGCGTTAATGGGACCCCAGTTTTGACGGCTGGAACATTTACAGTATAAATCCAGAAAGGGAGCTGAGTGGGGAGACTTTGGGGAGATGGTGTGTGTTTGTGGGTGATCCCTGATGTGGTGTTTCTTTGTTTGTCAAGATGAGTGTGTTTACATCCCAGCCCAAAAAATGCATCTACACCAGGCATGGGCAACTTTGTCCCTCCAGGTGTTTTGGACTACAACTCCCATAATTCCTAATAGCCAATAGGCTATTCTACACTGTAGAATGGATGCAGTTTGAGACCATGATGAGCCATGGCAGCTTTGCAAGGTCATTAGCCTCTGCTCAAGAGTGTTGGTGCCAGATCCCAACTGGGATCTCATATCATTGAGCCAAACTGCATCCATTGTACACTACAGCTGCCCCCAAAGGCAGGGCAGAGGATGATCCCATCCAACCAGGTGGGATTCCCGGCTGTCCTTGGTGTCTTTCCTCCGCCTCCCTTCCGGCTAGAGCCGGGGCTCCCTTGCTTGAGTCAGAAAGCAGGAATGTGATGCAGCTACCCTGATCTTTGCTCTGATTCTCTCCCAGCTCATGCAGTCTGCTTCTAAGATTGTGGCAAGACTAGTGTGGATCTCTCTCTCTCTGTGTTTATATGAGCAAGCAGGATTTAGGGAAGGAGGAGAGTGTTAATAGCAGGCTGTGGGACTGCAGTCTGGCCCTTCCCCATGTCCTGAACTCTCCCTGGCTCTTTACGCAGTGAACTTTCAACTTCACAAATGGAAATGATTTTTTCCACAACAGGCAGATGGTGTGTGTTCCTCCCCATGCAAGGGCTAAGGCTTTGATTTTGGGTTTTGCCTGGTCTTCAGCCAGCTATGGCAGACACAAGGAAGATGCAGGATCATCTTTATCCCCCAGATTCTCACTGTTATTTCACTGCCACTACCATTCTGGTGAATGGAAGGAGAATCTGCCACTGCCCCCTCCTTCATGTTTTGGATACTCTACTCCTCTGATCTCAAACTAATTTCCCATATAGGAGGTCAACTCTTCCCTTCCACAGGTGCACTCACCTAGTAAAAGGAAGGCTTTGCAGCGCTCCCAAGAATCAGGCCACTGTTTCTGTTGTCACAGTGGTCAGCTACAGTAAACCCAAGTGTAGAGTGTGAGCACAACAGCACCTTCCCCTGAACGTTCAGAGACATATTCCTTCTGATGCTAGAATGAATCCCTAGCCACCATGACTAGTAGCAACAAGTAGCTTCTTTCTTCATGGATCTGTCTAATCCCATTTTAAAGCCATCTTTGACGATAATTACTGCGTCCCCTCCTCCATAGGCTCATTGTAATTGCTGGGTGGCATGTACGGTTTGACTCCTGCATCTGGACTTCATGAAAATACATGAAATAATAATAATAATAATAATAATAATAATAATAAGAAAAAGAAGTTTATTTGTATCCCGCCTCCATCTCCCCCAAAGGGGACTCGGGGCGGCTTACAGCAAAATCAAAATACAAACAATGATAAAATATAAAACATCAGGACAAAAACAAAAACCAATAAAAAATATACACAATAAGTTAAAAAACACAACGCAGAATTAAAACATCAGGTTAAAAACAATGAGGTTGCAATAGTGGATAAGCAAAGTGTACGGTGCACATTATGGGTAACAAATTCATAAATAGATAAAGTGCATTAGAATCATTTAAGGTCACATTAGGTACGGTAGGGAGGAGTCCTGAGTAATATCAATCAATCAGGAATCGGGAAGAGTGACCAGTGCAAAAGGTCGAGGAGCATAATAATTGTGCTGGAAAAAAGATGAAATAGTGGATAATAGCTGAATTATTTAAATGAAGGACTTCTGGCCCACAAAAAAAACTAAAGAGTTGCATTAGGGGATTTCAAAATAGCTAGAGATGACATATTTTGTCAAATGTGGGCAAGTGAGATTGCAGATACCAGTCCTATGGATATTAGGATCATACTGTGTTAGTGTTGATTTGCTGTTATCAGAAGTGGGATTAAATAGCAGGTCCTGTTAAAAGAAACAAAATGTCCCAAAACCATGATGTGAGAGATGATGAAGGGGGAAATACTGCTCTGCAGGGGGGAAAATTTTGAGTCTGCACTCCGCAGATATAACTTCCAAGGTGCTTCAGAAAACTTCTTAAACTTAATTCAGTGGCACCTCTATGGCATTTACATTCTGTATTCCTGGATGGCATTAAGTTTCTTAGATATGAGGGATTCACTGCAGTGGAGCAGTGAGTTAAACCCTTATGCTGGCAGGACTAGTGACCTGATGATTGGGTTGCTGACCTGAAGGTTGCTGGTTTGAATCCAACCCAGGGAGAGCTCGGATGAGCTCCCTCTATCAG
Source organism: Anolis carolinensis (assembly GCF_035594765.1). NCBI lineage: Eukaryota > Metazoa > Chordata > Lepidosauria > Squamata > Anolidae > Anolis > Anolis carolinensis. The sequence continues at coordinate 246,875,900 of NC_085842.1, forward strand.
GTCCAGCTCCAGCTCCATCCGGGGACATGAGAGAAGCCTCCCACAAGAATTGTAAAAACATTAAAACATCCGGGCATCCCCTGGGCAACGTCCTTGCAGATGGCCAATTCTCTCACACCAGAAGTGACTTGCAGTTTCTCAAGTCACTCCTGACACAGAAAAAAAAAATCAAAGCTTAAATTTGTTTTCAATTATTGCAAGTTGTTTTGGGTTTCTATGCCTGGAAGAAGGTGGTATGTAAATTGATTGAATAAAAACATTGAAATGGATTAAAATAAATGCATACTAACCCTTGGTGGTGCAGTGCTGAACTTACTGACCAAAAGGTTGGCGGTTCGAATCTGGGGAGAGGGGTGAGCTCCCACTGTTAGCCCCAGCTTCTACCAACCTAGCAGTTCGAAAATATGCAAATGTGAGTAGATCAATTGGTATTGCTTCAGCAGGAAGGTAACGGCGCTCCGTGCAGTCATGCTGGCCACACGACCTTGGAGGCATCTATGGACAACTCTGGCTCTTTGGCTTAGAAATGGGGATGAGTACCAACCCCCAGAGTCGGACATGACTGGACTTAATGTAAGGGGAAAGCCTTTACCTTTACCTTTACAGAAACACCTGCTAGATCCCAGTCACACTTACTAAAAAATCTGCTGCTACTTTGCCCTTCTACTCAAGAAGAGGGAAGAAAATAATAGGATTCCCACTTGTGATACAGTCTCTGTGAGAGCAAATCACATACTTCACAACACTTAATACTCTTAAGTGAGAAGCATGTTGCTCAATGCATAAGAAGTGACATGTTGAAGTAGCATATAACAGGATTTTTCCATTTATTCTTTATTACCAGTGCAATATAATGTTTGGTTTTGGATCGCATACTGTATTATACCAATTAAATGGAGCAGCTTTAACCTTTACAATACAAACCTGATCTGATGCTCTATAAACTCCCAGAATACAGTTGACCTATTGTAAGGAGCCCTCCCTTCTCCTTCCCCAGGGCTCTCAGATCAAAGGGCAGCAACACTTGCTCAGCTGTGGTTTGTGTCATAAAATCAGTTCACACATACTGTACCGTTACAATGTGCGTTTCAAAACCAGCACATAATAGCTGTTAATCTGGAGAGCACCCTTCATCTTCTGTGGAAATAGGGTGTTAGTACATGGCTATTATAAAAAAAAACAACAGCGCTATTTACATCACAAAAGTTGATTTCTTCCACTGAGGTTGTATTCATTGTAAAGCACAGTCAAGTGGGATTGATTTACAACTGAAGGCGGGCTTTTAGTGAATCTACTAAGGTTCACTAAAAGAACAGTGAACACAAACATGTCAACACTGAAATGTAAACACATGTAAACTCACCTTAACTAGAATTGTCATCTATGTGCCTTGTCACTTACATTTTAAACTTTTTTTTCTGTATCTGTGCATTGAGTCATGTTGCTTGTTCTTCTTTTTTCATGGCTGAATCACTATAATTTGATAGGAAGATTTTAATGTGTGTTACACTTGAAAAATGCACCCGTTCCAGCTTATATGCAAATTCAACTTAAGAATAAACCTATAGAACCTGTCTTGTTCATAACCTGGGGACTGCCTGTATATGATATCAAAGATACACAAAAATATAAAGTTGTCCTGATGGATCCATTTTAGCATTTTGTATTATTTAAGCCAGGGCCATACAGTCTGTATATTATTAAAGGTTATTTGAGAAAGGGAGTGAAAATGTAAGGGCCCTTTCACACAGCCATATAACCCAGAATATCAAGGCAGATAATCCACAATATCTGCTTTGAACTGGGCTATCTGAGTCCACACTGCCATATAATCCAGTTCAAAGTGGATAATGTGGGATTTTGTACAGCTGTGCGGAAGGGGCCTAAAATTGCCAGCATATAATAACACTATACACCTGTGATATTAATAAAATGCTGCTTAGGATTGAAGATGTGGAATGCAAGAGGCAGCAGGAAAAAGGATTAGCATATCTGCAAGAATAGTTGTGCCGTCGCGCCTGGGGCTGTACTCTTAGTGAAAGAGGCATGGACGTGGCATCTTTCCCCAGGGGATTGCTTCTTGCCCTCCTTTAGGGAAACTGGACCTCCCAAGGACCAAAACACTGTAGTTAACTCAAAAACTGGGTTTATTCTTCACAAAGGGGGTAAAAGAAAATATACATTACAGTCTTTGGTTGTTTAAGTCCATGAAGCTTGTCCAGATCCCTCTTTCTCTGGCTGTGAATGCCGGAGCAAACTCAGCCTCAGTCCAATGACCTATATCTGAAGACAAGAGTCTTCCTCTGTTGCCAAAGGACTGATGTGAAGGCGCTTGAGACTCCTCAACGTTGTTCAGGTTGGCCCTGAACATGAAGTGTGAGTCCCAAGGGTAAGAACCTCAGAATTGGTGCTGAGAGGTAACTTTTGAAGGGCTTTTAGTGCCAAGTCTCTCTCTCACGTCCATCCGATATAGATCTTGCTGGTGGAATAAAAGGGAGGAAACACAGTCCTACTCCAGGAAGAGGTGGAGCCAAACAGTTTTGCTGAGTGAGCAATGTAACAGGTACAAACAACATTGATTGACAGATATAAATAACCAATCCAACTACATTTACAGGGTAAGGGCAAAATCAGGCATGATACAACAATTCAGATCTTGAAACTTATAGTTTGACATATAGATGGCGCCACTCGCGCCGTCACAATAGTACTGACTAAAAGTAAACATTAATACTGGAATACTGTACACTTATTCAGTTTTCAAAGACCCATATTATTGTAATATCAGATGTGGAAAACAAAGTTCAGTTCATGGTCATATATTTGAGAAGCTTCTGGAGAATACTTTCTGTGAACATTGATAACTGTTGAAAGCTTTTACTGTAACATGTCTCTTATTTTACAAAAATTAGTCCTGTGCTTGCATTTTCTGAAATGGTCAGAAATAAATAAGCTCACATCTTTTGTAGGACCAGTTAATGCAGGAGCATGTAAGCATTTGAATCATAACTTTTCGTTAGACATTTATATTTTTTGTGAAAGGAGCGATTTGTGAAACTGCAAATAGCTTCTGGTGTGAGAGAATTGGCTCTCTGCAAGGACATTGCCCAGGGGATGCCCGGATGTTTTTGATGCTTTTACCATCCATGTGGGAGGCTTCCTTTATGTCCCTGCATGGGGAATTGGAGCTGACAGAGGGAGCTCATTCATGCTCTCCCTGGGTTGGATTCGAACTGGCAACCTTCAGGTCAGCAATCCAACCTTCAAGTCAGCAATCCTGCCAGCACAAGAGTTTAACTCATTGCGCCACAGTAAGCCTTAGGAACACAGTGAACAAAGTTGATCAGTGTGGTAGTACTGTCTTGGAATCCTAAATGACATTGTTTATTTCATACCTATATGGTATGTTGACCACTATATGGAGGATTATACACTTTTGTCATGATGTAAGAACCCATACTATCTGTTCGCTTTTTGCCCTTTGTTCTCTATGGAATAGCAGATATTCCCAGAGATATACTTAAACTGATTTGCTTTTAGGATAACATAAGAATTATTTAGGCATTCTGGTAGGAATTCTTCTCTATAGATAACAAGGTGGTCGTGTTCACTTTTCTGTGGGAGTTTGTACTAGAAATAGGATGTTAATTTTAGGTGTACAATTAATATTGAGTCATCTTAATAAAGATACCACATGCTGTGACTGGAATGTGAAGGCTCTTTGAATGTATTTCTTTTAAGACCAATGCATACTTCTACCAGTATTACATTTGAAGGGGAAAACACATTTGTGACTATTTTTCCCTTATACATAGTTACTTCCAGTTCTGCCAAATTAAAGTTACTGTTTAACTTGAAAGTTTGTATAGCCCTACACAAACAAAGGGAGTCCAGTAAAAGAGAGCTCTGAAACAGTTTTGTTTTTGTTGTTTCAATTCTGTGAGAGCAACACAACAAGTGTTTGTCATAAATTGAAACATTAGCTACATGGTCATCTTCCAGGAGTTTTCTTTCAGGAATGGTATTAATATCATTTAAACTTAATTTTATTTAAATTTAATTTCATCATTGTGTGTGTGTGTGTGTGTGTATATATATATATATATATATATGTTAATTTTTTATTCTTAGAAACAAAACCTAATTTTCATTAATACCATCAAGGTATGCATTTGGGCAGATGTAATGGTAGTCTGTCTTTATTTTTTTTAAAAGCAAAACAATTCCATCCAATATATGTATTTGCAAATATGTAGCATGTCAGGAAGATTTTAACATGCTACATATTTTAAGGTGATGTTAACAATGGCATAGTAACCTTTTTGATAAAGAATAGAAGGTAAATTGCAATAAAATGTGGACATCAGCACCAGTAGCAACAGTTGGAATGATGGGCCAGAGGACAAAGTAGCGTGCAAATTATATTCCCAAAGGAACACAGAAACACTGTGTTCCAGATATACTAGAAGTTATGCAACATCATTTCTGGTCACAATGTTTGTACTTTTTGGTACTTTTAAGCGGGGGAAGATCAGGAAGATTTTAAGCATTTGGGGCGGGGGGGGGGGGGGGGGGGGAGAGAGATAGGGCAGTTCCTAAACCACTATATTTAAAGGCAGTTTTGATGCATTTGGGGCCATTTTGGAATAAAAGATGGCTTTGAAATCAGTTTAATTTTTGTTTGTTTATTTAAAGCTAGCTTGGGGACCTAGCAGTGCCCGGGTTATTAGAAGAAGGCATTATTTGTTTTGGAACGTTATGAAATATTACTGAAGTTTGGTCCAGATCCCTTGTTGGCTGGGTTCAGTGCTGTCTGGATAAGGGTGAACTACAACTCCCAGATTCCCAGGGCAATCACTCCCAAGCCCTGCCAGAAGTCTCAGTTGGCCATGTTGGGTGTGTGTGCTAAGTTTGGTCCAGATCTGTCATTGGCTGGATTCAGGGCTCTCTGGATAAAGGTGATATACAACTCCCAGATCTGAGGTCAGTCACCCCCAAACCAAGCCTGTATACATAGTTGGCCATGTTGGGTCTATGTGCCAAGTTTGGTCCAGATCTAATGTCAACTGGGTTCAGTGCTTTCTGTATGCTGATGAACTACAATTTCTAAAACCAAGGTCCATTCCCCTAAACCCCTGCAGAATGTTCAGTTGGTCATGGGGCTTCTCTGTGCCAAGTTTGGTCCCAGTCCATCATCGGTTGGGTTAATAGTGCTCTCTGGATGTAGGTCAAGTACAACTCTTGTAAATCATGGTGAATTTTCTCCAAACCTCTTGTTCAGTTGCTGATCAATTCCTCTGTTAACTGTGTGCCATGGGAAAGGGTAAAAAAGGGTTACGGTAGAGGCAGTGAGAGAGGTCATCCACAATTTTCAGCAAGAGTGGCTTTAAGAACCACTTTGCCCTGGCGGTGGGTTCATTATTTTACACTGACGCCTTAGGTTGATTCAGAACTGGTTGGGCAGAAACCAGTGTTGCTGTGCAGATGATTATATTGCCATTTCTGGAACTGGTTCCGAGCAGGATGGAGATTACAGTAACAGTGGAAGGTGGCCTCCCACCATTTCCAGAACTACACAGTATTTGAGGTTTGATAGCTGAAGGAGAGTGCATTTCCCCGCATTTCTGGGTAAGATGTGCACATCAGCTCTAGAGGCACATGAGGTGGAAAAATCAAGAAGAAAGTGACAGTTAGCACTGGAAGTATTCAATTACTGCCCTTGGGCGGTTTTTGTCAGCTCCCTGTTTGTCAGTACATTAGCTTGTTAAGTGTCTACAATGTGCTTTACATTCTGCAGAGCTGATTTCATCATGTGATGTGGTTTACATGTGCCCATGCTTCAATTCATTTGGGGGCTTATTGTTGCCTTTCCCCCAACTTTGATGCACTTTATCCTTCTTAACACCTCCTGCAGCACACTTTGACAGTGTACATTGTATAGCTGCTGCAGTTTGAAGCTAGCTGCATTATGTGGCTGGTGCAGAGAAGCCCTATGTTTGCCCCTGGGAAATAAATGGCTTCTGGCAGAAGTATACCATAGAATTGTGCTGGAGGATTTAGAAAATGCCCAGTAAGAACATATTTTTTTGGAAGCTGATGAGTGAAATTTCAGATATTGGTCCTATGGATATGGATGTCATATTATATTCAATCCAGGGGGCCACAGGGAAACTTCTACACAAACTGAAGTGAGAACATCTGAACAACTGCATAATTTAGTGTTAAGACTTCACCATGTTGTAATTCTTTTTTTCACTTATAGAGGAAGTTCTCTTTCAGGACGTACACACTTAGTCAGCTAAGAGATTTTCTAATAATGATTACTTCCCATGAATTCTTTCAACTGTTCATATATAAAGAATCCTGGCTCTAATTATGAAAAAGAAAGCCGAGTTGATGTTGAGTGATTCCTTGTTGATATTTTGGAGATACAAAAATCTTTGCTTTTATCCATAAGGCAGGATGCATTAGACCTGGGGCTCTCAAACTTTTAAAGTTGCAGAGACCTTTTTGAAGGAAAAGTTTCTTGTGGAGCCCCAAGAAACTTTTGGACATGGGCCTCATTGCATTTTAAAATTTGACAGATGGGCTGGGCCAGTAGCAGATGGATGGAGAATATTTGGGTGAACTAATGGGAAAAAAACATGAACAAATTTCTATGGACACTGCACAGATCCTGTTCGTAGTGTAAAAAGAAAGAAAGAGCAATACAATATTTAAAATAAAGAAAGCCCCATAGGTTGTGTCAGCCAAGGAGAATGGAGTGGGGGTGGGTTACAGGGCTTCGTGGAGCACAGTTTGAGAACCACTGCATTAGACAATACTTTACTCATATTTGCTATCTTCTCTGGAAGAACTAAAGAATCTAAAATTCTAATCCAGTTTGATGAACAATTTGTATTTAATGGAGGGACCCAGGATCCCTATGAATATTCTCATTTCTGTTAAGTTGGTGTCAGATCTGAGTAAGATAACTCCCTGAATACTACTTCAAACTCCCAGGATTGACTATAACTAGTTGAAGTTGAATTGATATTTACCTTTCCCAATCTTCCTGATGTTAAATAATACAAAATTACAAATAAATAAGCTAAATTACAATTTAAACTGAGCAACATACAACAGTATGCTCAGTGAAATATAGACTGACCATTCTATCTTGTCAACTCTCCTCCATAAGTTACAGTCATTTCACCTGATTGTGTAATAAAAAAGTAGGAACATTCAAGTTTATAAATACACATTTGCAAGGCCAACCACCATTGGTTTTTTATTAGGCAAGATGCTTTGTAGGTAGTGTTGCTTCAAATCACCAAATGAGATATCAAACTCTTAGTTAAAGCTTACCTACTGCAAACAAAAACAATATGGATACCCTAAAAAGGCTGCCTTTGCAATAAACAATGGCAGTGTTTTTTAAGCCAATGCAGGACTGCTAAGCAAGTCAGAGTTGTTATATACAAGGCATTTAATAGTCTAGAATTGAAAAAATGTCATGTAACATTGCAGGTTGGTGATCCAAATAGTACAGCACACAGCTTTTGAGTGTCCTAAAATGTCCCGATGCTATTCTTTTACAAGCAACATGATACAATGATATTTAATTGCCATTGTTTGAAAACTTTGCCTTCTGTTAAGGCTGGGGAAGATATTGGAAAGGTCTAGCATGATTTATTTCAACTAATTTAAAGATGACCATGATAGATTTGTTACATAGGTAAAGGGTTTCCCCTGACATTAAGTCTAGTCGTGTCTGACTCTGGGGGTTGGTGCTCATCTCCATTTCTAAGCTCAAGAGCCGGTTGTCCATAGATACCTCCAAGGTCATGTGGCTGGCATGACTGCATGGAGTGCCATTATCTTCCCATCGGAGTGGTGCCTATTGATCTACCCACATTTGCATGTTTTCGAACTGCTAGGTTGTCAGAAGCTGGGGCTTACAGTGGGAGCTCACTCCACCCTCTGGATTCGAACCACTGATCTTTCAGTCAGCAAGTTCAGCAGCTCAGCGGTTTAACCCATCAGGGGCTCCCATAATGCTTACATACCAACTTGTTATAAACAATCCCACTCTCTAATAACCTTCTCTGAATGACATTTGGTAAAAACTAGAGGATTACATAGTCTCTTTAGAATCCGTATATCCTATGGTAAAAGACATTATTGTAGGAGATTTTAATGTATGCTTAGGAACAGATGATACTCCATTATTCACTTACTTCCAGCGTATCTTGAAACTGAATTTTGATTGTGATTTTTCTTGATTCTCCAAAGCAGGCATGGATAAACTTCAGCCTTCCAAGTGTTTGGGACTTCAATTCCCACAATTCCTAACAACCGGTAATCTGGTTGTGATTTCTGGGAGTTAAAGTTCAAAACATCTGGAGGGCTGAAGTTTGCTCATGCCTGCTGTAAAGATTGTAAATGCAATTATGGAGATATTCACTTGGCTAAATAAGCAAAGTGATTTCTTAATACTAAACAGTATAATTATTGAGATCCATCTGGGGAGTATACTGATTTCATCAAATATGGAGGAATTATCATTGATGACTTAGCAATTTAGTGGCCTGCATATAAGTACATTATTCACTTTACGGTTGGCTCTAGTACAGAGAAAGGCTATTTATCCTTAATTTTGATACTAGCATGCCATTATGCATTATATCCACCTTCATATGCAATGTAATTTAAAAATTATTATTATTATTATTATTATTATTATTAATAATAATAATAATAATAACAACAATTATGATAATGTCAGTGTAGTTAGCGGTAAGGGAATTAAGTGGATACTGAAAGCTGATTCCACTACAACCTGCAATCTTTTGAGAATATTGATAATTACTTGATGAATGATGATATTTTGACAGCTTAATCAGCTACCAAATTCATGAATGTATTCAAGTCAATCATACACTGAATGTTGCAGAAAATGTACCTGAATGTAACAGTGGCCAATAATAATTTTTCCCGTCTGCAATGTAATAAAGCTTTAGGTATAAACTTTGTACTGCCAGAACCTTTGAAATCTAATATTGACTGGAGATTCCTCCACTGGAAGCTGTATTTTCTTTCATTGATTCAACAAAATAGACCCTGAAGTTTGGAATACTGCTGCAATCGTTCCTATTTTTAAAAAGGGATTTTGATTTTGATCTTGAAAATTAGTGACCATTCAGTAAACTTGATGCTAGATATCATAACAAGTTGACTGATTGCATTCTTGAAGAAGCTATTTTGGCTCATAAATATGCTGAGTTTAGACAGAGCAGATTGATCATAGAATCATAGAACAGTAGAGTTGGAAGAGACCTCATGAGCCATCCAGTCCAACCCCCTGCCAAGAAGCAGGAAATCACATTCAAAGCACCCCCAACAGATGGCCATCCAGCCTCTGCTTAAAAGCCCCCAAAGAAGGAGCCTCCACCACAGCCTGGGGGAGAGAGTTCCACTGCCGAACAGCTCGCACAGTGAGGAAGTTCTTCCTGATGTTCAGGTGGAATCTCCTTTCCTGTAGCTTGAAGCTGTTGTTCCGCATCCTAGTCTGTAGGGCAGCAGAAAACAACAACAACAACAACAACAACAACAACAACAACAACAATAAAATAAAACATTATTTATACCCCACCACCATCTCCCCACGGGGACCCGGGGCGGCTCACATGGGGCAAGGCCCAACTAGCACAATTTACAAAAACAACAGCATAAATACATTGAACAATATACAAAAAATAATAAAACACAGTAAGACAATAAAACAAGAGTTAATACAGCTCCCTTGCTCCCTCCTCCCTATGACTTCGCTTCACGCATTTGTACATGGCTATCATGTCTCCTCTCAGCCTTCTCTTCTGCAGGCTAAACATGCCCAGTTCTTTAAGCTGCTCCTCATAGGGCTTGTTCTTCAGACCCTTGATCATTTTAGTTGCCCTCCTCTGGACGCTTTCCAGCTTGTCAACATCTTCCTTCAATTGCGGTGCCCAGAATCGGACACAGTATTCCAGGTGTGGTCTGACCAAGGCAGAATAGAGGGATAGCATGACTTCCCTGGATCTAGATGCTATACCCCTATTTATGCAGGCCAGAATCCCATTGGCTTTTTTAGCAGCCACATCACATTGTAGGTTCATGTTAAACTTGTTGTCCACGAGGACTTTAAGGTCTTTTTCACACATACTGCTGTTGAGCCAGGCATTGTCCCCCATTCTGTATCTTTGCATTCCATTTTTTCTGCCGAAGTGAAGTATCTTGCATTTGTCCCTGTTGAACTTCATTTTGTTAGTTTCGGCCCATCTTTCTAGTCTGTTAAGATCGTTTTGAATTCTGCTCCTGTCTTCTGGAGTGTTGGTTATCCCTCCTAGTTTGGTGTCATCTGCAAACTTAATGATCGTGCCTTCTAACTCTTCGTCTAAGTCATTAATAAAGATGTTGAACAGAACCGGGCCCAGGACAGAACCCTGCGGCACTCCACTCGTGACTGCATCTGTTTCTAAGTGTTTGCAGACCACTTCCTTAATGATTTTTTCCAGAATCTTGCCTGGTATCGATGTGAGGCTGACCGGACGGTAATTGTTTGGGTCATTCTTTTTTCCCTTCTTGAAGATAGGGACCACATTTGCCCTCCTCCAATCTGCTGGGACTTATCCTGTTTTCCAAGAACTCTCCAAGATAATTGCCAGTGGTTCTGAAATAACCTCAGCTAGTTCCTTCAATACTCTTGGATGTAGCTCATCTGGCCCTGGGGGACTTGAATTCGTTTAGAGAGGCCAGTGTTCCTGGACAACTTGTTTCCCTATTTGGGGTTGGATTTCCCCTAATCCTTCATCCATTCCATGTTGCTGAGGTTGAAGATGGCTTTCTTTTTGTGAGAAGACCGAGGTAAAGAAGGCATTAAGTAGTTCTACCTTTTCCCTGTCCCCTGTCACCATCACCCCATCTTCTCCTCACAGAAGCCCTATTGCCTCCTTGTTCTTCCTTTTTCTATCAACGTAAGCAAAAAAGCCTTTTTTGTTGTTTTTAATGTCCCTGGCAAGCCTGAGCTCATTTTGTGCTTTAGCCTTGCGAACCTTTTCCATACAGGAGTTGGCTGTACGTTTGAATTCTTCTTTGGTGATTTCTCCCCTTTTCCACTTCTTGTGCATTTCTCTTTTGAGTCTTAGCCCAGTTAGAAGTTCTTTGGACATCCATTCTGGCTTCTTCGCACTTGTTGACTATAGATCATTGCTTTGCTTCAACCATCTAACTGATAATAAGCAAACAAATGACAGTGCGTCATATGGAGCATTTATTGACTTGAAGGCAGCATTTAATTCAAAGACTCTGGGAATAAAGTTATCCCTTACAACTATGGATACAAAGACTTCTTTTCCTGATGAAATGTTGATATTATTTATTTATTTAAGACATTTGTATCCCATCCTTCTCACCTCCAAGGGGGGACTCAGGCGGCCTCACAACCGGCAATCATTAGATACCAAAAACACAACAGTTATAGACATTTACAATTAAAAACAAAGTAAAACATTAACTAAAAACATCCATTTAAAAGTTGCACTGTTCAAGTCATAATCCAGGGTCTGTCCATTATCTTTCATAAAAATCTTCTTTACTATTATCACTGTGTCTGCTTCTCAAATGCCTGGTCCCACAATCATGTTCTAAGCTTTTTTTTAAGAACAGGAGGGAGGGAGCCATCCTGATCTCATTGGGGAAGGAATTCCACAGACGAGGGGCCACCACTGAAAAGGCCCTGTCTCTCATCCCCACCAGTTGTGCTTGTGAAGGTGGTGGGATTGAGAGCAGGGTCTCCCCTGATGATCTTAACCTATCAGGCAGATCATAGAGGGAGATACATTCAGACAAGTAATCTGGGCCAGAACCATTTAGAGCTTTATAGGCTAAAGCCAGCACTTTGAATTGTGCCCGATAGCAAATCGGCAACCAGTCGAGCTGATGTAACAGGGGGGTGATATGCTCCCTGTACATCGCTCCAGTCAGCAATCTGGCTGCCACCAGATTGAAGCTTCCAAACAGTCTTCAAAGGCAACCCTACATAGAGCGTGTTGCAGTAGTCTATTCAGAATGTTACATGAGTGTGTAAAAAGACTAGGCTGAAGATACAGTCTACTGCTGATGGGCAGCTCACAGATGCCATGCCAGCAACAAAAAGAGTTAAACATAGTTTGGTCTCCTTGCTGTTTAATTTTTATATCAGTGATATTACCTAGCACTTAACATCTCTTACTCATCATGCTCCTAAATGAGCTACGAAAGTCAATGATGCCATAATTCTCTCCCAAACAAGAGTTGGATTGAGAATATTATAAAGGTGTTTATCTGACTATTGCTTAACTTAGTGGTGAGTTTAACAAAACTTTGGCAGTGGTACTCTCTGCATATATAGTTTATGTATAAACAGTCAATTGAACGAGTCAGAGTTTTCGTCATAATCTTCCAGTAGCAGCAAATCAGAAATATATAGTAAAAAATTCCTAACTTTAGTAGGCTTAGAGTGAGTGTGATCTACCATTTTAAGTAGTGGATGATGAGTCTGAAGACCAGGGTTTGAATTCCCGATCAGCCATGCATTCTACTAGGCTGGCATTGCCTCTGCATAACTATTTTAAAGCTATTCCAGTTATAAGTTCACTTTAAGTTTGCCATAAGTTAGAAACAATGAACACATATATCAAGTCCATCTAGGTTGGTATTGTCTTTACTAAGCCTGGACAATGGCAGTGTCAGAACCAACCTCATCCTGTGTACTTTTGGTGGACTACACCACTTGAAAATTACAACTGGAAGTTCTTTGTGTCTGTGACTTCTGGTTTTTCATAAGGCTGATTTTGTATTTTTTTGTGGTTTGCAGTGAGTGAGGTGGGAGAGAGGTAAGGGCATAGTGGTTTCCTTTCCACGATAGTTTTGAAATTAAAAATACCCCCAAAAATAACATTTGAGTAGTACAATTTAGAATCCAGGAAAACCTTTGGAGACACAGAAAAGTCCTTGTGGGTTGCATTTCACTTGTGGATCAACTTCTGCTTTGCATTATCTGACAGCTGGCAGCTCTGAAAGGTTACAAATGGTTTTTTTTTCCTCAGCCCTTTCCTGGATATGCTGAGGATTGAATTGGCTACCTTTTAGTGTGCAAATCATATGCTCTTATTCATAGGACCATGAAATGTAGGAGTATTGTTTAATCAAAATGTAGTCATTTTTCAAGAGGTGTGAAATAAATATGATTTTTAGCTTTAATATATAAGAAAGAAAAAAAGTTGATGTTTCAGATTTGGATGGATATTATCTTTGAATATAGATAAATAATAAGATCTAGATTAGAGACTATAGGCAACTTATCTTGTTCCACAACTTGCATACGTTGATTCTGTTCCTTCCTGTTTGCACAAATATTACTTTGGTATAATGTTTAAAATGGGCAAACTTTGGCTAGACCAAAATACAGGGAGCACTGAAAACAGAATCAAGCTCTAGTGAGTTTGGAATCTGTAGTTATAATCAAGTATATTGTGGGTGAGGTCCTCTGGGTGGTGGTTGCCAATCGGGTTCTGGCAGTCTGGAGCAGACGCCTCACAGAGAACCTCAGTGTTCGGGACGGATTGTATGGGAGAAGGCGATCCTGTGTGTAACCTGGACCCAAACCATGTAGAGCTTTAAATGTCAATACCAACACCTTATACCAGGGGTTCTCAAACTTTTTCAGCTGTGGGGCCCCTTTTGAAGCAAAAAATTCTTGTGGAGCCCCAAGAAATGTTTATATACCCTGCTTCCCCGAAAATAAGACAGCCCCTGAAAATAAGACCTATTAGAGGTTTTGCTGAATTGCTAAATATAAGGCCTCCCCGAAAGTAAGACCTAGCAAAGTTTTTGTTTGGAAGCATGCCCACCAAACAGAACACCAGAGCATGCAGGATTGGTAAATGTATGTATCATAGATTGTTGTACATGGAAATAATTTTTTTTGTTCAACAATAAATGTGAATTCTTCTCCGTTGAAAAATAAGACATCCCCTGAAAATAAGGCCTAGTGCATCTTTCGGAGCAAAAATTAATATAAGACACTGTCTTGTTTTCGGGGAAACACTGTATTATATTATATATTGTATTATAGGTAATATGTGCATATGTATATATGTGTGTGTATATGTATATCTTTGTGTGTGTGTGTGTATGTGTGTGTGTGTATATATATATATATATATATATAGAGAGAGAGAGAGAGAGAGAGAGAGACACACATACATACATATGGAAAAAAGGAAAAAATCAAGAAAGCAAGATACAATTTTTAAAATGAAGAACAATTTTAACCAACATAAACTTAACAGTATTTCACTGGAAAACCCCAAGGGCCATCCAGTCCAACCCCCTTCTGCCATGCAGAAAAAACACAACCAAAGCACCCCCAACAGATGGCCACCCAGCCTTTGAATAACAACAACAGCAGCAGCAGCAGAAACCCCAGGGACCTTCCAGTCCAACCCCCTTCTGCCATGCAGGAAAAACACAATCAGACCCAATGGATGGGCATTTAGGTGGGGGGAAAGGGTCTGGATGGCAAGGAATAGAGCCTGTGTGGTGAGGAAGGTGGGGGTGAATGTGTCTGTGCCCTGGGAGGACGCTGCTGCTGCTGCTCTTTCTGGCAGCTCAAAACTTCCATTTCCCTGCATTTCTTAGGAAGAGGGAAGAGGAGGAAGTGGGAAGCAGCATAGTGCCATGGAGCCCCTCACTATAACCTGCGAAACCCCAAGAGCTCCACGGAGCACATTTTGAGAACCTCTGCCTTATACTTTGCCCGGAAACTAATTGTCAGCTATTGGTGTGACTTGAGGATAGATGTAATACTAATCTGACTGCCATACTTTGAACCAACTGGAGTTTCCAAACTTGGGACAAAGGTAGCCCAATGTAAAGTGCATTGCTGAAGTCCAACCTTGAGGTTACCAGCACATGCACTACCATCTTCAGGTCCTCCAAATCTAGGAAGGGGTGCAGCTGGCGTATCAGCATGGATTCATAGAATATTTAAAATAGTAAAATAATAGGTGTTTAAATGATCTGTTTCTTAACAATCTTCATGGGGCATATTGTATCCACTTTACCCTATCTATATTGCAGAATTGAGCATGGAATATCATGTGCTGATTCTAAAAGCTTGTCCTTAATTTTGCCAGCAGTCATCTCAGATTTCATATGATTTTGGACATGCTTTGCTTTTTTTCCCTTTGGTTTTTAACAAAACACGAAAACCCAGCTGTGTCTGGGTATTGAGCTTTGGGACTGAATTCATGCCAAATTTTGTTATTGCCGTTCCAGATTGTCTGGGGAGGCGATGGGAGTAGTTTAGAGTGTGTTTTGTTAAAGGCTTTCATGGCTGGGATCACTGGGTTGTTGTGAGTTTTCCGTGCTGTATGGCTATGTTCTAGAAGCATTCTCTCCTGATATTTCACCCACATCTATGCCGGGCATCCTCAGAGATTGTGAAGCAGCCAGGCTTTGAAGCTGCAAGGCCATTCAGTGTTAATCAAGGTGGCCAATTACAATATTCACACTTGCCTCAAACAGACAAGAGCTCTCCCACCCAGGTCATTCCACAGATATACAAACCTCACTTGACTAGTTTCCAACAGACCTCATAACCTCTGAGGATGCTTGCCATAGATGTGGGTGAAACATCAGGAGAGAATACTGCTGGAATATGGCCATGCAGCCTAGAAAACTCACAGAAACCCAGTTTAGAGTATGTTTGCAAATTTGAAGGGTATACTGCTCTGTTTTTCTATTGACCAGTCAGAGGTTGGTTTGGACCACATTGGTTAAGACCATATCTATGTGTTGCAGTGACATTTATGTCTCTGAGACCATGGAGTTATTTCCTGTTCTTTTTCTGCTTCCTTCTTTTTCTGAGCGGATAGGGAGACAAGGAGCAGCAATGAAATGTTGGAGTACAGAGTTGTGTGTATGATGTGGCCTACTCTGTATTCCTTAAAACACACTCTATGCTCAGGTACTGTTGATGATGTTGTTCATTAGCTGCATTTAAGTAAGAGTCAATAATCAGTCTTGGAGCTAGTCTCACATGAGAAAAGGCTAATGTGCTTTGCATAAATTTGGTGTAGGATACTTTTGAACTTTTACTCCAGGCAGCAAAATGTGAGGTGTCATTTCTGCAAGCCTTATATCTTTGTTTAGACAAGAAGTGTTTGGGCAGAAAAATGAAGTTCTGGTTCCAGCTCTTCTGGGACGGAAAAACCTCTGTATCAGGAGTTTTATGGCTTTACCTGTTTGGGCTTGTTACTAGGTAGCATTCCTAAAAGGTGTGATGTCAAGATTTTTCATGCATCATTTACTAGCTTTTGACAGCCAGTTTGCAGCTAGAAGCACTGGCTGTACTCCACCTGCAAGTTGAGATCCACTTTTCATCATGGCAAAACTCTTCTAATGCTGTCGAAGAACATGATTCTTAAAAGTATGACCTTTTGAGGGAGTTTTAAAAAAGGCTTGTCATTTGATTTGTACATTTTTAAGGTTCATAGAAATATTGTGGCAGCTATGGCATACTACAGCTTTTTGAAAAGAGAAGGGAATTTGAATACAGCCATGAAAATTACAGTGTACTGATGTATCATCTTAAGTCTTGTGGCTTTCTCCATTTCCTGTAAATACAGCTTCTTGCCAGAAATATATTTGTGTCTTTATACCAAGAGTCTCCTGATATGTTGCACATGGAAGAACAGCTTAGTCAAGGACCATAGCCTTAATGCCCCCTGTGATCTTGGATACATCAGCCAAGGGAGTTGATAATAAGGATTCAGCACATATGTTTCCTCTAAAGTCAGATTATCTGGAAGACAGGGGCTTTAAAGAAAAGAAACAGTATTTAAATGCATCTAAGGATGTGCATTTTTCTAGGGATTGGTAGTCTTTCTAATTTGCCTGTTTCTGTTAACTATTTTAAGCATGGAGCGAACACTCTTTCATTATTGCTTGCGGGGAGGGGGGGGGTTAGTACATTTATCACAATGAACACTATGTTTGCTTTGAAGTGTGTGTATGTACTCTCCTCTGCAAAGATAGTTATAGGATGTGGGGTTAAAACACTGGGCACATTTTCAGTCGCTTCAATGAACCTATGAAAGGTTAATGAGCTGGGCACCCATGTACCCATTGAAAGCACCAATACTTCTATTCAGTTGCTCATTTCCTCCCACACCCATGTCATTTGATGCACGAACTGAGACACTACTCCAGTTCCCTTAGTTCATGTTCCATGAAGCTTGGAAGGGAAAGAAATATGTCTTTCTTTCTGATACCCTTCTTCTCCAGTTTGGGACACAGACTTGTCTTTCTCACCACACTTTAATAAAACTCATTGTAGCAAAAATGTCACCCTTGTTTCTCCCTAAGTGGAGTGTGCACTCATGCTCCTGCTGGCCTTTTTTTTAAAGCCCAGATATCTTACCCCAACTTTGCATATGTACCCATGAGAGGAACGTAAAGCTCTTTTTAAAAAATCTATAGAAAAAGACATTTCTTTTAATACGAAACTTGAGTCCTCAGGAATCAGAAGAATCCACACTGTATTTGAACATGCACTGAAGCAGGTTTAAAAAAACTTGCTTCAGTGCACATTTAAGTCGCCCCCTGAAAAAAACTGGACTTTCCCAATGAGGTGGCTACATGCCATCTCTGTAACTACTCCCCCACCCCCACCCCAGTGTGTCATTTCTACACATGAAGAGGACTATAGGACCATCGTAATGGCAGCCCAGTAAGTTTAAAAAAAGCTTTAAGGTAGTTTTAATGAGGATTTTTGGGGTGGGGAGGGGTGGGTGCCATCTCACACCTTTGGGCTCCAGGAGCTCAAAAGGTGTGAGGTGACAATGGGGACTCACCCCTGGGTAGTTCTGGTTCGTCCTGGAGCATTAGCCACTCCATGACCTTGGAGATGTCTATGGACAATGCCGGCTCTTCGGCTTAGAAATGGAGATGAGCACCGACCCCCAGAGTCGGTCACGACTGGACTTAACGTCAGGGGAAACCTTTACCTTTACCCTGTTATAGTGAAGAATCTGTTACACGGACTAGGATTTATTAGAAGTTTTAAGCAAATATCAAGAATAATTCAATTTAGAAACCCATTTTGTGTATAACTGTGGGATTTTATACAGTCTTCAGACTCAGAGAAAAGATTTGTCTTAGGTTTGCCATAAGTCAGAGAAGGCACAAACAGGACACTGCTAGTGAATGTTCCTGACATTATTCATATTTCCATCCATAGGGTGTCTTTGATTTTGCCACTGTTAATCTTATTCTAAGGGGCCCCTGGTGGCACAGTGTGTTAAAGCGCTGAGCTTCTGAACTTGTGGACCGAAAGGTGCCAGGTTCAAATCCCGTGAGCAGAATGAGCGCCCGCTGTTTGCCCCAGCTCCTGCCAACCTAGCAGTTCGAAAACATGCAAATGTGAGTAGGTCAATAGGTACCGCTCCGGCAGGAAGGTAACGGCGCTCCATGCAGTCATGCCAGCCACATGACCTTGGAGGTGTCTATGGACAACGCTGGCTCTTCGGCTTAGAAATGGAGATGAGCACCAACCCCCAGAGTCGGTCACGACTGGACTTAACGTCAGGGGAAACCTTTACCTTTACCTAATCTTATTCTAGCAATGGAACAAATGATCTATTACCAATATTTGCCAAATCTTTACTGGAAACCTGTATATGTTTACTCAAAAGTATTCTTCATTGTTCCCAACAGAGTTGGCACTCAAGTAAAATGTTTTAGGATTTCAGCACAAGGGGATATTGGGGATTTCAGCGCATGAGAATATTGGTACCATTTATAATATACTTTAATATGCCTTGTTTTTATAGTAACTATATTTTCTAAATAATATTTACTCAAGAATAGTTCTTGCTCTGTCAATTCAGTTTAAGTATAATCATTTCTGCACATCGGAAAGATGTAGAAACAAGGTTGAATATTTTATTCCTACAGTGGTACAGAATTTATACATGGTTCTTCTTGGAGTGCTTTAAGATTTTGTGTTTATTGTTCCTAATATATCTGAATATGTATAGGTTTTGCCGGTTTCCACGCTTAGTTAAACCTGTTTTATAGATGGACACATGAACAGACGTCGATTCAGTTCAAAATCTGAAAAGGTTGTTACAGTTTTACTGCGGTAGCAGTTGACACTGATTGAATGAATGAAGGCGCTGCTGTGATGGATATTTAACACTTCACCACATCACCAAGAGAATGAAACTCATTCCTAATAATATCCGTGTGCCTTAAGTTTTATTATTTCTCAGTAAAGTGTATTGAGGTTGGTGGTGATGAAGAATTATTTAATCAACTTCAGTTCTGGAGTCAATAAAATGAAAACATTGCTGTTATTTTGACCAGTCATCACTGGATTCAGATTTGAAAGGCAAACTGCACATTAAATTTTTTTATTGATGGTACTATTAAATGTTCCGTGGAAGCCGCATGTCTGTTGTAGACTCCTGCATCCATTATCATGAAAACTAGAAACTCTTTTGACATACATGCAAATGCATATTTTATGTTTGAACTTAAAATAAGCAGAAAAACACCTGACTCCAGACTCCTCAATATCTCAAATTATTGCTTTCCTACAGAACCAGGTTCCTTTGCTTGTATCTATTTAATTCTCATTCACTAGGATTTAAAAAGGCATTGTAGAACCGAATGAGTATTCTAGTATGTTGTTGAATGTTATGAAGTTCCATGTCAAGTGTGTTCTGTCATCCTAAATTCAAGGGGACAGTTTGGTTGCCTCAAGATTTTTATGAAGCAAGTGACTGAAATTTGCTTGGGTGGCAAATGCTGCAGATCACAATGTAGTAGAACATCTACATTATAGATCTAATTCGGTCTGGAATTTGCAATAAAATGTGATTCCAGGAACTTACAGTGTCCCTGATGTGTCAGGATTAACAGCATTTATTTCAGTTATTTCTGATTCACACTAAAACAGAATAGATATAATAGATAAAGTATTTTGTTGTTAAAGATGAAGAAGCAATTAGTTATTACTCTGTAGTCTGGAGATGAAAAACAAGAACAAAAATAAGAGTTCCTATTTCAGAGAGCTTTTTTGTGCTAAGAATAAACACCTATATCCCATACTTATGTATACTATTCTAGAAAAAATTGTAGATCATAATATCATAGCAATAGAGGGATGTAGGAAATTAACATCTCCAATTTATAGCTTCAGCCATATACAAACTGACTAGATAACAGTATATTTTGTGACTCTATTTTTCCATCCATATGTCCTTGATTTGCAGTATGTTTCCTATCTGGCATACTCCTAAGGCACACATCTTAGTCGTGGATTTGATTCTTTCAGAGCTTTATACCATACTGAGCTTTTTTTTTTTTTTGCCTTAGCCCCTGGTGTCTGCTTTGCCATTTTCTACAAATGTACAATCGTTGTTTTTGTTGCCAACTTCCAGAGTTCTCTGAAGATGCTGTGGGTAGGTTTTGGCTCAATTCTTCTTTCAGTCATCAAGTCACTTTCATTCTGTGAAAATGAGTGTCGTTATAGCCCAAACTAGATATGACAGCCAATCATACTGAAAGTAAGGAATGGGATTTTAGAGCTTAAAAGGACATTAGGTGTGGAGCTGACAACCTTCAAACACATTTCTCTGTGCAACTAAACTCCAAAACTTGAAGTGTGATTCACTCATATAAACGCTCTGAGAGATAGACAGTTGCTTAGCATTATCCTGTTTTTAAGAGATCCGTTCACTTCATACTTTTACATTTAAAATTGGAGCCCCTTTTTATTTGATTGGGATGCTTCTATATTTAGAAATACAGGACTGCTATCATATATTACAGTCCACAGCTTCCATTTCCTATGAAATATGGGGAAGCACATATTCTGCATGTAAATAAGTATTTAGTCAAATCATATCACCGATAGTTTGTTATATGCTTAGCTATGCACACATTAAAAAAACAGACTTTCCCTGCTTACAGATTTAGCATTTAAGGGATTATACAAAGAGGGTGGAGCCATAGAGAAAAAGGAACGAAACTCCCAATTGGCCAACAGATTTGCTGAGAGGTCCATTGCCAGCTGGCTAGTCAGCCAGGGTGGCATGCTAAGAAATTCCATCTTGCCTCTCCAGTGTCCAATCTGTATCCTAGGATGCATACCATATCCATGTTTCCTGGCCAATCTGAAGGGTGCTTGCCTGTAGAAAGGGCAAAACGTCTCCTAAGTAAGTACTCCTGGAATAGGATTCAGTTAGAGCTGGCTGGGGCCCCATCTACACTGTCATATAATCAAGTTTCTGAATCAAGAGTATATTTTTGAACTGGATGATATGGCAGTGTAGACACTCATAATCCAGTTAAAAGCAGATAATCCTGATTCAGAAACTGGATTATATGACAGTGTAGATTCAGCCTGGGGAGTAGGTAAGCAGGACCTAGCATGCCATTCTCCTGGATGGAAACAATTCAAGGAGAAAGCTAAGTCAATGAATCTTAAGAAGCTAGATGAAATAATGTCTGATAGATATATCCTTACAGGATTTTTGTAAGGATTATTAAGAGAAGGCATCTGAAATTCTTTGGATACGCTAAGTATCAGTTTGATCTACTATGATTATAGCTTATCCTGTTACAGCAATATAGTCTTCCATTAAATATTCTCCAACAAATAAATTGGACTGACTCAATATTTGGCCATAAAATTATGCTATAGTGATGTCTTTAAATTCCCAGCATTTTCTGGGGAAAACACTTATTTTGTAATAAGAGGATTTCAACACAATTCCTTCTGAGCTGA
Source organism: Anolis carolinensis (assembly GCF_035594765.1). Taxonomy (NCBI): domain Eukaryota; kingdom Metazoa; phylum Chordata; class Lepidosauria; order Squamata; family Anolidae; genus Anolis; species Anolis carolinensis. Next base: position 246,897,759 of record NC_085842.1, read on the forward strand.
TTCTGTACCATGACAAGTTATTTTGGATGGATAAGCTACATTGCTAAATCTCACATTCATTCTGTATTATTTTCATTCCTAGGCATACATTCCAGAGAGGTTAACATTCACATCTGTACCAGATACATGTCTGGAAATCTGGACTTTCATTGTAACTCTCAAAAATTTACTCTGGAGAGGTCCTACTGAGGCAAAGTACGGTCTGCATCGAATTAATTATGGGGTTGTGTTTTTAGTTCTTTTAAAACTGCATTTAAATGTAGTGTTTGATAAACACTCAATCTTTTTAAACCTTTGGCACATTCTTTTCCAGTAGATTTCCCTGTGACATTGAAACTACTAGAATCTTTACTAATCAACTTGCAGTTACAAGTGGAACTTGCAATGAAAAGTTGCATTGTGTCTTCCGTCCTTTCAAATAATTTTATCAAGCCTGCAAGTTGTGTATTCACCTACCCTGATCCTCTATTTTCCCATTTCCACAGGCATTCCACATTTATGGCTAGCTCAGATTTCACCAATCTTCAAGCCCAGTGTAATATGCTGTCCAGTAACCATATTACTCTCCATGTAAATTCAGAACTTAAACCCCTATTAGATAGTTACATAGAAAATAAAAAAGCTTGATCTCTGGGAGATGCAAAAAAAATTATCAGAGAATTTGGTTAGTCATTCCTTTAGAAAGACATGACATGTATGGAACAGTAAGCAGTGAAAATCATGTACCGGTATATGGAATCATAAAATCATAGTTGGAAAAGGGTCATCCAGTCCAACTCCCTGCCATTCAGAAACAATCAAAGTACTCTAGGCAGATAACCATCCAACCTCAGCTAAAAAAAAAATAGCTCTTGAGAAGGGGATTTCACTGAAGAAGCATGTTTCATTTCCAAACTGCTTTTACAGTCAGGAAGTTTTTCCTAATGCTTAGGTGGAATTTTTTTTCCTGTAATTTGAATCCATTCGGTGCTTCCATTATCCATGTGCTTACCAAGAGGCAAGCCTTTGTAGAATGGGAAAATGAAGGGGAACAAGCACACATATTTCAAGAGTCAAGGCATAACTTAGGGGGAGACAGGGTGAAGGAAGGTGCAAGAATAATATTCTCCCTCCACTATTATTAATAATATACTTATAATATGCTTTATTTATATTCCACTCTATCTTCCAGAGGGGACTCAGAGCATATTACAGGTACATATATGGCAAACATTCAATGCTGTTATACAATTGACAAAGACAGACAGTACATAAAGAGGCAAGGCTTCCCTCTTTTTTATATCTGGCACGTGGAGGCTGTGCTTGACTCGGACAGTTGTTGAATTTTTTCATGCTGAGGAGACTTGTCATCCATGGACACCTTCCTGGTCGAACTGCCAGTATGTTTTTCAGGGATGCCTTTTACCTCCCTGCCAAAGCGGTAACAATTTATCTACTCACATTGCTGTTTTCGAACTGCTAGGTAGGCAGAAGCTAAGCTGATGGCAGGAGTTCATCCCGCCTATGGTTGGCAAGATCTTCTGTAGCTGGTGGTTTAACTCGCTGTGCGGCCCTGCACAGATATAGTGAGGTATCTGTACCTCACAATACAGATAAAGCACATTCTAATGATAACCAGTAAAAGAAATGTACACAATATTAAAAAAAATCCTAATAATTTTGTAGTAAATTTGTACAAAAGATACGTAAATCATATAAAGTATACATAATATCGCATCCACAGTACACCAAAAAGAGAAAGTTAAAAACCTGGATGAGTCCTAGTATTAACAGATTTGTTTTAGTCATCTGGGACTATACCATGAGGGAAAACTGGAATTATTATTGAAACATATGAATTCTAGACATGACAGTTATGCCAGATTGCTCTTTGGCAAATATTAATCTGCCCTTTGAAGAGGTGTCTTTTATCAGTGACACTGCACTTGATGCTTAACTATATTTGTAGATTCAGCATCTTCAAAGTGCTAATGGAATAGAGCAAAAGAAATCTATGAAGCCAAATGAAATGCATACTTGGAGGCTTACTTAGCAGTATGTCCTTGTTTCAGACCAATTCCTTTGATTCAAACTGATCGGGTTTCATACACATAGCTTCACTGTAGGATATGGAGAAATCCTAGAGTCTGCCACATGCTCATTAAGAGGAGAGATTAGTATTGATTTCACAGTTGATTGAAGTGATTATATTTTCTTCATCTATGTTACAGAGGAGAAATTTAAAAACCGCGGTGAAATATTGTGAACATGTAATTATAGAAGGGAATTTATTCTGCTCTGCTCCTCCCCCTGCACGCTAATTATTAAGGTAATATATCACATTGATAAAATATGTCAAATAAATGGAATATAATTTTATATTTTGCCAGTGATATTCAGAATTAAGCAATACAAAGTAAGGGTCTGCACAGATTAGGTACATTACTCATGTTTATTTTACAGCAATTTTTGTGCTTAGAACTGGGCCTGCTTTACTTTGGGTTGTTTTAAGGATACCTGTTTTGCTAAGGATGAAAGGCAGAGATTCATTTAAAATAGGATTTGCATACAGTATTGACTATAATGTAGAAATTAGCTTTTTGGTAAGCGCTTTTCTTAATAGCAGAATCGGAAGGCGTTTTCAAACATAACCATCCTGTGTGAGTGGATGAAAACTGCAAAATGAGAGAGGAAGGGAAGGGGGGAGGGAGTTTGGAGGGAGCCATGTTGGTATCTTTAAAATTATTCAACAATTTCATCGCATGTCTCAGTTTTCTAGAAAGGCAGTTGCAGGCACAACTAACTTTGCCATTCTGTTGTTTTATTCTTGACAGAAGTGAAATTTAACTCAAACGTGAAATGTTCCGTGAATGTAGTACTTTTGCATATAACAATACAGTGTTTGTATGCATGAGAGAGAGTTTACCATAGTCATACACAAAGAAAATAGATGCCAAATCACACTGATTGTGTAATTGAGATACATGGGCCCATATTTAATACTGGATCTATTAAATCTGGGACAATTAGAAATATGAGAAGTAACCAGTAACTACAGTTGGCCTTCCATATTTGTGGATTTAACTTTTGTGGATTTGATTATTTGCGGATTGGATTAATATAGTCTCTCTAAAGAATCTAGATTCTCCAGTGCAACTTTATGATCAACTTCTGGAGGAAGTTGAGCATAGAGTTGCATGAAAGACCTACCAATTCCTAGAGGTCTTTCCTTAGGTAAAACAATTAGTAGTTTTTATTCACCTTTTCCCCATGTTTATGGAGGTTCTGTGATCTTAACTCCAGTGAATGTGAAGTACTGACTTTAACATTTACTAAAGGAATAAACAACAGGAAGAGTAAACAAATATGAAAACACAAAGGATCATATTTGCAGATCTAGTGGTGAATGAGCACCAGTCATGCTTTGTTAGAATAGAAAAAGTCACAGGTTTAGTGGTTACAACTGAATAGGCTTGGTCCACTACATGGAATCTGTCCGTCTTCCTATCAACCAATGACACCCCTTTTATTAGTTGATGTGTCTGCTTACCAATGGAAATCCATTCATCCAGCCTCTTGCTGTTACTGCTGGAAGACACGAGAACCCATTTGGATGCAAAGTTTTCCTGTCACTTAGGAGTGAAACAGAGCTATGTACTCCCATACCTGGTTGAGGGATCCTTCAACAGATACATTGGGTGCACAAGCCCCAGGTACCTCAAGTGCTTTCTAGCTCCCTATGCAGAATTGTGACAATCAGTATTAGCAATGTGTTAGCCCTAATTATATATTAATCTCAACAACACAGGCCCAAATGATAGAGGGTGGGTAAGAACAACAATCAAATCCATGTAATTGTCAGCATGGTGTTTGAAGTCTCTCTTTGTTTCCAAGCACTGGCTACTGCCTCTGGTTGGCTGACATTCCTGCTCCAAAGTAGCACTCGGGCTTCTTGGCAAGAGAAATAGCCATGGAGCTTGGAACACAGCATCTGATCTCATTTTTACCTGTAACTGCAGTCTGCAAATTGGTGTTCCCAGTGAGTTGGGGAATACACTTTGTCACTTAAGGAAAGAATTTTAGGAATGATTGAGGTGGGCTACAGCAAGAAGATTGTTACCACACAAACAACTCCATGGCTTTGTCAGTGTAGCCAATCCTAGGTGAGAAAACTTGCATAAGGACAGTGAAAGGATATCAGTTCAATGTCTCCTCAGTGATTCTCACCAAGAGAACTGCAATTGGACTGCTTTGGTTAGACATCTGGATTGGAAAGCCACAGCGGTCACCATTACAAAAGTACACCGGCCTCCCTTTTGTCTGCCCCTTTCCTTTTATGCAAAGTATAGGGTCATTCAGGACTGTATTAATTGTCTAGAAAAAAGGTATAAAAACACAGTTTGCAGGTCCAAAAGGGGGACAATGCTTTAGGAGCAGCTGACTGTTCTTTGAACTGCTTCAGCCAAGACTTCCTTTGCTTTGGATGTTTCCTTTAATGTTCTTTTATGTTATTGCTCTGATCTTCTCTAAATAATTTGCTTAAGCTGAGCAGCAGTGTTACGATTTGTAAATTAATGAAGTGTCGGAGGAATAGGAAAATAAACAGTGAGAATGACAAAGGAAGCAAGTAGAGCTGGGATGCTAAGGTGGCAGGGAGAAGAGTCTGAGGGCCCTTTGACACAGCTATATAACCCAGAATATCAAGGCAGATAAGCCACAATATCTGCTTTGAACTGGGTTATTTGAGTTCACACTGCCATATAATTCAGTTTAGTGTGGATTTTATATAGCTGTGTGGAAGGGGGAAGAGAATCAGTGAGTTGGAAAAGAACCCAAGGGTTATCTAGTTCAATTCCCCGCCTGCAGGAACATACAACTCATGAAAGATGCCCATCCAACCTCTGTTTTAAAAAAAGAATGTCCTCCACACTCCAGGCATTCTGCTCCACTGTCAGATAGCACTTACAGTAAAAAGGTACTTCATAACATTTAATGTTCATTATACTATCATTGGTGAAATGTGAATCCCGTAGCTCTGAGGACCTTTAGCTAATAATTCCATTAACAAGTTTATGGTGAACTGTTAGTGAAAAGCACAATTTTGACTCCAAATCCAGCAGTAATGGCATTACCTGTTTCAAAGGAAATATTCATTCTTTACTGTTGAAAACAACATCCAGTGCCATATAAACTAGAAAATGTTTCCTCTAAAAAAGCAGCAAAAAGTGAGGATTGGGCCTTTTATGTTTGATTTCCATTTATCACCTCCCAATTACTATTTGTCAGTCAAAGAAAGCTGCTCCTTGATTGCTCATTTACCATACTTTGCTAAAACTAATTATTGCTTTCAATCACCTACTTCTTCTAAAGAAGTTGTTAGTGATAGAAAGAAAAAATACAACTGAATAACATCACTGAATAACTAGGGTATCACTTGTGCCTGTCTGCACAAAACAATAACTTTAAAAGCAGAAGCACAGGCAAAAATTGTCACATTAAACCAAATACAGTGTGCAGTTCCAGCAATGTTATGTGTGTGAAATAAAGCCAGGGTCCCGCCCAGGTGCAACATGTCTTATGATAGAAATGCTACCTGAGATCTTTGCTCAAGATTCAGGAAACATAAGTATGAACATCCAGCTGCAACACATTTGAATTTTGAGGGGACACAGCTTTTCCAACATGTGCATTTCTATCAAACCCTGTGACCCAACTGTACTTGAGAACAGAGAAAACTTGAGGATCTATAGTCTTGACAACTTGACATGTATGGCCTTAATTTAGAAGGCATTTTCACATTTACCTCAACCTGGGATCACAACCAGACACAGTGAGGACATCTGTCCTTGCACTTTGCTACTCTACTGTTGAATACTCATGCCCATTGTGAAATACATCTCACCTCATTAAAACAGTGGACGTGGCTCAATAATGAAAGGACCAAGGTAGTGACATCTCCGGCCCATCCATTTGGATATCAGCCAGCATGCCAATGCCTTAAATCAAGAAACAGCTTTCTAAGATCTACAGAGATATTTGGAGGAACACCCAAGTGAGAATCCAAAAGTGGTAGGTTAAAACCCAGAACCTCAATCCATGGCTGATACTGGATAAGAAACTTCCTCCTGGGCACACAGAAGACTGGGAGACTTGGAAGGCACTGAACAGATTGCACTTTGGCATCATGAGATGCAGAGCCAATCTTAAGAAATGGGGCTTCAAAGTGAAGTCCGCAACATGCAAGTGTGGAGAAGACTACTACTACAATGCAGTCTGAGACCTGCCACATGCATAATGGAGGACCTTCTCACGGCGACACCTGAGGAACTCCAAGTGGCCAGCTTCTTGTCAAGGGATATTTAGTATAATGTCAAGTTTTTAACTTTGTGTTTTTTAAAAATACATTATAATTGTATCCTCAATTTGCTTCTGACATGATAAATAAATAAATCGCATTTACCTCCAGCACCATCTTCTGAATTCCATGACTAGACAGTGAGAATTCTATGACTATCCCTGGATACTTCCATGCAGTAGACAGTGGGGAAGGAGGAACTTGAAATTTTTCATGCTTTTAAAGAATAAATACATGTTTTCAATCATTTTATAAAAACTATTTTGGTTTTAAATTTTCTAAAGCATTCCTTTAGGATCTTGGTTCAGTTTAAAAATATTGGTGTTCTCTTTCCAACTATTTTACACATATGTGTGTATAAAGAAACTGCATGCACACACAGTCATGGGCAAACATACTCTCAGCTTCATGGCCCTTCCACACAACAATATAACCCAGAATATAAAGGCAGAAAATCCCATAATATCTGCTTTGAACTGGGTTGTCTGAGTCCGCACTACCATCTATTCCAGTTCAAAGCAAAAAATATGGGATTTTATTCAGCTGTGTGGAAGAGGCCTCAGAGGAAGAGGAAGGCCATGGCAAACCCATTCTGAAGAACTCTTTCTAAGAAAACATCATGATAGGTTTATCTTCAGATCACCCTAAATTAGAAGTGACTTGAAGGCACATAACAAAAATGTATACTTGTGTGTGAGAGAGTATAGTTTCTTATTTGCAGAACATAATGAATTTGGAAACTTTAATAAATTGATTTCTGATGTGGTTACCTTACAGATTTATAGTGACTCTAATTGCGAGGGTGAGGTAATATGTTTCTCATTAAAGTATAGAACCTCTTTGATCTTGACTAATTAAAGAAAGGCACTTAGGAGCACATTATATTGCACTGAATATTTTGGCTTAATAACTACAGTATGTGAAAAATAGACTTGGAGCAAGCACACATTCCCTACTTTGCTCCAATGTTCTTGTATCACAGTTGATTTGCTTCACATAGAGGACAAAACCTGACAAGATATTACTACAGACGGTTTCTGTCAGTGCTAAGTACATAAATATAAATTCTCAATTATTGTAAAAGTCAGCTGGTTAGTACTTAAATGGGAGACAGTCAACGAATACCAGGTGCTTTAGGAAGGGCAAAGGAACTGGCAAACCCATCTCTGGGTATCCCTTGGCTAAAAAAACTTTGTGAAATTCATGGAGTCACCACAAATCAGTAAGTGACTTAAAGACACACACACACAATGGAAAGCATGTTTTACTAGTGGTTCTCTAAGGACCTCATCAGACTGGCAGGGGGAAAGTTTGGGTCAGCAGAGGGGACTGTCTTACTCTGTTCCCTCCCATCAAGGTCTGTCTTCTGCCATCCCATGTCCCTTCACATCCATCTTTTCCCTGGTGTGCCACTAGGAGTCGAGTAACACCCAACTCCTCCAAAGATACTCTGGGCTCCATTTCTGTACGCTGCTGAAACAGAGCTCCATGTAGTCCTGCTGGAAGTTGCTTTGCATCATGTGATGGACTCCATGGGACTCTGTTTCAGCAGCATAGAGAAACTGGGAGAAGACTCAGAGAAGACTGTGTCTGATAAGGTCATAAGAGGATATTCTATGAAAATGCCTTAAGAGAGGACTTTTCTTGGAGTAGATAGACACTATAAACCAGGGGTCATCAAACTTTTTAAGCAGAGGGCCGGTCCACAATCCTTCAGAATGTTGAGGGGCCGAATTATCATTTGGAAAAAAAACCCCAACAAATTCCTATGCACACTGCAAATGTCTTATTTGTAATAAAAAAACCAATAAGAACAACAACAATGAAAGAACAATACAATATTTAAAAATGAAAACAATTTTAATCAACATAAGCCTATCAGGATTTCAATGGGAAGTGTGGGCCTGCTTCTAGCCAATGAGATAGTCAAGTTAATTAGAATTGTTATTGTTGTGTGCCTTCAAGTCATATCAGACTTTGGGCGAGCCTAAGTCAAAAATTATTTATTTATTCATTTACTACATTTATTTACTACATTTATATCCTGCCTTTCTCACCCCAAAGGGGACTTGGAGCAGCTGTATGTACAATATATTATATTATTAGCATAGCACAATATTAGCATTATATATCATCATATTGAACTACACCACTATACTGTAATATTATATGTAATATATAACATATAATTAATATTATTATATGGTATTATTAGTATTATATTGTATAACATGATAATATTTTTATCAATATTATATGTATATACAATATATTATATTATTAAAACTGATATAAAAATATTATATTATAAAACTGAGGGCAGGGGCCAGGTAAATGACCTTGGAGGGCCGCATCCGGCCCCCGGGCCTTAGTTTGGGGACCCCTGCTATAAACTGTATATTTTATGCCATCTATGGGTCCTTCCAGACAGGCCCTATATCCTAGGATCTGATCCCAGATTTTTCTGTTTATGTCAGATTATCTGGCAGTGTGGACTCATATAATCCAGTTTAAAGCAGAAAACCTGGGATCAGATCCTGGGATATAGGGCCTGTCTGGAAGGCCCTGTATTAATATCTTGATTGTCTTACATATAAATGAGAAGTAATATATAGCTTCAGGAGACAACGAGAATGTTAACTTTACTCCATTGCAACTCCCTATGCAACTCCAAAACCCTTTGCTCCAGAGAGCAGGAAAATCCCCTAGAATATGTATTTTTATTTTTCTGAACAGCAAATAGAGCCGTAAAGAAGAAAGGAATTGCAATACTCTGGTAGTCAGCTGTCATCATGGTTTTGACTTCATGCACACTCATAAAAACACCTGGTTGCTTTGGAATTTTTCCTGGTTTGTCTTCAGAAGATTTAAGAATTCTTTTGATAAAGTGTATTGGAATATAGTAGGAATAGATATTAACCATGCAAGCCTATGTTACAGCAGGTACAATGTAAGAAAATAGATCTACAATGAACAAGCTACTATAGGCTGAGATATAATGAAACCTAAGAATTGTTCTGTCATAATCCCTCTTGCTAGTTCAGTTGTTCTTCGTATTCTTCTGTGTTTTGAAGTAAGAAGATTTTAGAGATGTGACTGCAGGAATTATCAAGCAATATTTAATCTCTCATTGACAAATTCCGTCTACTTCCTATCTTTTTAATGAAAAGATTGATCATTTCAAGTAATTGATTCTTCAACATCACCAATCCCTTATCTGAAATTCCAATAAAAATATTCTTTGTGATACTTTGTTGGATTTGATGTGTGAAGTAATAGTTTAAGTAACGGAATATAATGCATTTACAGCAAATTTCCTTAAGCTTACTAGATTGAATGTTTTTTTTAATAACCGTATTGCTATTTGATGATTTTTATATTTGCCTTGTGAAGACTGTTTGGATATAGATTTGATACAAAATTACTTAAAATGCTGCATATAAATTAAACATTAAAAAGGTAGATACAGACAGAATAAGGAGCTCAATTATAAGCCTTGGTTATGCAGCTCCTGCCTCAAGGACAGTCCATCCATTTCATATCATGTGTCGTCCTTTTGAAAGATGAGCACCAGGTTCAAGTAACGTTTCAGCAAGGCAGGAAATTGCATAATTTATAGACCTTATAAAAAATGAAAAACAGACAAACTGTTTTTCATAAATTAACTTTCTCTCTCTCTCTCTCATGCCCCCTCCCCATACCTTTTCCTTCTCTACAGATTGGAGCATTGAAGGATTACTACCACTTCTACCATAGTAGAACGATTAAAAGGTCAGTTCTCTCAAGTAGAGGTACTCACAGCTTCATTTCAATGGAACCAAAGGTAAGATAATACAGCAAGTCAATCATATAAGATGCAAGCGGCTGCATTTTTAATGTGAAACTTTATGCCAGGAGATGTTTACCTGGATGGCATCTAAGATTACAAAAGCTGACGTATCATTTGTTCATCAGACTTCTGCTTCACATTAGGCTGGGAAGAAGACAATATTGTATTATTAACAAGGAAGCTGTCCCAAGGCTATCATGTCTAGAATTGTTTATGGGAATAGCACATGTATCTGGTGATCAGTGTGTCATCCCTGACTAATTTAAACAGGCCCAAATTAACAGAACAACTTTTTTGTAAGCAGTGACCCGCTTCTTAGAAAGAAGAAATGTATCTTGTGACAGTAGTCAGTACTGCTGCACGATTGCAAGTAAATGCATTTTCATAGCAACTGTGCTTGCGGAGTTATAGCCTGTGGTGAAATGGAACAGGTGTATCTCTTTGCAGCCTGAGTTGATTGAAATGTGACAGTCTTCAAATCAGTTCTTAGTTCAGAATAATCAACATGGGTGCAACTCCTACAAATGTTAATGTTTTTAGCAATACTATCTGTTAGGCACAAGTAGAGATCTAGTTGCCTGTCTTCGTACTTCCTTTTTTCGCTCTATCTTTTCATTCTGACAAGAGGTTTCTTTATTGGCATTACAACAAATGTAATGTCTTCTACAAGTAGGCAGAAAAACTTTAGTTTTTACATTTTCCCCTGTTCTGAAACTTCACTCTGCTAAAAAAGGTGACGCTGTACAGGTAGTGCATCCTTTATCTGGAATTCCAAAATCCAGAATATCTGAAATTGTCGGCATGGGTGACTGAGATAACATGTCTGCTCTCTGATGGTCAGCATACACAAACTTGTATACAACATACACAAACTCTTTTGATTATGCACAGAATTATTAAAATATTGTATAAATCACCTTTCGCCTATGTGTACAAGGTGTATATAAAACATAAATGAATGTTGTGATAAGGCCTGGGTCCCATTTCCAAGATTATGTATGTACAGTAGAGTCTCACTTATCCAAGCCTTGCTTATCCAAGCCTCTGGATTATCCAAGCCATTTTTGTAGTCAATGTTTACAATATATCGTGATATTTTGGTGCTAAATTCGTAAATACAGTAATTACAACATAACATTACTGCGTATTGAACTACTTTTTCTGTCAAATTTATTGTATAACATGATGTTTTGGTGCTTAATTTTTTTTGAAGGCTAAACAGCTTTGAGTATCATAAGTTTTGTTGTAGGGCATTTGTGCCTGCCATTTTGGCTACCCTTTTCATATGTTTTCCACATTGAGAATACCTCTTTTGGACTTCAGTGACCAGAACTATACACAGATACAAAGAAAACAGATACGGGTTGTATCATGGATTTGTGTAAGGGAATGCAGATACGAGCCTAGGGAATGCAGATATTAGCCTTCTTAGACTGTAGCAAATAGTATGATATACTAATGAAATATTATCCACCAGAGTTGCCATATCAACAAAACCAGGAGAGGCATTGCATCCTGAAACTGTATTGTACTGGCCTCATTCTATATGTGATTTCCTTCACTCTGACCAGTTATTGAGGAGGGCATGAAGCACAGTGCAGAAGGTATTATCAGAGCCGATTTAGAATAAAAGTAATTCTTCCCATACAATTTCCACACCATCCTCATCCTCTAAAAATGACTAGAATAAAGGATTGGATAACCTTTATTGTAGAATTGTGACTACAGAATGCACCTAAATCTGGGGCTGATCTGGAGCATTGGATCAGCCCTGGAAGGAGATGTTTTCATATTCTGCTTCTAAACCATGGCAGTGGTGGGAGTGGAGTCCCAACTGTCCAGCTGGGCTGAACCTGGCTCCACCCTGCTGGAATCTTTACTTTTGCTGGTGTTTGTTGCCTTGGTCTCGGGACAGCTCATGACCATCCCCAGGCACCTTTGTTGAATGCAGCAAAGGTGTCCATGTGACCTGAGGAAAGAGGGAGGAGATAATATGTGGGCACCTCTGTTGAAATCAGGAAATGTGCCTGATGATTGCAGAAGTTCTCTGGAATTATGTGGTTCATGCTAAATCAACAATCAATAGTCCAGGTAAGTGTCATCACCTTTTGACTGCATCATGGAGCACAAGGAAAAAGGGATGGTGGCACTGGTTTATGTCAACAGCTGGACTGCTTTGAATTCGAACTGGCCTAACTAGTCATCACTCCAATCCCAAAGTGCAAGGCTTATCTGCAGTTAACCTAAGTTCTAGAGAATTCCCCAACATCTGCTAACATGGAGTAAAATCAGGTTAACTAGTTTTACCCTACATTAGGGACTGGAGATCCTCAAATGTTGTGTGATGTCCAGGACCAACTTTTAACCCAATTTGGGCTATATAGCCCATGTACTCATTCCCTGGGATTCATAAGCTAGAGAAGTATGTATATTTATATCATAGGAACTTTAAACTTCCCTCACAATTAAAATCAAAATAACTAAAAAAGCGTTTTAGGTGGTGATTCAAGTTGCATCCTTCCTATTTTGGCTCAATCATATGTTGTTATTATTATATATTTGTGATTGATCAATTGTTAACTTTGAGATTTTAATTCTTCCTAGGAATTTTTCTGCTATCCATGTTTGTTTACTTTCTTAGTTACTTTGTTTTGGTTTCTTGCATGCATCAGGATATTGCTTTCCGCTTATCAAGAGTCATGTGCCATTTGATGTAGTAAAATAAATTGTTCTATTTATAATGAGAGTAATCTTTAGTCATCAGAATGCTACTTATAGCAACAGCTATTTTATGATGGTTAGATTCTTTTTAAAAATGTCAGTTTCAAGAACATTTTGATTTACTTTTTGAATCAAAGACCTGCTGTGTCAGCACAATTTCCCTACATAGGAAATTTGTATGCCAGTAAGGCAATGGTATTGTAGTAGTTTTTGAGGTAGATATGTACATGCATTACAAATAATAAAGACTGAGGTGCCAGATATATTGCAACAATATTGTTTCATTGCCTTTGTCTGGCCCAATTTTACTACCAATACCAAATTGCTGATAGAAATGAATCTAATTATTCATTGAAAAACTGAGGTTATGCCCTTTAATAAATGTTATGTTTGACTCTTTGCACTCATAGTTCACCTTCTTTTTAATTATCTTGTCTGTACAAGCTCAGAAATGTTCATCCTTCATCGTTTTAATTGCACATGTGCTTGTATTATTAGAAAATTCAACCCCGCCCCCTTCCTCAGCTACTAAATTCTTTTCCATTATGCAGACAGTTTCATTATGCTGGGTAAGATACAACCTTAGAAGAATTCACTTTTTAACTAATGTGATGACTAGATAAAATTGGGAAATACATTAGATCGCATTCATTCTTTCCCCTTTTCTTAAACTCCCCAGTACACATGTTGCAAAGATGAACTATCTGTTTTTATCTAGACACTGGGGTTTAGCTTGTTGTAGAAAAGGTAATGATTTCTAGCCTTTCTTTATATCCTTCTTTCAGATAATCTCAGAAACTTAAGATCCAGAAAATAGTCAGGGATCATGATCTCACAAGTTAAAGTGTTGATAGTGGTTGTCCTGAAGGCAGATTAAGGGCCCATCCAGACAGGTCTTAAAAGCGAGATCTGTTGCAGTTTTACTGGAGGCGTCCAAATGACGCCTCCGGTAAAACAGAATTAATTTGGAACAAAGCAGGGTTTCCTCCCTTTACCCCAAAAAAGTTTTTAAAAATTTACCTGGCTGTCATTATCTTCCGCCTCGCACTCTCCTGGCATGAGAAAATAAAGAATCCCTTGCCCCCTCCCCCGTCTCCTGGTTCGCCATTTCCTCATGCCAGGAGAGTGTGAGGAGGAAGACAATGGTGGCCAAGTTTTGTTACTTTTTGAGGTTGTTATGGGGGGCTTTGGGGTGGCTGCATACCCCCCCCCCCCGAAAGCTGAGTTTTTGGGGAGAGGAGGTAAACTAAAATCCATGCCAAATCAGGTTTTAAAAACCCATTTTGGCACAGATTTGAGGACAGCCTGGAAGCGCCCTAAGGACTTTTATTTATATTTCATGTTAAAGGAAAGCTCATTAGTGTTCCAATAAATTCTGACAAATGTAATGCAAAGCTGATGAAATCAAACCATTTAACAACACAGAGACATTTTTGAACTGTGACATATTAGATTGTATTCAGCCTCATTAAATGTATTTTCATATCCTTATTTTCATATGCTTAAGCAACCATCACATAAACAGTGACTTGTTTTCATCATTTCTGGTTAGTCTCTGATTATTTTTTCTCCTTCCCCTTATATTAACCTTTGTTTTATAGTGGGCAGGTTTGGATGTCAGAACAAGCCATGGTTCAAATACACCAGAATTCGTGAAGTCCTAGGTTCAGATTGTGATTTGTAGCTTGTTAACAAATAGTGACTTGCTGCAGAAAAAGTGTATTCAATAGAATGAGAACGATTTCAAACAAATAACATCATGGTTTGTTATTCCACAGTAAAAGCCCCCATGATGTTATCCATGCAGCAAATTGTATGTTAATGTGTGGCAGCCAGACAGAAAATTCTGAAATAAGGGATGTAAATTTTCATAAAGTTTGTGTTCATATTAATAATATTACTATATGTCTTCCAAAATAAGAAAATCACCCAAAACTATGAAGTTTTGGGGAATTATTCATACAGTAGAGTCTCACTTATCCAAGCTAAACGGGCTGGCAGAAGCTTGGATAAGCGAATATTTTGGATAATAAGGAGGGATTAAGGAAACACCTATTAAACATCAAATTAGGTTATGATTTTACAAATTAAGCACCAAAACATCATGTTTTACAACAAATTTGACAGAAAAAGTAGTTCAATTTGCAGAAATGTTATGTTGCAATTACTGTATTTATGAATTTAGCACCAAAATATCATGATATATTGTAAACATTGACTACAAAAAGGGCTTGGATAATCCAGAAACTTGGATAAGCGAGGCTTGGATAAGTGAGACTCTACTGTAGTTTAGGATTTCTTCTGTAAAAAAACAACTGGCATTGTCTGTGCAGAAAACATTATTTTCTTTGCAGAAATGTTATTGTATATGCAGAAAATGTTTTCTGCATGGGAAATGTATTCTACACAGGAAATGTTTTTCCCCCTGCATGCACAAAAGTCCAGTTTTTGTGCACAATAAATTTAGAACTGTGAAAATTCTTATCTTTCCCAGATTCTCCTCCTCAGGGTTTCCTGATAAAAACCATATATGCCACTTCTATGTGGATTTCAGTAGGGATGGAAAGAATATGCAAAAACATTTGACTAATAGAAACCAACTTCATTTCTAGCAGTGGAGGATATATGCACACAGGGCTGTGCCCATAGGGCCAATCAACAATGATACATCAGATGAGTCTGATGGCAACAAGTGTTCTATATATTATTGTCACTTTAGAACCAGGGATTCATTCAGATTATAAAATTATAGTCTTCTCCACTTTTTAAACTGACATGGTTCCATCCTATTCAGTGCAGGGATTTGCAGTTTAAGGAAAGGTCTCCGCCAAAGTACTCCAGTACCACATCAAACTACACATCCCAGGATTCCATAGGATAGAGCCATAGAAGTGAAACTGGAATAATAGTACAGTAGAGACTCACTTATCCAAGCCTCGCTCATCCAAGCTTCTGGATTATCCAAGTCATTTTTGTAGTCAATGTTTTCAATATATCATGATATTTTGGTGCTAAATTCGTAAATACAGTAATTACAACATAACATTACTGCATATTGAACTACTTTTTCTGTCAAATATGTTGTATAACATGATGTTTTGGCGATTAATTTGTAAAATCATAATGTAATTTGATGTTTAATAGGCTTTTCCTTAATCCCTCCTTATTATCCAAGCTTCTGATGGCCCGTTTAGCTTGGATAACTGAGACTCTACTGTACTATCATTGTATTGTGTAAATGGACTCTATTTCTCAGAGTACCTCTTAGAAGGAGAAAACTAATCATATGGTTCAAATCCATGTGAAAGCACTGTGTCATTTCAGCCTGATCATTACTCTGAATTTATCATATGTACATCTTGGTCAATAACTGAGAATATATCAGCCATCTTGCCTCAACTGGTATTTTCTGACCTAAAGATAATGTTATAGTAAATGACACATATGTCTAACAGTTGCAAATGATACTTTAGAAGGGAATCAATCATGAAAAACATGCAAAACACATGATAGAGGGCATATAGCTGCCCCCTGGAGAATCTGTCCTCTTGCTTAGTGAAAAATGGGAGTTTAAAACAAAATCCTATGCAGAATGAGGAATAAGAAGGGAGAGGGGAAAGAAACAAGAATGGATACCTATTTTTTTTCTGTATTTTGATCTAGACTGAATAACATAGAAGGTCATTGTGTAGTTGTGGTCTTTCTCTTACTGCGCTTAGCACCACTTTTTGCCAATTTTCAAATTTTGATAGAGATGGAGAGTTGTACCTAGCAGTGTTACTGTCAGTTGTAGCAGTGTTGAAAAGGGTACTTGTCTGAATGAGTTATGAGATAACAACATACCACTAAGAATCATTGTCTTCCCCCCCCCCCAACCAATAAATTCCTCAATGCTGTTTTGTAATTCTTTCCCATCTGCTCAGCAGCTTTCTTTGGTCAAGCACTGCTCCCGCTTTCAATTCTGTTGATGGCTTTTTCACCCAGATAGTTTGGAGCAAAGCAAATAGCAGGTGTTCATGATGTGCATTAGCAATTGGACACATCTGTATTTGGATGGCCAGGAGAGTCCTAGACAGGAAACGGAGAGGCAAATGAGGGGGAAAAATCCCATGCTTTTGATGGGGATAGCATAAAGTCATGTTAAAAGCAAAGCATTCTTAGAGAAATCTGTCATGCATTTTACCTAAAAGAGGAACATTTGCATTTTGAACAAAGTTTTTTTTGTAAATGTAATTTTTTAATTATTTTTCATCTTATTTGTTATTTCTTTATTTGGTGTATGTCTATTCCACTCTTAAGATACAAAAACTCATTTGGTATATTTCTGTCCCACCTTAAGATTCAAAAATTCTCAGAGTGACTTACAAATTGCTAATTTAACCATTCCCTGCCCTCAGGATTACAATCTAAACAAGAGAGGAGACACAGGGGAAAAGGAAAGAGAGGTTAGAGGCTGGGGATTAAGTCCAACAGTTGCTGACTTGCAACCACATCAGACGGGGGAAGAATCAACAACATGCTCCACTTCATCATCCCTTTGAGCCTGAAGCCCGCCGGTTCCCATTACATGACATACTACTAGTTCCGTCAGGGCTCCATGCTGAAAGTGGTGGCAAAGTGGAGCATGCCACCATGGCAGCAACACATGAGGCTTCCCCGTGTTGCCTTGGAGCAATGGGAGGACGCCAGACAGTCAACACTTGCCCCTGTGGGATCGCTGCAGGTAAGCTGGGCAACATGGGGTGTGGAGTGACAGGCTCCCCATGTCCCCTGACAGTGGTCGCCGGATTCACCACAATGCATGGCAATTCTGGCAGCCAATGTGAAGAGGTCGCTTGTGTATGTAAAACCTGGTGTCTGTAAAACAATGCTGAAAAAAATAGCAATTGAACTATTGCATTTGGAAGTCTTCATAATGAAATAGAATATCACAGACAAACAGAATTCCCTGAAGCATATTTGAAGAGTTCAGCAGGACAGGGACCAAGAAAAAAGTAAATCAAAGAAAGAAATTATTGTCAGCTGTAGTCTTGGAAGATTGTTAGAAGACTTTACTCAGTTTACTTGCCAACAAAAGAAAAGCATCAAGTAGCTGTGTTGGCTGATGGGTCGATGTGTTTCAGATTGACCCGGAAAAGGAAAAAAAATTGAGAGACAGAAGTTTTGGATCATAATGAAGGGCAACAGTTTGAGGGAGGGAAGAATCTAATCGTGCGGGGCAGGCTGCCATAAGATCATTTTAAAAAAGATGGAGGATAAGGGAACATTTTGGAAAGAAACCATGTAGACCATACTGTCTAGGAATGTGATAGCAAAGGGCTGTTTTTAAAGGATAGAGTACAGTGTATGAGTTCTAATCTGTATGACAGTGTAAAGAGAATACCCTGGCTTTTAAGTATATGAAAAGATATACAAAGACAGAGGTACTCTTGGTCAGTCAGAAGGCAGATGAGAGAACAGGAATTCAGCCTGTGCTGGATGGGGTTACACTCCCCTGAAAACACAGGCTCGCAGTTTGAGGGTCCTCCTGGACTTGGCATTGAACCTGGAGGCCGAGGTTTTGCCGGTGGCCAGGAGGGTCTTTTCACAATTAAAACTTCTGTGCCAACTGCACCCATTTCTTGAGAAGCCATATTTGGCCATGGTGGTATATGCCTTAGTTACAATTCATCTGGATTACTGTAATGCACTATATGTGGGGCTGCATCTGAATGCTCGGAAACCTCAGCTGGCCCAAAGAACTGCCACCAGGTTGCTCACTGGGGCTGGCTGCAGGGAGCGGACAACCCCCTGTTGCAGTTGCCCCATTGACTGCCAATCTGTTTCTGGGCACAATTCAAAGTGCTGGTTATGACCTTTAAAGCCCTAGATGGTTCAGGTTCAGTCTGTTTGGCTGACCACGACTCATTGTACAAACCTTCCTAGGCCCTGGGATCTTCAGGAGAGGCCTTTCTCTTGGTCCCACCTCCATCTCAAGCACAATTGGTGGGGACATGGAGCAGGCCTTCTTTCTCGGTGGTTGCCCCTCAATTCTGGAACACGCTGCCCAGGGAAGCAAGAATGCCCCCCTCCCTGCTATCCTTCTGGTGGCAGACTAAAACCTTTTTATTTAGACAGGCTTTTAAAGATGAAGGTTCTTAAGATCAATTCAAGGGGTTCTGTGGTTTTTAACTTTGAATTTGTTTTAATGATTTTTAACTGGGAATTTTTTTGATACTGTTTATATTTAATCCTGTTTTAATGTTTGTATATTTGTATATTTTAAATAGTTACGCTGATTTTTTATGTTAAGCCGCTTTGAGTCCCCTTCAGGGGAGATAAAGTAGAGTATAAATAAATATAATAAATAAATACATTCATAAAATGCATCCTGACCACTCTCCTCCTGTCTACTGTGTGTGATAAGAATCAGAATGTCAAAATTAGCATAGCCAGTTCATGTCTATCAGAGGATTACGGGAGTTCTATCTCAGAAAAGCTGCACATACTGCATACAGTATAGAGGATACAAAAATCATCACTCAAGATACGTCTAGACTAGATGAATATAACCTAATACATGAAGGAAGCTTCTGTATGCTTTGAAAGAGTGGAATGAAGTTTTATTTTATGATCACTTATACCACAAAGGAGTTACTCTTACAATATACTGTACAGTACGACCCCATATCCATTGGGGATACATTACCAGACTTAGCAAAGCTTGCAGATAATAGCAAATTCTATTGAACCAATTATTTCCTGCAGAAAGCATGCCATAAAGTTGTGCTGGAGGATCTAGGAAATGTCTAGAAACAGCATATTTTGTCAGATACCAGTAAATGACACTGAAGATACAGTTCCTACAGATATGAGGGTTGTACTATAATTATAATAGGAAATGATATTATAAAACGAAGTATACAAGTCATGTTCCAAAGACTACTGATACAGATTGAAGACAACATTGTTGTTTACAAGTACAGTAGAGTCTCACTTATCCAACGTTCTTGATTATCCAACACATTTTTGTAGTCAATGTTTTCAATATATTGTGATATTTTGGTGCTAAATTCGTAAATACAGTAATTACTACATAGCATTACAGCATATTGAACTACCTTTTCTGTCAAATTTGTTGTATAACATGATGTTTTGGTGCTTAATTTGTAAAATCATAACCTATTTTGATGTTTAATAGGCTTTTTCTTAATCTCTCCTTATTATCCAACATATTCGCTTATCCAACATTCTGCCGGCCCGTTTATGTTGGATAAGTGAGACTCTACTGTAACATCCAATTTATTTGGGGGTGGGATTATTTCAGAGGGCGTTTGCCATTGCCTTCCTCCGTTGCTAATTTGGTGTGACTTCCCCAAGGCATTAGGTTTCCATGGCTGAGCAGATTTGTGAAACCTTTATTATAAATAGTCTAATGATCAATCCAGTGTGGTTTTATGATAGTTATGTAACCAAAATGGTACCACAAATAAATAAGAGAACCCAGAAAAATGAAAATTATATTGAGGGAAGAAACCCCTAAGAGGCCTCCAACATAGTTTGAGGACAAAGTATGCTGAGAGATTGCTATACTAATCAGTTTGCCAGATTTCATCCAGATTCTAACATGGTATTCTGTATGCCTGCTTGGATTTTTTAGCTAATCCAGATTCTAATTTTTCATGGTTTTAAAAAATAACAGTTAATTTCTAGGTTTCCTATAATGATGACTACCACTTAAAAGATATAGCAGTTTTGTTTTCTGAGGAACAAGATTGCCTTTCAGTGTTTACTCAAAGTCATAGATTGTGCTACATTCCATAAATGTTGAAGTTGTAGAAATGAATCTCTTCCAGTTCCCTGAGCAAATGTTGCAGTTTTGGGGGAAAGTCTAGTCTGTTTGCAAAGATGTAACATCTGTTTTTGTAGAACTCCCTGCAAACAGAATTTAGACAGCCAAGCCATGAAAATGAATACGGCAGAAAATTCAACAGGACAAAGTACCTGTAGAAAGCAGGCCAAAATGCCATTATGAAATTATAACTGTTTAAAGTATCATGGACTCTGTGGTTTTGGCTGCAGTATTAGTATTGTTAATGACAATATTATTCAGAAAGTTTTTAGAAAAAGTAAGTTTAAGTTTAAATAAGCTATATAGATGGAAGCTTATTGAGGTAGCAGATGAATGCTTTGAACACAGCTTCAAATAAAGAAAAAGAAAAAGCCATTTTGAAAGAATAAACTGTTCATTTACTTGTCATGGGTATATCTGTTAAAGCCCTTTGAACTGTTTGCTCAGATAAATAACCTACTTCTTAAAATGGGCCAAAACCTTTTATTAATGTCCATGTGAGATTTTAATATTTGTGTTTATAATGAATCCATCTTATTCCCTATTGCAATGTACCAGTTGGCAAGGACACAAAACATCAGATAAAGGGTGTGAGGTATAGCTTTAGTTCAAAGAGAAGTGGAAGTTTTTAAAAATGAGAAGTTGAAGTAAATATGTAAGATTAATTAATTAATTAAGAGGAGAAAGTGTCACTGTCACACTTAATTGCTTTTTTTAAAATTGAAAACTCAATTTTTTCTTGCACAAAAGAATATCTTTCATATTTTTCAGAGAGATGCAACAAAGGTCCTGAGAGGTACAACAAAGGTCCTTAACACTAAAGGGTTTGGGAGAGATTTTCTTTGTGGGGTTTTCTTCTTAAGCTTTTGTGGGAAACGTTGGCTATGCTTTTGTGGAGAGTATAGATGTGCAATTTTTTCTTTTGCCTCATAATTCGGATCAAATTTGTTCAATGTTGTACTTATGAGGCAATATCTGATATGTGGGCATGGGCCGTGCCAAAAATTTAAGAATCAAAACTTACCCCATACATTTTCATTTTAGTTTTGTAAATCTCAGAAAGCTCCCAAAGTCAGTTTTCTTTTCACCACAACGAAGCAAAGCAAAGCCAAGCCAAAAAGCATGCCTAGTGCCTTGCCTTTTCTCTAAATTAATGGGATGTCGGCATTAGGAGTGGGGAAAAGAGGGAGCAGTGTTAGCTGGGAACAGCACAGAATTCTGGGGAATGTAGTTTGGGAAGGGAGGAACTCTATACCAGAGGATTCCAAAGGCCCTGCCCTAAACTACATTTCTCAGAAAGCACAATCAGGGTAGTGGAGAGAGAGATTTGTCCCTCCCTAATAGAAGCCAGCAAGAGTTCCAATGAATGGGTGAATCTACAAAGAAGAGGACTGACAAATACTTCTAGTAAGTAAATCTCGGTGCAGGGCTGGGAAGAAATCTCTAAATGATGACCCCCATACTATAGGGAAAGCATATTAATTAGTTTAGAGGCTGGATGGCCATCTGTCAATAGAATTTTGATGGTGCTCTTCTGCCTGGGAGAAGGGGGTTGGACTAGATGGCCCTTGCTGTACACTGTACCAGCGCAAGTTCCAAGGTTATCAAATATAAACACTTATATTGTTTAGTGCTTATGTGGCTATGTGACTATCTTGGGGAACACAACACAGATTCTTCCAGTGGACTCTCTGCTGAGAGATTGATTGCCTGCAATTCCCAGGACCCAGGACTCATTAAGGACTTTGTTTACCCACTTGGTTGACTTTCCAGTTTCCTGAGCATCACTCTTTGTGTAGAGATTATTTCAAGCTTCCAAAGTCCATGAGTCCTAAATGCCCATTCTTTCCAGTCTGGACAATGGAGCCCACACCCCGCAGAGGCAGGCACAACAACAGACCTTTAATTTTGAACCACACCAATCCCAGCTATTTTCACTTTCTCTCCACCTCTGTCTGTGATGTCAGGAAGAATTCTCAGCCAATGAAAAGGTGGATCCTAGGAGGCACCATTCCTATCCAATCAGGGGAAGGGGAGGGTCTTCTGAATAGCTGCCAAAGGGGATAAAATGCACTGTATTATACGTTATGTTCTTTTGGTGATTACAGTGTTCTGCCATCCATCTGGCCAGGTGAATAAAACCTCTGCTTCTGTCTTCAAACTCAGTCATATTTTACTGGCTTTCAAAGTAGCACAGCATGCTGGGTGATGAATCTACACCAACTCCTGGTGGCAGATAGCAGATTTCAGTGACAACTGCGACAGTCACTTCTCTTTGCGACTGAAGGTCAGCCTATGTTCTGTGATGGTCCAAAGACCTGAGCTTGGCTTTTCTTATTCCAAGTCTAGCACTCTAATTGTTTCATGATGTTGGCTCAATGCTTATGATATAAATAGTATAAATGGTATACAGAGTGGTAGAGAAGGACTGCAGAAATTAATGTATGTAATTTGCATGATATGAAATAATGCATAATGGCATAATTTGTATGTTATGTATAATACGTTAATTAGATTTCCTAGATTTGAAAAATTGGAATATGGCAATCATAACAATAACCACAGAATGTTGAGTGGTATTTTTGGAGGTAGGATGGAAAGTGGGGAAGGATAGAGAGCAGTCAAATAGATTATCATAAAAAGTTCCATTCTTATCACCATCATATATTATTATTAATTTATTATTAATTATTTATTATTATTATTATTATTATTATTATTATTATTATTATTATTATTATTATTACGATGTTTCTTTGTACCCCATATTTTCCTTCTACAAGGGGACTCAAAGTGGCTATTTATTTTTATTTATTCCTGCACCTTTTAAAATACCCTCTCCTTAAAAGAAAGTGTGCAATAAGAGCAGCAGGGCAATAAAAGTACAGTTCAAATAAACTAAATGAAAAAGCTCTGTTTGATCCCAGTACTAGGATTCTGTTGAATGTATAGGATAAAATGCTCACATGTGTCTTTCCTAGGAATTAAGCTGTATGAAATTGAAGCCATCTCCTCTTTCTCTGACATTTTCTAATACACTAGCATAACTTTAGGAAACTGCACTTATCATTTTATGACTTGCCCTGTGACAATGCATTTTACTTAAAAAATATGGGCCACAGGGCAATTATACTAATTGGCCTAAATTTTAGATGTGCTGATTTGTATATATGCAAATGTAGAATCAGAGACACACCAAATAACAGTGAAATAAAGCATATATTGGATGCTTTTCTTATAGCATTAGCATACCCAGCTTTCCCCCTTTCTTCCATTTTTACAAGTCAATCTTAGACATTAAGTCAAAATTAAGTCTAATGTTCAGGAATTCTGAGAAATCCAAAACATCTCAAGTACCAAAGCTTCTGAATTCCTTTAAAAAAAAAAAGATCAAGTACTCATCATTGCTGTCACAAGTGAAGTACAACCAGAACCAGTATATGCTACATTCCTCTATGCACCATTCTCTCTTTTGCAACTATTGTGTAAAAAATGATTTTGCTCTTTTTTTGCACCTCTGTCTTTCATCCAAAATGTGATTTGTGCCAGGATAACAGTAGGATTTAACTTAAGATCTGATAGTAGGCTAAATTAGGAAGAGCATATGTTAAATGCACATCCTTCAGGCTTGATGCTATATCCATGCCAAAAGGAAAAATGCACACATGATGAAAAATATGTGGTAAAAAAATTGCATTAAAATTGGGCTTAGTTAGTTATAGACCTCTATTCCAGTAACTAAACATTTATACAGATATTTTCCTCTCCTGCATTAATTCCTTTTAAAAGTAAATTTTGTTATTCTATTGCTAGATACCTATGGCTGACAAAATGACGGTAGCTTTTTTCTGCCATGTTTTTTCAAAAGGGTTTGAGGAGAGGGAAAGGAAGAAAGCATATCCTTCTGCCTAAAGTGATCTTTTGTCTATAAATTCTCTTCCATCTTCTCCGAATAACAGAAGAACTTGCCCTGGATAAAATAAATAAACCAAAGGAAGAGCAATATGTAGGAAGAAGGAAAGGAAAATAAAAATGGTAATTGGAAGAAGAGGGAGAGAGATTTTCCCAAGCGATGTGACTCCCTGTAGGAGGTGAACTGTAGAGAAAATCTTTGGGAGTGAAAGATAGGGAAGGATTAATTTACTTCATTAGGTGAAGTAGTTGAGTTTTTCTTGCTTTACTTAAAAACTATAAAACTTACTTAAATGCTCCACAGATAATAGGGCTCTTTTCAGACAGGATCCTCATCATTTTCTGGAACATACTGCCACACATTATCACACAATCTTAAATCCCCACTGACTGTATGCTGCCTGCAGCCATGTGATGATTCTAAAAATGAAGGGAGTAAGTTCACCCAAGCTAGTGAATTTACATAGAAAGTAAAAGTTGTAGCTGTAGTCCAAAGTAGTAAAGATCAGACTCTAAAATATCGATGTTTTCTGCCCTTGCTCTGTACAATTCTTGCAAACAAGTTTGCAGGAATGTGCTTTAGCAGAGAATAGCCTGAAGTAAAAAGATATAATTACATGTAATACTAAAAAGTGTTTGTATTAAACGTTTGGGGGTGAAGGGGAATAAACAGAAAAGAAATTAAATTTTTCCCAGTTGGTTTGTGTCAGCAAGAACAACACAGGTTACATATTATACTTTTGTTTTTCTGTTTTCTTTCTACTTTTCCCATATATATCTCATTACCTTTTCAACTTCTTTTGCTGTAATATTGGACTTTACTCCATATCAGAGCAGATGCCATTGGGTTTCATTTTCTAGTATTCATTAGGCTTGGGCGAATTAATCGGAATCGTCCTAAATCGGATGCACATTAGGGCGTCGTATTTACACCGTGATTTCAAAGCGTTGGAACCGATTTACTCAATGGGCTCATAAATATGTTCGGATATATGAGGGGGCATTTTGGATGCAACCAAACTTGATTTTCAGGGAGAGCAGCCTAGCCTGGGCTTGCCTTCCTGATCAATCATTGTGCACGTTCATCAAGGGGAGGGGTTTTGACGTCCTCCCATAAAAGCGCCTGCTGCAAGCCACGAGGCTCATTCTGCTGGGAAGGTGGAGAGGGTGGCTTGACTTTCTACTGCTGTCTATGTCTTTTGCTGCGTGACTCACTAACTGCCTGCCTGGCCTGGCCTCTGTTGTTGGAAGAGGCACTGGGCAGCTATTGAAAAAAGAATTTATTCTTAAGAAAGAAGAAAAGGCATTTTTGGAATATGGTGGGGTGGGAAAGGGGGTTGTTTTTTCTTATAAAATTCAAAAATAAAGAAGTAAAAGTAGAAATGTTTATTTTTGGAGAAGAGGGGTTGGTGGTAGGTTGAAGGTGCTTTTAATTATCTGACACATTTTATTTTAAAATCAAAATGGTAGAATAAGTGTTTTTTAAAATAAAAAGTGGGGGTTGGTGGTATAGGTGAAAGGGCTTATTTTATGTTATAACTGAATCCTTTTTTGGGGTTCAGCAAAGCCCTCTCTTGCTTTGTGTGTTTCTTTGTTTGGCCTCCTTTGGCACTGCTTGTCCCATCACTCACAGAAGCCAAATTAGCTGGTTGCTCTAAGTCTGAGGACCCCAGCCACATTACACATAGCTGAATCCTTCTTTGAGTTCAAGCCCTCAGGGTTCAAGTCACAAACTCTCCACCCCAAAAAGCCCTGTGAAACGGGAAATAATACTTTCAAGCCAGGAACAGATTTCCTTATTCTGAGGCCGATGGGCATCTGTCAGGAGTGGTTTGATGGTGTGCTATGATTTCTGTTCCTGGTTGATAACTGTCACTTCCATTAGTTCTGTCACAAAAAGATGACAAAACTTTATTACACTGCCAGAACTTTGTCTTTGCACAAGGGACATTGTGCTATGATAGCATATTATGGTTTGCTGGGTGTCCACTGTCCACCAATTTCACAGAGTATCAGCCACAAAAACAAAGTTTCCGAAGTAGAACAATGTCTTTCAATGTAAAGACAACTCAATGAAACAGGAAATAATACTTTCAAATCAGGAACAGATTTCTGCAATTATTAAAAATGGGTTTTTTTTTTATATAAGAGCTATGAAACTTCGCCAAAACTCAGAGGATAAGGGAAACTAGGAGTGGTAAATGTGTTCTATCACTGTAGCATCTTTGATCAGGATAGCTAAAAAATGAGGGTGGGAGAATCCTCTAAATTTCCCCCCAGAGCTGTTTTTTGCTATTGTGCATGCGCACCCGCCATTAACAAAGTAATTATGAATATTCCAAATGTTTGGAAAGTTTTGAATCTTTTGCTTCAAAATTCGGAAATGACTTTAGAAACAAAGCACCAGCACCCCCTACTTTCGAACTGAGTTTAGAACCATTTTTTCATGGATCGCACATGCCTAGTAGTCATCATTATTGGTTGTGTTGATTATGACTATTGGGAGTAGCAATTCAACAACATCTGTTGATAAATGCAGTACGTGCTGGTCCTTTTCAAGCTACAACTCTAAGGATTCCATAGCACTGAGCCATAGCAGTTAGTAATGTCAAGACTATTAATTCTACAGTGCAGTTGCATCCTTATTCTGCTTTTTAAAGTAATGGTTTTATAATTTAAGCTAGAAGTCTGCATTATTTTAATGAAGCATTAACCATACTCTTTACCCACTCAGCTAGTGCCCCTCTACACTTTTTTCCCATGAAGGGCAAGGACCTAAAATACATGTTGTAACTCATCTCTCCAAGAATCCATCAGCATTCACCCCCATTTTGTAATGTAAGCCAGGAGAATAAAGACAAAGATCCACCCAAAGGAAAGATGTTGTTACCATACATCAAGGGAATCACTGACCGAATAGGCAAACTGATGAAGAAATACAACCTACAAACTATCTACAGACCCACAAAGAAAATCCAACATATGCTACGGTCAGCAAAGGACAAGAGGGATCCTCTCACCTCTGCAGGAGTCTACCGTATACCATGCAGCTGTGGACAAGTCTACATAGGGACCACCAAATGCAGCGCCCAAACATGAATCAAAGAACATGAAAGGCACTGCAGACTAACTCGACCAGAGAAATCAGCCATAGCAGAGAACTTGATGAACCAACCTGGACACAATATATTATTTGAGAACATTTTATTTTATCTTTTTCTCAGATCCTGATTTTCTGCATCTAGGCATACTTTATGTTTCCCCCCATTTTGTTTGCTATACTATACTGGACTCAGTTTCTTTACCTCCTGGGTCATTATCCTACTTAACATAAGATTTCATACTTCTTACTTCACATCAAAGAGCACACAGCTACCCTTGCCCTTGAGTAAAGTTCTTGTTTTGCTATCTCCTTTCTTCAAATACCTACCTTCTCTATGCATCATTCAGTGAAGTATTTTTCAATTTCTTTATATACTTGGGTTCTGAGCTGCCTTTCTTCAATTTATTGTCCCTTTTTCTCTCAACATTTCAGTGGAAACTCTCCCTGTTTGGAACCTAGCTTCTTTTACCTGTAGGCTTAGTGTGATCTTTTAATCTCATATGAAATGAGATTTCAGAATAAATTGCCACTTCTTCCTTACAGAGGCTTTATTCATTCAATAATACCATAGCAAACTGAAATTCAGCAGGTGTTGGATTTCCCCTATGGTATTCTGTTTCCTGGCATGCTATGACAATGAAAGATGTGATATAATAAAGAAAGAAAATATTTTGAAAATATTCTGAAATTATAGTATTTCTATACAGAAGAAAGGGCTAGAATGTCACACTGGCAGAGAGAATAATAATAATAAAATCATAGGGTTGGAAGGGGCTGCAAGGTCCATTTAGTGCAATACACTACCTTGTAGGAATGTACAACTAAAGCACTCTTTGAAAGATGTCCAACTGATCTATGTTTTTTTAAAAAGAGTCTAGTATATTGTTCCTATGGATTGGGTGCAGTCTTTTCCCTTATAATTTGAATCCATTTTGTGTTCTGGTCTCTGGAGCAGCAGAAACCAAGGTTGCTCCGTCTTCTATAAATAATAATAATAATAATAATAATAATAATAATAATAATAATAATAATTTTATTTCTTACCCACCTCTCCCCACAGCTCAAGGCGGGTCACAACACAGTTAAAAACACACGAATACTATAAACATTCTACAAACAAACATGATATCCCTTCTGATATTTAAAGATAGCCATCCTGTTACCTTTTATCTCTTAGCCTATCCAGATAGGACCCATAACGCGGGAGCTCCTGTGGTGTTATCGGAAGCATCCAAATGACATCTTTTGTAAAACCGAATTAATTCGAGACAATGCAAGAAAACCCTGCTTTGTCCCAAATTAATTTTGATACTCCATTAGACCTGGTCTTCCTGAGTATGGAGTATGGCCTCCATAGGGACAGACCCCTTGGTAGTCCTGGGACTACCAAAGGGTCAGTCCACATAGTCCAATTCACTTCTTCGGGTCCACTGGGCCTGAAGAAACAAAGAAGGAACCGAACCCCTCCCCAAATCCCCCCTAAAATCCCCCCTACATTGTTACATTCCAAAAACCATGCCAAAAGGCATAATGCTGGCTGGGTAAGTTATTTTCTATTTTAAGGATTTTGGGGAGGAGTTGTGTGTCTAGATGCTCCCCGGGGAAAGTGCACAATTTAGGGAGAAGTGTCTGGACGTAAACGTGCACCTAAGTGGGTTTTGTAAATCCTCTTTGGCACGTGTTTAAGTGCTATCTGTAAGTGGCCTTTGTCTTCTCAAGTTAAACACATTCAGCTCACAAGGTTGTTCTTCATGAGACTTGGTTTCAAGATCTTTGATCATCGGTTTCCCTTATCCTTTTTGAAGTATGGTGCCCAGAAATGGGCACAGCATTCCAGATGAGTCCAATAGAGTGGGCTATTTCTTCCTTTTCTTGGATATCTGTTTCCCCTGCTCCAATCTATAATTTTAATTGGGTTTCATTGGTTACTGCATCATTCTGTTGACTCATGTTTAGCTTGTGGTCTACCATGACCTCTATATCCTTCATGTGTACTGCTTTCAAAGCAGGTGTCACCCATGCTATTTTTGTGCAGCTTATTTTTCTTGCCTAGATGTAGAAATTTATTTTTGTCCCTGTTGAAATGTATGTTGTTAGTTTTGACCCAACACTCCAATCGGTCAAGATCATTTTGAATTCTGATCTTGTCCTCTGGGGTAATTTAACCCTCTCTTTCTCACCCAGTAAAGATTTGATCACTATACCATTTGTTTAATCTTCTAAGTCATTATAAGTATGTTGAACACTGGGGTCAGGATAGAACCCTGAGGCGCACTACTAGATTTTAGTAAGAAAAATCTAAAAACCTTCTGAATTTTGTACTCTAATGCCTAACATCCCCATATACTAAGGGTCCATCTACATTATAGAATTAATGCAGTTTGAGACCATTTTAACTGCCATGGTTCAGTCCTTCTTGTGTCATCATGGAAGTTGTAGGTTTACAAGGTCTTCAGCCTTCTCTGCCAAAGAGTACTGGTGCTTCACCAAACTAAATCTTAACATTAGCATTGAGCAATGGCTGTTAAAGTGGCATCAAACTGTATTCATTGTACAGTGTAGCTGCACCCCATGTCTACGAAAGCTCATGCTACCATCTCTGTTCTCACATTTAGTCTCTAAGGTGCTTTCAGACCTGCTAGCTCACAAATAACATCATTAACAAAATAATAATCTAGCAGGTATGTGACCTGCTTTACAGAAACCCAGTTATACCATCCAAGTTTACCACTAGTTTTGAAGGTGTAGTAATGGCACTTTTGTTCAAGTTACAAAGTCTTTCTTTTTAAAAGAAACATACAAAATTAAAGTCTTTTCCTGTTTTGTTGTTACTGGGGATTATCTTTGTATGCCTTTTATATTTGAGGCTGCTTGTAAAGTATTTGAGAAGGTGAGAGTTGCTTTAGTCCATATTTTGGTAGCAGTAACCTCAATAGCAAAAGTTCAATCAAGAAAGTCAAGAGTTCAGAAGAAAATGAGGTCGAAGTGGAGTTCAGGTCAAGGAAATCAAATAATCAACATCTCATTCCATGGCCTGTAGAGAAAAGTGAGCATGGTTTCTCCTCCGTCTCACCATACAACAATAGAGTTTTAATTGGACGTCAAAATGGTTTTGCAACTCTCTCACTCTGTAGTGAGAGAACAGGAACACCAATAGAAATTATCAGTGTGTTTGCGATGACACATATATCTAATGTTCAGACTAAAAAGATGTGCATTTTCCATAAGGGCAAAGGAAACCAAAAAGGTAATGCAGAGCACAGAATCAAATGAGGAAAAAGTAATGCTCAAGAACTATAGATTTTGAAATACAAAAATAGCAGTTCCATACCTATCTACTTGTGATGAAAATTCTGCATCACTACTGTCTTTTTTTCTGGTTGACTATAATAGGGGAGAGAAATGTAAAAAAAATCTTAAAAATAAGTAGGTAAAATGTCTAGCTGAATGATATTGTTAAGAGGTTTTTTAAAAAGACTTTCTTGGCTTTGCTACAGCGTGTCCTGCTGAAATATTTGAGATGTAGATTTTTATTTGATGGAGATTTTTATTATGTCAGCTATTGTTAAAGAAAAAAGAACAAGATGGAAAAATAGTTAATTTTAGATATAAACGGAACAACAGCGAGTAGAGATTACTTGAAAAGAAAACATTATGCTTTGTAGTCTGAAAAATGCATCTCTTCTATACAAATGCTCCGTTCTGCATCTCTTAGCCATGCATTCTTAGTCCAAATGCAGCTTTGATATAGTCAAGGACTGGTTGTGATTTTAAGTTGTTAAGCAGACCAGTGATGACTTATCCAGATATGGGCCGTCAACTGAGTAGTATAATTCTTTTTATGTTTGCAAATAATTTTTATTAAGCACTAGCTGTGCCCGGCCACGCGTTGCTGTGGCTTAGTCTGGTGGTGTTGGTCAGTCTACATTAGGTTGTATTTATGCTGTGACCTCCACCCTTCTTTATGCTCACATTAGTAGTAGTATTTGAAGTCTGTTACCTTCTTCAATTTTTGTGTTGATTGATAATTGCTTGAGATCCCTGTTGTCTTTGGTTTGTTGTTAATTGTAATGTCTGATTCTGCTGAGTGCGGTTTATATTTTTATTGTGGTACAATAGTCTTTTTTTTTTTGCCTGTGAAGGTGTTTATTATTATTGTTGTTGTAGTGGTCATGAAAGTTGGATAAGTTAGATGCTACTGTATTGTTTTTTGGAGGCCCAGTTTAGCACTGACTGGCCTCTCAGCCTCAGTGCCTGGCTGTTTCTTGCCGGTGATGGTGTTGATTCTTATTGTTGTTGTTATTGTTATTATTGTAATTGTTTTTTTGGAGGCCAAGTGTGAATGTAGGGATTGGGGAGGTGGATGAGTTGTGTTGTCAAATTTTGTATTTGTTATAGTCACAATGCATTGTTTTAAGTATTGTGGGTCCGGATTGTGGTTTTGTGGTGTGGTTGTGTTGTTACAACTGAGAGGCAAGGCTTTTGCGTTGTGTTGCCAAGTTTCGTATTTCTGGGGCGTTTAGTTGTGTTATAGTCATGATGCGTTGTTGTGAGTTTTGTGGGTACGGATTGTGGTTTTGTGGTGTGGTTGTGTTGTTACAACCAGGAGAAAAGGCTTTTGTGTTGTGTTGTCAAGTTTTGTATTTCTGGGGCGTTTAGTTGTGTGCCAAGTTTCGTATTTCTGGGGCGTTTAGTTGTGTTGTTATAGTCACGATGCATTGTTGTGAGTTTTGTGGGTCCGGATTGTGGTTTTGTGGTGTGGTTGTGTTGTTACAACCGGGAGGCAAGGCTTTTGCGTTGTGTTATTAAGTTTTATATTTCTGGGGCGTTTAGTTGTGTGCCAAGTTTCGTATTTCTGGGGCGTTTAGTTGTGTTGTTATAGTCACGATGCGTTGTTGTGAGTGTTATAGGTCTGGATTGTGGTTTTGTGGTGTGGTTGTGTTGTTACAACCTGGAGGGAAGGCTTTTGCGTTGTGTTGCCAAGTTTCGTATTTCTGGGGCGTTTAGTTGTGTTGTTATAGTCACGATGCGTTGTTGTGAGTTTTGTGGGTCCTGTGTGGTTTTGTGGTGTGGTTGTGTTGTTACAACTGGAAGGCAAGGCTTTTGCATTGTGTTGCCAAGTTTTGTATTTCTGGGGCGTTTAGTTGTGTTGTTATCGCATGATGTGTTGTTGTGAGTTTTGTGGGTCTGGATTGTGGTTTTGTGGTGTGGTTGTGTTGTTGTAACCTGGAGGCAAGCCTTTTGCATTGTGTTTCCAAATTTCGTATTTCTGGGATGTTTAGTTTTGTTGTTATAGTCACTGCGCAAACAACTTTATCATTTTATATATATAGATTTACAAAGAAAAGGAAAAAGAAAATCTACACAAAGGGAATGGGGGGTGAGGGTAAAAGAGAAGAAAATAATAATAATAATAATATGGGGATAGCAGGGTTTTTATCGGTTAGTTACATGTTTACAAATATCTAAAATGTTGCAAAGAAAGAACAAAGAAGGTAGGGGTTATCTTCTACAAAATTATCATATATCTTCATCTCTATTCCATTTATACATATTACATTACATATTTAAGATTCTAACCATTCTAATTTTAAGTCTCATAATTGACCCTTCTTAAACTGACTCATGTTCTTATTTTCTTTTCCAGATCTTCTTTATTGAAAATTGATCTTGATTATTCATGGCAGATTGTTTCATTTATTTTTTCTCTAATTATTAAATATTATCTAAAAAGAAAATTCTACATGTTTCATTTAAACTGTTAGTAGATTAGTATTTTTTTTATAAACAAGCTTTTATCATGTATCATTTTATCAATATTGTGCTTCTTTTCTTTTTGTATTATACCAGATTTATGTAATCCATCCCAATCTTATTAGTTGATGCTAACTTATCAATTATTCAAATTTTCTTGAACTTTGAGTGGGTGCCTAATACAAAATACAAATATACATATATCCATATCCACACACACACACACACACACACACACACACACATCATTTTCCATCAACAACTCTTGGATCTTCAACTGTGTAGTATAATTCTGACAAATCTTAAGTTTCAGAGTTTTTGTAGTAAGACTTTGTGTCAAATTTATGTCTGATCTTTTTATCATTTTGGAAAGTTGTATTTTCTGCCAAAATATTTTTGCTTTTCTATGTGTGCCTTGAACATATGAATGAGGAAAAATATCAATGTGAACTCAACCTTTCTATGAATCTGTTGATAATGCAGTTTAGTATTCTTGTTTCTCATAAACATCTAGGGAAATGAAGCGATGGTTTGCATTGCAGGGAAGGAAGTGAAAAATTCCATTTTATTTCTATGACACAGAATCATATAGCCTTTCCGATGTTGTTGAACTGCAACTCCCACTTCATCCTAGCATTGGCTGTTTTGCTGACTGGGACTACTTGGGAGTTGTTTTCCACATCCCTGCCCTTCCAAAATCCCTACCTCTGCTGTAGGTGAAACATTCAGCAGAAGAAATAAGGAGTTGCTAGGACTTGATATTTATTCAATTGTTAGTTTATTTATTTCCCACTTTCCCACCAGTTTAGAACTCCAAGATAGTTAATAATAATTGAAACAAACATAGTCAAAATTAATAGCATGCAAAAGTTTAAATGTAATCAAACCACCATAAAATTAAAGGCAGTTAAAACAACAACAACCAATTAAAGTCCCTCAGATTTTTTAAAAGTGTGTTTCCCCTGCAAAAACATTTCTTAGACTTTTCCAGAAGGATAGTTAGGAATTTCTAGTCTAGTGCACCTGGGAAGGGAGTTCCAGAGCCTGAGATCAGCCACTAAGAAGGTCCCCTCCCATGTTTGTTTGTTTGTTTACTTTACTTTGCTCAGGAAGCCCCCTCAGGAAGTTAATCAGGAAGGTGATGCAGTGGGTTAAACTGCTGAGCTGTTGAACTTGCTGACTGAAAGGTCAGCAGTTCGAATCCAAGGAGCAGGGTGGGATCCCGCTGTTAACCCCAGCTTCTGCCAACCCAGCAGTTTGAAAACATGCAAAATGTGAGTAGATCAATAGGTACTGCTCTGGTGGGAAGGTAACGGCGCTCCATGCAGTCATGCTGGCCACATGACCTTGGAGGTGTCTATGGACAATTTCGGTTGTTCAGATTAGAAATGGAGATGAGCACCAACCCCCAGAGTTGGACATGACTAGACTCAATGTCAGGGAAAACCTTTACCTTTACCTTACTTTTCTCTAACATAGGAACTCAAAAAATGTACTTTGAGGAGTGGTGGGACAGAAAGCTTAGCTTCCCTAGAAGATCTCAAAATATGGACAAGGTAGTATGGAAGAGCACAGTCCTTCAAATATGCTTTAGCACTTGCCTGAATCGTAACCAGATCTTAGTACTAGAAGTTCCTTCTAAAGAAAACTAACCATATTTCTAATGCTTCCGCTAGTAAGTTAGCGTCATAATTATAGTTTTCTTCAGGTTTAATTAAAACAGTTACTTTTTAGTTATTCTTTGGGGGAAAAGCCTTAAATGCTACATTCATGCTCTCTTCTTATGCACATTGTAGAATGAATGCCGTTCAGGAGCATTTTAGAAGGCCTTTAGCCTTCTCTGCCACGAATGGCTGGTGCTTCAACAAACTACAGCTTACATGATTCCATAGTATTTAGCCATGGCTTTGTTAAAATGAACTCTATGTCCTTAGCATCCACAACTGAGTCTGAGGCAACAGCACAGGATCCAAGACATGGTTCTACTAAAGCAGTGGTTCTCAACCTGAGGTCCCCAGATGTTTTTGGCCAACAACTCCCAGATATCCCAACCAGTTTACCAGCTGTTAGGATTTCTGGGAGTTGAAGGCCAAAAACATCTGGGGACCCAGGTTGCGAACCACTGTACTAAGGCTATTAGTGACAAAACGGGCACCTTGGATAGCAGTGTCCAATGCAAGGAAGAAGAGTGAAGAGAGTCTTCTTTTGCACCACTGATGAAATAAGCATCAGAGAAGGGGGACTAAGGGTTTGGTAAGGCATAATTTAGAAATATCAATTTGGGTATTCTACAATGTCCATTATAATTGACAGCCATATTTTACATAGAGCCTGTATGAGTTTGAATATCATAGTTGAGGATTTTAAGGGTGAATCCCTTCTACTGCCATGGTTCTTTCTGTAATGTTTAGAGTCACCATATTGTTTGTGGCAAAAAGCTAAAGAAGTTAATCGTCAGAACTTTTGACATTATCTTCCTGTCACTGGCTTTTTGGAACCAGCAGAAAAAAAGCAGCAAATGAATTAGCCCATCTTTGGAACGTTATTACATTATTACTCAGCCCAAAGTGTCTTTCCTTCATTCCATTCTCATTGTTTAACACTGGGATTGTGTTGGAATGCTAGATGACGTCAGTCTTACTCTACTCCATATTGCCATTGCCCACACTACCTTTTTACATTTCTGTTTCTCCTTTTTGTTCCTAGAGAGGGAGACACAATGCAGAAAGAGAGCAGTTAACATCCGTGGCTCAGAAACTTACCATTTGAAAGAATCCTGCACACACCTGATAGTTTAACTTTCTAGTTCTATTTCACGGTTGCTAAACCTGTTCATACGAAATATACTGCTTTTTTTGCTTCCAGTGCAAAATGGATACATGCTTGGAAGTTCTGGGGCAAAAGTAAATTATGGGTGCTTACAAATGCATACATGACTTGCTGGGTTCTGCTATATTTAACTGGACAATTTGAGAGCAAGGATCAAAGAGCATACACCTCTAGAAGCAGAATGAAAATACTTATAAATATAGACTTGAGTGTTAGTTCCAATGGCTGTAGTGAGCACAGAAAATTTTCTGCAGAATTTACTGTAAACACTATACATTATTGCTAACAGATTTGTATAAATGTCTAAAATAGCCAGTAGCTGGTGTTCAGGATCTTTTACTGTTGTCAATTTTTTCTCGACCCCAATGTTGAACTAAGGGGACCCCCCTTTTTGGGGTCAGGACCCACAATTTAAGAACAGTGGTCTATATTACAAAGGAGGGAACTGGCAAGACCACCTCTGAAATGTTGCTTAAGATAACCCTATGAAATTTATGAGAACACCATAAATCGACAGGAGATTTATAGGCACATGCACATTATGCATATTTTGTTGGTTTTGAGAAGATATTTTTAAAGTACTTTAAATTCTGTTAGTTTAATTATATTTTTAGCTTTGAGGTATTAATAGTGATGTTAGTCTTTACTTAAAAAATAGAAGTGACGTTGAATGCCAGAACTGGGAAAAGCAGGGAGCAGGAATATAAGTAAAATAAAAATGCATATTCTCCCTAGCTTTCTGTAATCCTCTAGGCAAAGTGTACGATACATTTGGCCCAAAATTTTATTTCCTAAAATGATTTTGCCATGCCTAACTGTAGATGAGGAAGAAGACTGAATTGAGTTGCAGAGTCTGATGACAACTCATGGTTTACATAGTTCTTGCCCACTCTATTTGCATGTTATCCCCATTTGGTTCAGATGTTCATACTCTCCAGCAACATGGGATTGTACTGTTCATGTGGCACTGTTTACAAAGAAGATCTTGAGACTTTTGTAGGCAGCATCCCACTTTGTCTTGTAAACTCACTAATATCTAGCAGGCCCATATTTTTCACAGAGCTTGGAAATATTCATACTTTTTGTCAACTCTGTCTGGAAGAATTGTCCAATGTTTCAGGTGAGATTCTGGGCCCTTCTAGACAGGGTCCATATCCCAGGCCCTGTTGGAAATTTACCTGAGGCACCCAAATGATGCCTCAGGTAAAAGTGAAGTAATTCGAGACAAAGCAGGTAAACCCTGCTTTGCCCTGAATTATTTAGATACTGGGTCTTCCTGAAAGGCCCTGTGGGGACTCACTCCTGGATAAAGGTTTACTGGAATGTACCAATGATGTGCCAGGAGGCTTTGGTGGAGGGAGGTCTGGGTGACCCGATGCCATCCCAAAAGTTTTCAGGATAGCATGGGGACAGCCAATGGGCCAAGCCTGTTTTGTTTTGGGGTGTGGGGACTTGCTTCGAAATGGGTTTCTTAAACCTGCTCCGAAATGGATTTAATTATAGTCTGGAAGTGCCCTCTTTCCTAAGCCTCTCTTGAGCTCCTGGTACCTCCAGGTAGTCTCTCATCCAAACCACCCTGAGCCAACTGAGTTTCCAAAATCAGGCGACATCTGGTATATACAAAATAGTGTGATTGTACAGTACAACTTCCATATTCATAGGACTGGCATCCACAGTTTCATTTATCCACATTCAACAAATTATGTTCAATAAATTTGGTATAATATTGGTTCTAAAATTATTTTTGAGACACTGCCATTGTTAAATCAATGGTTGTTTTTTTTAAAACAAAAATCAATTAAAAGTAACGCCCTCCCAAAGGTAACACACACAATTCAATGGCAATAGAAGACTTTTCCAACACTCTAATAAGCAACAGGACAAATTATCATTAAAAAGTAACTTTATTAGTTCCTGGATTTTCAAAGCTAGGTTTTAAAAAAGCGTATAATGTTAGCATACTAAGTTTTATTTTTTAATAATTACACCTTTTGTATTTTAGTGAAATTGAGTCATTAAGTAAGTAAAACCTCCCAAGTGCAAAAATACATTTTGAGACTGAGCAGCTATTAATATAGCTGTTAACAGAAGACTTATTAGTATCACATTGTCTTATAATAGTACAAAGATATGGATTATTTCAGTTCTGAAAGGAATTCTGTAGATCACTATAAACACGACTTCATTTCCTACTAAGTCAAAACTTGAAAGAACATGTGTTGAGGCACCCAGCAGGCGGATTTCTTCTACTAGTGAAACTTCTATAGTTTATCCTGTTATTACAGAGTATACCTTTATACAGACAGAAGCAGTAGTTTCAAAACATTTTCTGTTTTATTTCTTTGCTTTTCTGCCCCTAAGCTTGTCCTGACATCTGTAGACCTGCTGCTTCAGATAAATCATATATGTGCAATGATGTAATGACATAAAAAACCATTATTATAAGCTAGCCATTGACCCTTGCTGGAATATATATATTTGAAAGTCAATGAGAATGCATCACTTAACACTGTTGGATACACTGCAATTCTTTGTAAAACAATCAACCTTAGAACTGCTGATATTTATGAAATAATATTAGTAAGAATGTCCCATACTCTTGACCTATATCAGCTTCCTGTTTTTCTTATCATCTTCACCAATTTTTATGTATGCTATGCTCACAGTGCCAGTTTAAAGAAAATTATGTTAGATGTGCAATGATTACATTATCCACTGAGACCTCTAGAAGACTCCAACAAATCACAATGGACGATTTAGTAATTTCACATATAAGTATGGAGACATGGCCAGATGTTGGTGCTGCTCCAGAGTGGGATTCTCTGGATCAGTGCCACCCCAAAGTACACATGCATAATCACTGAGCTGGCTCAGCAATTGGCAGGTCTGCATGGCATGGTACAAAGCCAGGCCACCAGCTGAATGGCACCTGCTGGCACCTGCATAGTCCATCAGTGCCAGAGCTGGTTTGGTAGCACTGGACCACTACCTTTACCTTCCCATCATCATCCTGGGCTTAGCGATGATCACCAGGCATGTTTGTTGTATTCACTGGTCCCAGCTGGAGTGACAAAATGAGGAGAGAGAGCAGACGGGAGAAAGGAGGTATTGCTCCCTTCTCTGATCTCTCCATCACTCTGGCCAGAGTCAGTGATCACCATCAATTTCATGACCATCTAATTGAATTGAGTCCCACATTTTAAAAGTTGTGGGACTCAGTTCAATTATAAAGCTGTTTCATATCTGATGAGATCATCCATCCATCTAGCTGAGTGTTGTCTATCACGCATGATGTCCACCCCATAATGTCTGCACTGTCATGTGGCAGCTGGGTAAAAAATACAAACACCCTCTGCACCTTTCATATAATTCTTTCTCCTGCTTTCATTCAACTGTTTTTGTCTATCAGCTTCTAAAATACTGTCAGTTATTTCATGAGAACAAAGTATTTTCTTCACAGAATTTCTGTATTTTTTCTTCTATCTTTCAATTCTCTATTCTGAAGTTCAATTTTAGCTTGAAATATGTTTGCTCTTTATATCAGAAAAACCTATCTATGGGTTTTTGACTGGCACCATCTTATTTCCTTTTTCTTTCTAATTGATGCATTCTATACATTTCTCCTTATTTAGTATCCCCCATTTCCTCCCTTTGGTGATTTGTTCTAGGTTATAGACTGTTGTGTTTTGTATATTACTTTGCTGTGATTTCTGCTAGACTATGGCCCACATAAAATCTATGGTGGTTATGAACCTGTAAACTTTCCAACAGACATTTTCAGCCACCAGAAATATTCACTCTTCACCTTCCTCACTGTATTCCCTGCACATGAAGTAACTTAATGTTAAATGGTATCCTAAGTTCATTTGTTTTGGGTTTTTTTGTTCATTTGTTTCTCTTCATTGTCTGACTTTTTACTTTCTTTTAAATGGTTGTAATTATATCACAGCATTTCTTTCTCTTTAAAATCCAGAATTTTGCAGTTAGGCGCCAAGGTCATAAAGACACATATTTTTGCACTTTCATTTCTTGGTCTCATTCAGAATTCATCCTGTTGTATAACAAACTGCAGTACTGCTTTACCAATAAATAATATTTTGTAAAAATGTGGCTCATGAAATGGTTTATACATCTTTAGCAGGCTGGGATTTTGGGTAGTTGGAAAGACTTTCATGAAATTATAGAAGGAAATTGCAGTTCATTTCAAAGTCATTCCAGCTTTCTCTTGATGCAGTGGGCTGGAAGCCAAAGGCATGGGATTCCATGCAGGTGGGCCAACAGAGAAGGAATGGAGCACACTATTCTTCTTCAGCATAACATGGAAATGTAACATACTTTAGAAGGAAGGAGTACTTTGTGCCTCTTCTACCAGTCACTAACAGACTAGTAACCTTTGTTTTTCAGGTGAGTAATTTTTAAGGAATTATGTAAGGGTTACTGTTAACTCCCCCATGAGTGGTCAGGCAAAGACATGTAAGAGGTGGCTATTCTTTAAATCTGTTTGCTAAAAAATGCTAAACAGTGTTCTTAATGATATCATTGTATGCTCTGAAGTGCAAGTAGTCTTTGGAAACTGCATTTTTGGATATTTTTGCAGTGATGAGCAAAATAGTAAAATCATTTATTCTGGGCCATGACAAAACCTTTATGAATATTTATATACCAAGTTTTTAGTGCATCATGCCTGACTTTCAAAATCAGATGGGATCTAGTGCCTTTTAGGCCATTTTTTTCAAGTAAATTTTTCTAAAGCTCTGCTCAGAAAGATTGCCTAGGATACTTTTCTGTTTAAGACAAAGGACAAGATGGCATCAACTCAATTCCATAGAGAGAAGCTGACTGTATTGCTAAGTGATTCTTACTTCAACACTAGCAACTGAATCCACCACACCTGAGACAGTAGGCTATTCTTAAGGTATTTCCAGACAGGTCCAAAATCTGCACTAAAGTGGGTTAAAAAAACCTTTGCTTTGGCGCAGATGCCCATACCCATTTCCCTGCAAAAAACCAAACCCCCCCCCCCCCAAAAAAACCACACACCTGGTTTTCCCAGAGGGGTGTGTGGCTACATGCTCTCCCTATTACAATTGGGATGGCACCCCCCCCCCCCCAAATTCCCCCTAAAAATTGAATAAAACTTACCTGGTAGGAGACTGGGGGGGGGGGAATCTCTCCTCACTTCCCCATCTTCTGTTACATCGTTTCCTCAGGCCCTCCTGGCATGAGGGGGAACGTTATGGCTACCAGGTAAGTTTTATGTAATTTTAGGGGAAAATTTGGGGTTTGGGGGAGTGCCCTCTCAGTTTTTCAGGCTTTTGGAGCCTGAAAAACCAATATGGCTATGTGGATTGGGCCCAGGAATTGCATGACATGGTCCCTGGGTCCAATCCACACAGAGCCCACATGTGGTAAGACCTGGATCTTACCATAAAATCCTGATCTTACCAGGTGTTTAATTAATTTGGAACAAATCAGGGAAACCCTGGTTTGTTCTGAATTAATTCATTCTTACCGGAGGCATTGTTTAGACGCCTCCGGTAAAAACCCAGACAGGTCCTGCTTTTTGGGCTTGTCGGGATGGGTCCTTAGGGTGTAGGACAGGATTACATATTACCCTCTCCTCTAACAAATGAATTTCCTAATAGTTGGGAACACCATTAGGAAAACTCATAAAGCCCCAAGACTTTAGCAAAGTTTTCTCCTTGTGTTTGAACATCCCAAAGTACTTAGCAGGTTTTTCTCTGAAGAGGGACATGCAAGGGTGGGGTGGGATTGGTGCAAAAACATGCTTTTTTGCTTAGGAAATTTATTTATTTATTTATTTATTTATTTATAACCCACACACTGACATGTCCCTTTGCTCAGAAAAATCTTAAGCCTCTAGTGGTTTCCTTGAGATATTTGTCATCAGGTATGTGAGAAGAGGAAATAGACATT
Source organism: Anolis carolinensis (assembly GCF_035594765.1). Taxonomy (NCBI): domain Eukaryota; kingdom Metazoa; phylum Chordata; class Lepidosauria; order Squamata; family Anolidae; genus Anolis; species Anolis carolinensis. The sequence continues at coordinate 246,940,009 of NC_085842.1, forward strand.
TGTTTCATCCATAGACCTCACTCTACATTTAAAAAGGTTTTTTTAAAAATAGGGAGTGGACAGTGGGAGAGCAAATTCTTTAGCTGCTATAAGTTTTTATTCTGTAATATCAAGTGGATGAATCAGGGGGAATTACTTTGCCTTATGAAAACTATATATATGTATATATATATATGTATATAAAATTTACATTTATACCAGATTGTGTTTTCTGTGTTTTACAGTCAGTCCCTACATTTGCAATGATTAGGGGTCCAAGACTCTCCCAGTGGAAAAAGTGTGAATATTGTTAGCCCTCCCACTCCTTTCTCACTGACATCCACAACTTGTTACTTCCTTTGCCACCTTCTTACCATGAACATTCTGCTAGTTTTTAAACCCCTTTCTCAGTAATCCATTTCTTAGACTCTCCTTCTACTGTTAGATTTTAAACTTTTTTCAGAAGAAAAAAAGGTTTAGAATATGGCAGTAGAAGGAGGAGCGGCTTAAAGAGCTTGGCATGTTTAGCCTGCAGAAGAGAAGGCTGAGAGGAGACATGATAGCCATGTACAAATACATGAAGGGAAGTCATAGGGAGGAGGGAGCAAGCTTGTTTTCTGCTGCCCTGCAGACTAGGACACGGAACAATGGCTTCAAACTACAGGAAAGGAGATTCCACCTGAACATCAGGAAGAACTTCCTCACTGTGAGGGCTGTTCGACAGTGGAACTCTCTCCCCCGGACTGTGGTGGAGGCTCCTTCCTTGGAGGCTTTTAAGCAGAGGCTGGATGGCCATCTGTCGGGGGTGCTTTGAATGCGATTTCCTGCTTCTTGGCAGGGGGTTGGACTGGATGGCTCATGAGGTCATGAGGAGAGGAGCCTCTCCTTCTAATCGTTATAAAAGCAAATGAGATTTATAATGAAACAGTTCAACCCTTGTACTCCAAAAAGTCCATACAAACTAAAAGACATATTTAATGAATTGAACAAAATGATTCACTTCCCTAGTAAGCAGCTTTATATGTTGACATACACTTAGTGCAATTATGAAAAAAACAATTTTAAAATGGACCCAGCACAGTGTGCAACTCATTTAAAAGCCAAAAAAATGCAGTTCGCCATCAGTAGTCCCCGCATGTCACTGAACACATAGAGTGTACTCTGCTAGATTTGTTGCAGTTCTGTGCACTAATTTACATCCCACTGGGAATAGATTTAGGTTTGATTATTAATTTCTAAAACTCTTGCTTTGCTCAGATGTTAAGGATTACTGGGGGGGGGGGGGGTGTGGCACAGAGTGGGAGAAAACAACACACCATAAAACAGAGACTGTTCTTGATTACTCTTGAGTAACTGTGTTGAAGCCATTATTGTTATTGCTGTATGTAATGGCTTGGTTCAAAACCCAGACCTTTTTGTATAGGGATGTAATTCATCACAGTGAAAACGCTTCAAAAATTACAAAAGAATATTCCCAACTTGAGATGTATTTTGCACGATTCTTTTGTTTAAAAAACAGCATTTTGGGGTAACATTTCAATGCAGAAACAATCATTCCTGCACAGAAAATGCTGGTTTTTTGTGTAGGACAACAATGTGTGAAGTTTATGTAGCAGTAAGGGCCAAAAGGCGAATATCCTTCAAAAACTACATGACTGTCTCACAACGGGGAAAGAATTGTTGAAAGTACTGCTTGATATCTTCAAGAAGAAACTTAGTGAAGAATTATATTCCTTAAAAAGATCTTATTCTTTATCAAAGCCATTACATACAGAGAAACAACAATAACAACAATAGATTTAAAATACCTGGGTTTTAAAAATCATTTTTAGAATTTTTTTTTAAAAAACAATTCTTTCCATCCCTATTTCTTGGTGCAATCCCTTGTACTACCCAGAATTCATTGAACAGCATGGAAACCCTGAATTTGTATGAAATGTGAATTGATGGAAAGTTGTGCAAGCAGAATATTTCCCTTGACATTGCAAAGGGAGCAGTTTTGATGGGCTGCACCTTGGAATACAGTTAATGGTGGGTCAAAAACTCACCTCTACCAGGGGTCCTTAGACCAGGGGATCACATTTTGTGTCTCTTTCTCCCCCATCCCCTATAAAATAGTTTTTCTAAAAAGAAAAAAAAATGGCTTCCTTACTTTGTTTAGGAGTCTGGGGGCACTTCGAAACAGCCTCATAATCTTGGACAAATAAGTGGGGCAAAAAACCACAGCACCTGACAGAAAATTCAAATATGGAGCTGTCAGTCTTAGACAGTGCTCCCCCACCATCCTGACATATTTGTAGATTTTAGAAATCCGCAAGATGAACGGGGGACATCTCTTGGAAGTGTACTTTTAATTTTTTTTAATTGACACTCTGAGATGCACTGGAACTCATATGCACTGATGTGGATATCTAAATGTGCACACAAGCAGATTTCAAATTATGTTTCCTCACCCTCCTGTGAATTCAAGCTCTTTTTAATTTCATAAACATCAAAACAAAGGAATGGTTGCAGAGAGTTCTCATGTGAATTGCTTTCCATTTGTGTTTCCATTTAGCCACTTATGTGTCTGTGGCTATATTTGTTTATAGCCCTCATCAGCATATAGCCACAAGGTCATATGTTTTCCTTGACTGCAGGGATATGCAGTCATGCGAATATGGGCATTTTTAAAGCCAAAATAGGGTTTTAAACGTGCCTTTTTAAGACATGTTTTTCAGCTATTAATTTGAATCAGTGCTTATTTCCCTTCAACATCATTTAACCCCCCCCCCTTTTTTTTCCTGGGGTCCCTTGGAGTGTCAGTGATTGAGTTCAGCTAAAACTGCCGCACCAAAATGTATTTCAGGATTATCATAATGAGACTAAGCCTTTAGTGCTAAAGTACGCTTACTTAAGTTTTTTGAACACAGCAAATATTTACAAAGAAAGCCCAACTTCCTTTTTCATTTTTACGGAACTCTGTAGGAGCGCCCTAAAGCCACAAATACCTCAGCTACCTCTGCATGCCTTTTACTTTGGAATGAACTCAGAATATGCCTTTACGCTCTGTTAATATACTTGTGACACTCTTAACCCATATTCTGTAAGCTACTGTAAGGTGCTAAAAAGTACAACAGAGAAAGGAACAAATTTGATATGACTTCCAATCAGCCATCCAACAGATGAAAAATAAATAGCCTCCCAATATGCTGGTGAGCTAAAACTAAAGAATATAGATGAAATGTTATTGGTACTTTAGTACAGCTGCCTGCCAGCTAACGCAATTTTTTAAGTGAAAAGCCTATGTGACAAAACTCACCAGCTCCTTGCCATCTTTTAAATGCTGAAACCATTACAGATTCTTATTGTTGTTGTGTTGTTGTGTGCCTTCAAATTATTTTTGACAAATGAGATTTCTTTAAAATGTTTGTTCATGGGAGGTCTGCCTTTGAGCCCGAGAAAAGGGGATTTACCCAAGATCTCCCAATGGGTTTCCATGGCTGAGTGGACATTCAAATCATGTCCTGGACTAACACTCAAACCACTATGCTGAGCTCACTATTCTGATATAAAGGACTTGCTAACTTGAGAATATACAAACCTTAGAGATATTTCCATAAAATGCAGATCAGTTTACAGGATAAAATGCAACAAGTTGTTATCAAATTGTAAAAGTTGTTATCTACTCCAAAGACTTGGAAATAGTTTATGACACAAATAAAATAAAAGGTGATTCATAAATGTATTTCTGCAAGCTCTAGTGTTACAAATGTGAACAACATATGTTATTCGAAGCAATTCCGCACTGAACCTTTCCTATATAAAATATGTGTATTGATTTTTTGTGTACAGTGGTTGTATTTCATCTTTAACACAAGAGAGATTATATTGTTTCCATAGTTATTTGTATAGTTTTGTGTTTTCTGCTCTTATCAGTACCTAATCCTGTAATCTTGTGATATGTTCAGGCAAGCTTTCCTTAGGTATGCTTTTGCAGCCCTATAATCAGGGAATGTGAAATGCAGTTCAGCTCAAATGTGCAACTTTCCACTAATCTTAGAAAGACTACTATTCAGAAGCCATTTTAAAAAAAATAGAAGCAAAAACCTAAATTAGAATATCTACCCTCTAAACAGGAGAACTACAGGTTAAAACAACAAGAACTGAGAGGAGATGCCAAAGGAAGGTCGTCAAAGTCACAGACCATGTTTCCCTGCTGAATTTCTTATCATCAGAAAATTCAGAACATAGGCACAGGCCTGAGCAGGCTAGTTTTTATTTTATTTTCCTGCCTGTTCCCCACAAAAAAGTTTCTTGCTAAAATTACACATTCCAAAGCAAGTTTTCTGCTCTGGTTTATGTGCTAACAACAATCCCTGCATGCAGTTATGCTAATTTTTTTTCCTCCTTGTTCTTCCGATTGACTGGGATAGGGCAAAACATAAAAATATTCATTTCAAATAATCATCACCTCTAAATATGGGCTGCTGCCACACGTAATAACTAGAGGTTGCTGTGTATGTTAAGGCCACTTTGCAGAATATATCTAATAGGCTTGCTCAAATAATTCGTTTTCCCCGTTAACCGTTATTAATTCGTTATTTTCGTTTGTTTTGAAGCAATTTTGAAGCATTGGTTGTCCACACGTCTGATATCGCGGTTTCGAATCGCGAGAGGCCGTTTTTCGTTATGTCGTCGTTTTCTTCGTTAGGAAAAAAAGCTTTTGCAAATCACCCAAACCATTCAGGCCCTTTCCTTTTGCCCCTCAGCAAAAGGGGCGTCACGGGCTCAGCCAATGGGAGGGGGCGAGGGGGAAGGAGGCCGAGGAGGAGGAGGAAGACGGAGGGGGGAAATGGCCGCCGCCGCCGCCTCGCCTCAGCTCAGGCCTGGTGTCTCTCTGAGGCGGGAAGGCGGCGGATGGAGCCGAGACCGAGAGAGACAGAGAGGGGCCCGGCGGTGAGGTTTTGACGTCTGTGCGAAGCTAGGCAAGTGGGGTTTATATATCTGTGGAAGGTCCAGGGTGGGAGAAAGAACTCTTGTCTGTGGGAGGCAAGTGTGAATGTTGCAATTGGTCACCTTGATTAGCATTGAATAGCCTTGCAGCTTCAAAGCCTGGCTGCTTCCTACCTGGGGGAATCCTTTGTTGGGAGGTATTAGCTGGCCCTGATTGTTTCCTGTCTGGAATTCCCATTTTCTGGGTGTTGTTCTTTTACTGTCCTGATTTTAGCTTTTCTGTAGCTAAAAATGCATATAAAATTGATTCTATAGGGAGGATAAATGATTGGATTTCAACTCCTACAGCTTGGCTTTCTCTGCCAATAATGGTACCCATCTTGGATATTGTAAGGGATTTTTTATTATTATTATTATTATTATTATTATTATTATTATTATTATTATTATTAGACCTTGCTCCCAGGAAGGTGCCTTCGCTGTGGCTCCCAACTTATCTATCTATCTACCTTTCCACATATTCTCCACATTGTTTGTATGTGTATGTATATTATATATACATGAGCCCCGATGGCGAAGTGTGTTAAAGCACTGAGCTGCTGAACTTGCAGACCGAAAGGTCCCAGGTTCAAATCCCGGGAGCAGAGTGAGTGCCCGCTGTTAGCTCCAGCTTCTGCCAACCTAGCAGCTTGAAAACATGCCAATGTGAGTAGATCAATAGGTACCGCTCTGGCGGGAAGGTAATGGCACTCCATGTAGTCATGCCGGCCACATGACCTTGGAGGTGTCTATGGACAACACTGGCTCTTGGGCTTAGAAATGGAGATGAGCACCAACCCCCAGAGTCAGACATGACTGAACTTAACGTCAAGGGATACCTTTACCTTTACCTATACACACACACACACACACACACATTATGCAGGGACTATATACACAGTATATATCACACACACACCAATTTAACAAAGTTTCAGCCACAAAAACAAAGTTTCTGAAGTAGAACAATGACTTTCACAGTAAAGACAACCCAATTTAACAGGAAATAAGACTTTCAAAGCAGGAACAGATTTCTGCAATTATTAAAAAATGGTTTATTATAAAAGCTATGAAAATTCGCCAAAAATCAGAGGATAAGGGAAACGTTCCAAATTTTGGTGAGCTATCAGTGTTAAATGTGTTCTACCACTGTACCAAGTTTGAAGAAGATCACTCAAAAAATGAGGGTGGGAGAGTCCTGTAAAGTCCTCTCCCTCTGTGCTGTTTTTGGGAATTGCGCATGCGCGTCCGCCATTAACGAATTAATTTAGAAAATAACGAATTTCCGTTAATTTCGAAATTTTTGGGGGGCCAAATTCGGAAATACCATCAGAAACGAAAAGCTGCCCCCCTCTAGTTTTGAAACGAGTTTAGAATCAAATTTTTCGTGGATCGATCAAGCCTAATATCTAAGGAGAAACAATTTATTAAAATGAACTCTGCACTTAAAAAGTCAGCTCCTGTTTCTAGCAAGTACCTTCATATTTGTATTTGCTTATTTATTTTATAGCATTTTGATATTTACCAACTTTCCAGCAATGCATTTACTAGTGTTGTAATATTTACCAATTTTTTCTTGTTGGCAGGTGGAATGGATAGAGCAACAGGTTGTAAGAATAAGGACAAAAAGGGATTACAAACCTGGCAGCATCCAGTCCATGTATTTTAATGATCCCAAATGGCAAAGTATGTGGTACATGGTAAGTCCATATAGATTAGTTACTATTTATTTTTTATAATGTACTCTTTCAAAATAAGCAAAAAAGGGCCATACGTTTGTCCTTGTTCTGTGAGAAATAATCACATAATTGCAACCTGAACCTGACATGTTAACAACATACAACCTTGAGTTATAATCATGATAAACTACAGTTTTTTCATAGTAAAGAAAGAATGCTTATTTTAATAGAGAAAAAAAATACATTAGTGCAGTGGCTCCCAAACTTTGGTCCTCCAGATGTTTTGGACTTCCAACTCCTGGAAGCCCATGAAACTTACCCAATAGTCAAGAATTTTGAATTCCAAATCATCTGAAGGACCAAAGTTTGGGAACCACTACATTAGAGGGTTGCTACATTTATCTGTTGGAGCCCCCAGTGGTGCAGTGGATTAAACCGCTGAGCTGCTGAGCTTGTTGATGGAAAGGTGGGCGGTTTGAATTTTGGGAGCGGGGTGAGCTCTCGCTATTAGCCCCAGCTTCTGCCAGTCTAGCAGTTCGAAAACATGTAAATGTGAGTAGATCAATAGATACCGCTCCGGTGGGAAGGTAACAGCGCTCCATGCAATCATGCCAGCCAATTGACCTTGGAGGTGTCTACGGACAATGCCAGCTCTTCGGCTTAGAAATGGAGATGAAACCTTTACCTTTACCTACATTTATCTATAATTAAAATAATAATTTTTTAATTGGAGGCAAAGCACTCCAGTGTGGTAATGTTTAATTTATTGATTAAAGTTTATATCCTGTCTTGTATTCAAAGATTTCAGTATGTGTTTCTGGTTAGTTCTGTCTATTATTAATGCTAGGTCAATTCATTTTTCCTTAATCCTTGCTGGTTTAGATGGTTGTGCACGCTTGGATTTTCAAGAGGGATCTGATTCCAAATTGATGTGATTCATGTTTTGCACTTTTAAGTCTTCACTTGATCTCAAACGGAGCACCTATTCTGGGGCCAGCAAGTCCAGTAAGGATCAATTTATGGGACAACTTCCATTTCATTTCCAGTCTCAGTTCAGGATGCTGGTTTTAATCATAATATAGCCAAATGGCATGATGTCATAGTGTCCTAGAAATGACAAGAGATTTACTTTTGAGGCTTTTTTTTGTCCTTCCCTTCCCTTTTGGAGCATTCAGTCATCAGGAATATGATGTCCATTTTGTGGAAGGGCCTCCGAAACATCTTGTTCCTTTATTGTACAGTTTGAAAAGAACACTGAACACAATGTTGTTTTCAGGAGCCTACTTTCAGCTGCTGTTTCTGATGCTTTTTGCTTTCAGTGTATTGTTCTGGGTATATTTTAAAAAGCAAAACAAATGTATTAACTACTTCAGTGTATTTTCTGTAGAAAAGTAACACATAAATCAATTATGCATATTCAGAATCCATTGATTTGGTTTAAAGGATTACTGTGATGATGGATGAGTTAATTGTGACATATTTTATATACTTAACAGTGCAATATATTAGTTATAATCATTTAGTGTCAGTAAACAATACGACTAGTTTAAGAAAAACCAAGCTTATTATTATTTTATTTATCTCTTTAAAAAAGATTCTTAAGTGCCCTCTAATGCATTTCAACATGTCACTTAAAACATGAAGATTAAATACTGAACATATTTTGTAAGTTGCTTATAGACATATATCATTTTTCTTTAAAAATGATTTCTATCTGAATAGGGGGGACTCATAGAAAAAATCAAAATATGTCAGACCCAAGGCAGCGGGGCACCAAGAACCATACACGGAGGCCAATTTCTATCTAATATCTTTATTAAGTTGTGCCGTCCGCCAGACAATAAAAAAAAAACTATAAAGCTGAAACGTGCCGTCCTTTATCCGGGCGAACTGCAAATCCCTATAAGCTGTCCTAAAAATATTGAACGACTGAGTCTGGAAAACTTCAAAAAAAAAAAAAAAGGATGTTTATTCATACAAGGTTGTAAACTTGGCACAGATCTTAAAGTTACAGAAAATGAAACAAATTTCTATAGGTTTTAGTTACAGAATTATCCCTGGTTCCAGAAGGCAAAGGTGATTATATAACCACTACACCCTAATCACGCTGTCTATAATAGAAGGAGAAACTCTTTCCTTCCCTATCTTTACAGCAAAGATTAGTTCTAGAAGCGACGGAATAACCTTGCTCCTCTAATTAGATTTTCTATTCCAGATCAGTATAATTCAATACTTATCTAATTTGGATAGGCTTAGATTGGCCTGGTTTTGAGGCAAGTTCTCTGGGTCGCTAGTAAGAGGAACCAGCGGCCGGTTGTTGATGATTGCTGAAACTTCAGCCATAAGTGTTACCAAAACATCATGCGTCAATGACCTATGACTCAAAAACATGGCATTAAGGATTTTGCGACTAATACCAATCATCCTCTCCCAAACACCACCCATATGGGAGGCGTGGGGAACATTGAAAGTCCACATAATTTGTTCAGTATTCGTAAAGTTCTGAACCTTTGGGTCTCTCCCAAACCTAGACACACAATTGAGTTCTTTGGTCGCACCTACAAAATTGGTGCCACAGTCAGATCTAATAGACTTAATCGGCCCTCTGAGAGCTATGAACCTTTTCAATGCGTTTAAAAATGATGAAGTGTCCATTCCTTCTATGACTTCTATATGGACAGCTCGTATTACTAAACAAGTAAACAAAACTGCCCACCTCTTGTTATTTACAACACCACCCCTGGTTTTCCTAGTGACAACCTCCCAAGGACCAAATACATCAATTCCCACGTGGGAAAAAGGGGGGTCTGTCAAAGTCCTGTCCTGAGGTAACTCAGCCATCAGCTGACTCTGACAGTTACGTCTGAGTCGCCGACATTTGACACACTTAAAAATAACACTGCTGACCAAACTTTTAGCATTTACCACCCACAGGCCTTCATTTCTAAGGGTCGCCTCAGTCAGAGTTCTACCTTGATGGTGAATTTTCTCATGGTAGTGACGAACCAACAACAAAGCAATATGGCTATTGGGGGGTACAATGATGGGGTTCTTTATACACACTTTGAGTTTAGCCTTAGCTAACCTCCCACCCACTCTTAAAATGCCCTCTTTATCCAGAAATGGGTTCAGCTCACGCAAGAAACTCCGGCTGGGGGTGTTAAGCCCTTGTTCTAACCTGGCTATTTCTTGACTAAACTCATGCCTCTGAACTGACCTGAGTATTACTCCCTTAGCCTTCAGCATGTCCTGAACTTGCAAAGGCTGACTATCTCTGCAGACTAAGCGATGTATGAGCCTAGCAACTGCTCTCTGAAGACTGCGCCACTCTGAAAAATGCTCAAAGCGGTGCAGTTCCAGGTAAGATCTTTGGCCTGTCTTGATTGCAGTGGTGGTCTTGCAGGCTGTCATTTCTGGAACAGACTCTGGTAATTCTATGCTTTCCGAAGGTGAAAAGACCAACGGGAAGTAGACATCCGCTAAACATCGGGGACCCATCAACCAACTGGATTTTAAAACTCGTTGAGCTGATGCTCCTCTAGAAGCGATGTCGGCTGGGTTGTCATTTGTGGCAACATGATGCCACTGGCTAGGTGTGGAGCTAGATAGAATGTTGTTAATTCTATTTGCTACGTACACTTTGAATCTTTTGGTTGTGTTGTTGATGTAACCAAGCACAACTGTACTGTCCATGTGGAAATGGACATCTTGAAACAAGTCTCCTATCTCTTGCTGGATGATGCGCCAGAGTTGGACAGCAAGAACTGCTGCACACAATTCCAGCCGGGGTATTGAAGTTCCCATAGGAGCTATTTTGGCTTTTGCCATGATGAACCCAACGTGGCAGTCATTCTTGTCCCTTTGCCGCATGTATCCCACAGCTGCTATGGCTCGTTCCGATGCATCACAGAAGATGTGAAGTTCTGTGGTGGGTTCTATCATCGCCTTGCAGGGAACAAATTGTCTGGGAACTGTGATGGTTTCCAGACCTTCAGCTTGAGAAGTCCAATTTGCCCAAGCTGCTTTCACCGATGGGGTCAGCTCTTGATCCCATCCCATCTTCTCTTGAATTACCTGCCTGAACAGAAGTTTAGCGGTGATCAGGACAGGGGAGGCTATGCCTAAGGGGTCAAATACTCCGTTGATGGCAGAAAGCATTTGCCTCTTAGTGTTCACAAACTGAAATTTAGACGCTGTCAAGGAAAGATGGTCTGACTTCACATCCCAAAGAAGTCCTAAGCTTGATTGGGAGCTTAACTCTTTAAATAGTTCATGAACGTTGATTTCCGCTAGATCTTCCGAGGGGAAAGCTTGCAAAATTTGTCTGTTGTTAGACAACAGTTTGTGCAGGCGGATGTTGGCACCCTTTAACAAAGACTGTACCTCGCGTACTATTTGGATGGCTTGATGGACGGACTCGAACGAAACCAGAAGATCATCCACGTAGAAGTTGTGGTTAACTATGCTGGCAACTTCTGGACTGAACTGGTGTCCAAACTCATCTGCAGTTCTTTTGAGGCAATAGTTTGCAACAGCTGGAGACGGGGTATTCCCGAAGACGTGTACGCGCATCTGAAAAACCCGAACGTCGCACAGATCTTGAGTGTCCGCGTACCAAAGGAACTTGAGGTACCTGTGATGATCAGGGCGAACTAAAAAGGCATAGAACATCTTGTGGATGTCCGCAATGACAGCAAACTCTTTCTCTCTGAATCTCAAGATGACGCCGAGCAAACGGTTGAGAAGATCTGGTCCCTTTAACAAAACATTGTTAAGTGAAATGTCTTGGCATGCGGCACTGGCATCAAAGACAATCCGGACCTTGTTAGGCTTTTGGGGATGCGTGACTTTATGGAAAGGCAGGAACCAATGTTCTTCATTGACCTCACTTTGATCAGAGACCTCGGCGTAGTTACTTTGGAACATGTCTTCCATAAAGCCAACGATTTGCTCTTTTACCTTGGGGTCTTTCTGCATCTTCTTCTTCAGTGACCAGAGTCTTTTTTCTGCCACATGCCTGTTGTTTGGCAAAGTGGGTTTTTCTGCTTTAAAAGGCAGAGGGGCTATCCAATTTCCCTCTGGACTCCGGGAAACTTGAGAGTTCATGATCTCTAAAAACCTCTGTTCATCTTTGGAAAGCGCTGTAGTTTCATCCCTTTCGGAGACTTCAAAGATGGAAGAATACTCTGGTGTTATCCCCTGACAATAGACCGAGATATGACTCAAACAGCTATGCGTTAGTGTGGGGCGACTGCCTTGAAGCACGTGCGCTTGACGAGTGCCCACCGACGATGGAGGGTGCATCCTATTTATGCACACTGGGCCTGTAACTGTCCAGCCTAGTGGTAGCAGCTGAGCAATGGGCGCCCCTGGAGGTCCCTTAAGTTGGTCGTTCACATAGAACAAGTTCGGGCAGTCCGCACCAAGTAGAAGAGCAATGTCCACATCTGGACGGAAAGCAGGTAAGGCGTTCTTCAGCCTTCGCAAGTGAGGATGGGCTTCCACGACTTCTCTGGTGACAATCTGCCTTTTGTTCCGGGGAATAGAGGAACACTCAATGAGGTCTGGTAACTCGAACAGTCTCTTCTGGTCACAAGAGGAGACAACAAAGCCGGATGCTATGCGACCCTGCAACTTCTTCTTCCCTACACAGGTGGACATGGTGTAGTCGACCGTCTGGGTTTTTATGTCAAACAGTTGGAAGAACTCTGGAGTCGACAGGGAGGCGTCGCTTTGTGAATCCAAAGCCACGTAAAGTCTCTTTTTAAGCCAAGGTCTTCTGGCTGGATATACATCTGCTAGGCAGATGGGATGGCAGACTCTGAACTGGTGCGCGTCAGAGCATAGTTCAGTGCAGGCGACCGATGGAGCATCCTCCTGCATCCGTGATGCGGCCTGCGTGTTGGTGGCTTCAGTAGATGACCCTTCTTTGGAAAACGTGTCCCCTTTGGCGTGGGAGACAGCGTCAGAGTTGTGCATCGTGGTGCAATGCTTAGGGCTGTTACACCTTGCGCATTTGACGTCCTCTTTGCAGTTGGATGCAAAGTGAAGAGTTGCTCCACAGCACCTAAAACATATGCCCAGCTTCTGAACAATCTGTTGTCTTTCTTTATAAGGCTTCTTGCCAAATTCCCGGCAGTTGGCTAAACTGTGAGGCTTTTGGTGAATGGGGCAGAGCACCTCCTTCACCTCTGACTTGGATTCGTTGGCCCTGTGCTGAGTTTCAACAGCCTTAACACTAACCGGTCTTTTGGCCTCTCTGGATGGTTTTTTTCTCCACTTTAGGTGCCTTCTCTGGCTGGGTCCCTTGGTATAAGGTGGGGAGGCCCGTCTGTGGATCATTCCTTTCTCTGGCCGCCCTGGTGATGAACTGGACCAAATGAGAAAATGGAGGGTAAGCCTGGGAGTGGGCCTCCTTGTAGTTGAATACCTCCTGTCCCCAGCGTTCTTGCAAAGTGAAGGGCAGCTTGGTCAAGATCTGCCTCTGGGACAGGTGCTGATCGAGGCACCTCAAACCGGGCAGTTCTGGATTCTCCTTGGCCGACTCTAATTCCGTAAGGAGATCGCTGAGGTCCCACAAGAGTTTGAAGTCTTTGAGTTTTAAAGCTGGGAACCTTTGGAGCTTGTCCATAAGAGATGCTTCAATCTCTGTGCTGGCCCCATACCTCTGCTGCAACCTGGCCCAGGCCTTTTCCAGGGCTTTGTCGGGATCGGCTACGTGGGCTGCGTAGATCTTCTTAACTTGTGAGGATGAGGCTGGGCCCAACCATGCAGCCAGAAGAGTCAGTTCTTCCTCAGGCAATAACTTTAGGTCTCTGATTGCTCTCTGGAAGGTGGCCTTCCAGAGAAGAAATTCCTCAGGCTTGTCCGAAAACTTTTCGACACCCTTGTCCTTAAGATCTCTTCTGGGGCTTCTGATGATGGAGACAAGCTGGGACTCTGGTGTCGAAGGGAACAAGTGAGGAATTTGCTGTTGTGGAGTGGACTCCCACCGTGCACCTTGCGTCAACCTTTGGCCTCTTGGAGGGATGACATCGACCGCTGACGAATCGATGGCTCCCTGTGCAGCTGTCTGTAGGGGCCAATTAGCACTCGGCCTTGAGGCCCTGATTGACTGACCTAGGGTTTTAGCAGGAGGCACAGGTAGCTCGAGCAAGGGTGAGTCCCCGCTATGACGCTCTGCTCTGCAGGAAACTCAAAGGCGACTTTGGGGCCCTGCTCTGGGTAAGGAGAGAAGTCTTCCTGTTCCTCATCCGAAAACTGGCTGTTCATGCTGCCGAGGTGCGCAAACACTTTGGCAGAAGGATCCTGTATTGGTAACTGGCTTACATTTTTTTCTGTGAGTGGCTCAATTAGGGCTTTGGCCAAAGTCTCAGCCCTTACCCTTTTGGCAGCGGCATCCATCTTTATTCTAAGCATCTCTATACGAGCCTGTTCTATTTGCATTTCGCTTTGTCTAAGGGCCTGCTCTATTTGCAGTCGTTGCTCTTCTTTAAAGGGAAGGGTGAGATCAGCTGCCTTAGCATCAGCCTCTGCCCCCGCCACTTTACTCTGCAGCTCCAGACGTGCAGCCTCCTTGATGCGAAGGGCAGCTAAGGAGGAGATGGCACTTCCAGCAGCGGAAGATCTGTTGGAACGGCTGCAGTCGAACAAAGCGTGCTCCCTCAAATCAGATGCCTGGCTAGAACAACCAGACTTCAGGCTACCCAAAGGGGACTGTCCTTCCCTGGGCCCAGCCCTTGGCTGTACCGATGGGGAACTGGCCTCTAGGGCATCAAGAGTGACCCTCACCCTATCTTCTTTCTCTCTAGTATCGACTAGGAAATCCACTATTTCTGGCTCTGTGTCCTTTCTATTAATGCGTTCAGCAACTTGGACTACCTTTGCTGCTAAACGCTTCCAGAGACTAAAGGTTTTTTCCAGGTCTAACCTTAAAAACGATGGTACCTTCGAAGCATCTATGCTCTCTATTCTGGCTATCATTATTGTTATGCGCTCCCATGTTGATTCCAACTTCACATGGAGGAGTTCTTTTTCCTCCTCAAGTTGGGCTAGTAACTTGGCTGAGGGGTGTTTAACTCTTTGAGGCCTATCCTCCCTGCCTTCAACTTGAGAAGTAGGTTTACCATCTGCACCCCTTTGAGATTGCACAGACATTATGACCCTTACAGCAAGTTAAATTATACGAACACAAAGCAATATGAATAGCACAATGTACGGCAAGATTCAACACTTAAAAATCTACTTTGCAAAAGAAAGAACCTTTGGTGCCAAACTTTGGCGGACAAACTGCAACATGACAACTGGTGGTCAGTTAGCACTTGCTACCTTCCTTGAGAAAGGAAGGAGGGGATCTCCTTTGCTCAACTGACTCAAGCTGCCAAAATGACGACTTTGCCAAATTTGCAAACCCTACGTGCACTGTGGCTCGGGGCCTACCACCGAAAGGGCACCGAAGCTGGAACTGGAGAGGAGGGGAGAAGAAACACTGTAAATGAAGGTCACTCAGAAGGACGAAGTGGCAAGCGCTGCCGGCCGAGTGCTCCGGCCGAAATCCTGATGGCTGGGAGATGAAGAGGCAGGTCAAAGCCGGTTGAGTGCTCCGGCCGAACTTGCAGCAGCGTTGCCAGGCCTGTCCAGGTTCTGACCTGGTTCTGGTGGGCTCCACGTCTCAGAGCCAGCCAAAGAACTGTCGCTGGAGCTCCGCGGCTCGAGATCTACCGCCGAGGGAGCCCTGGACGTTGCTGGGAACTGCACAGCCTGTGCAAACCCAGAAAGCCACTGGGCCACGTGCGCACACGCGAGCCAAATAGCAAGGAAATAGAGCCTCACTATTTGACTCCTTCAGGTCTGAGAGCGGGCTCCACTGACTCAGACGCTGGTAGAGTCTTTAGGTATGCAGACTGAGCTCAGACGGAAAAGCCGCAGCCTATACTAAAACTTCCTAAACTATAAAAAACTATAAAGCCGTGCAAGCTAGCTCAAGCGGAAAAACCACTGATCGTCCTCAAAACTGTGCCGTCCGCCAGACAGTAAAAAAAACTATAAAGCTGAAACGTGCCGTCCTTTATCCGGGCGAACTGCAAATCCCTATAAGCTGTCCTAAAAATATTGAACGACTGAGTCTGGAAAACTTCAAAAAAAAAGGATGTTTATTCATACAAGGTTGTAAACTTGGCACAGATCTTAAAGTTACAGAAAATGAAACAAATTTCTATAGGTTTTAGTTACAGAATTATCCCTGGTTCCAGAAGGCAAAGGTGATTATATAACCACTACACCCTAATCACGCTGTCTATAATAGAAGGAGAAACTCTTTCCTTCCCTATCTTTACAGCAAAGATTAGTTCTAGAAGCGACGGAATAACCTTGCTCCTCTAATTAGATTTTCTATTCCAGATCAGTATAATTCAATACTTATCTAATTTGGATAGGCTTAGATTGGCCTGGTTTTGAGGATGATTTGTCCCAGTTAGCTTTGCACAGCTGCAGCACGTTGGAAGACTATAGCCAAAATGAGGCTCCAAAATGGAGACTAGACCCTGGTAAAAAAGGGCGGTCCTAAGATGTTGTACTCTTTGACCAATCATTGCAAAGAAGACTGCAGCCAGCTCTTGCAGACTCCAAGCCACTTTTCCTGGGCCTTTGCAGCCAGAGGCTGAAACAAAACGTAAAGGAGGGAAAACAAACAAACGACCAATAGGTAAGGCAAACCATCGTCCTGGGGGACGGAACATAAGTAAATATATAAAAGTAATAAAAACAAGTGAAGAATATAGTTCAGAAGCAGACCTTTCAAATGAGGTCAAATATAGTCCAAAAATGTATTGTCCAATAAATGATATTAGAGTTCAAAGTTTTTAATCCAATAACCGAAACACACACTATTGCCAAGCAATAGTGTGGGGAAATGCCAGAGTCTTAGGAGTCCAAGGTAGCTTGACAACAAGGCTGGATACAATCTTGATTCTTTAACAAGGTCCGTGACTAGGAACAAGGCAAACAGTGATTCTTGGAACAAGATCCGTGGTTAAAAACAAGGCAAGGCAAATCTTGAATACTTGATCCGGGAAGCAAGGAACTGGGGTTGCGAAGTCCATACACGATCTAACTCCTGAAGCTGCTCTGTTGACTCCACAAAGATTCTCCCGTGTCAGGCACCTATATTGGGGTCTCGTTTTCCCGCCAACAACCTCTTTCCCTAGAGAACGGGAAGCGAAACCCAACTTTGTCCAGATGCAAGACTCCTTAGAATTTCCCAAGGGAAGCAGGTCTAATCAGCCTGTTGTTTGGCTGCAATCCGTAAACTCCTGCGATTCTGTTCCCTCACTCCTCTGTCTGCAGAATAGGACTGTCTCCTAGGGAACGGGGGTGAGGAATGCCCAAGGTCTGTTTTACTGAGTTCTTGGGTACAAACATCAACATCCGGCAGGTGAAAAGATTCCGGCTCTTGTTGAACCGGCGAAAACCCCATGTTTTCATCTTCATCTGCCACGATGGCACTAGGAACAGGACTACAAGGCCCATGAGGCATCACAAAATAACACCAAAACACTCATTGTTATTATATTTATTTGTTTAGTAACTAAACAACCTTTCAGTCTAGTTCATGAATTGTAACCCTAACAATGAATCCTTTTGGTGTTCCATTTGGAAGTTGAACTATGTGTCAATTTCCATGGGACAGCCCATGGAAGTCAAGCCGAAATCCTATCACCAGTGAAGCTCTCATAAATTAAAGCAAAAAGATATGAGTTCTACCCATGTCATGATAAGAAATCAATGTTTTCCATTTAAAGCTGCTCATACAAATTGCAGCAAATGTATGGTACACTTGTCTAAAATGGATAATGGGCAGGAAATAAATGGCTTGTGATGCTCAAATTGTTTAACAGCTCAGTTTAAGACTTTTTAAATATTTAGATATTTTAAATATTTCAGTCATATTATTCGATGTCCATTCTGAGTAATATAATTTGGCAAAAAGAGGAGTTTGGAAACACAATCTAGCTCCAGTTCACTCCAAAGTATAGAAGAGAGGATTCCCTATTCCCCAGAATTTCTCTTTTCTTTCCCTTCTGTGATCCTCAAGATGTCTGGAATAGGAATGTATAGGAGAGATGAACAGAAATCTTCATATTCAACCTGTGAAACTATGGCTTTGTCTGTACCCCTACTTTCCCCCTTGATTCTTCATATGTTTTGAATAGGTACATGCATCACAGGTAAATCAAGTCTACATTTTAAATGTCCAGCTTTTCCTTTATTTCCTTATTTCTGCTACAATTTGTGGTTGCTCTTTCACGAAAGGCTTTCCAGCAGTTTTGATTTGGAAATATGCCTCTAGATCCTTTGGGGGCAAACATACTGTTCTTGGATCCCATTGAAGGAGCCATTCATTTTTGATATGTGTTGTTTTCCAGACAGGAGAGATTCAAGATGGTTGATTTATAGTTAGGGTGAAAAAATATGTTTTTCTATATATTTTTTTAAAAAAACAACAATCTATTTTGCTGTTTTTTCTAAGAGCAGAATTAAGGGAAACTGTGTGATATCATTTTATTAAAATATATAGGAGCTACAGCAATTGCTAAAGGTGACAGATACCTTTATTTCTATACATGCCATTTTGAAGTTGTGAATGAAAAATATCATTAAATTTCTTTAACTTCACATGTATTGTTTATTTATTTATATTAATTTTAGAAAACTTTTATGCTAGTTGCCAGGATTCATCCCTGACAGTTAACATTTAAAAATGTATAAAAATGAGTAAAAGTAATTTATTCCTGTTTTATTGAGCAGTAGCTATGAGAGTGTTGCCATTCAGGTGAAAAAATTATGTTTATCTGAATCATCTAGTAACTTCAAGGCTAACTAAAGAAAAATAATTTATGGCATAAACCTTTGTGGACTCCAGTCTACTTCGTTAGATTCAGTGGACCGGAGACCACAACAGGTTATCGTAGAAAATTCTTGTTCTTTGTTTTAAGTGTGGTAGATTATTCAATCCTATCTTTTTATGTTGAAACAGATTAACATGTATATGTCTTTGAACGCTATGTATCTGGAATTTGATTAATGAATAACTTAGAAATGGAGATAAGCCTTTACCTTTGGCCCTTCAAGTGATCTGAATGTATAACAAAATCTTGTCAATAAAAAGTCCTTTCATGTCATTTGTGAAGTCACTTGATTTCCTTTAGACTTCTGGATTCTTCATCCTTTTGTTTTTCTTGCAGCCATTCATTTATTTAAATGAGCAGGAGCTTCAGTTTTTAATCACAATTATTGGTGTTTTTATTCATTTTTAGATTAGTAAACGTCATGATTTGTTCATCCGATATCCTTATAAAATCTGAATGTATGTCATGCTTTTATTTCATATGCTTCCCACAATGTAAACACATTTATTATGGAATACATCTAGTACATTTAATTGAATGTTTGGTCACAGTTTCAAAGAAGTTAGATTATTAAAATGGATTTTGAAGGAATTCTTATTGGCAATGGAGCAATTTTCAGTATGACCGAAAATATGTTGCATATAAATACATGCTGCGTTTTCCAATTACAGTACACCTTGACCTCATTTATACATTGAGGTGAATGGCATAATTTCACAACCTAAACAGTGAGTCTAAACACTCCTTGCATACATATTGTGCTGAATAGAAGTCTAAGACCTATATTTGATCTTTTCATATGTACAGAGAGGCAATGCAATACTAACCAGCAAGTGCTTACAAAGCTTTTTATGTTTGTAAGGCAGGAAAACCTTTGATAAGCACAAAGTAACTGTCTCTGTGACATGAGTTAAAATGAACAATAGATTCCTCAAAAACTATTACAGTAGAGTCTCACTAATCCAAGCCTCACTTATCCAAGCTTCTGGATAATCCAAGCCATTTTTGTAGTCAATGTTTTCAATATATCGTGATATTTTGGTGCTAAATTCGTAAATACAGTACAGTAGAGTCTCACTAATCCAAGCCTCACTTATCCAAGCCTCTGGATAATCCAAGCCATTTTTGTAGTCAATGTTTCAATATATTGTGATATTTTGATGCTAAATTCGTAAATACAGTAATTACAACATAACATTACTGCGTATTGAACTACTTTTTCTGTCAAAGTTGTTGTCTAGCATGATGTTTTGGTGCTTAATTTGTAAAATCATAACCTAATTTGATGTTTAATAGGCATTTCCTTAATCCCTCCTTATTATCCAAGATATTCGCTTATCCAAGCTTCTGCCGGCCCGTTTAGCTTGGATAAGTGAGACTCTACTGTATACATGAAAAGTAGGAAGTCAATAACTTCACTGTGGGTAACTGATCTGGTTTTTCTTGGCAATGGTAGAAATTGTTTATATTGAAAGCAGGCATTGTCCCCTGTTAATTGAGTTTCTGGGAAAGCTTTATTTGCCAGTGTGAGTTTCTGCCAGAGCCTGATCCCAGAGGGCAGTTGATTCTCGCAGAAGCAGAGGCAGCAGGAGGACATTTTTGCTCCCTGGCTTCAGGTAGGATTTGGCTAAGATTTGGCTAAGATTTTAAACTGAGTGTGGGCTTGGCTCCTGTGGTCAAAGTCTAACTGTTGTGTGACTGTTGTGTTGAAAGAGAGCCAGGTACTTAAGTTGATTGACAGCAGGCATTGTCCCCTGTTAATTGAATTTCTGGGAAAGCTTTATTTGCCAGTGTGAGTTTCTGCCAGAGCCTGATCCCAGAGGGCAGTTGGTTCTCGCAGAAGCAGAGGCAGCAGGAGGACATTTTTGCTCCCTGGCTTCAGGTAGGATTTGGCTAAAATTTGGCTAAGATTTTAAACTGAGTGTGGGCTTGGCTCCTGTGGTCAAAGTCTAACTGTTGTGTGACTGTTGTGTTGAAAGAGAGCCAGGTACTTAAGTTGATTGACAGCAGGCATTGTCCCCTGTTAATTGAGTTTCTGGGAAAGCTTTATTTGCCAGTGTCGCGCGCGCCTGACGGCGCGCACGAAAAAGGCACCTTTACTAACTATCCTTTGCAGTACATACAGGAAACAAAGCAACATAAACAAATACACAAAGAGGTGGTTTGTTGCAGTTTGCACATAAAGTGCGTGCATATTACTTAACTGTACAAAGATCCCACTTGGCCACCACGCTCACCAAGAGATGCAACAAAAGCAAAACATTCCCATCACATGCACCAGCTGTGGCATGTTCCGCTTTTTCACACAAAAACTAGACAACTACATCTGCTCCAAATGCAAACAGATGACTCTCATGGAGCAGAGGATCCAACAGCTCGAGCACCGTATTAAGACCCTTAGGGACATTCAGGCACTCGAGCTCTTCCTGGACACTGCACAACACGCTGCTGTAGATCAGCAGCCTGCATCACACCAACACCACCAAGACCATGATCAGGAACCTTATGGGGAGATCAACTCAAAGGTAGACAACCCTCAGGCTTGGAAGGAGGTCACCCATAGAAGGAGACGCAGGACCAGGCAGCCTCCGCAGAACTCCTCTGCTCAGCTGCATTTACACAACAGATTTGAAATTCTTACATCATTAACATACAATCAGGAAACACATCTTGTGGAGGACCACAGTTTCTTAAATACCACTCAGTGGACCACCCTGGATCAATGCGCAGGGGATAGCCCTGACGGGGACAGTGCATCACCACAGTCACACTTATGTAATCATGCAAATGCTCCATCCCCAATCATAGACCAGGAGCAACAGGAACATCCTTGGGAGAGTAATGGGCTCTCGGATGTATCTCAATGGATTGTCATTGATGAATGCACTGGGGATGTTGAGGAGGAGGACAACACTTTACACCTACATGATTCACTTCAACAGGAACACTCTTCAGGGGACATACACACTGTCTTGCACAAAAGGGACCCTGTCAATCCTCAAAGGAAACAGGTCTTGGTAGTAGGTGACTCCCTCCTTAGAGGAACGGAAGCCATCATTTCCAGACCGGATGGGATGGCTCGAGAAACATGCTGCCTCCCGGGGGCAAAAATACACCATATCACTCAGAGGCTCAGCAGGCTCCTAAAGCCCCATCACCCTCCCCACCTTATGTTGATTCATGTAGGTACCAATGACACAGCTAGGCATACTTTTCAAAAGATCACAAATGATTTTCGAGCTCTGGGAACAAAGCTAAAACTGTATAATGTACATGTGATCTTTTCATCCCTCCTCCCTGTTGTAGGACACGGCTCTACAAGGGCCGGAAAAATAGTACAGGTCAATAACTGGCTCAGAAAATGGTGTCAAGAGGAGCATTTTGGCTTCCTTGACCATGGTCTACTCTTCCAAGAGGATGGACTACTGGCAAGCGATGGGGTGCATCTCACACAAGTAGGAAAACATCTTTTTGCACACAGACTCACAAACCTCATCAGGCGCACTTTAAACTAGATCCACTGGGGGAGGGGAACAACAGCCTGGCGAACACTATATTATCCACGACCACAGGGAACCGCCGAAAGGCTAAACGGAGGGCTGCACAAACACAGCAAGGACCAAGTACAGAGAGCACAATAATCCCAAATAAACAGTTCGAGGGGAGGTCACAGGGGCTTACATGTCTTTACACTAATGCTCAGAGCATGGGAAATAAGCAAGACGAACTCCAACTCCTAGCACAGCACCACACATACGATGTCATAGGCATCACTGAAACCTGGTGGGATGACTCCCATCACTGGAATTTAACCATTGAGGGCTATAACCTCTTTCACAGAAATAGAACAAAGGGGAGAGGAGGGGGAGTAGCTTTATATGTCAAAAACAGTTATGTTGCAGAAGAAATGCAAGACTGTAATCCGGGAAACCAGCTTGAAAGCATCTGGATAAGAATCAAGGGAACCGAGACTCAAAAAGATCTTGTCGTGGGTGTCTACTACAGACCTCCGAATCAGGATGAAGGACTTGATGAAGCCTTCTGTCAACAGCTGACCAAACAGGCACAAAGAAGAGATATAGTAGTCATGGGCGATTTCAATTATCCCGATATCTGCTGGAAAACAAACTCAGCCAAGAGTACAAAGTCCAACAAATTCCTCACTTGCCTTGCAGATAATTTTATGGTCCAGAAGGTAGAAGAGGCAACAAGGGGATCAGCAACTCTTGATCTAATCTTAACAAATGTGGAAGACCTGATCAATACAGTTGAAGTGGTTGGATCCTTAGGGGCAAGTGACCATGTGCTCCTGCAGTTTGCAATACAAAGGAATGCTGAAACTAAGACAAGTCAAACACGCATTCTGGACTTTAAGAGAGCTGACTTCCAAAAAATGAAGGAATTACTGAGCGGCATTCCATGGACGCCGATATTAAAAAACAAGGGAGTTAAGGATGGATGGGAGTTTTTCAAAAGTGAAATACTCAAGGCGCAAATGCAAACAGTGCCAACAAAGAAGAAAAATAAGACAAGTGCAAAGAAGCCAGAATGGATGTCCAAAGAACTTCTAACTGAGCTAAAGCTCAAAAGTGACATGCACAAGAAGTGGAAAAGGGGAGAAATCACCAAAGAAGAATTCAAACGTATAGCCAACACCTGTAGGGAAAAGGTTCGCAAGGCTAAAGCGCAAAATGAGCTCAGGCTTGCCAGGGACATAAAAAACAACAAAAAAGGCTTTTTTGCTTACGTTGGTAGAAAAAGGAAGAAAAAGGAGGCGATAGGGCCATTGCAAGGAGAAGATGGGGTGATGGCGACAGGGGACAGGGAAAAGGCAGAACTACTTAATGCCTTCTTTGCCTCGGTCTTCTGAGAAAAAGAAAGCCATCTTCAACCTCAGCAACACGGAATGGACGAAGGATTGGGGGAAATCCAACCCCAAATAGGGAAACAAGTTGTCCAGGAACACTTGGCCTCTCTAAACGAATTCAAGTCCCCAGGGCCAGATCAGCTACACCCAAGAGTACTGAAGGAACTAGCGGAAGTTATTTCAGAACCACTGGCAATTATCTTCGAGAGTTCTTGGAGAACGGGAGAAGTCCCAGCAGATTGGAGGAGGGCGAATGTGGTCCCTATCTTCAAGAAGGGAAAAAAGAACGACCCAAACAATTACCGTCCGGTCAGCCTCACATCAATACCAGGCAAAATTCTGGAAAAGATCATTAAGGAAGTGGTCTGCGAACACTTAGAAACAAATGCGGTCATTGCTAATAGTCAACACGGATTTACCAAAAACAAGTCATGCCAGACTAATCTGATCTCTTTTTTCGATAGAGTTACGAGTTGGGTCGATACAGGGAATGCTGTGGATGTAGCGTACCTGGATTTCAGTAAGGCCTTCGACAAAGTCCCCCACGACCTTCTGGCAAACAAACTAGTAAAATGTGGGCTAGACAAAACTACGGTTAGGTGGATCTGTAATTGGCTAAGCGAACGAACCCAAAGGGTGCTCACCAATGCGTCGTATTCATCATGGAAAGAAGTGACAAGTGGAGTGCCGCAGGGCTCCGTCCTGGGCCCGGTTCTGTTCAACATCTTTATTAACGACTTAGACGAAGGGTTAGAAGGCACGATCATCAAGTTTGCAGACGACACAAAACTGGGAGGGATAGCTAACACTCCAGAAGACAGGAGCAGAATTCAAAACGATCTTGACAGACTAGAGAGATGGGCCAAAACTAACAAAATGAAGTTCAACAGGGACAAATGCAAGATACTTCACTTCGGCAGAAAAAATGGAAATCAAAGATACAGAATGGGGGACGCCTGGCTTGACAGCAGTGTGTGCGAAAAAGACCTTGGAGTCCTCGTGGACAACAAGTTAAACATGAGCCAACAATGTGATGCGGCTGCTAAAAAAGCCAATGGGATTCTGGCCTGCATCAATAGGGGAATAGCGTCTAGATCCAGGGAAGTTATGCTCCCCCTCTATTCTGCCTTGGTCAGACCACACCTGGAATACTGTGTCCAATTTTGGGCACCACAGTTGAAGGGAGATGTTGACAAGCTGGAAAGCGTCCAGAGGAGGGCGACTAAAATGATTAAGGGTCTGGAGAACAAGCCCTATGAGGAGCGGCTTAAAGAGCTGGGCATCTTTAGCCTGCAGAAGAGAAGGCTGAGAGGAGACATGATAGCCATGTACAAATATGTGAAGGGAAGTCATAGGGAAGAGGGAGCAAGCTTGTTTTCTGCTGCCCTGCAGACTAGGACACGGAACAATGGCTTCAAACTACAGGAAAGGAGATTCCACCTGAACATCAGGAAGAACTTCCTCACTGTGAGAGCTGTTCGACAGTGGAACTCTCTCCCCGGGGCTGTGGTGGAGGCTCCTTCCTTGGAGGCTTTTAAGCAGAGGCTGGATGGCCATCTGTCGGGGGTGCTTTGAATGCGATTTCCTGCTTCTTAGCAGGGGGTTGGACTGGATGGCCCATGTGGTCTCTTCCAACTCTACTATTCTATGATTCTATGATTCTATGATTCTATGTCACTGGTGTGGAGTCACTCTGTCCCTGTTTTAAACCATACTCCTGTAAAACTAAGATCCTTCTCCCTCCTTCCTTGTTTTTTTTTTTTTTTTAACTGATGCTTCTGAAATGGAAACAGTGGCAGAATTCTGTTGTGGAGTAGAGTTTAGTGATATTCTCCTGCACTGTAGAAAGATCCTGCAATTGCTGCTGAATTTTATTGTGTTCAGAAACCTGGTGTTGTTTGCTAAACACTGACAAAGCTGACAGTGCAGATTAAGGGTCAAGTTGACTAGTTAAGACCTTCCAACCACATAGTGCAGGCTGCCCTTGGTTTGAGTAACAGTCACAGTAGTACTTAGGATTTCTCAGAAAAGTTGTGGAAAGTCATAGGGCCCTTCCAGACAGGCCCAAAATGTGAGACCTATCTCACTTTTTACCGGAGGCATCCAAATGAAGCCTCAGGTAAAAGCAAATTAATGCAGAGTAACCCAGATTTTCCCAGTTTGCTCTGCATTTATTAAACACCTCTAAAGATCCAGACCTTAAGCTAAAGTCTGGGTCTTTAGAGTGAGAGCTCTGTGGGGACTAACTTCCAGGATAGCTTCTGCCATTCTGTTTCTTCAAGCTTCCCAAAGCCCAGAGGAGATAGGATGGTATCATCCACACATAAATGGTGTGCACTTTTTTTCCATTGATGCACCAAATAGCACTAAATGTTCTGGTCACAAATGTCTGTTGATTTTGTCTTCAGAGAGAGATAATCTCCTCTTATCTTTTAAGTGGAGGTACAGCAGCAAAACCTTGCTTGGGAGTGTTTTGATCTTTTCATTTAATATTTTGAACTCAACTAGAGGCAACAAACATAACGTCTGATGGTTTTTTTTAAAAAAAGAAAAGAAAATCTATTAGTTTTCTTGTGGGCGTAAAATAGACTGTTAGGCAATAATTTTTATATCAAACGTTATTATGGCCACACACATTGCAATCTGGATAAACTGCATGATACAAGAAAGCGCAAAATCCTCAAAAGAGTGATATCTTTATTGGGCCAGCCAAAAAGCAAAAAATATATTTTGAAACATCACTAGCTTCTTCATCAGAAAAAGATGTTTAAAATCATACAAGAGAAGAAAAATGATAATTTTAGAATCACAGACCTACATTCTCCTTTAGAGATCCCCGCTGTTGTTACAATGCTCTATAGCAGCACCATTTCTTTATATCTTTCAAATCTGCTTTGAGTTAGCAGCAATCCAAATATGACGTTGAGCAGTACCAGAGCTGACATATTTCATTATGAGGAAATAATTTGGTGACTTATTTCCAAAAGGAATTCAAAGGTGGCCAAGACCCATTTTTGTGCTGCTACCAAACCTAGAAAAAAGTTGAACATTACAGCAACATCAAACACACACAAATACACAAACATAAAAATACCAAAACTTGTATTTCTCATTCTAGAAAAAAGTGAAGTTGAATTTTCAAGATATATCACAGATCAGGAAAATGTGATGTTTTTAATGAAGGACATCTCTACATGGCTAAAATAAAACAAACTCATTGCTTAGCTGCTGTGGGACGTCCACATAATGCACAGCTTGATTCACACCACCACCACTGCATTTAACCCATTCATCTGAATCAAGTGAACTTGGGAAGCTCTGAAGTGATCTCAAAGTTTTGGAGGTGTGGACAGATGGATTATACTGAATTTGATTTGATCCACAATGGATTCCAGTGAGCCCATCAGTGAACCCATCACTATATCACTGTCAGCAAACAACTCCCTCCCAGAGGCTGTCTGGCAACATTACATTTCTGGTGATGTCATTGCTGTTGCTGAGCTAAAAGGGTAAAGGTTTTCCCCTGACGTTAAGTCCAGTCGTGACCGACTCTGGGGGTTGATGCTCATCTCCATTTCTAAGCCGAAGAGCCGGCATTGTCCATAGACACCTCCAAGGTCATGTGGCCAGCATGACTGCATGGAGCGCCGTTACCTTCCCGCCGGATCTATTGATCTACTCACATTTGCATGTTTTCAAACTGCTAGGTTGGCAGGAGCTGGGGCTAACAGCGGGCGCTCATTCTGCTCCTGGGATTTGAACCTGGGACCTTTTGGTCCGCAAGTTCAGCAGCTCAGGGCTTTAACGTACTGTGCCACCAGGGGCCCCTGATGCTGAGCTATGTGACCAGAAATCCAGCATTACCAGGAGCATTTCCTGCAGGCTGCAGTGAAGTGGCAATGCCGGCTGCTTTAATCTATTCTCAAACTGACCAGCCAAAGAGCTCCATGGAAGCTCTAGAGCTGCATCAGAGCAACTCTAAAGCTTTTTACACCAGACGTTATTTTGGCAAGCCTAGACCTGACCAAAGTCTTTTCATACTCACAACTCTGGGGACTTGCAAACAGCACCAAAATGCAAGTTTTAAAAGTAAGGCAAAAATCCCAGTACCTGACAGCGGTTCCACATACAGACCTGTCAGTACCAGGAAATCCTCCCCTGCCATCTTCACACCTTCCTTTGAAGTGGGTCAAGATGGAGAATAAATGGGAGACATCCGGCTGAAGTTTTTTTAAAAAAATTCTCTCCGAGATGCGCTGAACCTCATGTGCATATGCGGAGATCCAAATGTAAACACAAGCAGATTTCTTATTCTCTCTCTTCACCTAACTGTTTATTCAAGCTTTTAAAAATCTAAATAAAGTAATGGTTGCAGAGAGTTCTAATTGCTTTCCAGTTCTGCTTCCCTTTAGCTACCTCTAAAGACCACACTGGGGGAAGAGAAGGAAACCATGTGTTTTGCATGACTGCAGATATATACATTCATGCAAAGGCACACATTATTTATTTATTTATTTATTTACAGCATTTATATTCCGCCCTTCTCACCCCGAAGGGGACTCAGGGCGGATCACATTACACATATTAGGCAAACATTCAATGCTTTTTAACATAGGACAAAGACAAACAACAACATAGCTCCGAGCGGGCCTCGAACTTATGACCTCCTGGTCAGTGATTCATCGCAGTTAATTGCACTGGCTTGCTCTCCCGTCTGCTCTCCCGTCTGTGCCACAGCCCCGGGCCATTAGGGTGGAATTGGGTTTTAAGCACACTTCTTTAACCTGTGCTTTTCAGCTGTTAACCCAATTCCACCTGCGCTTTTGCTATGTGCCGATTAGCCACCTCCACTTTTATCCCAGTTACTTTTGGGGTTTTATGCATGTGTAGAAAGGCCCTCTGTGTTGCAAAAAGCTTAATATGCAGTTAGAGTTCCCTATAAGAATCTGTGAATTCAAAGGAAGAAAAAAAATGATTAAATTTACCCATTAACATTAATGTTTCACTATGTTTAGTGTGATTTACCTTTGGATAAGTATAGGATTACAACTTAAACAGAACTTGACTTTACCTGAGGTCTGTCTAGTATGTGATAAATTAATTAACCATTTTGTTTGAATTTATAGCTTCTGTTCACCTGTCATGACTGTACTCATGAGTATGCCTTATTATTATGTCAAACTTGCAGACATGCAAACTAGTTCTTTGTATCGTACCTTGAAAATAGGTTCCACTGGGTTCTGTCAATACTTGATTCCCAGCACTAAATGTATACAACAGAGCTTTCCAAACATTTCATGTTAATGGTGCGCTTTTTAGACATGCATTATTTTGCAACACAGTAATTAAGTTTTACTAGCAAACTGGAAATCAAACCTAACCCTTATAAGAGATAAGGACACATAGAAAAATTGTAATAACAAACTGTATAGGGCACAATATGTCTCATGAAAACCTTTTATTTATATTTAAAAATATACATAATTTAGTGTTTGTTTCACATAAACCATAAATAAGAGGTCTAAAATGTGTTTCTTTATAACCACTGAAGCAACTACATCTAGGATGATGAAATTACTTGTTTTATGTGAAGATTTTAAAGAAAGACAGATGATGAAAAAAAGTTTCACATTATGGAGTCACTTGAAGGTAAGAAGGTTACCTGGAGACAATAAAGAGGAAAATTATTTTTGAATAGGAAAACCATAATCTTTGACATTGAGCAAGTAGAATAATTAGTTTTTGACCTTAACTCAACAGAAAGACAACTAAAAAATCCTATCACCAATATAATATTTCACTGCATCAGTGATGTAATTATGTTATACTGTCTTAAAACCAATTACCTACTCACATCTACAGATTTACTTTCTTGACCTACACTTGACCTGTGTATTAATCCACAGCCTCCTAAAACTTTGATAGAATATTGATCATATGGTTATATTTTTGAGGAGACTACAGCTGCCAGAACCACTTGTTAACCTGTTAGCACATTTCCTCAATACAGGTCTCTCCAGATAATTTCATCCTACAACTTTCATCATTTCTAACTATTAGTCATGGTAGCTGGTATTTGTATTTCAAAATATTTAGAGGGATCTTTTGTAGCTCTTGAGATTGTTGATCATGTTTGACATTTCTCCTGACTCCATTCTCAATATGGTATAGGGAGATATGAATTCTTAATATAGGTATAGGGAGTTTTATAGAAGCCTTCAAATTATCTTAAAATATTTGGTTTAGTCCCAGATCCCTCTGTGGATATTAAAATCCGAGGATAGTACTACTACTACTACTACTCCTCCTACTACTAATAGTAATAATAATTTTATTTCTTACCTGCCTCTCCTCATAGCTTAAGGCAGGTTACAGAACAATTAAAACACACAAACACTGCAAAAACACTACAAATACACATATGAAACATACGTCTATAAAAGCTACAGCCAAAACGTGTTTGTATAAATACATACTAAACAAAGGACACACATTTAAAATTCATGCTTAAAGACTGTATGGGTAGGCCTGCTGAAAGAGATAGGTCTTTCCATGGCTTTAAAATTCCAACAGCTAATTTAGCTGTCGGAGGTCTTTTGGCAGGTCATTCCGCAATCTTGGGAAAGCTAATGAAAAGGTCCTCTGGGCAGTGGTTGCCAGTCATGTTCTGGCTAGGTGGAGCAGATGCCCCTCAAAGGACCTCAGTGTTTGGAGCAGATTGTACAGGAGAAGATGATTCTTTAGGTAACCTGGACCATATAGGACTTTAAAGGTCAAAACCAACATCTTGTACTTTGCCTGGAAACTAATTGGTAGCCAGTGGAGTGATTTTTAGGACAGGTGTAATATGCTCACTCCTAGATGTTCCAATGTAAAGCGCATTGCGGAAGTCCAACCCTGAGGTTACCAGTGCGTGCACTACCAACTTCTGTTCCTCCAAATCTAGGAAGGGGTGCAGCTTGCATATCAGCCAAAGCTGGTAGTAAGCATTCCTGATCCTCCCATCTACCTGGGCTGACATTTGGAGAGACAGATCCAGGAAGACTCGCAAGCTGCAAATAGTCTTTCAGGGGGAGTTTAACCCCTGACTGGTTGACACACCTCCACCCTTGATGTCAAGCACCTCTGTTTTGTCTGGATTCAGTTTCAGTTTGTTTTCTGTCATCCAGCCCATTACCTTCTCCAGGCATTAATTCGGAGGAGACATGCTATCCTTAGCTGAAGCTGTTTTGGAAGGCATGGAGAAATACATTTGAGTGTCATCAGCATACTGATGACACCCTGCCCCATGCCTATGGATGATCTCTCCCAGAAGCTTCATGTAAGTATTAAAGAGCAGTGGAGATAGAATAGCACCTTTAGGGACACCACATAGCAGATCCTCTTTTTTTGAAGATCAGCTATCCCCACGCATCACCATCTGGAACCTGCCTGAAAGGTATCACCAGAACCACTGCAGCACAGTATTAAAGTTTCATTATACACAGTAGCATAATAAAATGGTGCCCCTTATGTAAAATAGCAAAACCAAGATTTGCTTTTTGGAATTTTTCATATTTTTAAGCCATGGATGGTTCAATCCCTTGTTACAGAGTCTGAATACAGAGGGCCAGACTGTATTAGGAGTCACATTTCATTCTGGGTTCTATCTGAGGATGAGACATGGAAAAACAAAAAATCATAAGTATAATTTCGTGTGCTCAATTAAATCCACAAATAATAAGATAACATACATTGAGAGCATGTTATTTATTATCTATTTAAAACTGAAGAGAAATGGCATTGCTCATGCTACAAAATCTTTTGCATGGACTCAGAAATTGACTGATCAATTGCAACCTCCCATCTTCTGATGCAGTTGCTCTCAAAACATATCACTACTAATGATTTTGTGTGTAAAATGTATCTGTGGGACCAGTCCAGGATTTCACTTATTCGCACCAACAAAATATGTCCTCCCTAGGCATTTTCTAGGTCAGTGGTTCTCAACCTGTTTACCAGCTGTTCGGATTTTTGGGAGTTGAAGGCCAAAACACCTGAGGACTCACAGTTTGAGAACCACTGTTCTAGGTCCTCTAGCATGAAACGATGGTATTTTGGAAAGAAAAGTCCTTCATTTCAATAGGGTTTGCTATTATCCATGGTTTTATGTATCCATAACCATCTTTATTTTATTAAGTACTCAAATGATGTGTGTATATAAACAGTAATGCTGAATATATTTTGTTTATTGTCCATGCATTCAGAAAATAAAGAAATATAATATAAATTCAAAAAACATCAAGTACAATATTCAACTGTGGTTTCACTCTGTCTAATATTTAGTACGTTGAATGGGTACAAAAATTCTGACAGATTTATTTAAGGATGTAAATTAAACCAGATTTCTTCTATAATAAGCCTCATCTAAGAGATCTGGAAAAACTTGGTAATAATCAAGCATTTATCCTGTGGGTTGGACACTCTAGTTGCAGTTAGTAGGAGAGAAGATTTCCTCTGTGTCTTGTAATAAAAAGAATACCTTTCTGTGCATACACATGGCAAGAATTACGATACTTGTGTTACATTGAATGAATGGGGCGGGCACTTTTCCTGCTTCTAATTATATGCATTCAGTAACACCTCCATAGAAGTTCTATATTTCAAGGGATTCTGATTACAGAGAAAGAAATTTTACAACTCCAACCCATACAACCTTTATCTACACCTTAGCATGACTTATGAAGCAAGTTGGATATATGATTACAAGGACCTGTGTTCCATACCAAGTGTGTATTACATATCAAGGATGAAAAATGACTGCTCTGACATTTTCCAGCTCTAAATCCAAAACATTAAAAACGAACCTTTGTTTTGTGTTTGGGATAAATCTCAATGCTGCCTCAAAGATATCCAGCATGGTTTCAGGGACTAATCATTTTGACACAGTGGTGGTCAGACCATTTGTCTACACCAAGCCTGCACAACACCCTCCAGTTGTTTTGGGCATCAGCTCCCAGAATTCCTGGCCACTGGGCAAGCTAAATAGGGCTTCAGGGGGTTAGAGGCCAAAACATCTGGAGGGCCATGAGTTGTGCAGGGCTGGTCTGCACAAATGGGTACCATCTTTCTGGAGTTACAGGCCCCTTGTACACTGCCCTATATTCCAGGATCTGATCCCAGATAATCTGATTTATGAGTCTCTACTGGGATCAGATCCTGGGATATTGGGGCAGTGTGGAAGGGGCCTCAGAGAGCAGTTGCTGTCAGAGCCCTTCTACACTGCCATATAATCCAGACTAGCAAAGCAAATACATATTATCTGTTTTGAACTGCCTACTCTGTCATATAATCCTTTATAAAGCAGATAATCTGGATTTTATATAGCTGTCTCAAAGGGGCCTCAGGCTATTTGAAGATATCTGAGATTAGGCCCTTATTTTAATTGGTTCCCACCACTTATTTTTAAATAAGTCCACAAGGAAGTTGAGATGTGTGATGAATGAAACATATTTTTGTAAGATCTTTTAAAAGATTTCATTGTTTTACTGTTGTTGCTGTTCGGCATATTGAATATGCTTGCTGGAAGATTTTGCCAGGAGTTCTATTTACAGTTTTGAAAACTTCTACTAAAATGCACCAAGTCACTTAAACTTTTCAGTGAGGGATAAAATGGTGACTTTTAAAATTATCATAGCATACTACTGCATGCAACTTGATGGGTTTCTAATTTATCATAGCATCCGTAGGAAGTATGGATGTGCCTGTGAATGCTTATGGCAATGTGTACAATTTTTAAATGAAAAATCTTTGCCATGATTCAAAGGCTTAAGCTCACAGAATATTATGACAAGCTACTTTTGAAAATTCTGTTTCAAGAGTAGTTTGCTAGGAACTGAGGATAGGATCTGCCATTTGAGAAAAATATGGCTGCTTTTGAACTAGTTATACTAAAATAAGTGCAGTTTAAGATTAATTATATAGGGAAAGGTGTGTGTATCTGTAAAATTGTTAGTGGTTTGTTGTTTTCATGTGGTTCTTCTATGTAAGACAGCGGGAAGAAAAATATTGCCCACTTGTTTCTAGATAGACCAGTCTAATTTATTAGGGAAATGTAGGAAAAATGACCCTCTTTATTTAAAAAAAATCATCGTTTGTGCTCTGAACTAGCAAGCTATATGAAAAGGTAGGCTGTTAGCATAAAGAATCGCTTCCTTGTAAATTCATACACTTTATCAAGTATAAAAGTCACATTTCATATTCCTATTGCACGTTACTGCCAGTATCTCTTTTTGATCCCGATTGAAGAATGATACTGCTTTATCTGGAAATATTGCTGCAGTAATTGTGCAGGTGAAGAAGAACCAATGTGACATAGGCTTTTTCTATTGATTCTATGTCAGTTTCATTCTCTAGATCAGGGGTCCCCAAACTAAGGCCCGGGGGCCGGATGCGGCCCTCCGAGGTCATTTACCTGGCCCCCGCCCTCAGTTTTATAATATATTGTATATACATATAATATTGATAATAGTATTATAATGTAATACAATATAACACTAATAATAATACCATATAATAATATTAATTATATATTCTATATTACATATAATATTACTAATAATATTACAGTATAGTGGTGTGCCGTCGCGCCTGGGGCTGTAAACTCTTAGTGAAAGAGGCATGGACGTGACATCTTTCCCCAGGGGATTGCTTCTTGCCCTCCTTTAGGGAAACTGGAACTCCCAAGGACCAAAACACTGTAGTTAACTCAAAAACTGGGTTTATTCTTCACAAAGGGGGTAAAAGAAAATATACATTACAGTCTTTGATTGTTTAAGTCCATGAAGTTTGTCCACATCCCTCTTTCTCTGGCTGTGAATGCCGGAGCAAACTCAGCCTCAGTCCAATGACCTATGTCTGAAGACAAGAGTCTTCCTCTGTTGCCAAAGGACTGATGTGAAGGCGCTTGAGACTCCTCAACGTTGTTCAGGTTGGCCCTGAACATGAAGTGTGAGTCCCAAGGGTAAGAACCTCAGAATTGGTGCTGAGAGGTAACTTTTGAAGGGCTTTTTGAGCCAAGCCTCTCTTTCACGTCCATCCGATACAGAACTTGCTGATGGAATGAAAAGAGGAAACACAGTCCTACTCCAGGAAGAGGTGGAGCCAAATAGTTTAGCTAAGTGAGCAATATAACAGGTACAAACAACATTGATTGACAGATATAAATAACCAATCCAACTACATTTACAGGGTAAGGGCAAAATCAGGCATGATACAACAATTCAAATCTTGCAACTTATAGTTCCAACATATAGATGGCGCCACTCGCGCCATCACACTCCCGGCCTAGATTTCCGGACTTTCGGAAATCTAAACAAAATGGAGTTAAATACCTTTAACTCTAATAACTTTAAGACTGTACGTCTTGTGAAAATAACTCAACCATGTCGCTAATAGGCCTGTCAAACAAA
The DNA here is from genome assembly GCF_035594765.1 of Anolis carolinensis. Lineage (NCBI taxonomy): Eukaryota > Metazoa > Chordata > Lepidosauria > Squamata > Anolidae > Anolis > Anolis carolinensis. The sequence goes on from NC_085842.1 coordinate 246,974,864, forward strand.
GAAACCTTTTCGTTAGAGACGACTTTAACCTGGGCCTTGCACACTCTATTGTCAGAGCTAGGATACAATTTTAACACAATACCCTTAGCCCATTGGTATCTAGGAGCATCTTTGATTAAGTAACACCAAATCCCCAACCTTTACGTTGGCACCTAACAATCCAAAACCCATAGTTTCTTAGGGCAGACTGAGTAATTGACCTTCCTTGGTGTTTGACTTTTGTGTGGAAATGCTGTGTCAACAGCAGAGCTATGTGGCTATGGTGTGGCAAAATAAAAGGATTTTTAACACAGGATCTAATCTTTGCTCTTTTTAGTCTACCTCCAACCCTAAGGAGACCCTCATTGTCCAGGAAGGGGTTCAAGTCCTTTAAACAACTATTTTTGGGCAAGGATGCTTTTCTTTCTAAACAAGCTATTTCTTCTAAAAAACACTTTGAGTGGATCTCAGGATGACTGTTGAGGCTTTCGAAAGATCTTGGGGCTGAATTGCACCACTGTTTTTTGTAGTGATGTAATGTATGAGCCTGGCTATGGCTGCCTGAAGTCTAGTCCATTTTGAAAATCTTTCAAACTTGGCTGGATTTAAACCTTGCCTTGATAAGTCTTGGCCATCGATGGTAGATTTGCAGGACTGAATTTCTGGCAATTCAGTGTCTTTGAGCACGGAGATGCTTTCTGGAAAGGAAGGATTTTGAAGACATTTGGGTCCAGTGATCCAGGATGACTTGGACAACTTTGCGGCTGATGTTCCTCGGGATGTCACATCTGCCGGATTTTCTGAAGTGGATATGTAATGCCACTGCTCTTCTCCCTCCGCACACACGCTGGCTGGTTCAGCGTAGTTGCTTCTGAAGAGGTCTTCCACAAACTGGGTGATCTGGGTCTTTACCTTCGGATCTTTTAGCATCCTTCTTCTTAAGGACAGGAGACGATGAAGGGCAACATCTCTGTTGTTGGGTAGAGATGGCCTTTCCGGCTTGAAAGGTAAAGGTGCTATCCAATTACCTTCAGAGACTTGAGTGACTTGGCTGTTCATCATCTCAAGGAACTTCTGTTCATTTTTAGAGAAGGCTGTTTGCTCATCTCTCTCTGTGACTTCGATGATGGAAGAGTAATCGGGCATTACTCCCTGGCAGCAAACTGAGATGTGGCTGGCACATCCTTGCATTAGTGAAGGCCTTTTAGTGACAGGCTGGAACATCTTGTTCAGGCAGACTGGGCCTAACACCGTCCATCCTAAAGGCAACTGCTGGGCCATGGGTGAACCCTTAGGACCTTCAATCTGGTTGCTAACACGGAACAGTGTGGGACAATCTGCACCAATAAGCATGACGATGTCTGTTTCCAAGTCCAAAGCTGGAATTAGATCTTGAATACCTTTGAGATGAGGATGGGCTTGTACCACCTCCTTCGTGGCTATCTGTTCTTTGTTCCTGGGAATCAGGCTGCATTCTATAAGGTCAGGAAGATCGTACCTGACCTTTTGTCCAACAGGCGAGATTTTGAACTTTGTTGCAACTCTGCCATTCATCTTATTCTTTCCAGAACAAGTGGATATGGTGTAATCTATTGTCTCGGTATGAAGGTTGAACATGTCGAAGAACTCTGGGGTTGCAAGAGATGCGTCACTTTGGGCATCCAAGGCGACGTAGACCCTTTTCTTATTCCACGGCTGCTTGTCTGGATACACCTCTGCCAGGCAGATTGGGTGGCAAATCCTTGGCTTGTGGCTATTTTGACAAAGCTTGGTGCAGGCAACCGCAGGAGCCTTGAGGGCTACCTGTGGTTCTGTAGGCTTTTGGTCTTCTTTGGTTTCTTCTTTGGCAGGAGAATTTGACTTTGCTTTGAATTGAGGGGAATCGAAGTTGTGCATTGCAGAGCAATGCTTGATGCTGTTGCAGTGTTGGCATTTAACCTTTTCTTTACAGTCCTTGGAGAAGTGAATAGTGGCGCCGCAGCATCTAAAGCACACCTTGGCCTTTTGAACTATTTGGAGTCGTTCTTTGTAAGGCTTCTTTGCGAACTCTCTGCATTCAGCTAGGCTGTGTGGTCTTTGATGAATGGGACAGGATATGGTGTTGTTGCTGACTGGTTGAGCAGAAGCTGCAGGAGTTGCGTCTGTCATCTTGACACTCAGGTTCCTTCTAAGATCTTTGCCCTGGGCTTTGTCTTCTTTGGAGGTCTTTTCAGGCTTTAGGTCTTGGTACAAAGCGAGAAGACCTGTTTGAGGGTCATTCCTCTCACGGGCTGCTCTAGTGACGAAATCCACCAAAAAGGTGAAGGGCAGGTATACATTTGCATTCTCCTCTTTGTACTTGAACACCTGTTTCCCCCAAGCTTCTCGAAGAGGAAAAGGAAGTTTGCAGAGGATGGCACTCTGTGACGTGTACTGGTCCAGACATGCTAAACCTGGGAGCTCTGGATTTCCTTTGGCTGAAGCTAGCTCTAGTAAAAGATCACTAAAGTCCCAAAGCTGTTTGCAATCTTTCATCTTCAGTGATGGGAACCTGTTGAGTCGATCCATGAGGGATGCTTCTATCTCAGTGCTCGCACCGAAGCGCTGGTCCAAGCGAGACCACGCTGTGGACAAAGCTCTTTGGGGGTCTGCTACATGAGCAGCGTAAAGTCTTTTTACTTGCTCGGCTGAGCTGGGTCCAAGCCACGCCATAAGAAGGGACAGTTCTTCATCCGCTTCTAGCTTGAAATCTCTAATGGCCCTCATGAAGGTGATTTTCCACAGAAGGTAGTCATCCGGTCGGTCAGTGAATTTCTGGACGCCTTTGTCTCTGATGTCTCTTCTTGGATTTCTCAAGAGGGAACCCAATTGAGACTCCAGTGTGTAAGGGTACATCTGAGGAGTGTGATGTGGCCCGACGAAGTCAATGTTCTTCGGTTGAACACATCTTGTCTCGATGGTAGGCGATGCTGGGTTCAGCAGATTGCTGGCAGGCAGCACCTCTGAAGCCTTCATCTTCAGCGATGGGAGAATTGACTTGGTATGCAGGGATGAATGTGGTGGTTCACTCCCGGCCATGCCTTGCCAATGTGGATGGACATCTGGATGTTGTTGAAAGACGTCATCCATTCGTTCCCAAGTAGACAGGTGGTATCTCTGAGGCCTAAGTGCAGGAATGGACTCTGACAGAGATGGCACTCTCCCGGCCGTGCTTTGCTGTACTTCTGAGGAATGGGCTGGCCTTGAAGTTGCGAACACTGGAACAGGTGAGCGATCTTCAAGGTGGCAAAAGGAGATATGACTCTGCACTACAGGTGATTCCAGTTGCAGATGTGCTGAAACCTTTGCTGTAGGCTCTTGTGTTGGCAGGAAATTAAGGTTTTCTTGGGTTAGTTCCTGTGATAGGACTTTGGCTAGAACGTTAGCTCTGACTATCTTTTGTGCTGTGTCTCTTTTTACTTGAAGCAGATCTAGATCCCGTTGCAGCTCATCTTGCTTGGCTTCAGCCATTGCAAGCTCTATTTCTCTCTGGGCCCTGGCCTGTGCTAGGTCAGCTTCTTGTTGGGCCCTAGCCTGCGCTAGATCAGCTTCTTGCTGGGCCCTAGCCTGAGCTAGAAGCAGTCTCTGCTTGGCTTTAGCCTGTTGAAGGAGGAGTTCCTCTTCATTGAAGGCAAAGTCTTGCCTAGCCATTTCTGCAGACGCCTCTGCTTCTAAAACCTCTTTTCTAATTTTCAAACGGACAGCCTCTCTGTTGTAGTGGGCTGCTTTGGAAGAAGTACTGATGAATGAGTGTGTGGATTGGGAGGAACTGCTACGCCTAGATGAATGCTTGGATTTAAGGCTAGCATCATTAGATGGAATCTTGAGCAGACTGGATCTAAGGCTTACACATGGGGAGCCTTGAACCCTTTCTTCTGCACCTTCTACAAGGGGGGATTTGACCCTTGTTTGCAAAATCTCATTACTATGACTTGCCATTATGAAATTCAAAAGGAAACTTATCCCAAGTTTCAAACAGTACAAAATGCAATACTATATAACTATACAATTAAAGGCACACAAAAGGGCAATGCAATACTTTAAACAAGACAATTAAAACAGCTGCTTAACTGAGAAGTTAAGCCTGGGCTTTCATAAACTTGCAGCAGGCTCTGAAGAAATGGCAGGAACTGCAGAAGGTTGGAATTTATTGCTTTGCAAACTGGGTTCTGGAAGAGGCTTGGTTGGTCTGCAAAGGCTGACTTCTGGAGAAATGTATCTACTTTGCAGAAACCTGGATTTTGCTGCAGTTGCAAGAGCTGAATGTAGCGATTTGCTGGCTTGCTTGATAAACAGAAAAGGCGGGAAACTTAGCAAATGTATCAATTTTGCAAAGGCTAGGCTTCTAGCAAATGTATCCACTTTGCAGAAGGCTTCAACTTGCTGCAGCTGCAAGAGCTAGATGTATCAATTTGCTGGTGGCTTGAGATGCAAAAGAGCGGGAAAGCTTGTAAATGTCTCAATTTTGCAAAGGCTAGGCTTCTAGCAAATGTATCCACTTTGCAGAAGGCTTGAACTTGCTGCAGCTACAAGAGCTGAATGTAGCAATTTGCTGGTGGCTTGAGATGCAAAAAGAGCGGGAAAGCTTGCAAATGACTCAATTTTGTGAAGGCTGGGCTTCCCTCTGGAGGCAAAGGCAGGCTTCTTTTGACTTCTTTATCTTTAGGAGACTATGGGCTTGGCAAGTTTAAGGCCCTTTCACTCCTTCTTTTCCCTTCTTAGCACTTCTGGAAGGCTTCTTTCAGCAGTTCTGGAAAAGAAGGCTTCTCTCTCAGCACTGTGCCGTCGCGCCTGGGGCTGTAAACTCTTAGTGAAAGAGGCATGGACGTGACGTGACATCTTTCCCCAGGGGATTGCTTCTTGCCCTCCTTTAGGGAAACTGGAACTCCCAAGGACCAAAACACTGTAGTTAACTCAAAAACTGGGTTTATTCTTCACAAAGGGGGTAAAAGAAAATATACATTACAGTCTTTGATTGTTTAAGTCCATGAAGTTTGTCCACATCCCTCTTTCTCTGGCTGTGAATGCCGGAGCAAACTCAGCCTCAGTCCAATGACCTATGTCTGAAGACAAGAGTCTTCCTCTGTTGCCAAAGGACTGATGTGAAGGCGCTTGAGACTCCTCAACGTTGTTCAGGTTGGCCCTGAACATGAAGTGTGAGTCCCAAGGGTAAGAACCTCAGAATTGGTGCTGAGAGGTAACTTTTGAAGGGCTTTTTGAGCCAAGCCTCTCTTTCACGTCCATCCGATACAGAACTTGCTGATGGAATGAAAAGAGGAAACACAGTCCTACTCCAGGAAGAGGTGGAGCCAAATAGTTTAGCTAAGTGAGCAATATAACAGGTACAAACAACATTGATTGACAGATATAAATAACCAATCCAACTACATTTACAGGGTAAGGGCAAAATCAGGCATGATACAACAATTCAAATCTTGCAACTTATAGTTCCAACATATAGATGGCGCCACTCGCGCCATCACAAGTGGTATAGTTCAATATAGTAATATATAATGCTAATATTGTGCTATGCTAATAATATAATATATTGTATGTACATATAATTTGTAAGCCACTCTGAGTCCCCTTTGGGGTGAGAAGGGTGTGATACAAATGTAGTAAATAAATGCAGTAAATAAATAATAAATAAATTTTAGACTTAGGCTCACCCAAAGTCTGAAATGACTTGAAGGCACACAACAATAACAACAACAACAACCCTAATTAACTTGACTATCTCATTGGCCAGAAGCAGGACCACACTTCCCATTGAAATCCTGATTTAAATATTGTATTGTTCTTTCATTGTTGTTGTTTTTGCACTACAAATAAGACATATGCAGTGTGCATCGGAATTTGTTTGTATTTTTTTCAAATGATAATCCGGCCCCTCAACAGTCTGAAGGCTTGTGGACCGGCCCTCGGCTTAAAAAGTTTGAGGACCCCTGCTCTAGATATGTCTTCAGCTGACTACTCTTATGCTTGTCTACTTGGATGCAAATCCTATTAATTTAACAGGACTTGTCTTCTTGGAAGCAAATCCTATTAATTCAACAGGGCTTGCTCCCACAGAATGCAATATAGCCATTTCCCTTCAGTTTGAAAGCTGTGACACTATAAAGTTGATTTGTAAGCATTTAAAAACTTCTGTGAAGTTACTTATTTTGTTTAAAAAACGGTATTTCTGGAAATATGCTTATTAATATCTCTGTTTATAATCCAAGCACAGAGAGGATGTGCATGTCACAAATTGGATACCTGAAGAATTAATTTTAAATTAAATATGAATATCAGTATGCAGTACTGTTGATCAGTCACATTTTGGCACTGTTTCTCATTTATGTGCATTGATTTTCCTACTCCTTTGCATCTACAGCAAAAAAAGCAGCATGTCTGGCATGGAAAGAGAAGCATTAAAAACACCCTCTTCTAATTCTACATTTCATGTGCCAAAGAACCTGCCTTTTGTTGTATCAAGAATTCATGAACTGTTTAAAAAGAAACTAACAAAACATACACAGAGACACAAAATGAGAGAAATCACAATATCTGGTTTTGTAACTTGCTTAATCTTCTCCAAGAAGTTGAGAACTTTATAAGTTAATAAGAAGTGCTCTAGCAAGGATTCTTTGCATGAACCCATGACAATAAATCTTTCTAGTAAATTTAAATCTAATAAAAGTAAAGCTTTTGTTAAGCTAATGGATCTTAATTGTCTATTCAGGACCAAGTGACCCCAGAATAGCTTTTATTGAAATAGCAGTAAATCACACAATATTTATTTCCCTAGGAAAATTCCTGCTACCTTCCTCCCAGGATATTGTGACAGTTGGCAGCTAAAGCTTAGTGGAAACAAGGACCATAGTGGCAAAACATGTCACCATCCCTGCTAATCAAAAAGTCAAAGCATTTCTTCCATGCGAGTCCTGATTTTATTACAACATTGTCTAGAAGGCATCCCTTATCTGTCACACAACAACAAATGAATATGGTGATGATTTTTCAATTTTTTTTAGCCTATTTGCAAAGGTAAAAAGTCAGTGGTTCCCCAATGGTTTACAGTTACATCCTTTATATTAAGCCTTAATCTTGCTTTTGCTATTGCAAACCTAATTTCAATTCAGGTTGGAAAGAACTGTGTGGAAAGAAAGAGAGAAAACTGGTAGAAGAAAACAAAGTGAATTATTGTGAACTCATGTTATGTGTTTTGTATGTGTTTTACCCTTGAGCCTCAGGGTGAGGGAGTGGGATGGGAAGTGGGTAAACAAAGTTTCCTGAAACTAGGGGCTTGTCTACACCACCCTGAAAAGGACCAGAAGTCATTATTATTTGAGAAACTTCAGATGAACCATTGTTACTGTTACATCCATTGCAGTGTTGTTTGTTTTGTTTTGTTCTTTTTACCATTCTCTTACTCTGCAGAAGCCCCTGCTCCTTACTTTTGAAAAAAAAAACTATTGCTCTTTGAGGCACGTTTTTTAGGTTTAGTATTGAGAAGTCTCATTGGACATTACATTGTGATATAACACATGTTCCTTGGGGAGATAGGGCGGAATACAAATAAATGTCAAACCACAGTTAGTAGCATACCCATATAGTTTGATATGCAGAGTGCGGAAGATTGTTTGCCCTTACCCTGTTAAGGATATAACAGCCCTTTTTACTTTGTGTGTCCCTGAACTCAAGTCCTGATGAAAGAAAAACACTTGAGTCAACTGTGCTTTAAAGTAGAAACTGAAAGTAGTTCATTCACTTTAAGGATAACAAAAACATATAACACAGTTCACAGTAGTTATCCTCACTACAAAGAAAAAGCAAACACTCTCTCCTTGAGAAGTCTTCTTGATAATACGAAAGAAAAGCATAAACAGTTCAACTTCTTTCCTTACGAAGTTCCACAATGCTCTTGACTGGTGAAGTGAGAGAAACACTCACTCTTGGCTTTTCCTGTAGTTTCTTTTCAGCTTCAGCAGCATCAGTGTGTGGCTACACCAGTGACTAACAGCCAACACCAACTACTTACATCAGTAGCTAACACAGTTTGTTTTATTCACAAGGCTTGTTAACACACCCTTCTAACACACTGCAGCTGCCACCCTCTTGTTACAAAGGTTCTGGTCCTTATTACTGCTTAGGAAAGGTCTGTAGTAACCTCTGAGTATCAACAATTTATTTATTTATTTATTTACTGCATTTATATACTGCTTTTCTCACCCTTGGGGGGACTCAAAGAGGTTTACAACATAATAATGGCAAAATTCAATGCCAACCATACATGTTGGCATTGAAAACATAACAAACAGGTCAAATCATAAACAATAAAATGAACAATGATGATGATGATGATGATGATGATCATTCTGTACAAGCAAAGCCAACCGACAGCTGTTCCTTGTTATAATGTAAGTTGACTGGAAGAAGCTTCATTTTGCTTTGAACGGCATCATCATCAGTAGTTTTACATTTCCAATTTAGTCTCAATCCACTCTGAGGCCAATCCAAAACGTATGTTACAGAATTCACCATGAAGTCATTGAAACATTAGTTGATTCAACAATGTCAAATGTTTTATTTGCAAAATTGTGGAAGAAACATGATCATTTTCAATAATCCACAGTTATAATTCTAAAGTCTATTTCAACACTTACACAGATGGGCTTGACTTTCTCTTCTCATTGACAGTTTTCCTTTTATACATTATTTTTTCAAAAACATTCTTAACACTGCTGAACTCTGATAAGCAATAGACATTTTAAAAGTATTGTGGCACAGTGTGGAGAACACTAAAGTTTGGTACAACTATGAAGTCAGCTTCTGGCTATATGTATGGTAGCAAGAAATGTCATATCCTTCCTCTCAGCATTGTTCACATGGACATTTTTACTGCATGTGGAAGTTGTTGAATATATTTTTGTGCTATAAAACAATTATTTTCATAACTTTTGAACATTTTGAAATATTGGGCGAAGCTTTGTACAAATGAGGTTTATGGCAAAAAAAAAATCCTCTTTGAGATTAATGTATGACTACCTAGCTGTCTGTCATTTTTTCTTTCTTTTTTAATGGTAAAAGCTCATAACATTTCCTCAAGCCTTTGCAGATACCCTGTGAGAATATCACAGCCTGCAGACCACAAGTTAAGAACCACGAGTCTAGACCTGTTCCGTCCCCCAGAGGTTTGGTTTGCATTTTTATAGTTGTAGGAATAGCATCTGTTTGCATTTGCTCCAGGGTTGCTGCAGATTCTGCAGCAGTCTGATAGTTTAGCCTTTTTGCAAGTCTTTGCTGCTTGCAGCCTGCAAATGTATCATTTTGTTCTGGAGACCGCCCCTTTTTCTGGGGAAAGAAGCTCCATTTTGAGAAGCCTATTCTGCCTTCTAGACTGAAGGAGAAACATCATATATGTGCTTGTGTGGCTAAGCCAGGCCAACTCTGAAAAGGCCATTGTAAGTACAAACAATTGACCTGCCTTTAAAACCAATGCCCAGCAAAGATAGGGGAAAGACCTGTTCTTTCTAATAGCTTTGGCACTGGGGCAGAGAACATCTTCGGATTTCTTTGCCACTGGAGGAAGCCCTACCAACTTCGCCTCAAAAACTAGCTTTGGGCTTAGATAGTTATAGATCTTTTGATAGCAGCTCAGAGCTAGGGTGAAGAGGATCTCAGGACCTCTTTGCCTTTGGTGGAAGTTAACCTAGCAACCAAAAGAGGGAAAGCAAGCAAGGAACATCTGCAAGGTTTTATAAGTGGACTGTTTTTATTTGCAACTTTAATTACATGTGCCAAGTCTGCCAAGGACTTTGTGAAAATAAAATTTTGTTGGATTGTTCTACTTTAAGTGCCTTTGGTTACTGGGATTTCCAGAGCTTCTAAGTAAGGCCCCGCAGTTCACCTGGGCAAAGGAAGAAGCACATCCTAAAGCTTTAAAAGGTGCCTGGGTGTGACGGCATAAGACCAATAAACATACTGATTTGCTGTTCTCCCTTCTACCTCTGAGTCCCTTTGGGGTGAAATAGAGTAGGGTAAAAATACAGCAAATAGATAGATAGATAGATAGATAGATAGATAGATAGAAGCTACAAGTGTGATGCATGTTAGATGGAGGAGAAAAGCAGATAAGACCACAGAAAGACTGAACACTTTGGTGTCATTTCTTTTCTTGTATTGGATAATTTGAAGCTATGCTTTTCATTTTGAGATGTTTGAAGCTGCTTCCTCATATCACTGGGATTCTTGTTGTATGCCTTCAAGTCAGTTCTGATTTACGATAATGCTCAACCCTATCACATAGTTCTTGTTCAGAGGAGATTTGTCTTTGTCTTCCTCTGAGCCTGAGAGAGTGTGACTTGCCTAAGGTCACTCAGTGGGTTTCCATGGCCAATTAGGAATTCAAATCCTGATCCCCCCAGAGTTGTAGTTTTGCGCTCAATCCACTACACTATTCTGGCTGACTGAACTGCTTAGCTTAAAAATGATTCTTAGAGCTTTGGCCACAAGACAGTTAAAAGGAAATCAATGTATTCTGTCTTTTCTGTAAAGCGTGAATAAGGATGGCAAGCCAGTTGCTGTAAAAATCCAGCTTTTGCTAGAGAAGCAAAAGTTCAGACAAGGACAGTCTGCTGACATCATGAGAGAAGAAAGCTGCTGTCTTCTGGCAGGCTTCCAAATCTTTCAAGGAAAGAGGGTTTGTAATCTCACCCTTTCCTACAGCCCAAGGTACATGGCTGGTCTGAACCAAATGGGAGATGTTCAAAATTATTCCATCCAGTGATCTACCTATGGGCTATTTCAGTAATACTAGTGAGAGATGGAAGAATGCAGCCAGAATAAGTAAATAATATGTTAGATGAACAACCAGTGGGGTTTATTGAAGATAAGAGATGAAAAACTATGAATGGATTAGTCATGTGTTCAGATTTACTTTCCTTTAGATTTAGAAATATGAAGCACTCTTAAAGTATCTGGCAGCAAACGTTTCTAGCAGCAAAATATAAACAGTATGTTTTGCTACTGTCCTATCCACACTGGAAATGCCTGTAGTGTATATGGGCAAGCCAGCATTGTCTGGTTCCCTGCCATTCTTGTTGCAATGTGTATTCTAGTGAAGGTTCACAAACATATACAATATATATCTGCCCCACACATTATGACATGCTCCCCAACATCTGTTCAAAGAAGGAACTACAAGCCACTCAGAAATACCATGCTGAATAAGGCTACAGCAGACCAAACCACCAAACTCCTGCCAGTTTGGACTTACTCATAACCATTTCACTTTTGAAAATAATACGTATCTCCCAAGTCAATGACATTGTGATGTACATCCACGTGGAACCACAGCATGCAAACATATTCATGCCTGATTTGAAACAACACCTCTTCAACACATCTTTTTTGGGGGAGTGGGGGATTTTGCTTGACTTAGACATAATAATGAGTTGTCAGTGGTACACATCTGATCCATGGCATAATGATTTACCAACAGGATGCCAGCCATTGTTGGGATTTCACAACTAAGTAGGAAGTTGGAAAACCATTAAGATTTTTTTTTGGGTTAATTTATTGTGCAAACAAAACTGACTAATTTCAGGAGAGTGTATATAGCAGGAAAACAATGGGAGCCAGATTCAGCAAAGTGTGATTGCTTTTTACCTACTGCTACATTTACAGATTCCAGAGTGGCTTAACTTTACTACTCAAAGTTGTGAAGAGTAGCTAGATAGGAGACAAGGAAATGAGTGAAGGAAGTCTGAGAGGTCTTGTGTTGCTATGATACTAGTTCTAAGAATGTATTTCCCCCTTTTCTGCTCTTTCTCCATGATCCCAGGGGAGCTGGAGCAAAGCACCACCACTGAGGGACTGAATAGGATATTCCTTAAAAGGATTCACACTCTCTGTGGGGCCAAGAAATGGGGTTGGGGCAATGAATGCTGAAATTCTGTTTCTTTATAAAATACCTCCTTGATACAAAGAAAAAAATAAAATGAGTTTTCAATTAAGCAATGTTAAAAACTTATCTCAGATTCAATTCAATAAACATCATAAGCTGCAAGTCTTTTAAAAAAAAATTGTTTTGGATTCAGATTTATCGCCTGCTGATGCTGTAGTAAATGTGCCAAGAAAGCCCCTAGCACACTTTTTTTTCAGATATAAAGGAATCTGGATAAGATTCCAGAAAGCTACTTCAGAGATTACCCCAAACATAGTCCAGCCAACCCCATACAAGCATTTTTGTGTGTTTCCATGGCTATTTCGTACAGACACTTTGCTACTTTTGTCCGCATGCAGTTAGTTATGCTGAAAAAGTAAATCAAATGAACTTTCCCCACAAGTTTGTAGAATGCCCAGAAAAGAGCTATTATTCTCTCTGTGTTACTAAAGTCTCATAACGACAATTAAGTAGTCTAATAATTATTCCTTCATATAATTATCAATCTCAGAAGAAATAATTAGCCTGAACAATTTTCATTTCATTTAGCATCCTTTTAAAATGATCTTGCTTTTTGTTAATTAGGGCATTGATTTTCTGCCTCTCCAGTTTAAATCAATATACACATTTGCTGATAATTTAATTGGTTATGCAAATGAATAGCTAATATCGCCTTGCCTCAGACTGTTGATTAGTCTTTTACACACAATGCTTGTTTTGTTTTCCCTCTTATAGCACTGCAGTGATAATACAAACCTCTGTCAATCAGATATGAACATTGTCGGTGCATGGAGGAGAGGCTACACTGGAAAGAACATTGTGATCACTATCTTGGATGATGGCATTGAGAGAAACCACCCAGACCTGATGCAGAATTATGTGAGTTTCCATGGTCCTTCAGGTTGCTATTTTTTTCCTGCTGAGTGATACTAGTAAATGCATCAATGTGCTGGACTTATTTCACATGCAAGTGAGGAGAGAAATGCCTGAAGAAGGGAATGCTGAGAAATTAACACTAAAAATGAAATTACATTATCGCTTTAACCTTTAAGAATAATTTGAATTGACTACATAGGGAAGACATGAATAACCATTGATGTCATGGCCAGGTTTTCCCCACTGATTTGCTTCTCTCATTAGATGTGAAATATTTTAAGTGATTCTGAAACTAGGTATTCCTCAGAATTGTCTTCTAGTTTTATTCAGTCAGGTAACTTTTACTGTTGTTTTAATACATTTCACCCTCATTCTTGAGATTTTCAGCTCTAGGATATTACTGATCTATGAAATAAGGTTTAGGGCTCAAGCTCAAAAAGGTGCACTAGTTATGCAGTTGAGAGAGACAAATTCAATCATGTGTTGGCCAGTGTTTACTTTAACATTTCCAAAGGCAAATACATCATATTTTTCCAGTTGATCGTTCAGTGGTAATGGAGCTTCTTTTAGTCAATTATATATCTATCTCTTTTATATCCAAATGTGATTCTAATACAACATATCCCAAGTTTAATACAGTTGGCCCCACAAATTTTTATCAACAATTCAGTAATCTATGGCTTGAAAATATTCCACAAGGAAAAAAATCCAAAAAGTAAATAATGATTTTTGCTATTTTATATGAGGGACACCATTTCATTACACTATATATAATGGGACATGAGCATACATAGATTTTGATATTCACGTGGGCCTCTGAAACCTCAGTGGATTCCAAAGAAAAAGGGATTCCGTCACTTCTTGGAATGATGCCAAGTTTCAGGTCAACTAGTTTCACAATAGATCAATTTTTGATAAGGTTCAGTCCCAGATATCTCAGTAGTCAGGCTCTTAATACATCCCGTGCAGTCCTGAATTTATTCTTTATACTGGAAATTTATGTACCATCCAAAATTCACTTTCACAGTTTAAAAGTCATAGTTGTTACTTCGCTAATCATTTCAGATAGCATTCTCATTTTTGAAGTCTTTTAAGCTATTGAGATTTACTTTGAGATCTGGCACCTGAGAATGCATCTAAAGCATAGCTTTGCAGCCTGGAACTATCTCATTTTACAAGCAAATTTTATTTTAGTGGCAGGATAAATTTATCTCATATTGCCACAATCTAGTTATCTAGGGTCTCTTCCACACAGCTGTATAAAATCTACATTGAACTGGATTATATGGCAGTGTGAACTAAGATAGCCCAGTTCAAAGCAGATACTGTGGATTATCTGCCTTGATATTCTGGGTTATATAAATGTGTGGAAGGGCCCTAGGTTTGGATTCTTAGCCTGTGGTTCAAAACATGTTTAACATGTTGTCTAAACTGATTTCTCCAAAATGGAGTGCTTAAAGCATTTTCTTGTTTATTTTTTGTAACCTAATTTGTCAGTGTTCAATCTGGAGGTTAATGTTCCCAACTTCATTTCTTAGCTGGACAATGGAAATTTGCTGTCCTTACAGCTACATTCTTAACCTAAATGTTTGTATGACTTTTTAGGAACTTGAGACAAACAAATAACTGAGTTTGATATTTTATGTACCTAAAAATCAGTGAAATATAAATCAAAAGTATCTCCAAATATCAGTTCACAAAAAAAGAATGTTACAGTTTATAATGTTGCAGTTAAGGCAATTCAAGATAACTGTCATGGGTGGATTTTCAAAGGATGTTGCTGTTCACATGAAGGCTGGTGATAAGAGATAATGAGAACTTAAAAATATATGGAGGCACACATATTCCTCTTTCAGTTTTAATGTTTCAAAATTGTTTTATTATATAAAATGTTGTGATATCATCATATGATGTTGGCATTCTGGAAACAGAATAATGCATTTACCATATATACTCATGTATAAGTCGGCTGCATGTATAAGTTGAGAATAGATTTGGGGACTAAAAGTATGGATTTTGATATGACCCATAGATACATTGAGGATCATTCCGCAGAGAGGCAAAAGCAACAATATCACCTTGAAACCAGTCATCCCGGGCTTCTGCAGTCATTTCCCTACTCAGGCATTCAAAAAAGTCATGGGAGAGAGATTAGAGGTGGTTGGTGCTTCATTTTGGGTGGACTAAGCTTTTGCCTTTGCCATTCTGCTCAAATGAGGGAGTGGTCTTTTATTGATAAGAGTTAAGGTACAGTACTCACATTGACCCACAGGCTTTATGGATTGATTTTTTTTTACTAAAATTTCTTCTAAAATTTCAGCTTATGCAACATTTAACCCATAAATTACATGAGTATATGGGATAATTATTCATATAATTTATGGATTAAATGTTACATGAGCTGATTTTTTAATTTTTCTGTTATGACAGTTCAGCATAGTCTGAAACTTGATATTTATTGGGGGGGGGTTGCATGACTTACAGGCTAATATGAAATTTTATTTTTTTTGAAATAGGAATGCAATTAATGGTCAGCTTTTATACTATAAAAGCCTTTAACAATGAACTAATTAATGCATACATATACAATACAATTAAAAGTAACAATCAAGATTTACACAAAAGAACCATTGATATAACTGGCTGGCACAGTGTGCAGGTTGGAGTGCTTGATGCTATGCAGCAAGCATTTGATATCAGGGATCAGAAGTTCTTAGCTTTACCAAATAGTGCATGCTTAAGAACATGTATGGTCCTTGTATATCACTCTTATCTAAATCAGAGCAATAGAATAAATAATTGTCTTGTTATCGAAGGATGTAAAAGAATCCACAAAGGGCAAGAGTTATGAAAATTGTTAAAGATAATATGGATTACATCCTGTGCTTGCAGGAAAGTCTAAGAAAAAGGATAATACCCCATTATTGCATAACAGGATGTGGAGACATATATTTGAATCAAAAGGTACTAATAATGTGAATGGCATGGTAATTTTAATTAAAAATATAATAAATTGCCAATTGGAAAATGTAAGAAGGGATACAGGAGAGATGGGTAACAATAAGAGAGTTGACAAATAGAAGAAATAAAGTCCAGACAATGAAAATAAGCTGGCAACAATATGGCAAATTAATCACAACAATGATGTAAATATAGGCAGAACATTGAGATTAATCGAAAGAAGAGGGGAAAGACTAGTAGAGAACTTGTATACAGAAGATGGAAACCCAGTAGAGCAAAAAGAGATTCTGTCAGGACCCAGGCTGCAGAGCACCAATAACCATACGCAGAGGCCAGAATCTATATAATATCTTTATTAAGGAATTATATGAAGTCAATAAAAACAAGTGTAAAATATAGTCCAGAAGTAGACCCTTCAGGAAAGGTCAAATATAGTCCAGGAAAGCAATGTCCAATATATGATATTAAAGTCCAAAGTTATAATCCACTTCACCGAAACATACACTATTTGGCAAGCAATAGTGTGGGGAACTGTCCATAGTCTTTGAGGCTTAAGGTAAATCCGAAGCAAAGGAAAACAAGGCTGGAATCCGAGAAGCAGGGTCCGTGGTTTAAAACGCAAAGCAAGGCAAGACTTGAGACTTGGCAAGGTCCAACTTGAAACAAGACAATCGTGGAACAAGAACTGAGTCCATAGAAATCCGTGGAACAAGGCAGGGCTGGAAACTTGATTCAGGAGCTGGGAACTGGGGTACGAAGTCTACACACGATCTCACTCCACGAGCTGACGAATTGACTCCGCAAGGAATCCTTTGTGGCCAAACATCTATATAGGATCTTGTTTTCCCGCCAAAGCACACTTTCTCTGGGGAACAAGAACCGAAACCTATACTGTCCAGATGCAAGACTCCTTAAACTTTCCCAAGGGAAATAGACTTAATCATCTAATTGTCTGGCAGCTATCCGGGCGCTTCGGCGAGTCGCCTCCCGAGCGTGTCTATCTTGATTATAATAAAGGCGGCGAGAAAATGGGGGAGATTTCTCCTCAAGGCTTGTTTGGCTGACTTCTTGTGGACAAACATCCTGCAGCTGCAAGGGCTCCAAAACTGGCAGAAACGGTGGGAAACCCAAGTTTTCCTCTTCATCTGTCACAACAGTACTAGGAACGGGACTACATGGCCCATGAGTCATCACAGATTCAGAATTAGACAGGAGCAGGAAGTTGGTTCCAAAGTTGGGCTATAAAACAAAATATTAATAGAAAGAGGAGGAAGGAGAGAACAGGACAGTCCATTTGAGAAAGTGATAAGGAAACATCTGAGAAACAAGAAAAAAAGTTGCATGAGACTTGTATGAACAAATTACAACTGTAAAAGATGAAATAATAGAGAAAATATTTCAAACATAGAGAATGGATATGGAAATTAAGAGGGAAGACATCCAAAGTGAAGTAAGTAATATAGCAAAAGAAAATATAACGTACTAAGGGAAGTAAGAAGGAAAATGTTACAAAAATGGGACGGACTCCTACATAACTTTCATGCTTTTTACCAGGGGCAAAGGACAGATGTTGACATGGTTGTAAACAAAGATGTGTGTTTAATCATATACTATAGGAATGTGATAGAGTACAGGCATACTGGGGAATGATTGAAAGAGAAATTAATAGAATGTTAAATCTGCAAATAATAATGGCCAATAGAAATGTCTGACATGCAAGGAGTGTATAATGTGCAAAAGGATAGTATATGCTCAAATTGTTTTAGTGAGGGGTTGAAAAGAAAAAAACAAAGTGGACTCTGACAAATTGGTATAATTATATAGTTAATATGTTAAATGGGGGGGGGGGAAACACATTGTAAATTGAATAATATAGATAAAATAGAAAATGTTATAATAATTAAGAGTATGTGGGATCCAGTTAGGAATTGTTTAGAGCAGGGGTCCCCAAACTAAGGCCCGGGGGCCGGATGCGGCCCTCCAAGGTCATTTACCTGGCCCCCGCTCTCATTTATAATATAATATTTTTATATCAGTTTTAATAATATAATAAATATACATATGATATTGATAATATTATCATGTTATACAATGTAATACTAATAATAATACCATATAATAATATTAATTATATGTTATATATTACATATAATATTACAGTATAGTGGTATAGTTCAATATAGTAATATATAATGCTAATATTGTGCTATGCTAATAATATAATATACTAGCTGTGCCCGGCCACGCGTTGCTGTGGCGAAGTATGGTGATATGGGAAATAAAGTATTGAGGAACTGGTGGTAGTTAAGGTAAAGGGTAAAAGTTTTCTCCTGACATCAAGTCCATTATAAATGGGTTATATAGCTGTGTGGAAGGGCCTTGAGTCTACACTGCCATATAATACAGTTAAAATCAGATAATCTGTATTTTATAGGCAGTGTGGAAGAGGCCTAAGTGAGGCCTAACTCTGCCTGTCCCCTGGGCTGAGTGAGTTGCTAGGAGACCAAGTGGGCAGACCTTAGCCTTCTAACTGGCAGCAATTGGATAAAAACAATTATTTCTCTCCCTCTAATTAGGACTTTATTTTTCTTTTCTTTTTGTTGTATGAACGTAGAGGCATGGATGAGGGGTTGTGCTGCCAAATTTAGTGTTTCTGGGATGTGTAGTTTTGTTGTTTTGTCCTAGGCCGAAATTTCATTACCCTTTTATATATATAGATTGTATGTACATACAGCTGCTCTGAGTTCCCTTCGGGGTGAGAAGGGTGGGATATAAATGTAGTAAATAAATGTAGTAAATGAATAAATAAATAATTTTAGACTTAGGCTCGCCCACTTGACTTGAAGGCACACAACAACAACAACAATCCTAATTAACTTGACTATCTCATTGGCCTGATAGTTTTATGTTGGTTAAAATTGTTTTCATTTTTAAATATTTTATTGTTCTTTCATTATTGTTGTTTTGCACTACAAATAAGACATGTGCAGTGTGCATAGGGATTTGTTCGTATTTCTTTTTCAAATGATAATTCGGCCCCCTCAACAGTCTGAAGGATTGTGGACCGGCCCCCTGCTTAAAAAGTTTGAGGACCCCTGGTTTAGAGAATGTATTAAGATGTGTTAGATTAAGACTGTTATTTCAAATGCAATTTCTGTAGTTTATTGTACAAAGTGTATGTCCAGGAGGAAAAGGCAGAGGGTGGGAGTGGGGTAGGAAAAAAAACTAAAAAAAGCAAAAGCAAAAAAGAGAGAGAAAGACGAGAATTTGTGGAATCCCGTTCATTTCATTTTGGTTTGGCCAGTTTTTTTCTCAGATTGTAAGCATGCCACCCAGAGTGTCATTGGGCCACTATCTGGCCTGGTAACCATCTCATTGAGATGTGGAGCAAATGTGAAGGCATTTTTCTATATACGATAATTGAATACATTGCAGGCAGGAAGAAAGGGGAAAGGAATTATGCTAGTTGAGTGAAAAAAAAGAATGTGTCACACTGCAAAGATTAAAAGGGAGGCAAATGATGGAATGGAAGATAAAGGTGGAAGTGCCACAGTTCAAAAAGAAGCTGCTTGTAAGGTAGGTTTGGTGAAAGGTGATGGTCTATATAAGTAAATTCCATGACCAAGCAAGATATCCAAAGTGTCATGGTAAATTTCATGACCAAGCAGCCAGCCTATTCTGGGGTTCTAAGCATTTCTGATGGGAGACTACATGCTCTTGAATGGAAAGGATAGAAGGGGGAGGGGGGGGGGGGAGGGAGAGAGAAAGGCAAAGCCTGACTGGCTTTCTCCACTTGTGTGTGTGTGTCAGGAGTGACTTGAAAAACTGCAAGTAGCTTCTGGTGTGAGAGAATTGGCTCTCTGCAAGGACGTTACCCAGGGGATGCCTGGATGTTTGATGTTTTACCATCTTTGTGCAAGGCTTCTCTCATGTCTCTTCATGGGGGCTGGAGGTGACAGAGGGAGTTCACCTGGATTCAAACCGCTGACCTATTGGTCAGTCGTCCTGTCGACACAAAAGTTTAACATATTGCACCACCAGGGGCTCCTGCTTTCTCTGTTGTCATTCCGCTTTTCAGTACAGCTCCTTCCCACAGCAGACCAGGAACGTGACAAGGAGCATGCAAGACCAGCCTTGGCCTTGGCCTCTGTCATGTGGCCACTCCACTGCAGGGTGAGCTGAGCAGCCTTCATGGCCTCCCTGTGGGGACATGGTCTGCAGACCACAGGTTAAGATCCACTGCTGTAGGATGTTCTTGTCAGCCTGGATTATGTCCTGCAGTTCTTCAGTAGTTTCACTGTATACATTTGGTGGTGTTAACTGACCTTAGATATTCCATCTTCTGTCAACACAAGTTACTCTTTCTTAGGAATAGGAAGGGGATTGTTAAAGATTTTTGTCATTCAGGAAAGATTGCTGCATTTTATCAGCTGGCAGTTCCTTTGTTGCAACATTGTAAATTGTTCCTGAGATCATGTTGGCAGGGGGAAAAAACTTTGACACTACATTGAGAATCACTTCCTTGTTTGCACTCTCTCACAAGTCATCCAAGGCTACGTCCAATAGTGTTCTCCATTCCTGTTCCAAGCATGCCATTAAGGCTCTCTAGGGGAAAGATAATGCCACAGAAGCATTTTGAAAAATGCCACAAAGCCAACTGTGTGACCCACTTATTCCTAGGATACAGTGCTATGGTCTGCATTAATACAGGCATAAACATTTGTTCCAGCATAGGTTGGCCTAATGAAAGTGTGAAGTATGGATGCCATTTCGTTGCAGAATGCTAATCTTGCATTTTGTTCAGACTTTACAGGACAAAATTCAAGAGTTCTATTAAGTGTATTAATTTTTTAGATATTTGAAATCTCCAACTGAGCTGTCAGTTGTTTCTGTACATTCACAGGAATAGGAATTTATTTGTTCGGAAGACCAGCCTGCGTGCCATCTTGAATTCTAGTTGTTGTTTAGTTGACTTCTAAAAAGTGGTTTACATTTGAGCACAGTGAAATTAGCCTTGGGAAGTGGGCCTCCCCAAATTCACAAAAAATACCTCTTGCATCATTTTTCAATGAAGAATTGCTCAAATATAATGATTGGATAATTCCATGCTCCTATCAGCAAGCACACAGAATTTTAAAACATAATAATAAGAGAAAGAAAGAGGGATAAAAGATAACATATCCACATGGCACACTTAATAAAATAAGCATGTTTTCCTTCTTCCTCACAGATTTATTCTCTAAATGCCCACTCCCATAGTTCCTCAGGCATCTTTGTTTCACTACCACCCACCTCACACATTTCTGAAAAGAAGGGGAATATTCAACCTAGCTTAAATTTCAACACACGGCACTGGTTAAACATCATTCATTTTGTAAGAGATTGCAGACTAACACAATATATTCATTCAAGGGGACTATGATGACACATTAATTCAAGAGGAAATTTGTACTTTTATATAAGGATATTTGAATGTAGAAATCTAAGACACACAGTGTCTTAGGAAATGACTATCTTGGTCTAAACACATAATTTTCACCTTATTTGAAATGTTTTCAGCTCTGCCAACCAGTCAGATAAGGAAAAAAGAAGTGTGCCTTGCTATAGATTTTATTTCAAACCATTTGTCAGAAAAATAAAATAAAGTTGGAAATTGGGAGTTGCCCATGGACTAGTCACAAAATGGTTGTCTTTACTCTGGCACAAACTTTTAATCCAATGTGTTATTAATTCTGGTAGTACTAAATGTTTTATTTAAAGCTGGTAGTACTAAATTTTAGAAGTTCTAAAACATTTTATTTAAAGCAACCCACAGTTCTGTTTAAGGTTTAATGTTCTTCAAGTGAGCAGTATTCAGTCAGTATGTCAATCACCTACAGTCCATGTTCAGATTACTATTCTGTTTATTAATTTACTAATTTCAGTTCATCAACAACTGAAATAGCAAAGCAGTAACTGTTGTGATGTAGTGACTTGAGCATTGAAATATGACTATATACATGAGTTCGGGTCTTTGCTCAGTCATTGAAGACTCAAAATAACAACAACCCAGTACTGTACATTGAATATTTTCAGTAGTACTGTGCAGAGGGGTCTGCACTGCCATCAGGAGCCTCCAGTAAGTTTTTAAGGAGGAAATAGGGGACTGGAGGGGAGGGGGTGGGCAGCCACCTGCTCCTTTGAACTCCAGGAGCCCAAAGAACTGGGATGTCTGTGGAAGCTGTCAATTCCAACAGGCCCAGCACCTAATAAGATCCAGATCTTAGCTTAAGATCCAGATCTTTCCAGGTGCCAGATTAATGTGGAGCAAACTGATAAAACTCAGTTTTCTCCTCATTTATTTGCTTTTACTTAAGGCGTTTGGACCCCTGAGGTAAAGGTGAGACAAGAACCTGTGTTTTGGGCCTGTCTGGAAGGCCCCTGAAGTGAAGAAAGCAATTTGCTTTGAACACATGTGAAATTTTAAAGAACTATTTGTTAGCACATTAGTTGGCCAGGATCACCAAAAAGTTGTTTATGGTTGTTTTTAGGAAAATATGGAAGAGAACAAACATGAAAACTTGCATATATCCCCAATGATATGGCACACATATAATTTAGTAGTAACTGTTAATAAAGATATTTATTCAAAAGTAGTGTAATCTTTTAAGTTGTGTATTTAAATTCTTTATTGACATATGGAAATAATTTCAAGGCTACTCATGTTCTTTTTGAATAGTTTAAAAAGCTGTACCTTTTAATCAAGTTTGGGAGTGTACTATTTATCATTATGATAAAAACATTTTAGATGAAGTAAAGGGGCTTGAAATACTGAAAATAAGATTTCACAATGAAGTGTTTAAATAAAAATTGCAATCCCCTCCCCCAATAAATTAGAAGCAGGGCCCTTAATGCAAGTTCATTTCTTGAGCATAATTTAAATAATATATAAATCTTTTCAGTTTTGTACATGTAGTTCTTTCTTAAAACAAGCAGCCGCAACCAAACCACAGGAATGTTAGTTAACCTAATTGCACTCCTGTAGAAACCTGCTGAGGAATGTATGAACTAGATGAGTCAATGGCTAATTAATGAGGATCTGCAGTTCATTTTCTTTCCATCTCTCTTTCCATCTCCCTCCCTGTTGGCTACAGGACCCAGATGCCAGTTTTGATGTCAATGGTAATGATATTGACCCCATGCCTCGGTATGATGCCAGCAATGAAAACAAGTAAGGCCAGTGCTCTATGGAATATAAGACATCTTTATTTCAAATGTGATTGTAGGTAAAATGTACATATTTTGCTCTAGTGACAGATAGTACTAATTGATTAGGTGGTCATCTAGTTCAGAATTCCACTTTTTTTTTTGCTTTTAATGAATAATGTAATGTATATGTTTTGTTTATATCTACAACAAATGTGATTTATTTAGTAATCACTTTTCTATCTCACACATTTAATTCTTGAAGGGAGCTTCCTGAGCATATATGTTTCAGACCTTGAAGCACTTTTGACTCACAAATATTTTGAATAGTTTCCCCCCTACTCTAGTAGTTTTTCTTACTTATCAGTTTTTTACTGATAATTTAAAATATTCACCTGAAAACTGAGAAGGTCTTTGTTTTATTAGAAAATTTGTAGTCAGCAATTGTGATGACTCATGGGCCATGTAGTCCCGTTCCTAGCGCTGTTGTGACAGATGAAGAGGAAAACTTAGGTTTTCCTCCGTTTCAGTCAGAATTGGAACTTTCTCAGCCAGAACTGGAACCCTTGCACCTGCAGGAGGTTTGCCTTCCAGAAGTTTGCCAAATAAGCCCTGAGCCAAAATCTCCCCCTTTTTCTCGCCGTGAGTATTGTCAACAACAGAGAGGAGCTCAACAGGCTAATCGCAGAAGCCTGAGAATCGCGGCCAAACAA
Source organism: Anolis carolinensis (assembly GCF_035594765.1). Lineage (NCBI taxonomy): Eukaryota > Metazoa > Chordata > Lepidosauria > Squamata > Anolidae > Anolis > Anolis carolinensis. Next base: position 246,998,525 of record NC_085842.1, read on the forward strand.
ATGGTTGATTAGCCTGCTTCCCATGAGAATCTTTAAGGAGTCATGCATCTGGACCCAGAGAATGGCTTTCGCTTCTGGTTCCCCAGAGAATCTGCTCTTGGCGGGAAACCGAGACCCTACTTAGGTGTTTTGCCCTCGTAGGAATCTTGCGGAGTCAATTCGTCAACTACGGGAGTAGGTTGTGTGTGGACTACGCTCCCGTTTCCAGCCTTGCTTGCTTCCCAGGACCTTGTTTTGCTTCACGGACCCAGCCTTGCCTTCCTTGACCTCGCCACGAATTTACCACGGATCCTGTTTTTGCTCCTTGTTCTTTGTTGCCTTGAATTAAGCCTTGTATCCAAGAATCAAGTTATTTCCTTGCCTTGCCTAAGTTTCATGGACTAAAGGACCTTGTCTTCTCCCCTCACTTTGCTTGGCAAAGTGAGTGTTTCGGTTATTGGATTACAACTTTGGACCTTAATATCTCATATTGGACATTGTTTCTCTGGACTAATTTTGACCTTTCCTGAAAGATCTACTTCTGAACTATTTCCTACACTTCCTTTAATTAACTTTATATATTTCCTCAATAAAGATATTAGATAGATTCTGGCCTCTGTGTATGGTTATTGGTGCTCTGCTGCCTGGGTCGTGACAGTTTGACTCCGCCAACCTAAGCACCATTTAACCTAGGCCAGAATGTCTACCGGAGCCGGACCGGGTGACCAACCACTCAGCTACACCATCGCCAAGGATGAAGTGGACAGGATCCGTGATATGCTCCATGTGCAGGAGGGAGAAATACGGGGCTTGAAGGAACATGGAGCCCGTCTCCCTGCCCTGGCGTTGCCCACCAAGTTTTCTGGAGAGGCTTCCAAGGTTCATGTTTTCCGTCGCCAATGCCAGGCATACCTAGAGGCCCGAAATGCCGAGTTTCCCCAAGAAGACATCAAGGTGGCATGGATTTATAGTCTCCTAGAAGGGCCAGCGGCCAATTGGGCGACGGCACTGTTCGATCAAGCCTCCCCGCACCTAAGTTCCGCGCTAAACTTCTTGGATCACCTTAAGGCGACTTGGGGGATCGAGGACAATTTAGAGGCGGCCGGCCACAAACTCCGGCGCCTTTCCCAAGGGGACAGGCCCTTGTCCCAGTACATAGCCGAGTTCCGAGTGCTGGCCCAAAACACCGGCTGGAATGACATAGCCCTCAGAGGACAGTTTCGGGAGGGTCTTAACATCGAGATGTTGGAGGAAATCTCCAAAGTGGACCCTCCAAACTCTCTTGAAAGACTCATTGATCAATGTTTACGAGCTGAAGTCATGCTTGCCAACAGGAAGCAGTGGATCCGAGGCCAGAGTGGAAGAGCCGGAGCAAAACCTCCCGCTCCCGCCGGCATCCAGCCGCGTCCAGCGTGGAGACCCCCGCCACCAGCCCCATACCCCAGAGGAAACGAGGAGGTGCCGATGCAGTTGGGCAATGTGCGTCCCAGATTGGATGTAGCCGAGAAGGCGCGCCGCCAACGTTTAAACCTCTGTTGGTACTGCGGAAACGGGGGCCACTTTGCCAGAGAGTGTCCAGCCAAAGGAAAGCCCGCCGCTCGACTGGCGGCGGCGTCCTCCGTGGAGACGTCCGAGGCGGCTGGCGCAAAGCCGGCGGGGGAAGCCAGCGACCGGGCGTAGAGAGGCTCGCCAACCCGGTCAAAAACCCCATTCAAGAGCCGCCAACCGGTCCTATTTCTCCTAGTGGTCACCTTGTGGTCAGCAAAAAAAGGACCCGTCATGATCCATGCCATGATAGATTCAGGAGCGACAAACAATTTCATTGATAGAGAGTATGCCGACTCTCTGGGATTACAATATCACGATTTCAAGAACGCCCGGGTGGTGCAAGCCATAGATGGCCGCCCCCTCAAGACAGGTCCAGTAAGCCAATGGTCTGAACCCACCAGAATGTGGATAAGGGAACACATGGAAGAGATCTCCTTCTTTGTTACTGAGGTTCCTCACTTCCCTGTGATTTTGGGAATCCCATGGCTGACCCTCCACGACCCTAGCATCTCTTGGACCAACAGAGAACTGCAGTTTGCTTCTAAATATTGCCAAAACCATTGTCTTGTAGCCAAGGTCTGCCACGCCACAGACGCTGAACCCATCATCACCTTGCCCAAGAAATACTCAGACTTTTGGGATGTTTTCAATGAAAAAGAAGCCGAGAGACTACCCCCGCATAGGCCTTATGACTGTGCCATTGACTTGGTGGAGGGGGCCCCGATCCCGCGAGGACACCTCTACTCCTTGACTGAACCAGAGCAAGAAGCTCTCAGGGAGTTTATAGAGTCAAACCTCCGCAAGGGATTCATTAGACCCTCTCAATCCCCAGCCGCTTCCCCAGTGATGTTTGTGAAAAAGAAGTCAGGGGATCTACGCTTGGTGGTGGACTATAGAGCATTGAACAATATCACTAAGCGGAACCGTTATCCCCTGCCTTTGATCTCGGACCTATTAGATCGGCTACGAGGGGCCAAGGTTTACACCAAGCTGGATCTTCGGGGGGCTTATAATCTAGTTCGCATCAGGGAGGGGGACGAGTGGAAAACCGCCTTCCAGACTAAATTCGGATTATTCGAGTCCCTGGTCATGAATTATGGTTTATGTGGAGCTCCCGCAACGTTCCAGCATTTTGTCAATGATATCTTTCAGGATTATCTAGATCGGTTCTTGATCATCTACCTGGACGATTTTTTGGTGTTTTCTAGATCACAATCGGAACATGAGAACCACGTCAGAATGGTGTTACAACGATTGCGGGATCATGGACTTTACGCCAAGCTGGAAAAATGCGCTTTCGATCTACAAGAGGTAGATTTTCTGGGATACCGTGTCTCACCACTAGGGCTCTCCATGGACCCGGCAAAGGTTTCAGCAGTATTGGAATGGCGGGCGCCAACCAACAAGAAAGAGGTGCAACGTTTCTTGGGGTTCGCGAACTATTACCGCAAGTTCATTCCAGACTTTGCCTGCTGGTCTGATCCAATCACCAGCTGCATCCGTGGGAAACAGCCTTTCCGCTGGACGGAGCAAGCAGAGAAAGGATTCCAGCAACTAAAGAAATTGTTCACGTCCCAGCCAATCCTTCAGCACCCGGATTCTCAAACCCCTTTTGTAGTACAGGCTGACGCCTCCGATGTGGCAATTGGGGCTGTACTTTTGCAACCAGTGGGAGATCATCTTCACCCTTGTGCTTTTTACTCCCATCAGCTAACCGCCCCAGAGAGAAATTATACTATTTGGGAAAAAGAACTTTTGGCCATAAAGGCAGCCTTTGAAACTTGGAGACATTGGTTAGAAGGGGCCAAATTTCCCATTGAGGTCCATACTGATCATCGGAATCTAGAGCATCTAAGAACTGCCCGCAAGTTAAATCAGAGGCAACAGCGCTGGGCTTTATTCTTTGAACGTTTTGACTTCCAGATTCATTATGTAACCCCAGTTCAGACCAAGCAAGCAGATGCTCTATCACGGAAACCAGAATATGCTGCAGGGCGCAGAGAGACCTTTGAATCCCAATTGCTGCAGCCCGAGAACTTTGCCACGCTCACAGTGGGGAACACCAAATCCACTCCAATTGAATCAACCCCCTCTTCTCCAGGGCCCCTTTGTGCTCAGGAAATCAGGGCCAGTCAACAGGCGGATGCCTGGGCTCAAGATCAACTTCGTCAAGGACTACAATTTCCCTTCTCGCTTAAGGACGGGTTACTTTGCTATAGAAATCACGTCTACATCCCTCCCGGACCGGGCAGGGAAAAGGCCCTTCGTCTGTGTCATGACTGCAAGCCAGCAGGGCATTTCGGACTATTTAAAACCATGCATTTGATCCTAAGAGATTTCTGGTGGCCCAAGATCCGCAAGGATGTGGAAAAATATGTCAATACCTGCCCGGTATGCCAGCGTTCCAAGACAAGAAGAGAGAAGCCCTCAGGGCTATTGCATCCCCTTCCTACACCATCCCGTCCATGGGAAATAATTTCTGCGGATTTTATCACCGACCTACCACCTTCCTTTGGATTCACCACGATCCTAGTGGTGGTGGACCTTTTTACCAAATTAGCCCATTTCATTCCCTGCAATGGCCTCCCCACGGCCAAGGAGACCGCAGATTTATTCCTTCAGCATGTTTTCAGATTACATGGATTGCCCAAGAGTTTGGTCACAGACCGTGGGTCTCAATTCACCTCTCGTTTCTGGAAAGCACTACAAAAACTATTGGGCATAGACTCTCGTTTATCTTCGGCTCACCATCCCCAAACGGATGGGCAAACTGAGCGCACCAATGCCACTTTGGAACAATACCTTCGCTGTTATGTAAACTATCAGCAGGACAATTGGGCTTCCCTGTTGCCGCTGTCGGAGTTTGCCTACAACAATGGTGTCCAGGCTTCAACTAAAGAAACCCCGTTCTTTGCAAACTACGGCTTCCATCCACGTTTCTTTCCTTCTGTCATTGAAACTTCAGAAGTTCCCGCAGCAGAGGACTGGCTGCAAGAACTCACAGCGGTGCAACAACTTTTGCTCCAGCAACTGGATCAAGTCAAGGAGGACTATAAACGCCACGCTGACAGTCATCGCCAGCCGGGCCCCGAAATCAAGGTAGGAGACCGGATTTTTCTGTCCACTCGCTTCTTGCCCTCCCACCGTCCCTGCCGGAAGCTAGATGCCCGTTTCATTGGTCCCTATCCAGTGGTGGCGCAACTAAACCCTGTGACTTTCAAACTCCAACTTCCGCGCTCTATGCGCATTCATCCAGTGTTTCATCGCTCCCTGCTCCTTCCGGCGGATGGTGTGCGCCCCGATGCAGACCGGCCGGCCCCCACTCCTGTTTTAGTGGATGGGGAGGAGGAATTCGAGGTTCAGGACATTTTGGATTCTCGCTTTCATCGCCGCCACCTTCAGTATCTCATTGACTGGGTGGGTTTTGGCCCCGAAGAACGCTCTTGGGAAGACGCTTCCACAGTCCATGCCCCCGATTTAACCCGCCGCTTCCATCAGACCTACCCCGCCAAGCCGCGGCCCCGCACCTCGGGGAGAGAGCCCATTTTTGAGAGGGGGCTTGAGGAGGGGGATAGTGTGATGACTCATGGGCCATGTAGTCCCGTTCCTAGCGCTGTTGTGACAGATGAAGAGGAAAACTTAGGTTTTCCTCCGTTTCAGTCAGAATTGGAACTTTCTCAGCCAGAACTGGAACCCTTGCACCTGCAGGAGGTTTGCCTTCCAGAAGTTTGCCAAACAAGCCCTGAGCCAAAATCTCCCCCTTTTTCTCGCCGTGAGTATTGTCAACAACAGAGAGGAGCTCAACAGGCTAATCGCAGAAGCCTGAGAATCGCGGCCAAACAAATGGTTGATTAGCCTGCTTCCCATGAGAATCTTTAAGGAGTCATGCATCTGGACCCAGAGAATGGCTTTCGCTTCTGGTTCCCCAGAGAATCTGCTCTTGGCGGGAAACCGAGACCCTACTTAGGTGTTTTGCCCTCGTAGGAATCTTGCGGAGTCAATTCGTCAACTACGGGAGTAGGTTGTGTGTGGACTACGCTCCCGTTTCCAGCCTTGCTTGCTTCCCAGGACCTTGTTTTGCTTCACGGACCCAGCCTTGCCTTCCTTGACCTCGCCACGAATTTACCACGGATCCTGTTTTTGCTCCTTGTTCTTTGTTGCCTTGAATTAAGCCTAGTATCCAAGAATCAAGTTATTTCCTTGCCTTGCCTAAGTTTCATGGACTAAAGGACCTTGTCTTCTCCCCTCACTTTGCTTGGCAAAGTGAGTGTTTCGGTTATTGGATTACAACTTTGGACCTTAATATCTCATATTGGACATTGTTTCTCTGGACTAATTTTGACCTTTCCTGAAAGATCTACTTCTGAACTATTTCCTACACTTGCTTTTATTAACTTTATATATTTCCTCAATAAAGATATTAGATAGATTCTGGCCTCTGTCTATGGTTATTGGTGCTCTGCTGCCTGGGTCGTGACAGCAATACACTATGCACTCACCAAATCTGATCTCAAAGAGCGTTGTGAACTATGGGGTGGGAAAGAATTCCTAAATTTGCCTCCCATCCTATTCCACTGTTCAATGTTTTCTGCTGGTAAAGTGTTGACCTTAGGGAACAGCCTAGTGTTTCACTGTTGCTTGATGAGAAAATGCCATTGACCAATCAGAATACTCTGTTTCCCTGAAAATAAGACATCCCCAGAAAATAAGACCTAGTAGAGGTTTTGCTAAATTGCTGAATATAAGGCTTCCCCCGAAAGTAAGACCTAGCAAAGTTTTTGTTTGGAAGCATGCCTGCCAAACAGGACACCAGAGCATGCAAGATCGGTAAATGTATGAACCATAGATTGTTGTACATGTAAATAATAGTAGTAACAAGAAATTCTTGATAGGATTCACAGTTTGTCTGGTTATGCTGGTTTGTGATGACAACTACTGGCCAGTATATAATATTTATTTATTTATTATTTATTACAATATTTATATCCCGCCCTTCTCACCCAATAAGGGACTCAGGGCAGCTTACAATAAAACACATATAAAATTGTACAATACATTGTGAATCAATTAAAAAGTTATTTTATTACATAATAATAAATAAATGTTATATTTTTGTTGAACAATAAATGTGAATTCTTCTGCATGGAAAAATAAGACATCCCCTGAAAATAAGACCTAGCACATCTTTGGGAGCAAAAATTAATATAAGACGCTGTCTTATTTTCGGGGAAACAGGGTAAGGTAGCTACCTCTTCCAGAAGACAGAACACAACCACGTAAAGTTGCCTTATGGGTTTTGCTGCCTATCTAGGACTGATGAAATGGTAAGATTGTCAAGAAATGTCTGATTGATAGCTAGTTGAGCAGACTTAGGGCAGAAAAAATTATAGCTTGGACCAGCAGTTATCTTAATTTATATAGTTTGCTGCTTTATTTCTTAGGCAATTCAGATGTGGCTTAGGATACATATTTTAACAAGTAAGAGATTAAAGGGTTTGAAAGATGATCTGGATCTGGATCTTTCTGTCTATGCCCAATACTTTAGCTACCTGAGGAACAGAAGTTATTTTATCCTAGCTTGGATAGTCATCTACCTTCTTTTCACACTTAAATTGAAACGTATCTCAAGACTGCAAAGCATCTCTGATGGTCTGCCATGATAGCATACATTCAGCTCAGTATCATAAATTGTGGAGCCATGGTCTGGGTGTTAGAAGTATGAATACCTGATGAATACTCTTACTTTCTCCATTGCTTGTGCTTGAATTATACCCAATTACATAGAATTAGTGGTTCCTGCAAACCACAGAAGCATTTTCTCCTTGTCCGCTTTTATCCATGAGGTCTTATTGTCTCTTATTAGGTGTTAAAAACCCATGTAGAATCGCTAAACGCTGTGGGTGGAGATTACTCTGCTGTCCCAGTGTTCTGATTACCATAATATGTTTATGTGCCTTCAAACCATATGTTGACTTTGGATGACCCTATGAATTTCATAGCATTTTCCTAGACAAGGAATTCTCATAGGTTGTTTGCCATTTCCTTCCTCTGAAATATAGCCTACAACAGCTAGTACTGTCTCCACTATGGTGCTGATTCTGGATTTTTTCAATGCTTGAGTGTGAAATGGTTAGTGATATCCTATTCAAGTTCTAACCTGAACTGATACTGTTTTGCTTCCATTATCAGAAAGAATCTGGTACCTTTAGGATATTATACCTCCTTTGTTTCTTAAATGCTTAATTAAGCATGTTTATTACCCATTCTTGACAGCTGACCTTCAGATATTAGTGTCCTGAAGGAGTGTAACTTTATTGGAAATCCTAAGATTATGTAAAATGAAGCCCAAACCATTGCTTCCAAATAGTTGTATAATCATGACACCCTGAAATGGTAGTCCAATCTCATATTGTAAGGTTTTTTGTTGGCACATATATTGATGTGTGTTTTCTATAGTATTTTCTTGCCTACATTTGGGCTTTTCATACATAAATTGTAAGTCATTTAAATATTTGCAGCTTCTGGGGTATCCAGTATTCAGTTAATTCAATAATACCCAATATATTCAGATATAAGTGATTTTCATGAAACTATTCACATTGTTAGATAAAGTAGAAGATCAAATACAATTTTATATCCTGTTCTGTAGAAGGCTTATTAACAGTGCATATGTTTAGTCTATTTTAGTCCATAAAGTTGATATGATCTATTTCCCTCATGCTTAGTTCATATTTCCTGTCTAGTAGATATTTTGGGCGAGGGCATATGATTTGAAACCGGCTAAGTTTAAAGTAGGGAAGGACATCCAAGCTATTCCAAATAATAGAAAATCAATAGCACAGAGAAGGAAAAATGTCTTGAGAATAAAGGGCAAATATATTAGAATGGTTTAATTAATATATGCTGTTAATAAAATAAGATTTATTCTTGTTCCTGAGAAAAGTAATTTTTTCAGTCAGACCCACATTAATAGCAAATATTCATTTTGGATGCCTACATTGTTATGAATATTATGCTTCAGAATTTTAAAAGACAGTTATGGGGCTTTTCCCCCCCTTTCAGGGGGATAACAAGAGAGATAGCATAAGAGCAACCTTCTAGATGCAATTGCAATGTAGCATGCAAACATGTTTTCAGTTTAAACATGTTTTCAGTTTAAACATGTGACAGTTTTACTATCTACCTGTCATATCTTATCATATGTATATTGCTTAAATGATATGTATCAAAAACATTGTTCAGCTTCCTAGATTTTGCAGCTGGAGTCAACATGAAAGGCTATTCAGAACATACTGTATCACATTTTTCAATTGGATACACATCATGTACAGCAGGATAGACATTATATACATAATCAGATGTTTAAAACTATAATAGCTAAATTCAACATTAGGTAAAGGTAAAGGTTTCCCCTGACATTAAGTCCAGTCGTGACCGACTCTGGGGGTTGGTGCTCATCTCCATTTCTAAGCCAAAGAGCCAGCGTTGTCTGTTAGACACCTCCAAGGTCATGTGGCCGGCATGACTGCATGGAGCACCATTACCTTCCCGCCAGAGCGGTACCTATTTATCTACTCACATTTGCATGTTTTCGAACTGCTAGGTTAGCAGGAGCTGGGGCTAACAGCAGGCACTCATTCTGCTCCTGGGATTTGAACCTGGGACCTTTCAGTCTGCAAGTTCAGCAGCTCAGCACTTTAACACACTGTGCCACCACCAGGGCCCCTCAACATTAAGTAGACTAATTCAAATGAATTCACGGTATCTGATTTAAGTTCTGTTTAAATTTTAAATGGTAGGACTAGCACTGGGTTTATATGAACATATGATGCATTTTGGTCAGTTGGTCAGTATTGCATTTCGTTATATTCAATTATCCAATAGGGATTTATTCAGAAAAAATATTATATTGTATTACATTATAATTTGTGGCATAATGGTAGACTAACCAAATAATACTTCCCAGTTAATTTTTGTAACACCAAGTTTTCGGAAGTGTAGATGATGCCTACAAACATTAATCATTCGAGCCCTGTGGTAATTCCTAGGAAGTAATGGTGGTTTCTTTAACTACTGTGGTATGCAAGAGTACTGCCAGATATTTAGCTTGGTTTGAATAAATTGGCAGAGAATCCTGAAATAGTCAGCAGTGTAAGCCCATCCTAGACTTTCACATTTGCTTTATTAAAGATGGGAGCCAGCTGTGGATCAAGTCACTTCTGTTCTGTGATGCATTTTGTTTTGTTTCAGGACTAAGCTCTATCAGTAATATTCAGCGATAATGTGGAAATTTTCTCTTATAGTTGTGAACCCATTTCATTCCTGCAGTCTCTTCTCTTTTTTATATATATATATATATATATATATATATATATATATATATATGTATATATATGTATGTGTGTGTGTGTGTGTGTGTGTGTATATATATATGTGTGTGTGTGTGTGTGTGTGTATGTATATATATATATATATATATATATAGGATCTTCGTGTTCCTCTGATATGTTTGCAAGCCATAGAGCAAGAATAAATCTCTTAATATTTAACCCATGCTGAATTTGTTTTAGATTATCACAAGTATACTTGTAAATACATGTCGAAAAGCATAGGAAACATGATCTTATATAATGTAGTTTAATGATCATTCAAGAATGCCAGGGATGTTCAGGCAGAAAAGAATGTGGTGGCTATTTGCATGAAGAAAGTGGGTGCGGGGAGAGACATTATACTTTCCTGGGAACTGTTGTTAGAAAGTGATGTTTCTCTCTGGGAGACCTGTGTCAGATGCTAATTTCTCTCCATGACCATGTCAGTGGGAGTGCTCTGCATGAAACAATTCCAAAACTCTGAACCAATATTTTCATGTTTAATTGCTAATAAAGATAATGACCTCTTCCAAGATAATTTGTTGCATGCTGTTATGTTTAATTTCTTCAACAATGTTGTTGTTTTAATTAAGGATCGTGTTCGTCGCCTTTCTCATTTCTATTAGTCTTCTAGTTTTTGAAAACATTGGCCTCAAGCTAATTGTTAGTCTCAGCTAGAAAAGACCTATTGAATCATTGATAATTTGGTTGGTCAACATTAATATAAGTTCTGCTGATTCAGTGAATCTACTCTAATTCTCTTACAATTGGATTTAAGCCTTTTTAAAATGATTTTGGAATGGCAGAGAATGCGACCTATATATCCCTGAACTCTGTTAATAAATAAACCCTACAGGTCTTGAAGGTTCCATGGCAATCAGGACATTTCCATGCCCTACACTTACTGTTGAATGTCTGTGCTTTATTTAAGTATTTTATTTTCATGGTTCATCCACATGCCATCATTCAACAATTGATATGTTCTTGTATTTTTCCCGTGCTGTTTTCTTTGTGATTCAGACCGCATAACATCCAATCTTTCAAGAGGGAGGCGAGAAAAAATGAAATACTTAATTTCTGTGATTATAAATTATATTATTCTAATCCTTCCGTCCATTTTTAAAAACCATATTTCTGACAGGCACATTTCACTTTTTTAAATCTTTGCACTTATTCCTTCAGGATCTTTCTCATCAATGCCATTTTATTAGCATGTTTCAAAATCCATCTTTTAATGTGTACTTGTTCATCCATGTTAATGATTGTTAAAATATCTATGCAGTGCTGTTTTAATTATAGTACAAATTTCAAATATACATTTGTCTTTTTCACCTTTGTCATTTTGAAAACTGTTTTGCAATATGGTTCTCCTGCCATTGTTGTTATTTTTTCTATTTTTAAAGTTTTTATTTCTGTAATGAGTGCAGAAATTCTAGAAATTCTACAGTGTAATTCCGTAATCTTTTAAAAATTTCACTGGGTTTTTAGCATTGATTTAAAATGGCATGCTTAGGTGAATTTTATTTTCTCTTCTCTGCTCTACCATGCTCTTTATTGAACACAAAATATAGCTCAAGAAATACATCAAAATAGGGGCTATGACATCTGAATCTGAAAAATCCATTAAGATTCTGTATGTATTTATGTCATAAAAAGAAATAATAGATATAGCTGAATTCTAATGAAGCACCTAAAAATCCACTATAAAGTTGTACAATCACATTTGCTATGGAAGAATTTTCTATAGAATTACTCTTAAGTAGTGCTGCATGTAGAACCTGGTGTTATGAAAAATTGGCACACAATATGATTGTAGGCTACTTAAGTTTTCCAGACCCAATGTCTTACTTTTGTTGACTTTATATCCACTCCTATACTTATCTACGCCAGAATCTATGTGGGTTTTACAACAATTGAGTACTGAAAAAGATTAAACCGGAATAGGAATTCAATCTAAATCCCAACACAAAATTACTACTCTTCTGAGAGATAAAAATGTTAAGAATCGGAATCATGCCATCATATCCTTAGTAAGGCTTCAGGCTTTGTACATTTGCACATAATCCTATTCACACTGGTGTTGAAGGAACTTCTTTTGTATACAGTATAGTTAAGCTTTTTGTCAGATAAGTCTGGATGAAATAGTAGTCTTAATTAGTTCAATTAACACATTAGTCAGGTAAAGCTGGAGATTATTAATCAGTTGTTGCTACCTTGTACTGAATATTGCATTGTGGCATGAGAAAGACATGCTGATTTATTTCATTCCTTGCAATGAGAAGGATAAAATAGATTATTAAAGATTACTTTTGGTTTTAACTTTTAATTAAATGTTTGTTTAACATTCTTTATGTTTCAAACACAATGCTTATACTGCTATGGGGTTAGATGGAAATAGGATAATGATTGACTAATCACATGTCTTTTAATCACCATTTAGGAAAAGACAAAGAAAAGATCAAGTGTCTTAACTTTCAGTATTTTATGAGCATCATGAGAATTTAACTGTCCTGGGGAATATAAACGTGTCTCACATCCACAGCATTGTTTTTAGGTGTGGAAATAACACAGATGGGTGTCCCACAACAACCAGATACCAAGGCTAGAAACATACTGTATTTACAGGAAGTGCAATCTTTTTTCTTAGTAGCTGCTAGCATTTTCTTATTTTCTTTGCAAAACAAAATGCCATAAAAGTACTTTCTTTAAAAAAAAATAAACCTGCAAATTGGCTAAACAAATTTCAGTTGTTTAGGTGACAATGTTGCAAAGTGCTTAGCTATCTATCTATCTGTAAATTCTACAATAAAATGTGATTCTGGGAAATGAAATGTCCCATTTTGCATGGATAAAAGTTAATTCATGAATTGCTAGCCAACACAAAAACATTTAAGTTGAAAGAAAGGCCATTTTATTAATGTTGCCTATCTATATGCCACTGTTGTAAGCCTCCCTGAGTCCCTTCGGGTGAGAAGGGCGGGATATAAATGTGAGAAATAATAATAATAATAATAATAATAATAATAATAATAATAATAATAATAATATCGCAGTGATGTCGCAGTGATGTTGACCGGCTATATCTGCCTAGAAGATCAGGGGGCAGAGGACTCTTACAAGTAAAACAAGCAGTCAAAGAAGAAGAACATGCCCTGGCAGAATATGTAAAGCAAAGTGAAGAACCTGCTTTGATTGAAGTCAAAAATCAGAAACTCCTCAAAGCACAGCAGACAAAAAACCAGTACAAGAAAACCACACTAAAAACTAGAGCTGACAACTGGCACAACAAAACATTGCATGGAAAGTTCCTTGACAAAATTGAAGGAAAAGCTGATAAGGAGAAGACCTGGCTCTGGCTCACAAATGGGACCCTGAAGAAGGAGACAGAAGGCCTGATCCTTGCAGCCCAGGAGCAAGCCATCAGGACAAATGCAATTAAGGCCAAGATCGATAAATCAGCTGATGACCCAAAATGCAGACTGTGCAAGGAAACAGATGAAACCATTGATCATATCCTCAGCTGCTGTAAGAAAATTGCACAGACAGACTACAAACAGAGGCACAACTATGTGGCCCAAATGATTCATTGGAACTTATGCCTCAAGTACCACCTGCCAGCAGCAAAGAACTGGTGGGATCACAAACCTGCAAAAGTATTGGAAAATGAGCACGCAAAGATACTGTGGGACTTCCGAATCCAGACTGACAAAGTTCTGGAACACAATACACCAGACATCACAGTTGTGGAAAAGAACAAGGTTTGGATCATTGATGTTGCCATCCCAGGTGACAGTCGCATTGACGAAAAACAACAGGAAAAACTCAGCCGCTATCAGGACCTCAAGATTGAACTGCAAAGACTCTGGCAGAAACCAGTGCAGGTGGTCCCGGTGGTGATGGGCACACTGGGTGCCGTGCCGAAAGATCTCAGCCGGCATTTGGAAACAATAGACATTGACAAAATCACGATCTGCCAACTGCAAAAAGCCACCCTGCTGGGATCTGCACGCATCATCCGAAAATACATCACACAGTCCTAGACACTTGGGAAGTGTTCGACTTGTGATTTTGTGAAACGAAACCCAGCATATCTATCTTGTTTGCTGTGTCATACAATGTCGTTGTGTCAATAATAATAATAATAGTAATAATAATATCTAAGTGATATGCAAAACCTATTTGGGGGCTGGGAGCAAGCCACTGTAGGAGTAGCTGCGTCAGTGGTCCCCCTAAATCAGTGGTTCTCAACCTGGGGTCTCAAGATGTTTTTGGCCTACAACTTCCAGAAATCCCAGCCAGTTTACCAACTGTTGGGATTTCTGGGGCCAGAAACATCTGGGGACCCCAGGTTGAGAACCACTGCCCTAGATCTCCTCCCCAAGTCTTCTGAGCGAGATCACTATAAGAAACTTAACTTAAAAACCAGATTACTCTCAGGCAAGCTGTTAAACTGGAAGGATCTGAACAAAGGGTATCAACCCTCAAGTGACATGGTCTCTTGGTGAGCGAAAAGACCCTAAGACCAGCGCCAAGAAGAGTAACTTTCCCCTCTACCTGATTATTTGATACACAGGGAGAGTTCCAGATTCCCATTCTTCACCAATTGTGTGTCAGAATATACTCACTGAACTCATATTTATCCTAAGTACCACTGTCAGCCAGTTGTCAAGTCTCCCATAACAGTATACAGTGATGTCCAACCTTTGGTCCTCCATGTGTTTGGGATGCCAACTTCCAGAAGTCCTGGTCAGCTTGTCCAATGGTCAGGAACTTTAGGAGATGTTGTCAAAAACACCTGGGAAGCCAAATGTTGGACACTGCAGTAGGTGAAAACCCCAGAGCTGCCAGTATACTTCCATTATGAAAGGAAGGGCAGGACAGTGGGCCAATGCAGATAAGAAAGGAATAGAAGGGGGTGGACCAACCCTCAAACAGACTTGCTTATTTACATCTGCCCCACATCAGGGAAGACTCACCTGATGTCAGTTTAAGTTATTTCTACCATCTGAGACCAATGCAGGCTTTGGGTGTGGGGGAAAATCTCACTAAATTGTCAATTCTTTTATATTACTGCTATAAAGTGTTGAGATTGCAATCCTACACTGCTTACTTGGGAGTTGAGTTTATTTCTTAGTAGACATGCACAGAATTGTACTCTTAGTGTTGAACTGAAAATGAATACGGGCACAGAAGTAGGAATAATTAAATTCTGTGATGAGATAATTTATATGATTTAATTTGACTGTATAGTTTAAGGAAATATAGGAAATGCAATGAAACATCTTGATTTCACTTACTTCTGTTTAACTGGGTTTTGGTATTAAGCAGACTGTTGTCACTCAGCAGGAATTTGCTTTGCAATTTCTTGCCTAAGGACACACATATATTAAGGCAGTGGTGTTGAAAGCAAAGCATGGAACTCTGGATTAGCAAATCATTACAAAGTTGATTATTTAATCTGTTGGATGAACTTTCAAACTAACCCTCTGTATTGTCGAAGGCTTTCATGGCCGGGATCACAGGGTTGTTGTATGTTTTCTGGGCTGTATGGTCATGTTCCAGAAGTATTCTCTCCTGACGTTTCGCCCACATCTATGGCAGGTATCCTCACAACATTTATTGCTAGGGTTCCATGGAAGCTTTAGCTTTCTGAGTAACAGTTTTATTAAGCCCAAAATTATTTTTTTACTTCTTTATATGCTTTTTATCCTACCTTTTTAAGATGGGATGTTATGATAGCAAACAGGTAATACAATAGCAGCAATTTAAACCATTTGAAATTAAAATAATACATAATTTAATTAAGATGAACACATTTAAGCTTAAACAAGCTTAAAAAGTCTACAAAATATGTTTTTTTTAAAGAATTACATAACATGTCCATCCTTTAAATAAATTAAACCACAAAGGCTCTAATAAAACCTCCTATCTTAACCTGGCATCTAACAAAAACAAATGTTGGTGGGCCTCCATGGGAAGACTATTTCACAGGTAGATTGTCACAGCCAAAATGGTCCCTTTCCATGTTTCCCCCCATTATTCTTACTGATGAGACACAGAATTAAACATCTTATAGTCATTTCTGGACATTATTATAAGTTGGAACTCAGAAGAAATGTGCCTTCTGACAAATAAACAAGCAGACACCACCATGCTGACCAGCAGTCACTCCCACCTGTAGCAAAAGAAAATACAAATCTTTGGGACAGGCATGGAACAAACGCTGGATTCTCTGGGTTGTTCAGTGTGAAACAACTAAGACAAACAACTTTCCACATTTAGCCACTCTTGATAAAGATGTAATGACTAGGGAGTGTATGCTAATGCACCAATCTGTCACTAATCTGAATTCTTCTTAATTCCAGTTTGTTGCAACATCCAAACATAGTTGTTAATTGACAAATTTTCTGCCTTGAAGAGAATGGTGTTGCTAAAAAAAAAAGGGGAAACCTTGTGCCCTGATTTATGCCTGCTGAATAGTTGGGTACATTTTGGCAAAACAATAAGGTATGCACTAATTTTAGATAACTATAATGGTTTACATAGTTCCAGCACCCAAGCCATCACTGAATAATTCCTTGATTTCTAAGTAATAAACCTTTTCTTAAAGGAGTGCAAAGACTCAGCATGGTACAGTATATAACAGAACATGCTTTAAATAGCCAGAGTTCAATTCAGTTTGACTGGGTGTGCAAAATGAAGCTTAGCTTTAAGAAGAGGAATTAACATAGTTTTTGCCAAAATGAAAATAATGTTCCATTCATTTGCAGTGGGAACTTAACCCACAATCCACTTTTAATGCTTCAGCAGCAGAAGGTAAACAAAAAAACACACCTGAATGGGAGACAAAAATAATTCGCGTCCTTTGACCTTAAGACAACTTCCCCCATGTTTACCCATAAGAACAGATTAATTACATTTCTGTCATTCTTCTAATACATTTTTTCTTCCAAAACAGAGAAGGCATGCTATCCTTCTTCTCCCCCTCCCCCAAGCTTTTTTCTTCTTCTTAAGAGACTCAAAGCAACTCTGTTTTCTATGTGGGGATTGTATAGGATAATGAATGAAACTGACCCTTCAGTTCCTGACACAGAAACACAATTGATAAAGGATTTTATCAGGTTTGCTAAATCCCAGATTTCCTCATTTGTAAGACACCATCAATTTTAAGATGCAGCCCATTTTTAGATATATTTATACAGGAAAACATGCACATTAGAATTGAAGAAATACAGTACTTAGTGGAAAAGAATTGTTCAGATTCTGATTTGGACTCCACATTGAAGGTGGTAGAGATGTGGGGAAGAAGCTGAGGCATACAGTTGTCTGGTTTTGACAGATTAATTTCAGTTTGTTCAATATGATGATGTGGATGAATTGCTTGGAGAGGCCAGCCATTGGTCAGTTAGACACATGTCCATCATGATTCATTAAAGCTACCACAAGAGGACTGGCTAGTTCGGTGGTGGAAAATGTAAATGCTTCTTTGAAAGAGGTTTATGTTCCAGCCTCTTTTGAAGAAGCATTTGTAAGACCTTCATTGGTCCCCACTTCCATTGGTAACTATTGGTGAATCTAATATTCCCTTTCTAAGAGGTCCTAGAGCAAGTGATGAAAACATCAGACTTTCTTTGATGAAACTGATTACTTAGACCCATTCTAATCTGTGAACAGCCTTGGTTGCCTCTCTCTTGCCAAGTGGGTTAGGCAGGGTAAGTACATCTCTGTTGGTGCTTCTGTCTCTTTCAGTGGCATTTATATCATCATCCATAGTATCATTCTGGGTTCTCTAAATAATATGGGACTTGGGGGCATACTTTGTATGGTTCTGATCATTCTTGGCTTAACATTTCCAGAAGGTGGTGCTGGGGAACTGGATTAAGCCTCTTAGCCATTGCTCTATGGGGTTACATAAGGGTCAATACTATCTCTGTGATGTTTGAACTCTGTGTGGCTGGAAGAGATCATCCAGAGGTTTGGGGCTGGGTGTCATCAATATACAGATGATACCCAGCTCTATCTTTCCTTTACAACTGATGCCAGGGATGTCATGGCAATACTGAATTGTTTTCTGGATGTAATAAAGAATGATGTGAGTAAATAGACTCAGATTTAATCCAGACAGGATTAAAGCACTACTGATCTGTAAAAAAATCAACCAAGGTTTGAGATTGCTGCCTGTTGTACATATGATTGCAAATCACATTCATGGTTTGGATATAATGCTGTTCCCAGGTTACCCTGGTGGCCTGGAGCACCATTATTTTAGGTTCAGATGGTATGCCAGCTGCTTTATTTTGGGGGGAAGGGATATGTATGGCTACAGCAGATCACAGTGCAACTACCTCCCATTGTACTGCTGTAATGCATTCTACATGGGGCTGTCCTTGAAAAAGAATTTGGAAGTTGGGACTCGTGTAAAATGCAGCAGTAGGACTTTTGCTGGATATGCATTTTACAGATAATTTAGCATTGATCCTTGAAGACCTTCAGTGGCATCTAAATTTGCTTCCAAGCTCAATTCAAAGGCTGGAGTTGACTTACAAAGCCCTAAATGACTTGAGTCAAAGACATGTGAAAGACTGTCTCCTCCCGTATGATCCTGCCAGAAATGTTATATTTTAGAGGAGACTCTCCAGTAGTGCTTTGCCTATGGAACTCCCTACTCAAGGAAGTTAGACTGGGTCCATCTTTTTTAAACTTCGGCTGGCAGCTAAAACAATATTGTTCCATATGGCATTCAGTATTTGAAAGTGCTGTTTTTACGCTTTCAAAACTGGATTTTTGGATTGTTTTTAGACTGCGTTTATGGGTTTTAAAGACTATTTTAATGTGTTTTGTCATTTCATGGTTTTAATTAGTTTTTCATTTTTCATTTGTACATTGCCTTGGGATCCCTGTGGGCTTGGGGGTGATACAGAAATACTTTAAATAAATTTTGTCCTCAGCTGCGTGGTTGGTTGCACTATGCAGAGGGACAGAACTGAGACTGAAAGAACAAAGGAAAGTACAGATCATAGCAATCATAATATTTTAATATGTCAACTGGTGTCTTTTTATTGCTTGGCTAGTGCAGAATTTGCATAGAAAAGAATGTTGGCAGAAAGCACTCACTGAGACAGATACTTTACATTTGCTTACGAACAATTGTTCATTATTTTCTTAAACTGGAGGTTCTTCTTCACAGCACATATATTCTCACTTGTATCAGACATTTCTGTTGCTAGGTATTTTGTTCTCATCAATAAGTAAGGTAGCACTGCTTTTCTTCAACAATGAACAGTGCTGTGTTCTCCGATACCATGTGTGCCATTTCTGCTTCCAAAGAAGTTATCATCCAAGGCAGCAGGTGGATGCAATAGATGAACAGAAAAGACAGAGGAAAATAACATATAATCCCTTGAAATTCTTTCAAGGCAGCTGCACAAACATTACTGACGTACTTGGGGCAGACGGCTAATAACATGAATATTTGTGACTTACTTTTTGCCAGCATTCTTTTCTATGCAAATTCATTTTTAGAGCGTAGGAAACCACACATTGGAAGTTTTTGTTCAGTGTATTATCTGAAAAATTTCTATTACTGTAAAAACGTCAGAATGACCATTTCAGTACAATAGGACTAATACTTTTGTATTGAACTACACTTTTTTGCTGTTTTTTATTCTTTATCATACTACGTCTAAATGAATCTAGTTTAATATTTTGACTATATTGCTAGTCTTGCCTATTGAGTGCTTAAGTAAGGATTTTATAATTTTTATTTATGTTTTTAATTATCAAGATCAGCTAAAATTTTGAGGACATTAAAGGGCTTATAAACATCTTTTTCCATATTAGAAATGGAAGTGGCTACCAAACTTTGGGCTCAAATGAATGCTCGTGGAGCAGAAAGCTATGCTAACATAGACTCCTTCCACACATCTGTATAAAATCCACATTGAACTGGATTATATGGCAGTGTGGATTTAGATAATTCAGTTCAAAACATTGTGGATTATCTGCCTTGATATTCTGGATTATATGGCTGTGTGGAAGGAACCATACTTGCAGCTATTGAGAGCAAAGGGTATAGAGGTTGCTTTGTTGTATGTGGGAAAGTGGACATGGAGCTGAACACAAGTATTGGACAGGAAAGAAACTGGGCATTGGATAAGCCACTTATGTATGGAAGTACTGGATATTCTAAAATACTCTTCTGCTGAACATCTAAGCTCCTGTGGGATCCCACTCACCCCTCATAGAATTCTAACTCCAGGGAAGAGAAACCTATAGTATTTGCAAAAGCTTATCGGGTTATTTTTTATCCTGGTAGTTGAATAAAGTCTTTATACAGCAACCCTATCAGTGAGAAATCTCCCAAAAGTCTTGGTCTTCAATTGCCCTGCTCAGGTTTTCCAAACTTGGGACTATGGTTTCTCAATAGTATGGCATTTCTTTTTTCCTGCTGTCTTCCATTCCACCCAACATTATTGTCTTTTTAAATTATTTTTTCCATGTCAGGAGTGACTTGAGAAGTTGCAAGTCGCTTTTGGTGTGATAAAATTGGCTGTCTGCAAGGACGTTGCCCAGGGGACGCCAGGATGTTTTACCATCCTGTAGGAGGCTTTTCTCACGTCCCCACATGAGCAGCTGGAGCTGACAAACATTTCTGACAGCATTTCTGTGTTCTCAGATAATATGTTGTGTCCAGGTTGGTTCATCAAGTGCTCTTGACGTTCAGCAAAGGACAAGAAGGATCCTCTCACCTCTTGAGGAGTCTACTGTATACCATGCAGCTGTGGACAAGTCTACATAGGGACCACCAAATGTAGACACTGCAGACTAACTCAACCAGAGAGGTCAGCCATAGCAGAGCACTTGATGAACCAACCTAGCCATACAGCCTGGAAAACACACAACAACCCAGTGACTCCAGCCATAAAAGCCTTCAATAAAACAACATCTTGTCTGCTCTGCTATACAGAGAAATATCCCAAGCCAGAGTCATACTTGCTTTTTGACAAACTAATTTATATTGGCAGAAAAATCACATTTGCTTTCTCCATTTAAAAATATTAATATGACTTTGGACTTCCGGTGCATGGAAGATGGCGGAGAGACGGTCACTCTGAGGTTCCATCAGAGGACCAGCCACTCCAACGCGGTTGGGTAGAGCGGTTGCTCCCTCTCTCTGGTGGTTTACAGCAGAGAGACAGCGGAACTCAGGGCCCCGGCCGACGGCCAAAAAGGGGTCTCCCTCATCAAGGGGGAGCCCTGAAAAGGTCCGGTACTTCGGGTGCCCCAGAGTACGGCGGACCGCGGAGTTGGCGAGTCGGCGAGGGATACCGCACGGCATATCTCCGTCCCCACGCATACTCCCAATCAAGAACTCAGACACGCACAGGAAAAGAGAGAGAGTCTTATGGACGAAGGGTAAGATACTTCATTTGTGAAGTTGGATATTTGACTTTAAGGATTCTAGCGGGAACTACAAAGAGGTGGAGGGAAAGCAGGGAAGACTGGGACTGAGCGCCGGGATAAAGCCACGAGCAGACTAAGGGACATCAAATGCACATATACAAACCAAGGGATAACCCTCCCCAAAAAATAGGAAATATTTAAGAAGGGCAGGGGTTGAAGACTCTAAAAGCCCAAAGAAACTAAAGGAATTAAACTAAAGGAATTAAAAGAATATGGCGACCAGACGAGTCTGACCTTGAAAACGCCATTGATGAACGAGAGGAGTGGCGAAGTCCCTGAAGCCCAACCCGGAAGGAACTCAGGAACAAAGAGAGGGAGGCGAGAGGACCCAGCAGACGCTGGGCTCACGCAATAGTGGGAAGCCGCGAGAGGGCGAGAGGAGGAGAATCGCGAGGACGGGAAATCTCGCGAGAAAACAAAATCAAAAACAAAACAAAACAAAATAAAGGCCCGATTCGAAGACTAGAGGCAAAATACACAGATTTGAAGACAGAAATAAAAAGTAATAACGGATCCATCGGAGAGCGAAAGACCCCGATAGAAGGGGAAGGGGAGTACAGAGAACTTATAAATCCCATAATAGAAGAGAAAACTAGCGATAATTAAAGAGAGATAGAAAAGATTGTGATTACATCATAAAAGAAATAGAGATGGCTTATAGATTGAGAAGCGAGAAAGAGGCTAAGGACTTAAAAACAATTCAAATAACTCAAAAAAGAGCATCCATCTCAGAAGAAAGTCAAGTGAGGGAAATGACAGAAACAATTTTGAGAGAACTCCAACGCATGCAAGAGAAGCAAGATGCATATCAAAAAATTGCGCAAGAACAAATGCTAGATTTTAAGAAAGAAATTAAAGCGGAATTGAAGGGAATGAAACGAGATTGAAAGTCTAAATCAGGATCTTAAAGAACTGAAACGCGATAAAAAGGAACTTAGGAAAGCACATGACAAAATACAGAGGGAGGTGGAGAGAATGGACACAAGGACTAGCAAATTAGAAGACAAACAAGAAAGGATAGAATCGAAAGAATTAGAATACCAACTGAGATTCCGCAATATATGGGAGGACTCAAAAGAAGACATAAGAAAAACAACAATTGAAATAATATCGAATATGCTCCAGTGCCCAATAGAAGAAGCAGAGGACAGAACAGATCGGGTCTACAGAATTAACACCAACTATGCGAAAAGAAACAAAACCCCACGAGATGTAATAGTGAATTTCACAAAAAAAATATTTAGAGATGAAATATTGAAGGCAAACAATGACCAACCAGTAATATTTAAAGGCAAAAAGATAGCAATCTTGAAGGAATATCCCACCGAAACTCTGAATAGGAGAAGAAAATACTTATTCTTGACCGACGAATTAAAAAAACACAATTTAAGGTTCAGATGGGAGAGGACTGAAGGACTCATGACTACCTATAGAGGACAAAATTTCTGGATAACGTCGGAAGGGAAAGCCGAACACTTCTATCAAAAATTAAAGAAGGAAATGGAGGAGGAGAAAGGCTCAGAACGACATAATGAAGGAGACAACAGACGTAAGAAACTAAATAAAAAAGCTCAGTACTCTATGGAGGGAGACATACTAACTCAGATAGACCCAAAGGACCTATTGAGACAAGGAGCAGAAAGAAGAAGGGACATAACGATGGACAACGAATCGGCAGCAGATACTGAAAGGGAGGAGAATCTAATATCACGTTCAGAGGAAGAAGAGGAAGGAGAAGGAGAAAGTGAAAGCGGTGAGGAATCAACATGAAAAGGAAAATTAAAATTTATAGTTGTAACGTGAATGGACTGAATGCCCCCCAAAAACGGAATAATATAATGGACTCATTAAAAAAATCTAATTATGACATAATCTCTCTTCAAGAGACACACATTAAACGAGATCATACTAAACTATTAGCCCAACAAAGATTAGGCCAAGAATTTTTTTCATCAGATATTCAAAAGAAAAGGGGAGTAGTGACATATATCAACCCCAGTATCCCTGCTCAATTAGCATTCAAAGATAACGAGGGTAGGATCTTAGGTATCACTATCGAAATAGAAAAAACCAGAATATTATTATGTAACATTTACGCCCCTAATGATAGTAAATCATCATTTATTAAAAGATTAAAAGAATTGATAGGAGATAAGGAATTTGATAATCTAATAGTGATGGGCGACTTTAATGGAGTACTAAACAGTGAGATAGATAAAAACCCAAGTAAAGGAAACAAAATTAGGAAAAATAAAGGAACATTATCTAGAGAATTCCAAAATTTTAAAAGGGAATACGATTTGGTGGACATCTGGAGATGGCAACACGAGAAAGAAAGGGATTACACTTTTTTTTCAGAGAGACACAAAAGTTGGTCCCGCATAGATATGTTCTGGGTTTCAAAACAAATAACACTGTGTGCTAAGAAAGTTACTATTCTCCCACAACAGTATTCAGATCACTGCCCCCTAGAGCTAATAATAAACCAAAAAGAAAATAGCTGGAGGTGGAAACTAGATGGAAACTTATTGAAAAAGAAAGAAGATATAGAGAGGAACAGGAAGATTCTAGAGGAATTTTTTAAACTTAATAACAAGCATGAGACACCCCCTTTCATAATATGGGATGCGAGCAAAGCCACAATGAGAGGTTACTTTTTACAACAAGGAGCACGGAAAAAGAGAGAGAAACAAGAACAGTTGAACCAGATTATAGACAAAATAACACAAATAGAAAGGAAACTAAAAGTGGAACCTAAAAATCTAAAGATAGCACAAGAACTTAAACTTAGACAAAAAGAACGAGAACACTTAGAACTAGAACAAAGAGCAAACCAATTAAAATTTATCAAACAAACCCATTTTGAGAATGCAAACAAACCGGGGAGGTGGCTCTCTAGAAGATTAAGGGAAAAAAAAGATGTAACCTATATTACTAGAATCAAAATAGGGGACAAAGAACTTGTAGAGGAAAAGGAGATCTTGAACCAATTTAAAATCTTTTATGAGGATTTGTACAAGAAAGATCAGGTAGACAAGGAAAAAATAACTGAGTACTTAGGGAAACTAAACTTACAAAAGATAACCGAAGAAGACAGGACAATACTTAACGAGGAAATTTCTGAGAAAGAAATAGTACAGGCGATCAAAAAATTGGATGGAACTAAAACACCAGGCCCGGATGGATTTTCCGCAGTTTATTATAAAATCTATGAAAAAGAACTTGTACCACACCTACAAAAAA
Source organism: Anolis carolinensis (assembly GCF_035594765.1). Classification (NCBI taxonomy): domain Eukaryota; kingdom Metazoa; phylum Chordata; class Lepidosauria; order Squamata; family Anolidae; genus Anolis; species Anolis carolinensis. The sequence goes on from NC_085842.1 coordinate 247,023,127, forward strand.
TAATGAATCTCGTTAGGGAAAGCGGAAGCATGCCAGCTTCATGGAAGGATGCATTAATCACAGTGATTCATAAAGAAAATTCGGATCAGGAAGAACTAAAAAATTATAGGCCGATTTCTTTACTTAACGTTGACTACAAAAATTTTTCCAGTATCATGGCAGAAAGGTTAAAAATATTTTTAAAAAATTGGATCAAGGAAGACCAGGTAGGCTTCCTGCCCAACAGACAGATAAAAGATAATGTAAGGACCGTAATTGACCTAATCGATTACTATGAAAAAAACAATAAAAAAGAAGCACTCTTTCTAGCGATCGACGCGGAGAAAGCCTTCGACAGGGTAAATTGGGATTTTTTCAAATTATTAACGCAAGAATTAGATATGGGATTTTACTTTAGGAATTCATTGGAGGCCATCTACCAAAACCAGAAGACAAAAATTAGAGTAAATGGACGAGAAACAGAAACAGTGATGATAGAGAGGGGAACAAGACAAGGATGCCCCCTCTCACCATTAATATTTATAATGACATTAGAGATTTTGTTGAATAATATCAGAGAAAATAAGGAGCTCCAAGGGGCAAAAATTCATGGTACACATTATAAGGTGAAAGCATATGCCGATGACTTAATTTGCTTTATAGAGAATCCAGTTGATACAGGGATGAAATGGATAGAAACAATTAGACAATACGGGGAATTGGCTGGACTAAAAATTAATAGGAATAAAACAGAAGCCTTAACAAAAAATATGACTAAAAAACATCAGGAATTAATATCGAAACAACTGGGCATCACGATTGCCTCGAAAATAAAGTACCTAGGAATCACGATAACACCAAAAAATATTCAATTAGCACAAAATAATTATAACAAAGTTTGGCAAGAAATAAAAAGGGATTTAGATAAATGGAAAAATGCAAAAATCTCATTATGGGGTAGAATCTCGACGATTAAAATGAATGTATTGCCAAGAATGCTTTACTTATTTCAAAGCTTACCCATACTTAGAAACCAGAAAAATTTCAAAATGTGGAATAAGGATTTGCGCACTTTTATATGGCAAGGGAAAAAACCCAGAATTAAAATGAAATACTTAACAGAAGAGAAAAGAAGAGGAGGATTCGGGGCACCTAACCTAAGCTTATATTATGAGGCGTGCAATCTCCTGTGGATCAAAGATTGGATTAAACTAGAGAAGAGGAAAATCTTAAATGTGGAAGGTTCAGATCTCCGGGCCGGATGGCATTCATACCTATGGTATGACAGAAGTAAGATAGAAAAATCCTTTTACAATCATCCGATTAGGCCAGTGCTTTTAAAAACATGGTATAAATACAAAGCAAGATTATATAATAAGACTCCTACATGGATCTCACCAACTGAGGCAGTACAGAGAAGACTAATGGGATGGGAATACTGGCCAAAATACGATGAACTACTTAAAAAAGAAGACTCAGAGTTTAGATTAAAATCGCAACAGGAATTGATAGAGGCCAAATTAAAAATATCGTGGTTGCAATATGCACAACTTAAGGAGTACTTTAAAAGAGATAAAACAGTAGGATTTATGGCAAAAAACAACCTGTGGGACAGGATATTTTTTACAGAAGGAAAACTAATAACAAAAATTTATAAGGTATTATTGGAATGGGATACAGAACCGGATTATATTAAAAACTGTATGATAAAATGGGCAAAGAATATTGGTAGACCAATTCAAGTAGAGGAATGGGAATCATGTTGGAACAGGAAATTAAAATTGACATATGCATCAGATCTAAAAGAAAACTGGATGAAACTATTTTATAGATGGCATATTACACCAAAGAAGCTTGGACTGATCAAAAAAAACATTAATACCAGATGTTGGAAATGTGGAAGGGAGGAGGGCTCTTTTTTCCATATGTGGTGGAAATGCAAAAAAGCTAGGGAATTTTGGCGGATAATCCACGAAAGCACACAGGCAATTTTGGAAACTAGGCTCCCTATAAAACCAGAACTGTATCTACTGGGAATTTCAGAAATGCAGGCAGGTTCAAACGAGGAGAAGATAATGACCTATTTAACAACAGCAGCGAGGATTGTTTATTCTAGATATTGGAGACTAAAAGAAATACCCTCAAAAACAGAATGGTTAATCAAGATAGCAGAAATTAAAAATATGGATAGGCTAACATTCTTACTAGCCAAATACCAGGGCAAACAAAGAAAAGAAACTAATTGGCAACAGGTGAATAAATACATGCAGAATTGTTAAGAAACTAGGAATATGTATGTATATTATTAAAAAGCGGTACCATAGTTAACTATCTTTTTACACCAATTTATATTAGAAAAATAGAAGGATAAGATAACCCACACCAATCCGGAGAAGATAACTGTCTGAAAGAACCCGAAGAGCCAAATGAAGACAAAAGATAAGATATACGGAAAACAGGAATATACCCATCGGACAGGACTCGGAAGTCATATTTTATTTTCCCCACGGATCTTCCCCTCCCCCTCCCCCCCTTTTTCTTTCTTTTTTTTTTTCTTACTTCACTCCCTATCCTCATCTTCCCCTGCCCCCCCATAACCTTGCTTCTCCCCATCCCTACTATCATCACCTTATCACCCCCCCCCCTTCATCCTCGTTTTTTTATTACATATCTTGTATTGAAAATCTTAATAAAGACTATATTTTTTTTAAAAAAATATTAATATGACTTAGAGGTGTGTGTGTTCATGGACATTGTAAACCCTCCGCAACGAGGACATTTTTTTTAATGCAGAGCAAAGATTGCAAATGTGTAGCACATTCTCCCCCGTGGGAGAAGAGCGGTATATAAATTAAATAAATAAATAAATTGTCCAGACATACTTTCTGTATATAGAAGTGCTCTTTAAATGTACACTCAGTTAAATGTACACTCTGTACCAACTGAGCTGCCTAAAATAATCTCTTTAAGTTACTTAATATATTTCCTTTATAGCATTATTTTAATATGTTACAGCATGCTGATTTCTTGCTAGCCTGAGGATGAGTAAAACCGAGGGTATTAGATACTGGCAATATGTCTCTATTAGTGGTTTATGTTACTTAGTTTAAAATATCTATTCTGCCCACAGGCATGGAACCCGTTGTGCTGGAGAAGTGGCAGCTACAGCGAACAATACACACTGTATAGTTGGAATTGCATTTAATGCCAGAATTGGAGGTAAGTATTTCAATATCTTATAAGCCAAACAATTGTTGATCAATTCCATATTTCATTCTATTCTATAGGCTTTACTCTCTGATAAGTGTATATGAAGAAGAAATCCTAATACATTTTTTTGGGAATAACTTGCATTGAACATGGTGACATTTTCTTACAGAGTACATATCTAAGGAGATGCTCCTGCTCTCATTTCTGTTTTCTGGAATATGTCTCCAAAAATCACTATACCTCTTAACAGGAAAATGTTATAACATAACTAGCTGTGCCCGGCCACGCGTTGCTGTGGCGTTGTCTGGTGGTGCTGGTGAGAAATTGTTGAGGTAGTGGTGGTACTGAATGTCTGTTGTATGGTTGTCTGTATGTTTAGTATGCATTTGGTTGTTTGTATACTGTGAAAGTGGTGAGGATCCTGTGTAGTATTGTATAGTATTTATACGTTGTCCATGTGTTGTGAATGCTTGGATTGTGTCCTGCTGCATAGTAGAAAGAGTTGGGCTGGATGGCCCTTAGGGGTCTCTCCAAACTCTTGGATTCTATGCTTCTATCATTATCATCATCATCATCATCATCATCATTATTATGTAGAGGCTGGATGGCCATCTGTCAGGAGTGATTGGATTGTGTCCTCCTGCATGGTAGAAGGAAGTTGATGTGGATGATGCTTAGAGGTCACTCCAAATCTTAGGATTGTATGATGTTGTTGTTGTTATTATTAGTAGTAGTAGTATTAGTATTGAGAGGCTGGGTGGCCATCTGTTGGGAGTGCTTGGATTGTGTCCTGCATGGCAGAATTGGGTTGGACTGGATAGCCTTTAGGGGTGTCTCCTAACTGTCTGATGGTATGATTCGATGTGTATTATTATTGTGCAGATATTGGATGGCCATCTGTCAGGAGTTGTTGGATTGTGTCCTTCTGCATGATATAAGGAAATTGAACTGGATGATCCTTAGTGGTATGTGCTAACCTTAGGATTGTATGATCTTCTTCTTCTTCTTCTTCTTCTTCTTATTCTTATTATTATTATTATTATTATTATTATTATTATTATTATTGAGAGGCTGGCAGGCCATGTGAAAGGAGGTGGAAAGAGGAGTTTTTGGAGGAGCCTTTTTTTCCCTTTAAGGCTTGAGTTGGCTGTTTGCTGGGTTTCCTCCGTGAGGAAATGTGCCTGGGGGAAGAGGGCAGCGGTGGTCAGAGAAGGGCGATCTGGCTGGCTGAGCCCTTCCCTCCTTTCCCTCCCAGATCGTCTTTCCCTGAATCCCCCATACCTTGTTGTGTTCTGAAGAGATTTTATTTTCCTTTGAGGGTTGGGGGGGGGGGGGGAGGTGGAAAGAGGAGTTTCTGGAGGAGCCTTTTTTTTTTCTTTGAGGCTTGAGTTGGCTGGGTTTCCTCCATGAGGAAATGTGCCTGGGGGGAGAGGGCAGCGGTGGTCAGAGAAGGGCGATCTGGCTGGCTGAGCCCTTCCCTCCCTGATCCTCTTTCCCTGGGAGTCCATACCTGTTCTGAAGAGATTTTTTTTTCCTTTGAGGTTTGGGGGGGGGGAGAGAAAGGAGGTGGAAAGAGGAGTTTCTGGAGGAGCCTTTTTTTTTTTTTTGAGGCTTGAGTCGGCTGGCTTTCCTCCGTGAGGAAATGTGCCTGTGGGGAGAGGGCAGCGGTGGTCAGAGATGTCAGTGTTCGTAGTCAAAGGGGTTTGGGTGAGTGAATTGGGCGGACTGGCGGGAAGCAGGAATTGGCCGTTTTTGCACATGCGCAGATGGCGCAGCGTCCGTAGTCAAAGGGAAGCACGAGGAGGGCTTCTTTGAGCAAGCGGAGATGGTGGGTTGTGGGTTGTGTGATTTTCTGTCCCTGTGAAGGTGCATGATGTGATTTGTCATTGTTTCAACCTTAAGGCGTGGATGTTGCATTGTGTGGTTAAATTTCTATGTTGGGGGGTGTTTAATTTTGTTGTTTTGCTCGGTGCTCGAATTCCATTACTCTTTTATATATATAGATGACATATTAAAACATACAATTTTCTGTCAAAATCAATTGCTTACAATAAGTAGAAGAGTAAATAGATTAATGTTAAAAACTATCAGAGTATATCTGTGTTTTCCAGGCTGTATCCCCAAAACTCACAGCAACCCAGTGATTCTGGCCATGAAAGCCTTCAACAACATTATCAGAGTACTTTTATGTGACACTCCCCACATACATACATACATGATTTTAGCATAATTCCAACTGAAAATATACTTTATTATGTCTGTGCAATCTGTGATAAAAGCCTTCATCATGATGTTAATACAATGTATATGTAAGTTTATAAGTTTGAGGAAATAAAACTCAGAAAAAAGTATAATTTGAGTAGTTTTTTTCACTCCCACTCCTATTTTCTATGCAAAACAACCACAAACATGTACATTTATACTATTAATGCCTATTACTTTATATCTAGAAGTTGCTGACTTCATGAATCAGCACACTCAGATTTACCACAGAGTGTGGGTGTAGGTGTCTGACATGTGTCTGTGGCAATGGCCCAAAATGATTAATCTCTTTTTCCAAAATAAGTACACAAGTACAGTACCTTGTTCACTGAACTGAAATCACATTTCTGGGTGGCAGCAGCACATGAGGAAAGATGCTTAGGATTAGATGGTTATGATCACGCATTCTTTTCAGAGGATTTTAAACCTATGCACAGGCTTCTGTTCACAGAACTGAGTTTTCTCTCCACTGTAAGGAAGGCCTATTACATTCGTAGTCCAGTTCATTGACAGTTACTTGTAAAAGTGGGAAAATACAATATATTTCATTGTACATTTTGCAGCTCTGGCAATTACAAGAGTGGTCATAGTGGGAGAAGCAAGCCTAGGTTTGCTACATTTAGTGGCAGCATTGCATCCCAGGCTCACTTAAGGTTACAGAGGGGGAAAAGATCCTTGTTAAATGTTTGGATAGACTGTATATTTGTTCCATCATAACTCCAGAGAAATTGCTTTGCACACAAGAATCAAGCTAGTAACAAAACATCTAAATCCCATTGCAACTTCCAAAACAATAATGAAACAACAATAAAGGTCTTTCTGTTGCTATTAAACCATTGCTATGTGCTCACTGTAAAAATAATTGAAAATGGCAAATTATTGAGTGAGGGCACTTTCAGACAGTGCTAAAATCCACATTTTATAACTGAGGCAAAAAAAAAAAAAAAAAACCAGGGACCTGACAACAGGTCTACACACAGACCTGTCAGTCCTGGGAAAATGGTCCCTCACTGCTCTTACAGCCTTCTTTTGCAGTGGATTAAGATGAAAGGCAGACCGGGGGCATCTGGCGGGAGTGTGTTTTTTAAAACATTTGTTAGGCACTGGATCTCATATGCGCACATGCGAATATCTTCATGTAAACTCAAGCAGATTTGCACATGTGCATATGAGGTCCAGCATACAACTGAGTGATTGAGATATATATATATATATATATATATATATATATATATATATATAAACACTTTGGTTGGATCACGCTCTCCACCTAAATGTTAATTCAAGCTCTCTTTAGTATTATAAAGTTGAAAAGAAAACATAAGAGCAAGTCCTAATTGTTTTCCTATTCCTCTTCCCGCGAGCCTCCTGTGTGGTCATGGTTCGATGTTTTGACAGCCCGATCAGCTATTTCGGGCTTTTAAAAAGCTCATGTGCACTGCAGCAGTCCACACAGAGGAAAGGGAAGAAAAGAAAATGTTTTGCATGGTGACAGAGATATACACTCATGCAAAGGTGCACATTTTTGGGATGGAATCAGGTTTTAAGCATTTTTTTAAACACATGCTTTTCAGCTGTTAACCCAATTCTGCCCGCACTTCGGCTGAATGTCATTTAGCCACACACACCTCTTTGAACCTGGTTACCTCCAGGGGTTTAGCCATTTGTATGTAGAAGGATCTGGAGAAGACTGAGCTATTAGTGGAATGAGAGGGAGAAATGTAAGGGCAGTAGAAAGAATGGGTGTTAAGAAGAAAAGTCATTCTATTATTAGGCAGAAATACTATCTTTTTCCCCAAGTGATTATTTATTTTTGATTTTATATTCCAAAAATAAATATTTGTTTCATGGTTTATCTATTTATGTACTATTTTGGACTGATTTCTCGATACAGTGCTTTGACTGTTAAATATATAAAAGATACATATTTTACTTTATGTGTGCCTTGAAATCATCTTCTGATTTATACTGAGGTTGCTCCTCCACTCTATTTTTGATCACCTTTATACCTCCTAGAAGCCCTTTCAGAGTTCTACATAATTTTACCACCTCAATGTTTAGTTATTATTATGGCCCTGGTTTTAATTCTGTTGATGTGTTTTATTGTTTTATGTAGTTATAATGTTTTAAATTAATTGTTCTTTGTTTTAACTTGTGTTGTTGGGCTTGTCCCCATGTGAGCTGCCCCGTGTCCCCCGAGATGGAGGCAGGATACAAACGTTGTTGTTGTTGTTGTTGTTGTTGTTGTTGTTGTTGTTGTTATACATTGGGGTTTGCCAGTTCCTTTCTTTGAAATGTAGCCCACAGCAAGGCCCCCACATCCTGAAATATTCACCAGGCCAAGATTTAGGTTAAGGTTAAGGTCATCAAGATGCTCTCCAGGACTTAGGATAAAATAAATCTGTTTAAATTTTGAAGCAAATGTAATATTTATATTTATTTTAAAACCTACATAGATTTACATAATAGATTTTACAATAATATAAAGAATTATCTCAAAGTATATTTTCTAGCTCATTTTAACACAGTTATTTCAATAACTGTAGTAAAATTGTGTTGCTTAGCTAAATCATTTTTGATGCACAAAACTGGTAGATGATTAATTCGCTCTTGACTAGTTGTGCTTCTTTGCCATGTTTTCAGTGAATTTGCCAGTCTGCTGAACTTCAGACTGAAGAAACAACAACTGGCACTTTACAAAACAGTTTAATGCTGCATTTTTAATTGTGTTTGCAAATTTGAGCTTTGAATCAATCTGCTTTAAATATGGTTTTAAATATATCAAAATAGGCACATGTTGTCCAATGGCATAAATAAGAGTGCAGATGGAAATAAATCACAACGATGGAACAAAAATTCAGTATGATGAGAGGATAATGTAATGTATTGTATAAAATAATTCATTTTAGTTGAATGGACAAAACAACAATCGATATTTTGTCAATACCGTTTTTGTCTTCTGTTCATCTCACTTAGTTAGCCAGTCCATCACACTGGGGGACCCTGCTCCCAGATCCCGAGGCTAGAGCCCTGTCATCCCCTTCTTGTGGGTCTCTAGGCCTACAGTATCTAGTATTCATTGGCAGTCTCCCATCCAAGCTAAGCCCCGCTTAGCTTCCAAGACAGGATTTGCTGGCTTTACTAAATGATAGATGATTTCAGTAGGTTGGAGGATATTAAGGAGATCTGAATATAGATGGTTGTAGAAAGTTACTTTGTAGTATATTAAGAAAATCTAGTCAAAGGGCGTATCCAGAAAGCACCTAAAGTGTGCGCCCTCCCACATTTTCCCCTGGGGTGTCCAAATGACGCCTCAGGGAAAAGCGAATGCCTTTGGCACAAAGCAGAAAAACCTTGCTTTGTGCCGAAGTAATTTGTCTATTGGAAAGACCTGGGTCTTTGCAGCTGCTGGCGCTGTGTGGATGGGGACCAGGAATTGCATTGCGCAACTTCTGGTGCCCATCCACACATCTGTCTCAGGTTTTTTGGGCTCCTGGAGCACAAAAAACCCAAGACAGCCCCCCCCCCCAAACTCCTGAAAAAAGCCTTTAAAAAGAAAATAACTTACCCAGCTGCAATTCCCCCTTCTCCAGAGCTCTCCTGGTGTGCCAGGAGAAGGGGGGGAATCACTCCTTCTGGTACATCATTTCTCCACATCAGGTCTGGAGAAAAGGGAATGCATTATTTTCTTTTTAAAAAGGTTTTTCTGGGTGGGTTTGTTTTGTGTCTTGGTGCCCTGCTGGGAAGTCCGGCAGGGCATCTGGACACCCCCCCCCCCCAGAAAGCATGGATATTGGGGGGAGGTGTCTGGACTTCAACCCAGGTGCAATCACATTTAAGAAACGCAATTGCTTCTGTGTTAACGTGCTGTCTGGAACCGCCCACAGTGAAGCAGATGAATGCCTTATCTCAGACCTGCACAACCTGTGCCCCTCCAGGTGTTCTGGACATCAACTCTAGAATTCCTGGGCGCTTCTCAGAATTAGAGGCCCAAACACCTGGAGGAGCACTTATCCCTACGCTTCCTTCAAGAGACTCTTTAAAGACCACACACAGTTTTGTACTTCAGACAGAACTGGATGCTGTAGTAAACTACAGTGACAGGGGCTCTTTGTCAAAATTATGTATGTGTATAAGTGTGTGTGTGTGTGTTTGTATGGGTATGTATGTTTGTGCATCATATGTACTCTATAGTTCCATTTTAACTCCTATGGAATGCTAGGATCCAGAGTTTACAGATTGGTATTTAGCATTCTTATCCTGAGAGACTTGGTGCTTCTCATCAAACTACGAAACCATAGGATTTAATGGATAGTTGCCGTGGTAGTGAAACTAAAAACATTAATGCCACAATTGTGAAAGGATCCCTGTATTCCTTCCTACTAGGGGTGTGCGAAATGGCACAGAATTCTGTTTTGCTTTCGAGTGCCCCCCTCCCTTGTTCTGTTTTTGGAAAGATTCTTCCCGAACTCAGGATTCCGAATTATGAATTTGAATTACCCCTCTCCTAATCTCCCAGAATCTTCCCCAAACCACAACGGATACCTGAAAGTCAAAATGAAAACACAATGAAAACAGAACAAAAACAGAATGGATTTGTACACCCCTATTTCCTCCTTGAAAAGAGAACTGGATTATTTGTGCACAAACGTGGGAAATTCATTCATATACTGAATTATTGTGTAAAGATGGCTACATCAGACTGTAGGAAAAGAGTAGTTAATGGTTCACCATCTGCACTGGCTCACTGAACAGTTAGTTTGTCAGACTGCACCTTGGAGAAGATCTCAGATAGCAGAACTCTAAAAGCTCTTTTCTTGAGACTTTAGAATATCACTGCCTCATCAGACAGCACAGACCAGTCACCCACCAAACAACAGCTTTTTAAATTTATCTTCCACAGCTGATTCCTTTCTGGATATTCTTCTGGGGATATTCATTCTTAATGTAAAATATAAAGAACCTGAAATGGTCTATAATCCCTTTTTTAGTTCATGGCAAGATCTGGGCAGTTATTGTCTTCCAAAGCAAGAACAATGTTTCGTATGAACTTCACAGTGTGTTCATTCAGTTTCAAATCAATTAGAATTGGAGGTAGAGGTTGGTAGAGAAGGTAAAGTGGAGTTTTACCAACAGAAAAGCAAAGTTGTGTGTTAATTGGAAGTTTAAAAACTGGATAAACATTCAAGCTAATTTATACTGAAGAGAGGAACAAAGCTGTTATGTTTTCAATTAAAAGATGCTAATTTGGTTTATAAATAGAAGTGTACTTATTGAAAGAAAATAAAAAACAGTATGGGTTGCAAAACATTTTTCTGTCCATTCTGCTGAGACTTTAAATCTCTACAATAATACAACTATTTTATTTTATTTTATGACAGTCAATTATCATAGATCCAAATATGGAACCTTAGTATTATTATTTGAATCAAGATAAATATTACAAATACAGCTGTAGACTTATATTTATATTTTGTCCAGTCCTCTTACCGCTAAGATTTTCAATTTCATTCTCATCAGGCCTCTTGATGTCCTCCCAGCTAGGCACCTTAATGTAATTCCCTAAATTTGATGTTGGCAGGTTGGTGCCAAAATGACCAGTCACCAATTTATTGACCAGACATGCACCAATTTAATTCTACTACAATATCTCTGTAGTTCCAGTGTAGTGCTGTAGGTGGGAATTAAGAATAGCTGTTATCCAGCACTGTCAATTCCTGCACAGAAAAGGCAACTATAGTTTCAAGTGGATTTGCCTTCCAATTTGTTTCCAAGATCAATTCCAGTTGTTGCTGTTGACCTAAAAAGTCTTAAATTACTCTTTCTCTAAATCAGGGGGTCTCAAACTTTTTTAGTCATGGAACCCTTTTTGAAACAAATGATTCTCGTGGAGCCCCAAGAAATGTTTATATATATTATAAATTATATTATATATAATGTGTATATATCAGGCATGGGCAAATTGTTTGAACAACATAAAATTAACAGTTTTTCAGTGGAAGATCCCAGAGGCCATCCAGTCAAACCCCCTTCTGCCATGCAGGAAAAGCACAATCAAACCAACCCCTGAGCAGTGAGAGGGAAATAGGGTTTTGGAAGCAAGGAAGGCAAGGGAGAAAGGATCTGAGTGGCAAGGAAGGGGAGGGAAAAAAAACCCTTTTTGGGGCAAGTGAGGGAGTGGAAAAGGCTTTTGGCAATAAGGGGGCTGAGGGAAAAGGGCTTTTGGGGGAGAGGCAGGTTGAAATGGCTTTTGGGGGTGAAGGAGGTGGGGAATGGAGACAGCAGGAAAGATGAGAGAAATCTTGGAGGAGGAGGAGGAAGAGGAGGAGGAGGAGGAAACCGAGGAGCCCTAAGAGCTCCAAGGAGAACACTTTGAGAACATCTGCTAGAAATTTGAGATCGTCAGAAGTTCAGCTGCATATCCCAAACCTTTGGGCCCATCTACATGGGCCAAATGAGGGGGGGGGGGGTGAATGGACTACATGGTGTCCATATTATGCCTGGGGCCCATTGATTATAATGCTGCCAAGGCCATTTGCGTGTTTTCATATTTTTTTAATTTGAGCTGATAATCATCTCATGCTGTTTTTGTGATAGGGAACATATTAATGTTACATTTTCACTAGAGGGGGGGGCTCTTTTGTGAATGAAGGGTGTTTTTTTTTTAAAGAAGGGAGTTCATTGGTGACAGTTCAAGATAGCAAGGGGAAAGATAGTTGAGTCAGTTTTGAGAGTCAGGAGAAGTAAATGTGTACTGAAGTAAAACTCTGACAAAGCCCAGTTCGAATATTATGAAAGCAACAACCATTCTGTATATTATGAAAGTAAAATAGAACTACTTATTCCTTTCTTAAACCTGACTGGCTTCTTTAAGCTTGGAATATGTAGTGTCATGTTTCCCATTAAAGGAACTAATTGTAAAATAAATCTGCCCACACCAAAGTCACTCTGGAGACCTATGACCCAAATCCAGGAGAGGTTTAAATAGGGGACTATAGGACTAGGTGAGAGGGACAGACATTCAAAGCTTGGAACTGAAGGGCCTGTCTGAATAGGCCTATGTCACAATGGGACTTGAACATTCATGGATTTTGGTACCCATGGGGGGCCTAGAACCAAATCTCAGGGAATATCAAGGACTCACTGTATATCATTCTGTATCTTGTTTGTCTTTTCCTATAATCCACCTGGATTTTTTGTGGAGGGACACATTGAACAAATCAATAAAATTTGTCATTTTTCTTTTTAAGGAGTACGGATGCTGGATGGCGATGTTACAGACATGGTAGAAGCAAAGTCACTTAGCCTCAACCCCCAACACATACACATCTACAGTGCTAGCTGGGGTCCTGATGATGATGGGAAGACAGTGGATGGACCTGCTTCTTTAACACGCCAAGCCTTTGAGAATGGTGTCAGAACGGTACGTGCATAAAACAATGATTTTTTAAAATACCATATATTGTTGATGTTGACTAATTTTATAAAAGACAGGTAGTGATGCATATTTTGGTACCAGGTTTTGTTTTGTTTTGTTTAAAAAAAATAGGAGTCTTGGGAAAATATTGACCTTGTTTCATTAATTACAATATGATCCCCGTATGCTTGGGGGATATGTTCCCAGACTTTACGTGCACATTCAAAACTGTGAATAATAGCAAACCATATAGAAATGATATACTTCCAACCCTAGAATACCATGGAGTCACACTGGAAAATGCCTAGAGATTACATTTTTTTTGTCAAAACACATAGGTACGAGTCCCATGCTTCTGTGGGTCATGTTGTATAGTAAAATCTAGAGATCTTTTGTCTGAATGAAGTATAGTTAGGCTATGACTCTGTTATCAATTCAGTGGCTTCTGAACATGATGAGGCATCTTGGCATTATAGGTTTTCAGATAATTGGTAGCCTGATGATAACAAATTCAACATACATGCAGTCTTATCCTCAAGCAGTAAGTTGTGCATATTAGTGCTACCTGAAGATGTTCATGCCAGTATGTGAATATCCAGGAGGTATGTGGAGTGTTGTACCTGGTGCTGGGAGTAGGATCAGTAGCTCAACTCGCTCTATAGCCATCATATAATAATAATCCTTTTTTGTGTGCAGTGCTTGCGCTTATTTGGGAGATAATAATTCAGTGTTACAGTAATGGAAGTAAAGGGAAATATAAGGTCAGAGGCTCTTTAAAGCAATAATGCCCTCCATATAACCACACCAAAAATTTTAAGCCAGAGTTAGAATGAAACAAAATGGTAGATTTCTGAATGTCATTTACACTAAAGAAACAGACAGTGCATGCTTCCTTTTGTCACAATGATCTGAAAAATTCACAGCCTTCATTCTGAAGAATATAAAGCAAGTAATATAACACTGAAAAATATTTTTTTGCAGTAACACTGTACTTTTCAACAAATACACTTCTTTACACTCTTTACAGCAGAACACCAATGGGAAATCTTGTTGAATTTCTGCTCATTACTTAGGCTTTCAAAAGCAAAGAAATTTGTCCGGTGAAAGTCATATACCACCTATAATTCTGAACTGTGTATTTTAGAGAATCCTGGCACTTACAGCATCTTTACTATCTATTCTGAAATCAGTAGTCTCCGATACAGATAGCCCTCTAAGGGTTTGAACTGAAAGACTCTAAAAGACCTCTTTAACAGTCTCTGATCATTTTTTGGCCAAGTGTGCACTCCTCTCTCTGTTGTTTCTTTTAGCTCTAACATTCCGATTCAACTTTGTTTTTACTGTATCTTTGGAAAGCATATAATCTAAATAGGGCTTAGAGTTCCTTCAAATTCTGCCAGTTGGATAGTAATACTCAAGTTTTAAAAACAGGCAGGAGAGCTAGGGTTCCAAAAGGCTCACTCTTTATATTAGTGCTTTGTAAACAGTCATTAGACTTTTAATAAAAATTGTGTACCAAGAAGGACAGGAAAAAAGAGGATATGGTTGTTCACACAGCACATGTTTAAACTATGGAAATCTCTTCCTCATTTGGTAGTGATAGTTCTCTCATGTTAATATCATCATTAATTTAATTTAATAGCTTTAGAAGGGGATTACAGAGAGCTGTGGAGGAGACGACTATAGATAGTGCTGATAGGTAGTTTTTATAGTTTGCCTCAGTCACTGGTAACACAAATACAAGAGTGTTGTGCACATATCTGATCTGCTGACTTCTCATGAACACCCAGTTGGCTACTGTGGGAACTGAATGCTGGGCTAGGCCATTGTTCTGATCCAGCAGGATTCTTTTCATGTTCCCTGCCAAATCTTTCACTAGAAAGAATGTATAAAGGATTTACCATGTCCTTCTGTTTTGCCACTTTGCCAAACGGTGCATTCTTTCAGAATATACAATGGTCCTCACTGTGTTTGTAATGATTCCCTTTTGAAAAAATACTTGGAAAATTGATTTCTTCTTGATTTCTGCAAATGCTGTAATGATGGGAATACAGTAGAGGGGAAAACAATGCAAATAGTGAAAACATCACTGTTCAAAATTTGTGGTTGATAAGGAGGGATCACAATTAATTTCAAAGGGACTTCCTTACCACACTTCCTATTGCCAACAGAATCATGATGGGAATGAGCTATGGAAACAGATTGCATATTGTTGTCCAAATGATAACCTGTTCAGGAGTTTTCATGCCAATGATGTATCACCATATACCCTCACTTTGACAGTGATAGTACCAATTAATTGTCCGGCATTCTACTCTTTCAGCTGCTTTTAAAATTTCTCTTTCCTTCTCCCACTTTCTCTTTCTTTTTAAAAAATATTTTTATTAAGGGTTTTCAGAGTGTATTTTACATTCAAAAATATGGGGACTGGAAGTGGGATGGATTGGAGGAAAGGATGGAGAAGGAGGGATAGGAAAGAGGGATCGTAGGCTAACGGGGACTGGGCAGAGGTTGGGAATTGGGGTAAAAGTTGGAGTTGGGGTCGAAAGGTTTTTTAAAAAGGAAAAGAGGGGAGGAGGAGAAGAAATGAGGGGGGTTGTTGGTATCTTCCATTCTTCTTCCTTGCGTTTATTTTGTTAATTCAGTTTTGTATGTTGTTCTTTGGGTCTTCTACAATGCAAACTATGTTGTCTGCAAATGCCCTTATTTTATATTCTTGATTGCCAATGGTCATACCTTTGATCTTCTGATCTTCTCTTATGCTCCTTAATAAGACTTCCAATCCCACTTTCTCTTTATAGTGGGTAGGTAGAGAAAAAGTGCACAGATTATGCCCTTCCAAGTAAGCTCAGGCAAAAAACAAAATTCTACAGCCATTCCTTCCTATTCACTCTCCAAATCCAGTAGTCCTGAAAGGTAAATTATAAAGACTTGTAATAGGTGATAAGGAAATAATAATCTGGATTTATGTTTCATCTCACTTCACATTTTCCTGTTAACAGACATTTTTTAATTCAAGTAACTAAGATAAAATGAACAAAATTGATTTCCAGCATTATAGAGCATAAAGGCGTCTACTAATCCAGTTGATGGTGGTCTTAACATTTTATAGATATTTTAAATGCCATTAATAAAGAGTGTGGTTACAGTCTCTGACTAGACATTGTTTGCATGACAAGCGGTGACTCAGAGTCCCCCAGCTAAGGCTCATTCCCCACCAGCATGATGTAAACAAACATTTATGGATTTTAAAAACCAAATTTCTTTGAACATAATTTGGCATTGTTGCTTCTATGGATGTATTGCACACCCTGCTTCAAACACTGTGTAGTAGAATTCTGCAGTTTTTGTTCTTTGAACTTCTAATCAAGACTGATTAAATTAAAATGGGGACCCAGGCAGAAGACTGCCAGAGCTTGGGGGACCATTCCTTGTTTTGGGAAAGCACTCATATCTCCTATTTTCATTTTCCTTGCCCTGAGGCGGTTCCTAGAGAAAAGTGTGAAATAAACTGTAATTAGCTGATTGTATTTGCAAAGGTTGAAGCATAAATTATTGCTACCTTATTAATAGAAAAAATACTGCTGAGGATTGTAAATCTATATGAAAAATGGCATAGGGCATCAACAGAGACAGCAGATAGAGGTGGAGAGGGTAAAGAAAAGCACTGAGAAATTGGATGCCCAGGCAGTGAGAAAGGCAGCAAACAATAAGGCAGGCAGAGAAAGGAAATAAGAAATTGGGAGCTCCTTAGTCTCTTTAGCCCCGGCAAAAGAAAGGAGGAATCAGGCACCCCTTCCTTTGCCCAACTGCCTGCCTTCTTACAGACTTTCTCATGCCTGGGGAGAGGAGGGCAGCAAGCAGTTAGTCAGGGTAGAGCAACAAATGGATGGGATACCCTGTTTCTCTCTTCCTTAGGCCAGATGAAACAGACTCACATGAAAAAGACCAAGAACTGAAGACTGGTGGAACAAATGAATAGTGGTAGCACATGAGACCTGTTCATCTTTCTGTTGCAGGATGGAACTGGGCGGGCACCCATTTTCTTTCTCGGTTTGCCCAGTTGCTTGTTGCCATTCTCATGCCCAGGTGAAAGAAGGCAGTGTGCAATCAAGCAGGCAAAAAAGTAAAGGGTCATACTCTTTCCTTCCTTTGCCCGGACAGAACAGACACATGCAGGAACAGAAGAGGAGTGAGCAAACAGAGAAAAGGGCATGGGGCAAGGCAAGTATTCAGGAACCATAGTGGGTAACCCTCCAGGGACTGCAATAGCAGTAGCACCCCACCTCGCTCCACGCCAGTGATATTCTAGGGGGCTGTGACCTAACCTCCATCAGAGTTGAAGGCTGATTACCAAAAGTGTTTCTGATACCCAGCAAAAAATTTTATTTAAACTTCTAATATAATTAGAAATACGAGTTAAGCAGTTGCTTAAAATCTCTTCATTCTTTTTATTGCTGCTAAGAAGTTTATGGACAGAGAAAGTTAATGATTCCTATTGAATTGTTTTGAACTGGTGGAGGAGGTCTGGATATATCAAAAAACTATCTTCAGCTTGAATGGAAAAGTAAGACAAAACCTCTACAATGAATTTATGTAGTGGAAATCTCAGTTTAAATACTGACTGTTTATTAGCAATGCTCATGTTTTAGTCCTTTCAGCTAGATAAAACATTAACAACTGTAATAGCCTGATTAGCCTCCGGTGTCGTAGTGGAGTAAAGCCTCTTGACTTGAAGGTTGGGTTGCTGACCTGAAGGCTGCCAGATTCAAATCCCACCTGGGGAGAGCACGGATGAGCTCCCTGCATCAGCTCCAGCTCCATGCAGGGACATGAGAGAAGCCTCCTGCAAGGATGGTAAAAACATAAAAAAAACATCCGGGCGTCCCCTGAGCAATGTCCTTGCAGACGGCCAATTCTCTCACTCCAGAAGCAACTCAAGTTGCTCCTGACACACAAAACAAATCCTGATTAGCACAGTGAATTTTTCATATGGAAAGAGCCAACAATTTTACAAGCTCGCAATGTCTTCAACGGAAAAAAAAAAACATGGGTTCAGTTTAAAGACAGATATACCCTTAACCCACAGTGCTGTATGGCAAATTTCCTATTGCCTGGTGAGCTTCTAGGCCTTATACTAGTTTTCATTTGCTATGTTGCTTTTGTTCATAATCATTTACAGTTCAGTGTTTCTGCTATTAGTAAGTAAGAGTAGAATAGTGTTAAGGCATGCTTTCTTTAGATCATTGTTATGTAAGACAGGAAGTTGAAAATATTTTGAGAATATGTCTGATCCAAACATGTGAGATCACTACATGTTGATCTCACATGTTTGGAGATCAACACATTGAGATCACTACAGAGACTCCTGTGTTCTATTTGGGCTGTGTAGACATGGCCTATGGCCAGATCTACACGAACAAATACTTTGGGGCCAATCTGGCATGTGGTTGGCTAGATCAGCCCCTGATATGGGCTACAAAAGGAATCCTCAAGCCACTGTGGAGGCAGGAGGATGTTTCCACCTCTCCATGGAGCTAAACAGTCACCCATCTTGTCTCCCCCCCCCCACACACACACACACGTGTCATGGTGGTCTCTAGCCACAACTTGGGTCTTAGATGAAGGCCATCACTTGCAGCTACATAGACTGGCATGACGAGGGAAGGGATGGGGAGGCATCCCCTCCTCTCCTCGCTCCATGCCTGGTGAGGAGATGACTACCATTCTAGAAAACACAGGATGGCAGTGAGGACAGTTGCAACCAGTTCCATTTTGGAATTCGCCCATCTCTTTAACAAAGGCCCACTGTTGGGGGACTGGCTAATGTGGGACAAGGTCATGTTACATTTGGCTGCCATGGAACTGTATCCTGCCACCGTTAGTTAACTCCTAACTAGCCTCCCAAAATAACTTCTTTTTACAAAAAAAAGTAGGGTGAGGCTTTTTTCCTTACCTGCCAAATCCATTTTCCAGTTTGGAATTAAATGCACCTAAACATATTGAAATAAGTTAATGTAAGCATGCATGTTGATAGTCTATTTTCTCTTTTGAAGTGGAAAAGCATTCCAGTATGGAGAGCACTGTTGCTTCCAAATGTCACACAAAACTGTTGTACAGTAAAAGCACCTAATAACTAGGCCTGTATACCTGGCTCAGCCAAAGTCCAAATTCCAGAGTAAAGTATAATGCTTTGATCTAACTAGATTCAGTTCACATTGGCTTACACTGAGTAGCTTTAGTTCTAAATTTGAATACACCACCTCAATGTGATCTAGAGGTTTACATCTAGATCACCCTATTTCTAACAACAATAAATTATCCATATTACTAAAACAGAGCCTTTCTTTACATCTATAAAATCTGACAATCTAGCAGTTCTAAAACATGCAAATGTGAGTGGATTAATAGGTACCACTCCAGAGGAAAGGTAACGGCGCTCCATGCAGTCATGCCAGCCATATGACCTGGAGATGTCTATGGACAACGCCAGCTCTTCGGCTTAGAAATGGACATGAGCACCAACCCCCAGTCGATCACAACTGGACTTAACGTCAGGGAAAACCTTTACCTTTTTATAAAATCTAGATTGCTCTATGAAACTGTGAAACCCCCAAGATGCATGTGAAGCAGAAACTAAAAGTAGCCTAAACACCTGAAATGCAACTCAGAAAATTTATGGTCCAGATTGCCCCAGAGTTATAAAACTCACTGAATAACCTTGAGTCATTCATTGTATCAGCTTCATAGTGTTGAGGTGAGGATAATGTAGACAGAATTGATTTTCTCTCACAAAGCAGATCTGTTCCAGTAAACTGAATTTTGAAGCTCTTTACTCTGGGATTTTTTGGGGGGGATTCACATGGGAATCATTGAACTAAAGATAGCAGTAGCAGATAGGTAGATGAGACAATAAGAATAATGAGAAAGCAGGACAAGGATTTTGATGGAATGGATGATGAGATGAATTTCTAAAAATTCATGCAATTTTTTCTGCTCTCCTGTATTCAAAAAATTGGAAAAGGGGGCAATAGTAAATAGTAAAAGTGTGGATTTCATTTTTGCTATGGTAAGATTTTTAATGTATTTACATTTAGATAGCAATTTAAAAGGGCCTTAATGTTTACATTTGTCCTGTTCTAACATAAACGTAGTTGAATTAGTTTTTTAAATGATTAACAATTAACTAAATGAAAGCCAGTGTCTCTGGAAGTTTCTTCCTGCCACATAGGAGTCAATTAAGAATTTAGATGGGGCATCTTCCATGGACTTTCATTTCACTTAAATCTAACAGTTACTCTTCATGGAGGCTTTTCCCTACTTCACACTGTCCACCAGCCCATTTGCCCTCTGTTTCTATAGATGAGACATAGCAGAAAGAGAGTTCCTCAGTGCTGAAAACAAAACAAATATTGAAAAGCCATCCATAAATGTAATGGGTGTCATGGGTGGAACATACTATTTTCATCTGCTCTGTCACCCCACATTTGTACCAAAGTGATAGAAAATGGATTTCATGGAAGATGAAGTTCCATCATACAGGTGGAAATACCTTTATTGACTCTCTTGGGTAAAATCAGTATATAATATGTAGAACACATGCCTAATTTCTGGATGTGCAGGTCCCAATAGGTAGGCAAACAATCCAAGATCCATACAGGTAAGGCCACACACTGCAATAAGGATGATGTTATATACTCATGTATAAGTCTAGAAAACTAAAAAGACAACCCCCCCCCCCCCCAAAAAAAAATGAATCTACAGGTCAGTAGGAATTCTTTTTTTAACCTTAGCTTATATCAAAAAAGAACCATAACCTTCTCTGAGTGGAGTGGTAAGCGCTTAGTTCACCCTGGGAGAACCTAAAATAAGCACCAACCTTTTCTACTGTCTCTTCTGTGGTGCTGCTACTGGCCTTTTTGAATGTTGGTTTGGGAAATAGTGACAGATCCCCTGAGGTGGGCATTGGTACTTTCACCTCTTTTCGGAATGACACTCAATTTATGCACCATTCATACCAAAATCCATAATTTTGCACCTAAAACCTGCCCATGAGGTTGACTTATACATGAGCATATATGGTAACAGTAAACAAAAAAAGAATGGAAATCTTCACAAATTATATGGAAAAACCCTCAAAAATTGTGTAGGCTACATAGATGTTCCTGATGGGCTGCGGAAGGATGGAAAACACGTTTTAAAATATTTATAAAAATGATTAAAAAAACATGTTTTTTGAGTGTTGAGAAATCCTGTCAAAACAAATACTGGACTGAAAAAAATCTTTGTACTTGTGTGTAAAGTTTTCAACACAAGAAATAAGATTTTCTATATGTAAAATAACAGATTACTCAGAAAACGTTTTCGGCAAAAACAACTCTAGAATTTTTAGACTAAGCCCCAAATTCTGAAGAGTCTTCAAAAGTCTCACAGTAAGAAGAAAATTGTCAAAATTATTAATTACTTCTGTCAAGAAGAAAATCATTGAAGAACTACATATTTACTCTTAAGATATCATACAGATTTTGAGACTGCAGGAAAGATGCAGAAAATATAATGGAGGGCATAAACATGAATAGCAAGTCAGCTACTAGAAGGAGTCCCGAGTAGCGCAATGGGTTAAACCCTTGTGCCAGCAGGACTGCTGACCGAAAGGTTGACGGTTTGAATCTGGTGAGTGGGGTGAGCTCCTATCCTGTCAGTGCTAGCTCTCCGTGCGGGGGCATGAGAAAAGCCTTCTACAGGACAGTAAAGCATCAAACATCCAGGCATCCCCTGGGCAATATCCTTGCAGATGGCCAATTCTCTCACACCAGGAGCAACCTGCAGTTTCTCAGTTTCTGAAGAAAAAAAGCTACTAGAAAAATGTGGAAAACAAAACAAAATTTAAGTAGATGGATAAAAATTATTGTGTTTATATCGTAAACCATACAGAAATAATGTAATGTCATAGCAATTCTATAGTGAGTCATCTTTGGTGACACAATAGAAAGGTTTTGAAAAGAGTATAGTATCTTTCTTTCCATTCTAAAAGGACCATTGTATAAGAAATAAGGATCTTGCCTGAAAGACAATTGATGCAGTGCCTTTAAACGTATGCATAATTTAAATTGGGAGAAGAAAAATCCACATTCCTATGCACAGTGATGTCTGGAAAAGAATCCTAAATTGGTTTCACTACATACAAGATTGAACCCAATGTCTTCATTCTAAACACACCTATTTTGAATATTTCCATAAAATCCAGTGCATATGATCACAAACTACAAATTAGGATTTTTAAACAGCACTATCCATCTCTTATACTAACAGTTTTCAAATACTTGTGGAGGGGGTGAAGTTAAAGATCTTTTTGAATAATCCAAAACTCTTCGGCACC
The DNA here is from genome assembly GCF_035594765.1 of Anolis carolinensis. Lineage (NCBI taxonomy): Eukaryota > Metazoa > Chordata > Lepidosauria > Squamata > Anolidae > Anolis > Anolis carolinensis. Next base: position 247,045,374 of record NC_085842.1, read on the forward strand.
CTGACCACTTCCTTTTGAAGATTGACAGTTGTTTTGTAATGGTAAAAGAGCCTTCTGTTCATATCAACACTTTTTGAACACACACTTCAGTGCCAAAGCTGGTGAAGCGAGAGAGATGAAAAGGGGCAGTGATGATGAGAGGGGAGGCACCAAGCAGGGTTCTCACAAGAGGCTCAACAGCACAACATCTGATCATTAATGTCCATCAAACAACTTGGCTCTCACCCAACTCACTGGAGAGAATGGCATAGTGGGAACAAGAAGAAAGCCAATGTGCCGACCCAGGCAAAAAGCCAAAGTGTCTGATTTAGGTTTCAGAGCCTGTCCTCCCAGTCTCTATTACATTGAGAATGATATGCCACGCTGTAGCTGGGAAGTACTTTATGAGGATACAGATCTAGTGCTGCTACTATGCACCTGTCTGTCAGCATTAGTATTTCATTAGTGAAGACCGTGCACTGTACCAACATATTCTAGACACCAAAATGATTTATTTTCTAGTATCCTATTTATATTCTCTAAGAAGTACCCTATGTAAACATGGAGGATAAACTCGAACTACAGATTCAAAGGGTGCTTCTGAAGAGTTGGTTTTTGTCACATACGTGCCCTGCCATAGTCATGAAATTTCATTTAACTTTCTCTTGTAAGATGTCTGAGTTTTACTACTGCTTCTTCCATCTTTTTCCATTGATATCCTTAGATTGCTGACATTAGTATTTCATCCACCTGGAAGCAACCAGAATGAAAGAATTTTGCACAAACAGAAGCCAAGTAAAATAATAAAAAACTGTTCCCCTTGAGATATATTCTGATCCCTTAGCAGTAATAGAATCTCAAGTATTTTCCATGTGGCATACCCCTTTGCATTTGATACTCTTTATCTCCACCATGGTTCCCATAGTGACATATATTTGGGCCCAGATTGACATCTTTGCCCATTAAAGCATAGTAAAAACTCTGATTGATTCAAAGAAGCATACTGTCTTTAAACCTTATATAGCTGTAACAGTATTGTATACTCTGTTGCAGGCATTATTTGTCAAAAGCACAAAAAGATTTTTCCTCTGTGATCTAATCTAAAGTTTCAGGACTGTGAGAATCAGTGGCCTTCAACTCTGCTGCAGCAGTGAATTCCTTACACGAATTATTCTCTGCACATACACATATACAGAGCCGGCCCCAGGTATTTTTCAAGTGTAGGCGAACAGAATTTTGGCGCCCCCCCCCCAAACCAATCACTGAAAAATAAAAGCGTTGGATAAGTGAAAATGTTGGATAATAAGGAAGGATTAAGGAAAAGCCTATTAAACATCAAATTACATTATGATTTTACAAATAAAGCACCAAAACATCATGTTTTACAACAAATCAATAGAAAAAGCAGTTCAATACATGGTAATGTTATGTAGGAATTACTATATTTGCGAATTTAGCACTAAACATTGAACAGGGATATAGGGCAGTGTGGACTTAGATAACCCAGATAACACTCAGTATTAAAAAAAAAAACCTCTAAAATCAGGACAATAAATAAAGAACAACACTCTGAAAACAGAAGAAATCCAGACAGTAAACAATCAGGGACAGCTAACACCTTCCAAAGAAAGATTCTCCCAGGCAAGAAGTCAGGCCTTGAAGCCACAGGGCCATTAAATGCTAATCAAGGTGATTAATTACAACATTCACACCTGCTTCAAAGAAGAGTTCTTTCTCTTATCTTCTACAGGTATATAAACCCCACATACCTAGCTTCCAAGTTCCCACAAACCTCACAATCTCTGAAGGCCCCAAAGGTGGGCTCGCATGGTGCGAAAGCGGGCCTGCGCCGGCTGGAAGGCCCAGCGCGGGCACTGGGAGGCCCGAGGGGGAAGGAGGCAGAGATTGGCGCCCTCCTCCCAGGACGATGGCGCCCCCAGGACAATGGCGCCACAGGCGAATGCCTAGTTTGCCTTATGGTTGGACCGCCTCTGCACATATACCAGGCATAAGCAAACTTTGGCCCTCCAGGTGTTTTGGACTTCAATTCCCAGAAATCCCAGCCATCTTACGACTGTTAGGAATTGTGGGAGCTGAAGTCCAAAACACCTAGAGGGCAGAAGTTTGCTCATGCCTGACATATGCCTATCCCTGCCTTGAAGCTTCTGCCATGATACCATGTCCTGTCCCTTTTGTGAGCCCATGAAGAATGAATGGAATTTACCTTTATCACATTCATTCCTAGCCACCTTTTTTTCCAGGTGGAAAAGCCACAAATGAACAATAATTTTAATTGCCCTTTTCTGTACTTTCTTTTTGTTTCTACAATATCCTTTCTGGTAAATAAAACTGCTAGATCACACATGTCAAACTTAAGGCCTGTGGGCCAAAACTGACTGTTTACATCATTTTATATAGCTCTCAAGATGCTGGACTACAACTCCTGCATTGCTCAACATTAGAAATCATAACTAAAGCTGATGGGACACAGTAACATCTGGAAGGTGGTGTATTGTTCTGTTTAGTCAGGATCATCACCTTTGGATTTAGGTACAAGGCTTGTGGATATGATGTCTGACTTTAAAATGTTATTTAACCTCTTCCCAAAGCTCAGAGTCGCAAATGCTGTTGGGTCACAATCCGATTTTCCTCAGTACACATGGTGGATAATCAAAAGTGATGAGAGTTGTCACCCAATAACATCTGGGGGCCCAAATTGGGTAAAAACTAAAGAGCACCAACTACTATGTAAAAAAATATAGTTGGCCCTCTGTCTCCACAGATTCTCTGTCCATGGATTCAACTGTTATTCTGTTATTCAGATCGCAATATAAATTAAGATCCTATGTATGCAGGGGCCCCTGGTGGCACAGTGTGTTAAAGCGCTGAGCTGTTGAACTTGTGGACCAAAAGGTCCCAGGTTCAAATCCTGGGAGCGGAATGAGCGCCCACTGTTAGCCCCAGTTCCTGCCAACCTAGCAGTTCGAAAACATGCAAATGTGAGTAGATCAATAGGTGGGAAGGTAACAGCGCTCCATGCAGTCATGCTGGCCACATGACCTTGGAGGTGTCTATGGACAATGCTGGCTCTTCGGCTTAGAAATGGAGATAAGCACCAACCCTCAGAGTCAGTCACGACTGGACTTAACGTCAGGGGAAAACCTTTACCTTTTACTATGATTGTATGCACAAATATAAGAATTTTAAATTCTCAGTGTATTTTGGTGCCAATTCATTCAAGTTGTTTCTATATTCATAAAGATTTTGCACCTACTTTCTGAAACCTAATTTCCTCTAAAGGGACAACAGTTTTTTCAAATACTAAGCTGTAAAGGCATGTGGCACAAATGTTTACACCTATATTTCTGTAATTTGGCGGGCATAATCCTTTTTTAAGTAGCTACTACTATTCTTATCTACATTATCCAGTTCTGTCAATGGAAAGAAGGTTATAATTATTAATTGGTTTACTATCATACACAATGGAAGGTGTAAAGGCTTGGCTTTCTGAATGTATTTGAATAATTGTATTCTACTTTTCAATTATAAAAAAGGTTTGTAGAGCAGCCACAAAGTCAGGGTTCTGCTCTCAAACTTACAAAGACATGAGACACAAGTGATGCTATTGGGGAGATGAGGAAAAACCATGGCATGGTGTCAACTTCTTCTCTTGACAAGAATGTCAGTCCTTGGCCTCCAATTCTGGTAACATTTGTGATTGGGAGCCATCACTAGATTTTTTTTTAAAAAAAGATATCACCATTTAGATTAAGCCATACATGCTTCATTGCTTTCAGGGGTGAATTAGGGTGTTTCTGAAATTGCTAAATCAGAGTTGAGTGCGTTGTAGTCAGTGTAGCCCCTGAATATTATATTATTGTTCAAACCTAAGATTGTATGATAACTATTTTGTAATAGGATATTTAAGTGTGGGGTGGTGGTGGTGGGTAGCCAAAAGATGCCAGTCACACTCTTACTCTCTATTTTATCGTTATTGACAGGAATATGCCACCTGAATCTTTATTTCAAAGATAGTAAGAGAGGTGGAAAGGGATTTTAATCAGAAAATAAACTCATTGAGAAAACAGTTAAGAACTGTTCTTCACTACTTTCACTACCAACCACACAGTTTCCTCACCCTAACTTGCTAAATCCAAAGGCCATTTGCTTTTAAAATATGTCTCTCTAGGAAAGTTAAATAAAACTGTATGTAATTTCTACTTTTGCAGCTCACTTAAAAGTTGATTTTTTTCAAAGGAGCAACTGGCTACCCTTTCACAAAACTGATTTGCTTCTCACCAGACCTTGTATATGGAAGAAATTGAGTCTGTAGGACTCTTAATAAGAGAACGGCATTTCTGAAATGTAAAAATATCATTTTTTTTCCTTATATTATAATCATCAGCCAAGCAGATACTACCCACTGTAAATTTTAAAATCGCAAAACATCTTTCAAGTGACATAAATGTTTAGAAATACTTCTCCCTCAGGAACATCTAATAAGCACTACTAATAGTACGATCTGCTTGCCAGAGTGTAAAACACATGGTGCACGTGGTTGTCTCACTGACTTTATTGTATTTGGGAGAGTAAAATATCTTGCATTCCACAGGTTCGCATTACAAGTTCCAGCCACCAGCACTTTTTGTTCTGTTGTGTTTGCACTGCTAAATACTAATTATAGCACTTTAGAGAATAGCTTGAAGTTATTTTAGTCTGTTACTCTTAAAACAACATAGTTCTAAGTTACTACATAACCTGCTACAATTATTCATTTATGTCAATGTTATGAATGTAATATAAATCCTCCATCACATACCAGATAGTTGTGACCTGTTGGTATTTTTCTGAGGCTGTGGAGGTGTTACTTTTCATTTGATTCAGTTTTCCTTAAAAAGTAATATTTTATTCTGGTTTATGTGATATATTATGTTACTCTATACAGTATTGTACATTGTTATGTAGATGAACTAGAGTGAGCTGTTTACATGACCTTTTTATTACTGGTCATCTAAACAGGCGATTCTGTAGAAGCTCTGGCCTCTGGAATGGGCGGTGGACACAATCGCTTCTCAACATCCCTTCTCACGGAGCAGAGCCAAAGCAGCCCCCTGCTTTTCCAAGGAGTTGGTGGTGATGAAGCAAGTGAGATGGAGACTATAGTAACATTGGTGGAGAACTCGTAGCGAATCTGACCAAGCATGGATACTCTGTGGCAATGGAGGCAGCAGTGAAATAGTTCCTTGCTGCCACCATTGCATCTGCAAGGAACTGTCCAGCTAAGCTGTTTCAAGTGGTCACAGGGCTACTACATACTGGTCCCCAAGGAGAAATTTCTGACCATTCAGCAGCCCACTGCAAGGGACTTTGCAGATAAAGCTGCTCAAATCCATTCTGACTTGGATGCTGTTATTGATTCAATTTCAATGGATATAACTTTGGCTCCTGTTTGTCCAGTATTGGTAGATACCTTTCAATTTGTTCAGCATGAGGATGTGGACAGAATCCCTGGAGAGGTGAGAGCTACGATATGTATTCTAGATCCTTGCCCTTCCTGGCCAATCAAACAGACCAGAGGGGGACTGGCAAAGTGGGTGAAAGTGGTGGTCAGTGCCTCCTTAGAAAAAGGCAAAGTTCCAGCTTGTCTAAAGGAGGCAGTTGTGAGACCTATATTTTTAAAAAACCATCCCTGAACCCCTCTATAATGGACAACTATGGGCCAGTGTCCAGCCTCCCCTTTCTGAGCAAGTTCTTAGAGCATGTGGTGGCCTCCCAGTTCCAGGGATTTCTGGATGATATGGATTATCTAGATCTATTTCAAGCTGGTTTCAGGACTGGCTATGAAACAGAGACAGCTTTAGCCACCTTGGTGGATGACCTATGCAGAGAGCTAGACGGGGGAGTGTGTCCCTGTTGGTTCTCCTCAATCTCTCGGTGGCTTTCAATACCATTGAACATGGTCTCCTCCTTGGTCATCTCACTGGGATGGGACTGGGAGGTGCTACCTTACAGTGGCTCTGGTCCTTCCTGGAGGACCGTAGCCAGAAGGTGGTGCTGGGGGACTCCTGTTCAAACCCTTGGCCGTTGACCTGTGGGGTTCCTCAGGGTTCCATTTGGTCCCCCATGCTAGGTGAAACAGCTAGGTGAGGTAAACCAGAATTTTGGAGTTCGATGCTACCTATATGCGGATGACATCCAGCTCTACTACTCCTTTCCACCTAATGCCAGGGGAATTGTCCTGACCCTAAACCAGTGTCTGTCATCAGTAATGGACTGGATGTGGGCAAACAAATTGAAACTTAATCCAGACAAGACACAGGTGCTCCTGGTCAGTTGGAGGGTAGATCAGGGAATAGGGATCCAACCTGTACTGGATGGGGTCACACTCACCCTGAAGACACAGGTCCGCAATTTGAAGGTCCTCCTGGACTCAGCGCTGAACCTGAAGGCCCAAGTATCTGCGGTGACCAGGAGGGCCTTTGAAACAATTAAAACTTGTATGTCAGCTCTACCCATTCCTCGAGAAGCCTGATCTGGCCATGGTGGCACATGCCTGAGTTATATCCCATCTGGATTACTGTAACACGCTCTATGTGGGGCTGTCTCTGAAGAGTACTCAGAAACTTCAGCTGGTTCAAAGAGCTGCAGCCAGGTTGCAAACTAAGGCTGGCTACAAGGAACAGGCAGCCCCCCTGTTGCAGCAGTTCCACTGGCTGCCAGTCTGTTAAAGGGCACAATTCAAAATTCTGGTTATGACCTTTAAAGCCCTAGGTGGTTCAGGTCCAGGCTATTTGGCTGACTGCATCCCCTTGTACGAAGCTGTCCGGACCCTGAGATCTTCAGGAGAGACTCTTCTCTCAGTCCCACCTCCAACTCACTGCATGACTGGGAACAAGTCACACTCTCATAGTCTCAGAGGATAGCAAAAGAAAAACACTTCCGGACAAGTCTTGCCAAGAAAACCCTGTGATAGGCTCACTTGAGGGTTGCCATAGGCCGGAAATGACTTAAACACAACAACAAATACGAGAGAACATGAATCATTAAGTGAAAGGTTTTATTTACACCTCCCTGGTATCATTCTTTTTTTTTTTTTTTTTTTGGTTCTGTCTCTCTTTTTCTCTACCATATTTGGTGTTCCTCACTAAAGGATGGCTCTCTATCAGGAGGACTTCCTCATCAGATTATTCTCCATACACAGAGTAAAGAGGATTGCTGCAAATTTTCCCTTTCATTCCCCTACTACAGAAAGTAAACCTATCCTTGCCTCAATGACATCTTACAGGATATAATAATTAAACCAATGTTAAAATGTTTTAGCCACATACATGTGCACAGACACACATAATAAACTATTATACGTAAGAGGCTTTACTTTTTTAATTTGGTTTGTTTTAACTATGTTTTAGCTATGTTTTAACTTGGCCTTTCCCATGTCCTAACACAGTATATAGGCTGCACAGGCGGGAAGGAAAGAAGGGATCTTTCGAACAATGAGTTGCTGTAGAATTATTTCCAGCAAGCAAACTTTTATCAAATACAGTGAGAAACTGTTACCAGTATATCACAGGCTCATGATATATATGCACAAGAGACCTTGGAAAAGTTTTTGATAATGATAGAAGGTTCATTTTAAGTTTTTGATCAAGTCTGCAAAATAGAAATAGCAACTCTTGTCTCTGTACAATCATCACATGTCTCTGACTAATAGGAATGCTAAATGTGAACTGAAGTTAGTTAATGAGTCTTTCTTCACTGTGTTTTCTTCTTCACTTGTTTCTTTAGTCTGTTCAGCACTGACAAAATTGGCTGCGAGAAAGAAAACTAAATCTAAAGTGGTAGGAAATACACAGGAAGACAGAAGCAGTGACCTGAAGAGATTAGAGCAGGAGAAGCTGTGCCCAACAGCGGGTAATTTGGTACTAATAAATTTGTAATCCAAGGAGAGGAAATTACCCACACAGATAGGAAACAGAGTGGAAATCAAACCTTTGATTTTATTGTTTATTTTTCACTGTCTCTACTTTGGTTCTAAATTGAATATTTCTGGATAAAAGTTGTAGATAGCAATTAGTATTAGACAAGTGGGAAAGCAAGGAAAAAAGGGAAAAGTCATCTTTCTTTAGCAACACTAAAGCATATCTTATTACCAAACTAAGATCAGTAAGATCATAAACAAAATATAGTAAACAGCTGAGAATCACATAATTTCCCAAAAACATATAGGTTCCTGTGTAGAAGATTAAGTGAAAACATACTTAGACTCCAATTAAATTAGGAATTTTAGAAGAAAGCAAAAGCCCCTGCTTTGGTCTACTAAAAGGAGTGCTATAGAAGCCACTGTGTCTTCTTTGGGCACATCAGTGGTGTCTTCCCCAGGAGTTCTGGTGCCCATCTTGCAAGAACGTCTGCATCATTCTTTGTTGGCCATTCAGGCGACTGGAATTCTCAGGCTGATGCAGAGTAGACAGTTTTCAATCTGTTTTTTGCAGTTTTTAGTACAAAACATTTAGGTTCATCCCAAAATGATTGGAAGGCAGCAACATTCATGAGATTACTCCTAGACATTTGGGCAGAAGCTTTACAATTCACAAAGCACCTATCAGTATTTCCTCCTGAAGTTTCGCCTGCATCTTCGGCTGGCATCTTCAGAGGATTTTCTGAAGATGCCAGCCACAGATGCAGGCAAAACTTCAGGAGGAAATGCTGCTAGAACATGGCTATACTGCCCAGAAGCCACATAGCATTCCAGTGAATCCAGCTACAAAAGTCTTCAACAATACAAAAGCATCACCCCAGACAAATTACACCTAACTGGGAGGGATAGCTAACACTCCAGAAGACAGGAGCAGAATTCAAAACGATCTTAACAGACTAGAGAGATGGGCCGAAACTAACAAAATGAAGTTCAAAGATTAGGCAGAAAAAATGAAATGAAAAGATACAGAATGGGGGACGTCTGGCTTCAGAACAGTACATGTGAAAAAGATCTTGGAGTCCTCGTGGACAACAAGTTAAACATGAGCTTACAATGTGATGCGGCTGCTAAAAAAGCCAATGGGATTCTGGCCTGCATAAATAGGGGTATAGCATCTAGATCCAGGGAAGTCATGCTCCCCCTCTATTCTGCCTTGGTCAGACCACACCTGGAATACTGTGTCCAATTCTGGGCACCACAATTGAAGGGAGATGTTGACAAGCTGGAAAGCATCCAGAGGAGGGCAACTAATATGATCAAGGGTCTGGAGAACAAGCCCTATGAGGAGCGGCTTAAAGAGCTGGGCATGTTTAGCCTGCAGAAGAGAAGGCTGAGAGGAGACATGATAGCCATGTACAAATATGTGAAGGGAAGTTATAGGGAGGAGGGAGCAAGCTTGTTTTCTGCTGCCCTGCAGACTAGGACGTGGAACAATGGCTTCAAGGCTTCAAACTACAGGAAAGGAGATTCCACCTGAACATCAGGAAGAACTTCCTCACTGTGAGAGCTGTTTGGCAGTGGAACTCTCTCTCCTGGACTGTGGTGGAGGCTCCTTCTTTGGAGGCTTTTAAGCAGAGGCTGGATGGCCATCTGTCGGGGGTGCTTTGAATGCGATTTCCTGCTTCTTGGCAGCGGGTTGGACTGGATGGCCCATGAGGTCTCTTCCAATTCTACTATTCTATGATTCTATGATTCTACGTTACAAAAATTTAAATGTGAATTGCTGGAAATGTGAAAGGGGAAGAGGTGTCTTCTTCCATATGTGGTAGAGTTGTAGAAAGGCGAAAAAGGTTTGGAGAGAAATTTATGAAGCAATTCAAAAGATTTTGGAGGTAAAATTACAATTTAAACCAGAATACCTCCTGCTAGGAATGATAAATATAAAACCAGATAAAAATAAGGATATTGTTGTAACTCAACCTTTGTGTGACTCTGATGAGGATTCAAGATGATGGGATTCAGGTTCAGGATGAGTTTCAAGATGACTCTGATGGGAATTATGGGATTCAGAAGCAGAGTGTGCCTGCTGTGGGAGATGAGGAGCAGGGAGGCTTTCCCATGGGAAGAAATGATGTCGTTACTGATGATGGTTTTCAGGTGCAAAAAGCAGAAAGGGAGAATAGCTCCCAACCTCCCAACACTAACGAGCCCTGTGGCCTTGAAAGCGATGAGGCCGCTTCTCTAGATCAGGTTAGTTGTTTGGAATTTCGGGGGTTGCGCAGAAGTCTCAGGATATCAAATAAGAGGGAGGTCAACGGGCAAAGAAATTCTTCATGTTATGCTATTAAAATAGTCTGCTGAGAGGGAAATCTTCATCAAAGTAATTTCCTCGCTTGAATCAAGAACCAAGTTTGCTTTCCTGTATTATCTTGTAGCCTGGATGTATCCTCATTTCTGGGACTTTGGTTTCATTTTAAGGACCTTGCTTCATGCCTAATGTTTCCATGGGTTTGTTCTTACAGCCTTGTTTTTATAACTATCTTTTGGAACTGAACTTTTATGAGCTATCTTTTCCTTATTTCCTACTAAACTACAAAAGACTACGATCTGTGTGCAGCCTGGTGTCTTTAGCAAGGTGAAGCTAACCTGAGGTGCGTCAGATATTCTCTTCAATTATTTGACAACAGCAGCCAGAATAGTATATGCTCAACACTGGAGGACTACAGAAATCCCAACAGTAAAGGAATTGCTAATTAAGATGGTGAAAATTATTACTATGGACCAACTAACTCAACAATTAACCTATGGACAAAGCAGCACCAAAAAGATACGGACTGGTCACCATATGGAACAAGAAAAAAATGAAGATGTTAATATGAGCTTATGAAGGGAAGGTATAACACCCTTTGAATCTTAGAAAGGAGGAGAAAGTGGATATAAGAAACTAATGATTATTTCAGAATCTTATACCACGGTATAGAAGATTAGAAGTTAACCAAATACTCACCCCTTTTTGCTGCCTCTTCTTTTTCCTCTACTTTCCCCCACTTTCCTGATAACACTTTAACTTCCCCAATTCCTTCCCACCCTTTTCTTTTTATTATATTACTGAGACAATAGTTAATAAAAATCATTTTTTAAAAAACAATACAAAAGCATCTATGTCTTCCAAAATCCCTATGGTGGCTGGATGGCATCTAATCTGCAGTCAGCAAGTGTTGCTAGAACCCTCTTCATGCCACTGGTTTTACCCTTTATCCATGGAATAATAATATTGGCTTAGCTTCCAGGGTAAAACTGGAAGTTATTGAAGTAATATTAATGCTTTGATTTGACACATGTATCATAAATTCTTGTTACATATGGATTAGACTTGACAGAGTAAAACAAGCAAAAATGGATAGTTTTCTTAACCATAAGATAATAGAATGAAATGGCAATTCACTACCATGAAATCCTTGCATTTTTAAAAGCTCAGTATTTAGTCATAAAGGAGAATTGTTTTGAAGTGTTCTAAGCTTCTTTAATTTTAATGCCCTATCTTACTTTATTTTCATGTGCGGGTTATTTTTGCATTTTATCTTCCTTTTATTAACAATACAGGTAGTGCTGTTTCTCTATTTTACTCACTTACAAATAAATGAAGACTGCCTGCCAGACACTCTCTGATTGTGCTCCACCACCAAAAAGCACCACCTTTTCAGTTCCATGTTCTATGACCATTTTTCATCTTGGTGGAATGTAGAAAGTACGGCAAGGAGTATCAGAGAAGCATCCAGCTATTTTCCTTGGGAAATCCTTGCAGATGATATTATTACTACACACCCAGGCTTTGGAAATAACTGGATGTTTTTCTGCTGCTCCACATGTTCTCCAGTTACACAGAAATAGCCATTTTTGGGGGCTAACACTATGAAATAATGGCTTGAGTGAATTTATGGCCACTGCATGGTCAGAACAAAATTTCAACTTATGCAACATTAAAAAAAGGGTTATAATGTTATACAGGATGCCACCCAATTTCTCTTAATTGCTTATTAGCATGTCTTTTAAAAAGTAACTACTACTATTCAAATAGCGTTTTATCCAAGATGATTGTGTTCAGTGTATTTGTGATTATGATATTTTACTTGTTATTCAAGAAGAATCAGGACCTGTACTAATTGGGCTTCATCAGTGAAAAAGAAATATTTATTAGTATGTTGATGTGGCTAAATCCATGCTCCTGAGTAATGCTTCCCTGCTTTTAAAAATGTAAAGGGGAAACTGAATCCAGTCCTCCTAGCTTTCAGGGCATGTCAAACGTCATTATCTCATTTTTCAGCTTGCTCACGTCCAGGCCCCAGGCACATCCCTTTCTTGAAGCATGGTCAAGAATGTGAGGTCAAAGTGGTTTAATTTTTGACCACTTTGAAGTATTTGCTGGTTTTGGCTTGAACTTTCTAGGCAAAGATCATAGGTCAGTGAACAAAATTAGTTGAGGTGTCAGAGTAGATATCAACAGAGATAATAGTGAAGAACAATAAGCAGAAAACAGAAACCAAATTAGAAGTATTTTTATATTATTTCAAGTAATTTTTTTAGGAAGTTTGGCTTATATTTCCAAACAGCTTCTAAAACCATGATCTTTAGTATAGTTTAGTCTGAAGACTGAATTCCACTGTATTTTCACTATATTAAATGTACCATATTTTTCATATGCTAGAGAAACTAGAATCTTCACTATATACATGAATTGATATTTTCTTGTTATACATTTTTCCTGGAATTTTCAAAGTGAAAATTATATAGATTATATTGTCCTTTCTAGAATTAGATTTGTTTAAATCCCATCTTTTTACCAATTCAAGACTCAGTGTGTCTAACAAAAGTTAAAACAGCATGCAAAAGAATATTGTAAGACCTTTGAAATTAACAGAAAAAGTTATTCTCAGTATCTCTTTGCATACTCATCTGGACTATGTCTTTAGAAATTAAAGAAGATACTGCTAACATTTCACATCATATAAAATCAAATTACAATGTCAATAAAACTCAAAGCATGACCACTAAAAACAATAAAAGCATAACCACTAAAGAGAAAAGCAACAAATATAGAAATATTATGAAAGGCTCTTTAGCAATAAGCCCTTAAAATTGAAAAGCCTGGAAATAGCCCTGTTTCCTTTTCCCTTTGTGAGTGATGGGACAGACAGTAGGATCTCCCAGGAGGTCTTAAAAGATGGTTTGGTTCATATGGAAAAATAGTGTTCTTCAGATAACCTGAACCAGAGCAGTATTGGTTATAAAAAGCCTTTGAATTGTTCTGAGAAAATAGGAACCTGTTGCAAAAAGGAAGTTGTATGTTCTCTGAAACCAATTCGACTTAACAATCTAGTTGCACGTCTTTGAGTAACTGAAGTTTCTGAACACTCTTCAAAAACAGTCTCACATGGGGGGCCTTGCAGTAATCTAGTTCAATTAAAACATGTCTCACCATGGCCAAAATAGATTATTTATTTTTAATGTGTATATGTATAATACCTGTGCAAAAAAGGCTTCATTTTGCTAAACAGGCCAAAAAGTTTTGCTTGGCAAAAAAAAGAAAAGAAAAGAATATATATATTTTTTTTTAAAAAAGAAACAAGTAATAAGCACAACCTTTCAAAAGCACTTCTCCAGCTGCAACATATATTCCAGTTTCCCAAAGACACTCTTTAATTTTTATGTTTCTGAACCTGTATCTAAATAATAATTATTTCTATTTTATCTGTACTGTATATTGTAGGAAAAGTTTGGGAAGACCTTAAAGCTTTTGGTTAACGTGCCCATAGAGTATTCTGCCTTGCTTTGGTCTCTCCTCTATCCAGAACTCTGCAGATGAACTTGTAAACCTCTCTTGTCACACGTTTCACAGGATGCTCCTTTTTAAATCTCTACTCTCGTTTCCCATCTGCACAAGTTCCTCACCTCCAGGACTCTTTATAGTCTACCTCTCCGTTCTTCTGTCTTATTTAAGGCTATAAGGAATATTCAATTTCTTTTCACTTTTGACAAGAAAGAGTAGCTCAACATATCATGACATCCTGCCAAAAATTGTCAACTGCTGTGAGATTTTTCTCTTCGTTGCCAGAGTGAAGAAAAGGTGTTTTTTCTAATCAGCAGTAGACGGCAATTCTTATTGCTAGTTTTTACACGTGGGACATTTTTGACATACATAAACAAACGAAAACCCTTCCCAAGATAAAAACATTCCTCAGTGCATGAGTTTCTGAAATGAAGTTTATTTTGTAAACAGAACAATGGTTCTGTAGTAATAAGTGATCTAGGAACAATACCTAACAGACTGAAAAAACATTGAATGAAATTGTCACAATAGCAGTTAGAAAAAGTTACATTACTTAGAGCAGGGGTCCCCAAACTAAGGCCCGCGGGCCACATGAGGCCCCCTGAGGCCATCTATCCGGCCCGCGGCCTACCCTGGGCGGGAGGGAGGGACAGCCAAGAGGAGGAAGGCTGCTGCTGCTACTGTACTGCTTCTTCTTAAGCTGTGCTGCTTCTACTGGCTTGGCAGCAGGCGAGCAGAGGAGGGACTTTAGGACCTGCTCGCTCTCCTCCTTTTCCTCGCCTTCCTTCCTCTTCTCCCGAAGCAGCCTCCACCATCGCTTTGGAAGAGAAGGCAGGAGAGGAATAGGAATAGGAGGACAACGACGAGCGGGCCCTCCTCTGCCCGCCGCTTTGGAAGATGAGGAAGAAAGGAGAGGAAAAGGAGAACGGCGAGTGGGCCCCTAAAGTCCCTCCCCCGCCCGCTGCTTCAGTCATCAAGACAAACATTGTTTTTAGGGCTTTCATGGCTGGGATCACTGGGCTGCTGTGAGTTTTCCGGGCTGTCTGGCCATGCTCCAGAAGCATTCTGACCTGACATTTCACCCACATCTATGGCAGGCATCCTCAGAGGCTCTGAGGATGCCTGCCATAGATGTGGGTGAAATGTCAGGGGAGAATGCTTCTGGAGCATAGCCAGACAGGCTGTAAAACTCACAACAACCTTTCTTAACAATCACTAAAAGCCTTCCAATTCAAGAAGAACACAGAATTTCAACCCATATCAGACAGGAATCAACTAGGGGCATTTAGCATGTCAAAAATTGCTATAAAGTAATTTAAAATTGGTTGTATAACATAATTATACAATTCTCCTCCCACACTGCAATAGATTAAGAGGAAATTAAAAGTTGAAAATTAATATAAAAACTGCAAGGGAAAATAGGATAAAACAAAATAATATGAAATCAAACTTTTGGGGGAAAGCCACAAAAGCCACAGGCGTCTTTCCCAGACTGGGTTAAACAAAGCTGCTTCTAGTAAGTCAACCCAGGAAATGCAGTATATTGACACAGTGGAGGTGTCCAGGCAAAGGTGATCAACATGGGAAATGGTTATAAACCAAACTATAGATCCCAGTGTTTCATAGGATGGAACCAAGGCAGGTAAAGTGACATCACTCTGCTATAATTACGCAATGCATTTAGCCACTAAGGGCCCTTCCACACAGCCATGTGACCCACAATATCAAGGCAGATAATCCACAATATCTGCTTTGAACTGGGTTATCTGGGTCCACACTGGCATATAACCCAGTTCAAAGCAAATAATGTGGGATTTTATACAGCTGTGTGGAAGGGGCCTAAGTCACCTTTCTTCACATATTACAGGCCCTTCCACACAGCCCTATATCCCAAAACATCAAGGCAGAAAATCCCACAATATCTGCTTTGAACTGGGTTATCTGAGTCCACACTCAGATAATGTGGGATTTTCTGCCTTGATATTCTGGGATATAGGGCTGTGTGGAAGGGGCCTCTGAAAAAAAGAGAAATACTGAGTTGAGCTTTATCATACATTTAAAATACTATTATTATTATTTTTTGTTGTTGCTGCTGCTGCTGTTGTAATAGTAGTCATACAGCAGTATTCCTAAAGGAAACACATTGCTAAATTTCTTTGAAGCTGTGCGGTCTGTTGGAAACTAGGCAAGGAAGGTTTATATATCTGTGGAAGGTCCAGGGTGGGAGAAAAAAAACTCTTCTCTGTTAAAGGCCAATGTGAATGTTTCAATTGACCACCTTGATTAATATTGAAAAGCCTTGCAGCTTCAAGGCCTGGCTGATTCCTGCCTGGGGGATCAAATATGGAAATGGACATTGACCATCTTATTAGCCAAAAGCAGGCTCATGAGATAGGTGTAGTGTGCATATACATTTGTTCGTAGTTTTTAAAAAAACTGTAGTCCGGCCCTCCAACAGTCTGAGGGACAGTAAACTGGCCCCCAGTTTAAAAAGTTTGGGGACCCCTGACTTAGAGTATACCATGTTATCTAACAATACTTCACTGATTCTTAAATTCTCTGTCAAAAACCCAACCAGTAAAACCTTTAGTGTGTGAAACGGGACTGGATTTTACTCCCCACACCCCCAGTACCCTGATTTCATATCCAAAAGACAGAAAATCAGTACTTATTCGAGCTCCAGGATGTTTACTGAGGAAGACAGTTTGAGAGGAGGGAGGGGAATAATTGGTGCAGAAGGCATGAGGGATATCTACCCTGCCTCTCGAAGCTGCCTGAGCCCAGGGAGCATGCAATGACTCTGGGGACACTGCATAGGAATCCTGGATGGATGTCTCCGCTGCCCCAACACAGGGAAAAGGTCCCAATCCTCCCACACAACAACTGCAATGTGATATGAAATGAATACTACTGTCATTTGTTGCATGCATTCCCACTTGAAGGAAATGTTAGGTTTCAGTTAGAGGTCAGAGAAAATAAAAATGATAAATCATTTTTCCCAGTTTAAGCTCACAGACCCCTAAAATCTTTCTATGGACCCCCCAAGGGGTCTGCAGATTCCTGGTTAAGACCCCCTCATTTAGGTGAGACCGGTGTCAAAAGTTGTAGTCTCTCAGGTGGACTTCAAAGATAATGACACTTTCAACTAACACCCTCCTCTCTTTTTTGTAGCTACTATTACTGAACCTAATATTTATTATGATATGGAATAATCAATTTTTGGGAGGCACTGAACTTCAGTAATTGAAGTGCTGCTCCTGATGTTAAATTTAAATTTTCAGCACACTTCTGTTTTGTGTTTAAATAGATTTTTTATTCATATCATGTCCACTGCAAATTTCTTCTTTCTGGACTTATCATGTGTTTTAATTAAAGCATCAGAATGCTGACATGTGTTGAATTGCAAAAGACTAGGCCCTGATTTTGTAATTTTAAAAACATCCCTATAACACTAGAAAAGAAAACCAAGCAGATTGAGGGGTACAGAATCCATTCCCAAAGGAGACTAAAACAACAACAACAACAACAACAACAACAGCAAACCACTAGTTGGAATTCCCTATCAGTTAGTTAGTTAGTGGCATCAATCACGAACATTATTGACATTCTCCCCATGCAACTGATGCCAGATAAAGTAGGTTGAGTGAGAGTTATGTCCATGGCAATAAAGTTACAATAATGACTAAGGACATGTCAACAAAGGGGGAAAAATATACCCCAAATCCAGGGCTGGGAGGCTTCATGGCTCTGGTAACTATCCAGTCTGTTTAGCCCTTAACCTTAACCCAGCTTTTTTCCATACTAAACAAAGTCAGAGGAAACTCTGGATTTGCAAGAAACTCTGGATTATCCCCAGGCTTTGCATCCATGTGGACAATTGGATCGGGTCATTTCAGCCTGATCCATTGTCCACGTAGACACGGTCACCATCACCTTTCCCCTGAGCCAGTCAGTGCAGAGAAGGAATGAGTTGCCCCCATGTCATCAGTGCCAGTCCTCACCAGCCACAGAGTTCCCTGCAAGTGTTGTGGTGGCCACATCTGCTGAGATTAGAATAGGAAGCCCGCAAAATCAGAAAGAAGGAGGGAGTAATTACCCTCTTCTTGCTGGTTGTAAGTGTAGGGATACAGATTTGTTCATCTGGAAGACGGAATGTACACAAGCACAAGATGTCACAGTTCAGAATCCCCTTTCATGTGGACACATGGGAGATGGAAGATGATGATGTTGAGATCAGATATTTCATTTTTCAAAAAGCAGTAGACACCACAAAGATATATCTCCCCATATTTTTTATATTTGTGTCACTTACAAATTGCCTGGATTTTTATAGAAATCCACATTCTTGTCATTTTAAATGTATGAACTATGTTGTAAGCAATATCAGGGAAAGTAAGAACTGAATATAGGGAGCCCCGGTGGCGAAGTGCGTTAAAGCACTGAGCTGGAGACCGAAAGGTCCCAGGTTCAAACCCCGGGAGCAGCGGGAGCGGCCGCTGTTAGCTCCAGCTCCTGCCAACCTAGCAGTTCGAAAACATGCCAATGTGAGTAGATCAGTAGGTATCGCTCTGGTGGGAACGTATAGGCGCTCCATGCAGTCATGCCGGCCACATGACCTTGGAAGTGTCTACGGACAACGCCGGCTCTTCGGCTTAGAAATGGAGATGAGTACCAACCCCCAGAGTCAGACATGACTGGACTTAACGTCAGGGGAAAACCTTTTTAAAGAACTGAATAGCAAGAACTGCTAAGATTTTATTTGATGTATGTGAATTTTGGCTGCCAGGATAATTACATGTGTAATTTACATATTTTGTAGAAAAGTTTGTTTTTACAGGTCCTGCTTTTTATTAAACCTCCCAAATCAGTTTATTAGTATTTGAGGGCTAAGTTAATTCTGAATACAAATAAAATATTTTCTGTGTATTCAGATTCCAGAAAATGTATTAATGAACAATGCATCTGGATTAAATGACTTGATTTCAGATTATATCATCAGAATATGTCCTAAATTCATCAGTCAGCAAAACACTCTGGCTATAGTAAATTGTTTTTTTTTTATATTGTGTTTTATTTTGAGTTTTCCATGAAGTGTTTTTATAAGACAGTCTACAAATAAGTTGTAGCCAATGTGACTTGTGTATTCTGTTGTCTAGATGGTGTTTTAAAAATTACTATTCAGATGTGACTGCACTTGGTAATGTCAGACCGTTCAAGATTTCTTAGGTTCATTTATCTGTCTGCTGCTGAAATAACTGGCCCAAAACAGCTATAATGACAAATAGAATTATGAACCTGCATATAGCAAGATGTAGACAGGATACATGGATATGGATATTAAAAGATGCCACAAAAATCCTCAGTACCAATGAAAATAAAGTTTACATTTGGTAGTAATTAAGACCATAGTGGAATTGTGGAATTGCACTTCATTGTTGAATATGTAGAATTCTCTACTAGAGAGCTCTGTTGCCTCACCAAATTATAAATTCTAGGCTTCCCCAATAGCATGTAGTCATGAATAGAACCATAGCAGTGTAATAGTGTATTGTGAACGAGTGCAAGACAAATTATAAAGCTTATGTCCTACTTTCAATTACAGTGGACTCTCAATTAAGTGGAGCTCAAGCAACCAGAACTCTCAAGCAACGGCAAAAAACCTAAAGAAATAGTACTGCTTTCACAAAGCTGTTTTTAATATAGTTAAACTGTGTTACATTAAGCTAAACCTGTCTATTTCTCTTAATTTGTTTTAAATTACTGTAATTCAATATTAATATCAAGTCAATACAGAGGTTATGGTATGGTATAGAATTAGGTCTGTTTTTGATAGTAACTCTCGGGCAACCAGAAACTGCATTTAGCAACTACTAATCCCTATGGGTGCTGGATAACTGAGAGTTCACAGCACAAGGAAATGGATGTTCCTGTGTTTTATAAATGTTGGGGACTGTTGCAATTGGCCTGGAAGAACTTTAGCATGAATAGATAGCAAGGCAGTGTTTCGAAGAAGACAATATTATTAGATATTGCATATGCAAAACTGGAACATTGATCAATATAAAAGCAAATAAAGAATAATTGACAATGAGCAAATGCATTGTGGCATTCAGTCTTGATCTTCAATCAGCATATAATTGAAGAATGTATGCTTTACGGATTCAAAATATTAATATCTAGGCCATGGGAAAGTTGAATTTAGAAATTATCAGGAAATATCACTAATTTTGGCCATCAGATTGGAAAAAATCAATTTATATCCCCATACCCAAAAAGAATGCTAAAGAATGCTAAAATTTCTGTACAGTGTCACTTATTTCCCATGCCAGTAAGGTAATGCTCAAGATCCTGCTAGGAAGACTCCAGCAATACATGGAGCGAGAGTTGCCAGATGTACAAGCTGGGTTCAGAAAAGGCAGAGGAACGAGAGACCAAATTGCCAATATCCGCTGGATAATGGAGGAAGCCAGGGAGTTTCAGAAAAACATCTACTTCTGCTTTATTGACTATTCTAAAGCCATCGATTGTGTGGATCATAATAAACTGTGGCATGTTCTTTGTGGCATGTGGATACCAAGTCACCTTGTCAGTCTCCTGAGAAATCTGTATAAAGACCAAGTAGCCACAGTAAGAACAGATTACGGAACAACAGATTGGTTCAAGATTGGGAAAGGAGTATGGCAGGGCTGCATACTTTCACCCTACCTATTCAACTTGTACGCAGAACACATCATGTGATGTGCGGGGCTTGACAAATCCAAGGCCGGAGTTAAAATTGCTGGAAGAAACATTAACAACCTTAGATATTCAGATGATACCACTCTGATGGCTGAAAGTGAGGAAGAGCTGAGGAGCCTTATCACCAAGGTGAAAGAAGAAAGCGCAAAAGCCAGGCTGTAGTTAAACATCAAGAAAACCAAGATCGTGGCAACCAGACCAATTGATAACTGGCAAATAGACGGAGAAAGCATGGAGGCAGTGACAGAATTTATATTTCTAGGCGCGAAGATCACTGCAGATGCAGACTGCAGCCAGGAAATCAGAAGACATTTGCTTCTTGGGAGGAGAGCAATGGCCAGTTTTGATAAAATAGTGATGAGCAGAGACATCACACTGGAAACGAAGGTCTGCATAGTCAAAGCAATGGTATTCCCCATAGTAACCTATGGATACTAAAGCTGGACCATAAGAAAGGCTGAGCAAAGGAAGATAGATGCTTTTGAACTCTGGTGCTGGAGGAAAATCCTGAGAGTGCCTTGGACCGCAAGAAGATCCAACCAGTCCATTGTCCGGGAAATAATGCCCGGCTGCTCACTGGAGGGAAGGATATTAGAGGCAAAGTTAAAATATTTTGGCCACATCATGAGAAGAAAGGAAAGCTTGGAAAAGATCATGAAGCTGGGGAAAATGGAAGGAAAAAGGAAGAGAGGCCGACCAAGGGCAAGATGAATGGACGGTATCCTTGAAGTGACTGGCTTGACCTTGAAGGAACTGGGGGCAGCGACAGCCGACAGGGAGCTCTGGCGTGGACTGGTCCATGAAGTCACAAAGAGTCGGAAACGACTATGTGATTGAGCAGCAGCAGCATCACTAGTTTTGATGAATCAGGAAATATTTAATATTAATCTTTAATTATAGAGGATATCTTGTTCCATCATCATCATCTTTATTTCTAAACCACCTTTCTCCCCATGAGGACTCAAGATGGCTTACAATGGCATGCAGCAACATGGCAAACACAAAAATTAAAAACAATTAATAACAATTAAATACTTTTGTCATGGATACAAGTTACAATACAGTTAAGATACAATACCTTTTTACTAGATAGAAAAATAACTGTCACCAGTTGTTCTCTAGCAATGCATCTGTCAGTAATGCTATAAAGATAGCTCATTCATTGGCTAGTAGAATAAGAACTTAGCCAGTTTGAGAAAATTGTCAGTAAAAGCTCAATTTCTTTTATTAATTTAGCTTGTGAGTTCTGATTATTGGTAATGTATGAGCTAAACTTTGTAAAATGCTATTCATGCACATGCTTGTCATTTTCACAGAAAATTAGTGACACTTACACTTATTTAACTTTGCTGTTATGTGGATTTTTTTTACCAATAGGGGATGAAGAGAAAATATAAGGGGATTTTACATCCTTCCTCAAATTAATTATCTTTTCCATCTTTTATTTTCAAATAGGGCCGAAACAACCTGGGATCCATCTATGTTTGGGCATCTGGAAATGGTGGACGGAGTAAGGATCATTGTTCCTGTGATGGCTATACCAACAGCATCTACACTATCTCCATCAGCAGCACGGCTGAAAGTGGGAGAAAACCTTGGTATCTAGAAGAATGTGCATCTACACTAGCAACAACTTACAGCAGTGGAGAGTCCTATGACAGGAAAATAGTATGTGGACTTGTCAACACAATTAAAATTTGTTTGTATCTCACCTGGAGGAAAAAGAAAAGATAACAGATATAACTTCTCATAGATTAATCCAGTGGTTTTCAAATGTTGATGATCCAGATGTTTGGACTTCATCTCCTCAAATTACTGGTTGTTGGCCAAGCTGGTTGGGGCTTCTGAGAGTTGAAGTGCAAAACACCTGGAGGACCAAATTAATACATGTTATCTGAGAAAAAATGTTGGAAGCCAGGCAAATTTTAAGATAACAAATTTAAAAAATCTACACATTTAAGATGAAAAAATCTCTTTTAACCACTTTGTGAAACTAAAATAACCATTTGCATATATAGACAACCTGACATCCCCAGAAGGGGAAAGCAGTTTTCTTCTCATTCTTTCTTAATTATCACAGACACAGATGTGTTCAACATTTTCTTCTTTCGTGTTTTCAAAATATTGTCCTTCATTTCTTTGAATAATCTGGGATACCAGCCATTTTTCTGAAAAACATTGCTGTTTTCAAATGACTAATTTTTAAGAGTCATTCTGATGTATTACTGCATTCCAGTTATTAGGAATGCAAAATATTTGGAAGTAATTTGTAAGAAAATTTGTTAAATCTGTACATCAGACATGCCAAAAACTTTAGAATCAAAACTTGCCCAATACATTTTCATTTGTCAGCTTCATTTTCATGGCAAGCAAATCAAAGATAAAAAAGCTCCCATATCTCTGTAAAGTAATGGCCTCTCACCATTAATAGAGGGAAAGGAGGGAGAAAGCAGAGTTCTCTGCAAAGAAACACAGAACTCTGGGAAATGGAGTTTGGGAAGATGAGGAACCCTATGGCAGAGAATTCAAAAGGCCCTGCCCTAAACTACATTTCCCAGAATGCATCAGCATCAGAAAGCCCTAATCAGGATAGGGGGGAGAGATTTGCCCCTCCATAGCCAGCCAGAGTTCCAATAAATTGGTTAATATTCTACACTATGATTTTTGTTCCTGGGTGATAAATGTCATTCCCTAATTGATTCTATCATGGAAACATGGGGAAAGTTTATTAAACTGCAAAAACTTTGTCTTTGTGGGAGGAACATCGTGCTATGAACAATAGTCTTTCAGTGAATATCTCATCAAGTCTCAATCAATTCAACATAGTTTGTGCCACACAAAGTTTCTAGAGTAGAACCACTACTTTCAAAGTGAGGACTACACCGTTAAATAGTAAATAACACTTTCAAACTAGAAACATATTTTCTTTATTCTTAAAAAATGTTGTTTATAAAAATTTCAAAAATTCCCCAAAATATCATGGATAAGTGAAATGTTTTGAAATTTGTTGGGCTAACAGCAGTAAATGTGTTCTACCATTGTAGCAAGTTTCATCCCTATAACTATAAAAATGAGGAAGTAAAGAGCCCCAGAAGAGCCCCTCAGATGAGAAATTACTGTAACGAAAAAATAATGAAATTTTGTTACTCTCGCTTTAGTAACGCATTTTTCACTAACTATACTTTAGAAACACTTTAGTCGGCACCGCTTTGTTTTGTAATGACGTTTGAAACTTTTTTTTTACTTGATCACATGTGTCTACCAGTAATGTTGCTTTCTTACTTACTTTTTTACATACAATTATATATCTCTGGATTTATTTATTTTTGTCTTCCGGGTAACATGGTAATAATACTAATACAGAGAAACCAGTCATTTGATTTCTGAATATATAACATTCTTGTGATAAAATTTCATGGGTCCTTTAGCTCATGGTAAACCCTTTTCCTTCTTATTGAATTTTGTTGTTTTCCCAATACTTGTTTCCTTGAAATTGTCTTAATTTAGTACACATTGCTTCCTGATAACATCACTTGATAAGGTCTACTGAGACATAGCATGCTAAAGCGCTAAAAAACCTTGCCTTGCATCATTTGGGTATTTTAAATTGTCTTAAAAATGAAGTCTAAAAAGAGCATTTGCATTCTAAAGAGGAGCTCCATATTAGCAGTAGACATGTTTAGGTTTTCTCATTTATTCTGAAGAGAGATATGAATTGCATACCTTTACATACCTTTTCCTTTTCATCACCTTATTGATGAAATTAATAAGAAAATCTTCCATCCAAGAAAATAAGTATTCTTACTAGTTTATAAGTCTGTAGTCTATTCAAATGAATATTATTAGCAGTAATCATAATATGAGAAAATATTATTGGTAACTGTAATTTGAGAAAACTGTGGCACAGGAGCACCTAAACATTATCTAAAGTCGAAAGCAAATATGAAGCCAACCCTCCACAATTCTGGGTTTTTATACTGGATGTGAATTTTTCACTAACTATACTTTAGAAATTTCAGACTTGTATTCTTTTTTAAAAAACAACAACATAGTTTTGCACAAAATTATTTTAAGAGCAAACATTTTTGTAAAAATTCTGAAAATAATAACATATAATAATAATGTACATCAGCTGAAGGCCCCTCCCTCCATCGCCAACTGACGCTCTGTGGCCAGAGTGAAGAGGGGAAGCTGGGAAGATATGTCCATCTTGTCTTCTTTGCCATCAGCTGGAGGCCCTCCCCCCAGTAATATGCTATGCTAATAATATAGTTATATATATGTGTGTGTGTGTGTGTATATATATATACATTTATATATATATAAATGTTCTGATCATTTTTCCCTTAACTTAAACAGCGAAACTACATGACCAAATCACACCAAATTTAGCCACAAAAGACATAGTCATCCGATCTGTGTTTTTACCTTTAAAAAACCCAAAAATATAATGTGAAAATAACAGAAAAACCACAAAAACACAATACTGCGCTCTACGCGCACACAGAGCAGCCGCCCCCCACTGAGAAAACTACATCACCTAGAGACTCACGCAGCAGCGTGTGGAGCCCAACTGAACTTTTAAAACCATTGCTGTTGTGGGCGGGGCTTGCGGTTTGATTTCTTCTCACTTACCGACATTTCCTCCTTCTCCATGCCTGTGGCCATCTGCGGCAAGGCCTGGTTGATGGAGGCATACTCAGACAGAACAGCCAAGTCCTCCAGCGACCAGGCCCGGAACGGAAAAGGAGGAGGCAGAGGAGGGAGGAAGACATTGACGGGGGAGGCGGCATTGCTGCTCGGCCCAGTTGATAGAGGCATACTCGACCAGATCAGGCAAGTCCTCCAGCGCCTGGGCTGGAACAAGGGTGTGGAGGAGGAGGAGGCAGAGAAAAGTATGAAGGGAAGCTTTTCGCCTTTCCTGCTTTTTAAAACTTACTTTGTTTTAGTTCAGTCTGGTCCTTTTCTGTCAAAATGTGCCCCCTCCCCTTTGCGGCACATGGCTCTTTTGCAGCTCTTCCACCCTCCCTCCCTCTGGCTGGACCCGTCCAAAAAGGCAAGAGCGGGTGCGCTGGCGGGCGGAGGAAGGGAAGAACACGTGGCGGCTTTGCTTGAGTTTCACCTCAGTTGCTTGCCAGGCACGCTCCGATGGGCAGTGCCTCGGATCCGCTTCTTCTGTTGTCTGGGGGCTTCTCCCTACCGAGGGAAGGCTGTGGTGCTCGGTGGCAGTGCTGTGAGCATGGGCAGAGGGCTCCCCACCTGGCGGCGCTTTTGACGTAAGCAAGCCAAGGGGCATAAAAGCACTGTTGCACCCCAGGGCAGCGTGAGCACTGAAAACCAGACAGACACCAATAAACATATAATATCTTTATTAAAACAATTATAAATCCAGGAATAAATAGGTGGAAAGGTTGAGCAGATAATAGTCCTTTATGAAAAGGTATGAATTAGTCCAAAGAATTGAAGGGAAATATCCAATATTATTGTCCAAAGTCCAGAAATCGAAACACGCTCAAGACTGTTGGAAAGTTCTTGAGCGGGGAACAACAAGGAAGCAAGACTGAAATAACATGGTCCAAAGTCACTATCCAGGCAGGAATGTGATGAAACTGAGGCAAAACTTGGTTCAGGAGCTAGGCAAGAAAGTAGACTTAAACCGGGTCTACTCGGGAGTCGCAGCTCGGCTTGGCTGCTAGGATCTGGAAACTTGGCTTGGAAGAAACAGGAGCTAGAGTCGATTAACCTTTCTCAGGAAATCGCAAAGTTGACACCGCAAAGTGTCCATGGTGTAAAACACTTTTATGGAACCCAAATTGATCACAAACCAGAGAAGCCAAACTCCCTAAAGGTTCTCAAGGGAAAACCTTCAATCCATTATCCCCTCGAGATGCCAAGCAGTTACTCCTGCGGAGTCCTTGTTTTTCAGATCTCTGGTGATGCAGAAACTCCCTTCTGTTGAAGGACACATTCTCTGGGGAACTAAGAACATCTGGTTTAGCCATGGGAGTAATATTTGCACTTTCTCTCCCAATTAAGGAATCATCCGAGCTATCAACAGCCAGCAGCTGTAACTGAAAGGAGCTCTGTGGACTAGGTAAAAAGTCAGAATAAGCTTCATCCTGGTCAAAGTTCATTTCTGGATCAGGTTCAGAAGACAAATGTGGCTTGGGTATAACAAGCACGAGTAGTGAAGCTGGCTGGAGGTGCCATACAGTGGCTGCCAAAGCAGGAGGCGGAGAAGGAGCTCCTGCTGCTCAGCCAGGAGCCAGTAAGCCCACACCCATCACTGGGAGTTGTAGTTCGCCGCTGTGTCCAAGGACGGGGGAAGCAAGGAAAGGAAGACACATCCTGATCCTGCCATTCTATTACTACTGAGATTATGATTACTATTCATATATAGCAAACAGGGGCAAACTTGGGCCCTCCAGGTGTTTTAGACTTCAACTCCCACAATCCCAAACCGGCTATTTGGGATTATGGGAGTTGAAGGCCAAAACCCTTGGAGGGTCCAACAAGATGGCTCAAGCCCCTACCGTCTTACAAGCAACAAGGACATTACATGCTAATCAAGGTTACTACTTGCAACATTCTGAAAACAGGGAAATTCCAAACAGGAAACACTCAGGGCCAGCTAATACCTCGCAACACAGAATCGCCCAGACAGAAAGCAGCCAGGCTTTGACACTAGAAGGCCATTACATGCTAATCAAGGGGACTCATTGCAGCATTCATTCTTTCCCCCAACAGACAAGAGTTCTTTCTCCCACACTGGACAAACTGTATTCCACAGGTATACAAATGACACTTGCCTGTCTGGTTCCTACCTAGGGAAATCCATTGAAAATCAACACAACCTGGCTCCCACTATTAAAAACCTTTAAAACCAGGACATTGAATAAAGAACAACACTTTGAAAACGGAAATTCCACACAGGAAACAATCAGGGTCAACTATCACCTCCCAACAAAGGATTCCCCCAGGTAGGAATCAGCCAGGCTTTCAAGCTACAAGGCCATTACATTCTAATCAAGATGGTCAACTGATTACACCACAGCAATGCATTATGAGAAAGTGCTGGTCACGCTGGCCTAGGAATTGTGAGAGTTGTAGTCCAAAACACCAAGAGGCCAACTAAGGAATTCCTTAGGTAGAAAGCATCCAAGCTTTGAAATACTGAGACTATTCATTGCTATTCAACCTGACCAACCAGACATTCTACAAGGTAGCAAGCAGCCAGGCTTTGAATCTGTGAGGCTATGCATTGCAATTCTAGCAGCCCAAAAAACCATTCCCCTAGAATGCAAGGTCCCAGGCTTCCAAGCAGCAGGCCTATTCCGTTGCATTCCAGCACACCAAACAAGGATTCCCATAAGGAGAAAATGGCCAGGCTTTGAGGTTACAAGGCTATTCACTGCTATTCCACCTGGCCAACAAATGATTCCTAGAAGCCACAGCAATGCGTGGCCAGGCAAAGCTAATATTGTATATAATATACAATACAATTTACAATAATAAATAATAATTAATATATTGTATATATATGAGATATTGATAATAATATTATAATGTAATGCAATATAATACTAATAATAATACAATATAATAATATTAATTATATATTATTTATTACATGTAATATCACTGGAAATAGTGATATTATTTAAATAGTATAGTGGTATGGTTCAATATGCTGGTATATAGTGCTAGTGTTGTTCTGTGCTAGTGATATAATACACTTTATGTAAATATTATTTGTAAGCTACTCTGAGTCCCCTTCGGGGTGAGAAGGGCGGGATATAAATGTAGTAAATAAATAAATAATACTTTATTTATATTCTGCTGTATCTCCCCGAGGGGACTCAGAGCAGATTACAGGTACGTATATAGCAAACGGAAGCCCCCAATGGCGCAGTGGGTTAAACTGCTGAGCTGCTGAACTTGCTGACCAAAAGTTTGGAGGTTTGAATCCGGGAAGTGGGGTGAGCTCCTGCTGTTCGCCCCAGCTTCTGCCAACCTAGCAGTTCGAAAACCAGTTCGGACATATCGCTCTGGTGGTATTTATCTACTTATATTGTTGTACACAGGGGCTCATCTACAGTGAACATTTAGGTTGGTCCAGAACTGGTTTGGTAGAAACCTATTCCATTTCTGGAACAAGGTCAGAACAAGGAAAATGATAATAATCACATTTTCTGATTTCCCTTTGGGGAAATCAAATGACACCAATGTTTATGTGATTCTCTATATATTTTATATTGGTCTTTACTTCATTGTGGCTATGCTGTCAGCGCAGCCATATATGTTTTGTTATTTTTAAGTTTATTTCTGAGGAGGTTCTAGGAACAGACTGTGATAGTGTAAGCAGCATATGTTTCTGTCTTTCCACAGTATTCAGGGTCTCTTCCCCTCCTAGCCTTACACCTTACAGAAATATCAGGAACAATATATAGGTTCTGTTCTGTCAAATTGCTTCAAAAGAAGTAAAGATTCTCTGCCTTGCAGTACTCTGATCACTGAATTCAAAGCTTTGCAATGAAAAGCATTTAGTATTTATTTTTATTTTATATAATTAGCAATTATAATTTCTGATTTAATATTATAATTTGCATAAAATGGCATTCGGTTAACAGATTGTATAACTTTAAACCTTATACAGTACTTGCATAAAGATTGTCTTGTTTTGCATTGATTGAAAAATGACCCCCACCGTCGTCAGGTCAAGCCTGACATGCAGCAGGGGAAGGATGAAATAGAAATGCCTGGCTATGAGCAGAGATAAAAGCTGGAAGGAAAGTGGCTCTATATTCTATTCTATTTATACTAAAATTTTGTTTAAAACTTAAGTTAGTTAGGATTATATTGGAAATGGGACACACATATACATACATAATTACATATGTGTGTGTACACACACCGAGTCACACACACAGACAATGCAATGCTGCTGTTTCAACGTGAAATTATATTATTACAATTATACATAGGAATTATTCTTGATTATTTAAATTCAATTACTTTGAGGTTCCTTTTGAAACCTTCTACCTGATCTTCTGCTCCTGTTTCTTTTTTCACGGTCTCCTTCATCTTTTCCACTGATTCTCCATGTGCTACCTTGTCACCTCCATTCTCCCTCACTCAAGTTCTCTATATATCTTTCTGTCTGAACATTCAGTTTTATCTTTTTGCTCTTCTGTGTGCCCTTTACTATTCTGCGTGAGAGCACCGTTGCACCTTGAGCAGACATAAATGCAAAGAACTAAGCTTGGCACGAAATGCTTGTTTTGTTGTTGACCGTTGTTGAGGAAGCAAGAATTTGCTTTTCACATAATTTCCCTCCCTGTGAACTACTATTATGACTTCTATGTTATTCTAGCACACACAATTCAGCTCCTATGGCATGATCCTATCTTCGCTCACTGTTAACTTTTCTATTGACAGTTTCATTTATTTGTTTTTTCAATTGCTATTCCCCATTATTGTTTTAGCAGCTTTATGCATTCCCCCAGGCAATGGTTTTTAGACAACCACTTTATTTTGCATTTATTTTTTTATTAGATATTCAGTTGTACCTTCCTTTGGGTGACTTGCACTCACTCTTGACCCCCCCCCCTTCCGCTTTCATTTCAATAATGTTTCTCCTATAACAAGTTGTTGTTTCAGAATCATTTTTAGAATTAATGTCTCTGGAAAGAAGGGCTATGCTTTGACTCTTCACGGTTTTGTTTGTTTATGTATTAGACCGGAGAGTGCTTCCAGGCTTCGCTTAAATGTGTGCCAAAGCAGGTTTAAGAAACCCACTTTAGCGTGGGTTTAAGTCCCCACAACTTTTCCCAAAACCTGCATCTAGATGCCCCCCTGATAACTTCTGGATGGGTACCCAGACACCCAGAAGCCCCCCAAAATAATCTCTTAAAATTAAAATGACTTACCTGACTGCCATTAAGGTACTGTTGGAGTCCTTCTGGTGTGTAGAAATGATGCACTAGGAGACTGGGGGGGGGGGGGATTCCTCCTTGCCCCTCACCCCGCTCCTGGCACATCATTTTTACACTCCAGGAGCACCTTAATGGTGGTCAAATAAGTTGTTTTAATTTCAAGGACTTATTTTGGGGGGTTTTGGGAGGGGGTGGGTGGTCTCTTGGTTTTCCAAGCTCATGGAGCCTGAAAAATCCAAGACGTCTGTGTCCATTAGGTTTGGGGATCACGTGACACAGTCCCCAGGCTGAAACCGCATTGGACCCACACCTGGAAAGACTCAGATCTTATCAATGATCTGGATCTTACCAGGTATCTAATTAGTTCATTAAAACTGAGACAGGTCTCGGGGTTAGAGACCTATCTAGATGGGTCCTGAGATTTCTTCTAAAGGACTTCCTATGCACCTCTGTACTCCACCAAAAAATCTGCTCCAGTCACGTTGCTAGTCATCCAGAGCAGTGTACATGGCAACGGGGGTGGGATGGGGGCTGCTGGGGAGATCAACACCCTCTTTATTTCACTGACATAAGTATTTACCTTCCTGGATTGACACCATTGGATTCTGGTTCTATTTTCCTGCTGACATTCTGGTCCCCCTCTTGTCGCATCTGTTTTAGTTGTGGGACATGACTTGATTTCAATTGATAAAAGCAACATCCAGCCTGAAAAGGGTCAGACTACCCCAGCTTCCATCCCCACAAACTCATTTCATGGTTTTGGAATTTATTTGTTGCTTGAAACATCTTTGCTATTTTCAGAGGCAAATAGTATTCAGATAAACTTTAGTATTAAAGAGTACAGACCAAAGATTCTTTCTAAAATGTTTTATCTGCCTGCTAATTTAAAATAAATTACATGCCTATAGGTTATTCAGGCAACTGAAGTATGTTTTGTCTCCCTCAATTACAGTATGTTCATAATTTTGTCCTTTCAATTTCCTCCAGATTACTACAGACCTAAGGCAACGTTGTACAGACAGCCATACAGGGACTTCAGCTTCTGCACCTATGGCTGCAGGAATTATTGCACTGGCACTGGAAGCAAAGTAAGTTTTGAATTATTATTTTTAATGACCACACTGCAAAACTGCCTCCCCAATGCCCTCCCGCACCCACACCTTCTGTCCTGGCTGGTTCAAATTGACAGAGATTTGAATATGGCACTAAGTCAGCTGTGTTGCTTTCCTACTAATCCATATGAGGTTTATTTATGAAAAGATCCATTGAAAACATAATTGCAGTTGAATTATTCAATTGGTGTCATTAGACTTGAGGCCTGTATTTCTATGAAATTCCATGTGGAACTTACATGGAATGAACAAGAAATCATGTAAAAGATATAAGGTACACAATAAGAGATGCTTCAAGATGATGGAAGAGCCCCTGATGGCACAATGGGTTAAACCCTTGTGCTGGCAGGACTGCTGACTTGAGGGTTGGGTTGCTGACCTGAAGGTTGCCAGTTCGAATCTGGGGAGAGCATGGATGAGCTCCCTTTGTCAGCTCTAGCTCCACATGCAGGGACATGAGAGAAGCCTCTCACAAGGATGGTAAAATATCAAAATATCCAGGTGTCCCCTGGGCAATGTCCTTACAGATAACCAATTCTCTCACACCAGAAGCAACTTGCAGTTTCTCAAATCGCTCCTGACACACAAAAAAAGATGATGGGAAAATGCATTTGCTAATCTTTTCAACATATTCTCTCTTTATTATGAATTACTTGCAAAAGTTGATGATACTGGAGGTTTTAA
Source organism: Anolis carolinensis (assembly GCF_035594765.1). Lineage (NCBI taxonomy): Eukaryota > Metazoa > Chordata > Lepidosauria > Squamata > Anolidae > Anolis > Anolis carolinensis. The sequence continues at coordinate 247,077,567 of NC_085842.1, forward strand.
AATGTATCTGCCATTTGTACTGACAAGGTAAGTTTCCTTGATCACGTTGCAACCTGATCCTAACCAAGTTTACTCGAAAATCTCTATTTTGTGAGAAAGCTACTTAATGAAGGCTATAATCTTGCTCTATCTAAAATCAGTTCTAATTTTCTTGTTGATTTCTGTAGGTATAAGGTTTCACTCTTAGTAATTGATATTTCATAGCTTTTCCTTCCTGGAGATTTAGTGTTTATAAAGGATCTAATCTATTTTCCTACATTAGATATATGTGTTATATATATAAGTCAAAGATGCAGCCAAACATTACATAAATTCATTGACTGATTATGGATGCAGATAAACTACTGATCCAGAAGCTACACAGAAAAATGGGAGGAAAGCTTTTAAATTAATGGGGCAAAGGAACTATGCTTCTAGTCGTCAGTGATATTTGAGACATGATCCAATAGTTATTGTGACAGTTGAACAACCAGATAGATATCAGACTGATAGCAACTGAGTCATTAAGTAGTGAGAAATGCATTTGATGACTCTACGTTGCAGCTTGAGGACTGAATATTTTACAAACAAGAAACAGCCTGAAAGGACTATATATCTGCTTCTTGCGGGGAAACAGCTTCAAAGCCAGTGGCTTAGTGCTAATATTTTTATTTTATTTATCTTATCTTTTTATTAATTTTCAAATAATTTGCATCAGCTACTCCTTGCTCAGGAAATATTGTTTCCCTAGGCTTTTGTAGTTTTTTCACCTGCTGTTTCATCACCAATTTTAGGAAAAGCTACCACTAATTTGGTTACCATACTATTCATAGCTTCATGTAGTGAGGAGTGACCACAGTGACTGACTCATCACATTCAATACTCAGGAGGGATCTTATACCACCTTAGATACTCAGAAAATGCAGTTAGTAGCAGAAGCTTTTATAGAATAAGGGTGCATCTGAGCACTGAGGTGATGTGAGAGAGGGAAGGGGGAAGGAGGAATCACTCCTCCCTTTCCCCCCTCCCTTCTCTGATCACTTTGGTGCTCTGGATATCATCACCCCAGGTGATGAGCAATGTCCAGTTCCATTTTTGTACCCAATGGGGACCACAAATGGCAGATTGAGGTGGAAAGGTTGGTGCTCTCCCTGGGATGGTTGTATAACTGACTATGGCCTATTCCAAAATCGGAAGCAGCACACCTGACACATGCCCTAATATTTTGGGAAACTCCAAAGTATCCCATGTCTTCTGTTAACATGGTTCAAGATTGCATTAAGTGGCCTTGAGCTACATTATGCCAAATCAGCTCCATGCAACTGCCATCGATCTGAATCAACACCCCTTTGGCTTAAAGTATGAGTGAAGACATACTGTAAGTCTTCTTTCTCAAGTACATTTAGTTAGTTTTCTCAGTCTGTAAGGAGCTAAAATTTCCCTTTGCATAATGACATTTCAGATAACATAGCTATGTCTTTGAATTTGAAGCCATTGTTCTGCGTCCTAGTCAGCAAGCTTGTTTTCTGCTGCCCTGCAGACGAGGACGCGGAACAATGGCTTCAAACTGCAGGAACGGAAATTTCACCTGAACACCAGGAAGAACTTCCTCACTGTGAGATCTGTTCAGCAGTGGAACTCTCTGCCCCGAACTGTGGTGGAAGCTCCTTCTTTGGAGGCTTTTAAACAGAGGCTAGATGGCCATCTGTCGGGGGTGTTTTGAATGCGATTTCTGCTTCTTGGCAGGGGGTTGGACTGGATGGCCCATGAGGTCTCTTCCAACTCTACTATTCTATGATTCTATTATTCATACCATTCAAATTTTCCCTGAACGTAGAAGTTTTCCAAAGGAATGTGGAAATTGTTTGGAAACTGCAATGGGTCTAAGATGCTGCAGCTAGATGTACAACAGCAGTCTGTAGGCTTATGGAATGGCATCAAAGCCTGGATGCTCATCCTGTGCAGTTGAGAAGGAGAGCAGGCTGGACTCCCTGGCCTTGACTCAGTTCTGCACTAGGCAGATCTCCTTGCAGGAGGTGAGTCAGTTTACATATAGTAGCCCTAACTTAAATCAATCACTTGCGTCTTGCCTCTTTAGGGGCGGGGGGGGGGGGGGATGAGAGTGCAAGCTGGCCATTTCTGAAGATCTGTCAATTGGATGTGCTGCTATATTTTCATCATCATGTTAAACTGCCCCTTTAACTCTCATTTTTAATATGGCCCTTAGTTTAATTGCTTTTAAAATATGTGTATTATTAATTGTTTTAACTGTGTTTAGTTGAACATATACTGCGAGCCATCTTGAATCCCATACTAGTAGAAAGGCATATAAATTAGCTATAAGATATAAATTAAATAACAATAAAAATAAAGGTAAACGTTTATCAAACAATTTCGTAATCCTTCTGAAACCTTTCTAACAATAACTATTTGATTTTATTTAAATATGTAAATTGTTATGTTCTGTTGTGACTTTATCTCTGCCAGTATTTTTAATGTGTAGCTAGAAAGTTAATATAGCTACAGTAATGACACCTGGTCTTATAAACACTGCTGATGACAGTTTGTAATCATGGTATAAATCTCATCAATGTTATGTGCAAGGGTATTTCACAAAATCAAATACAGCTATAGTTTCTCATGATTTTGCAGAAACTATGAATGAACTCATACCAACTCATATCAGAAGCATCTGCTGCCAACTGACCCTGCCCCCCCCCCCCCCCAAAAATGCCTCTCAAACCTACCTGGGGAGCAGAAAATAGACTGTCAAAGGAAGCTCTCCAGCATCTCAGATGAGATTCTTTTATTTCATGGCAATGGAAGTTGGCATGAATACAACCACAGTCTTATCTGAGATTCTGTAATTTGAAATGCAGCATCTATCTCCATGGCAGGAAAAGATGCAAGTGGTGTCTACTGCTGGAGTGTTCTCTACTAACCTCAGCATGGTATGATGGACCACAGGGAGGCAAGGGGAGAGGGAAGCAATAGAGTCAAAGAAAGTGGCAGGTGCTTCCGTTTTGGTTTTGTTGGAATTTGTTTTCAATGCTGAGGTTGTGAGCTCTCCAAGAGCTTTGAAAAAAGCCTTAGTGAGTGTGTATGGTCCATGAGGTATTCTGTACTCTGTTACCCTCAAAACATTATGGCATGCATAATAACTATGACATTATTAATATTATGGTCGGTAGATACTTCAGGGTAGTAGGAAAAGAGATAAAGAGCTGCTGTTGTATCTCCAATATCAGTGAGCAATGGGTGAACAACATAATTATTTGAAATCTTTTAAGAAATTGGAAGTTAATTTTCCACAGAATATGAAGAATCTGTTTCTCACTTAGCTGTAAATTATATTGGAAGTGTTCATTAAATTATTAAAGTGAATTTCAAATAAAGCATTGGATTTGGATTTATCTTAAGCTGCAACACATAACTTTTAGTTAGCCTCCAAGTGATTGATAACTTCTGGAACAGCTAGGCAGCTGTGTTATTTTCAGTTTGTGACCTTTGATAATGAAGTTTTGTAAAAACTAGTGGATAAATGGTTTTATTGGTATATGAATCTTTTCAACATTTTTAAAATATTTTTTTCTGAATGATGTTTTTGCAAGGCAATTAGATAACAGAAAAGGTGAGGTATAGGGGGGTTTGAATATGTTTAAACTGTGAGCTAAATAGAAATGTAAAACGGTGCCATATAATATTTTATTTATTTACCTTATTTATTTACCTTATTTATACGCCGCCTTTCTCTACCCCAAGGGGGACTCAAGGCAGCTTACAAATGGCATTTGTCAGTGCCTTAAAACATAAAACATGAACATAAGATAAAAATGGGTTAAAATTAGTGCGTACATAATAGCATAGATGAAATATATTGCAGTATTAAAACACGTCATCCAGAATCAGAGTATAGGCCGTTCTGTTGTCAAATTGCACAATTTCCCATAAAATTGCATTGCTCAAAGGCCTGCTCCAAAAGCCAGGTTCTCTTTCTAAAGGTTAGGAGGGAGGGGGCTGATCTAATGTAGCTGGGGAGGGAGTTCCACAGCCGAGGCACCACCACCGAGAATGCCCTGTCTCTCGTCCCACCAGTCGCACTTCCGAAGAAGGTGGGATCGAGAGCAGGGTCTCCCCAGATGATCTTAAACTCTGAGGTGGTTCATGGGGGAGATAGGTTCAGACAGGCAGACTGGGCCAGAACTGTCTACCAGTCTGCCCGAATTGTGCTCGGTAGCAGATTGGAAGCCAGTGGAGCTGAAGTAACGGGGGGGGGGGGGGGGGGGAGCAACCTAGCTCCAGTGAGCAACCTGGCTCCCTCCCACTGGACCAATTGGAGCTTCCGAGTAGTCTTCAGAGGGTGTTGCAGTAATCTATATGGGATGTAACCAGAGCGTGGACCACCGTGACAAAGTCTGACTTCCCAAGGTACAGGCGCAACTGGCGCACAAGTTTTAGTTGTGCAAAAGCTCCCCTGGCCACCACTGAAATCTGGGGTTCCAGGCTCAATGATGAATCCAGGATCACTCCCAAGCTCCAAACCTGCGTCGTCAGGGGGAGTATAACCCCGTCCAACACAGGCTGTAATCCTATACCCTGTCAGCCTTGCGACTGACCATGAGGACCTCTGTCTTATCTCAGTTCAGTTGCAATTTGTTCACTCTCAAACAATCACAGCTGCCAAGCACCAGTTCAGGACCTGAACAGCCTCCTTAGTAGCAGGTGGAAAGGAGTGATAGAGTTGGTGTGGTCTGATGCATGCTTACATATGTATGTCCCACTGTACTCAGTGAGTTTATTGCTAGGGAAGGATTCAGCAAATTGAATTATGTCTTCAATTCTACAGCAATTTCTTGGGAATAAGGGCCAACTGGACTAACCATTTTGGTTGGTGTGAGTGTAAATCGGCTATGATCATCTACAAAATTCATACAGGCTTATGCAAATTAACCTAGGGAAACCCATTGCACCCCAGATTTAAAAAACACTGAAGAAAGTCCTACTTCTATACCAGGGATTCTGCCTGAGCTGCTGAACTTGCTGACTGAAGGGTTGACTGTTCAAATCCAGGGAGTGGGGTGAGCTCCTGCTGTTAGCCCCAGCTTCTGCCAACCTAGCAGTTTGAAACCATGCAAAAATGAGTGGATCAATAGGTACTGCTCTGGCGGGAAGGTAACAATGCTCCATGCAGTCCTGCCAGCCACATGACCTTGCAGGTGTCTACGGAAAATGTCAGCTCTTTGGCTTAGAAATGGAGATGAGCACCAACCCCCAGAGTCGGACACGACTAGACTTGATGACTGTGGAAAATCTTTACCTTTGCCTACTGTTATGATGTACATATTTAGATGCTTTCTCATTTACTGTATATTGTTAGTCTTCTTGGATCCTAAGGATATAAACCAATAATCTCTACTAATAATAACCTCTAAAACAGGTGAATCATGTATCTGTACATGCATTGACCCTCCATATGCATGGATTCTACATCCATGGAATCAACCATCCATAGCTTGAAAATATTAAACTAAAAACCAAAAAGCCATTTTATATAAAAGATACCATTTTACTACACCATTAAGACTTGAGCATCTACAGATTTTGATATACATGCGGAGTTCTGGGGTTAACCCCAGCAGATACCAAGGATTCCAATTGTATCTGCTTCTAGGTTTTCAGATTTATGAATACATTAGAGGGAAGGTTGATTATAAGAATTATTACTCCTAGCCTTGCCTTCACCCTGCCTTCTAACTGAAATTAATTCATATTTTATTCCCCTCCCCAGAATGCTTTTATCACAACAGAAAGGCCCTAGCTATTCTCCTTCAAAATAGGAAAAAAACCTTTGAAAGTGGGAATTGAGGTCTTGAGTATGCACTTCCACCCGCAATTCACCATCATCATACTTGCATTTTAATAATAAAGAACAACATTTCTTTTGTAGCCCAAAGCATCCATTGCAAGAAATCATCAGTCATGAGAAATTTGTTCACTAACTATAAAATCCAAATAGTGCTAACATCCCTGTCAGCAAAATAGTAAGTTATTATAATATAAAGGCTGTGCTTCAAAAGCACTGTGGAAATAAAAATGATTATACTAAGTATGGCAAGTATTATTATAAGCAGTAGGCAAGTTATAGTTTTGAAAAATGGTTTACTTAGTTATTTGTATCTTCAGCTGGCATCCTGTTATGAATTTACAATGTCAACCAATTTAAAACAGTTTAAAACTGTAGCATGGCATAATGGCTATATTACCAGGAGAAGAATGTTGTCATAGCTATATGCTAGGGGTCCCCAAACTAAGGCCCCTGGGCTGGACGCCCCCCCCCCATGCCATTTACCCAGTCTTGTCCTAAGTCTGAAACAACTTGAAGGCATACAACAATCCCAATTAACTTGACTCGCCCATCAGTCAAAAGCAAGCCCACACTTCCCATTGAAATATTGGTAAGTTTATGTTATTTAAAATTGTTATTCATTTAAATATTGTATTGTTCTTTCTTCTTTTCCTCTTTGCACTACAAATAAGATGTGTGCAGTGTGCAAGGGATTCGTTCACTATAGTCTGTCCCCTCAACAGTCTAAGGAACAGTAAACCATCCCTCGGCTTAAAAAATTTGAGACCCTCTGCAGGACGTGTTGTCTTAGCACAATGACATTCCCAAATAGAGCAATGAGGCACTGGTGATCTAGATGACAGAAGAATGGAAAGTGAGGGGTAGCCCAGTGAGAAAAGTGTCTCCCAACTCCCTCATTGTGCAATGCAAGTTCCTGTTGCACAGTAGGACATCTTGTGTGGTGCCCAATTGTGCATTGCCAGAATTCTCTGTGTATAGTGTTAACAATGCTGCTCCATCCTCTTCAATTTACAATTGCAGCTGTTGATGCATAATTCTGGCTTTCCTTTTCTATAATGAAATCAAACCTAGACTGCTTATAAATAATGTAAATCATACAAAATTGAATGCAGCCTTAATAAAAAACAGTGTTGTAGTACAGGTTAAAAAAAAAAACAACGCACCTACATTAAAAAGGTAAAGATTTCCCCTTGACATTAAGTCCAGTCGTGTCCGATTCTGGGTGGTGGTGCTTATCTTCATTTCTAAGTCGAAAAGTCAGCGT